>NC_135233.1:1003313082-1003914471 GCF_051348905.1 Ranitomeya variabilis | reverse complement strand
ATTGAGATCGGACGCCATGTCGCGTTTGGAGAGCCCCTGATGTGCCTAAACAGTGGAAACCCCCCAATTATAACTGAAACCCTAATCCAAACACACCCCTAACTCTAATCCCAACGGTAACCCTAACCACACCTCTAACCCAGACACACCCCTAACCCTAATCCCAACCATATTCCCAACCGTAAATGTAATCCAAACCCTAACCCTAACTTTAGCCCCAAACCTAACCCTAACTTTAGCCCCAACCCTAACTGTAGCCTTAACCCTAGCCCCAACCCTAACCCTAGCCCTAACCCTATCCCTAGCCCTAACCTAACCCTAGCCCTAACCCTAACCCTAACCCTAGCCCTAACCCTAGCCCTAACCCTACCCTAACCCTAACCCCAGCCCTAACCCTAGCCCTAACCCTAACCCTAATGGGAAAATGGAAATAAATACATTTTTTAAATTTTTAAATTTTTCCCTAACTAAGCGGGTGATGAAGGGGGATTTGATTGACTTTTATAGTGGGTTTTTTAGCGGATTTTTATGATTGGCAGCCGTCACACACTGAAAGACGCTTTTTATTGCAAAAAATATTTTTTGCATTAACACATTTTGAGAGCTATAATTTTTCCATATTTGAGTCCACAGAGTCATGTGAGGTCTTGTTTTTTGCGGGACGAGTTGACGTTTTTATTGGTAACATGTTCGGGCACGGGAGATTTTTTGATCGCTTTTTATTCCGATTTTTGTGAGGCAGAATGACCAAAAACCAGCTATTCATGAATTTCTTTTGGGGGAGGCGTTTATACCGTTCCGCAGTGGTAAAATTGATAAAGCAGTTTTATTCTTCAGGTCAATATGATTACATTGATACCTCATTTATATCATTTTTTTATGTTTTGGCGCTTTTATACGATAAAAACTATTTTATAGAAAAAAATTATTATTTTTGCTTTATTCTGAGGACTATAACTTTTTTATTTTTTTGCTGATGATGCTGTGTGGTGGCTTGTTTTTTGTGGGACAAGATGGCGTTTTCAGCGGTACCATGGTTATTTATATCCGTCTTTTTGATCTCGTGTTATTCCACTTTTTGTTTGGCGGTATGAGAATAAAGCGTTGTTTTTTGTCTTGTTTTTTGTCTTGTTTTTTTTTTTTACGGTGTTCACTGAAGGGGTTAACTAGTGACATAGTTTTATAGGTGGGGTCGTTACGGACGTGGCAATACTAAATATGTGTACTTTTATTGTTAAATTTTTTTTTATTTAGATAAAGAAATGTATTTATGGGAATAATATTTTTTTTTCTTTATTTAGGAATTTTTTTTTAATTTTTTTTTACACATGTGGAATTTTTTTTTTTTTACTTTTTTACTTTGTCCCAGGGGGGGACATCACAGATCGCTGATCTGACAGTTTGCACAGCACTCTGTCAGATCGACGATCTGACTTACAGTGCTGCAGGCTTGCCAAGCGCTTGCTCTGAGCAGGCACTTGGTAAGCCACCTCCCTCCCTGCAGGACTCGGATGCCGCGGCCATTTTGAATCGCCTGCTGCAGGGAGGAGAGGTAAGAGATCCTCGCAGCAACGCGATCACATCGCGTTGCTCCGGGGGTCTCAGGGAAGCCCGCAGGGAGCCCCCTCCCTGCGCGATGCTTCCCTATACCGCCAGAACACTGCGATCATGTTTGATTGCAGTGTGCCGGGGTTAATGTGCCGGGGGCGGTCCGTGACCGCTCCTTGCACATAGTGCCGGATGTCAGCTGCGATAGTCAGCTGACACCTGCCCGCGATCGGCCGCGCTCCCCCCGTGAGTCTGACCCGGTCTCCTTCTCAATGAGGTTCGAATGTGTTCTGTTAGGAAAGTATGAGAATATTACAATAAAATTTAATATATGACCATTCTAAACATATGTGTAATGTGTTGTGAGGTTTGTACTTGCAGTCTCAGATCCATACTGGTATCCAAAAAAGAGAGACGATCAAAATAGATGTACTTCCTTTTTTTGGAAGGAGCTGCTGACCCACTGCTGGCCCACTGCTGCCTTTCCCTCCTGTATTGATCCCTTATGCTGCGCCATCGTGCACAGTGGTAACACAAGGTGTCAGTGATTTAACAGATTTTAATGTGCCCTAGTAAACTGCATTTTTTACTAAATATCTTCACTAATAAAATTAAACACACAAATAGCACAATACGATAAAAGGGGAACCCCATACTGTAGAATGTAAGTACACAAGGACAGGCTCATCTACCCCTGTACCAGTCTGTCATTTTGCTTACTGTTAGCGACATCTATAACTCTGTACGTAACCCCTTTCTCATGTCCAGCACCATGAAATTAATGGTGCTATATACATAAATAATAAGAATACTAAAAATAATAATAGTGTGAAAATATTGTAATTAATGCAGTTTACAATATTAATTAATTGAGAAACATGAGTGTACTTATTTGCCTCTGGCCCTCACGTGGCCGCTGCTCATAATCAGGGAAAAGGATCCCACAAATGCTCCTCCAAGCAGCCTCTTTTTTTGCCCGGTTGGAGTAATTGGCATCCCATTGGTCCCAAATTTCTGGCCTCTCTTGGACCAGAATCAAAAGTATATTAACGTTAATGATGGATGCAATGCTGGTTGAGACTCTGTGGAGGCGTGCGGCAGACTTCCGGGATGTCTGTCTGGCTTTTTCAGCCAATTAGCATGTCTAAGCTTCCTGATTGAGGGCTTGGCACATTTCCTATCACCTGCAAAACTCTTGGGTATTTTACGAAAGTCACACTGATGTTCCGTGTGCAATCCGTATTTTTCTCGCACCCATAGACTTTCATTGGCGGATTTTTTGCGCAATACACTGACAAACGCAGCATGCTGCAATTTTCTACTCCCATAAAATATGTATGCGAAATATACGCCTGATCAGGGCTGCCCCATAGAGAATCATTGGTCAATGTGCAATGCGTTGTTTTTGTGCCTCTCATACGTCCGTAAAACTCTCTAGTGAGACGCCGGCCTTAAAGCGACTGTCTGTCCTTTTTTCTATCTTTATCATGTACTAAATTCTATCTATTTTTTCTTGCAGCATTCATAATGTCTTCAACATCCTCGTCTTCTGAGGAGCGCCCTGGCTAGGAATGTGCAGGACGGGAAAGTGAAGTGAGTATATTCTCTACTGATTGGTAAGTATTCGCTGTCACATATACACATGTGGTCATTTTTTTTGCTTCTTATCAGACCAGTTCTTCCACTGTAGCGGATGCAGAACAGAAGCAGCAGGCACACGTTCGGGGGGCTAAACGGCGTGTAAGTATACTTGACTGTTTTTTTTGTTTGTTTTTTTCATGACTGTAGTATTTTTGCCTGTTTATATTTTACTTTGCTTCTATCTTCCCTTTTTTGTCTTGACTACTATTTATTTTTTTACTTTAACTTATTCTTTCCTGTTTTCTGTATCTCTTATTTTCTTTCTTTTTCTTATCTTTACATTATTAATGTCTTTCTTTCTTTTCTAGGTCCCAGAACGGAATGAAGACTTCATCGACAATGACCTACCAATTTCTCTGGTCGAGGAACTTGACCTGTTGTGGGACACCCGGGTTCAGCAGCACTCGGACAACGTGGTCATCCGGCGGCTGTGGAATGAGGTGGCCCGAGCGATGATGGATGGCTGGGACAATGCCACGGGTTCACAAGGAATTTTGTAAGTATTTAAATGTTATGTGATGCGCCATTCACCTTGGCCCGGGATCACACAAAACTCCTCCGAGTTTCTAGCATCACACACAGTTGTGTGATCATGACCGAAAGTGCATTGACTAAAAATTTGTTGTTTTTCCAGTGAACAAAGTCAGAAACCGTTGGCGTTTGATGAAGGATCACTTCAACAAGGACCTTCGTCAGGAGAACCAGGTTCGCAGTGATGTTGCAGCAAGGATCCGAAAGTATAAATACCATCAAATGCTGGCGTTTTGAGACTGGTCCTTGCCCACAAAACATAAGTGTTTTTGTGTTGTATTGTATTGTGTTGTATGCCCTAATCTGTTTTTTTCGAGTCCACAGGAGATGGTGCTTCTACTATTGTTAATTTTTGGTACTAATGTTTTTCTTTTCTTTTCACAGAACCTGGAGTTGCACCCTCGAACCTGGATCTGGAACGGTCCTTCATCGAACAGCCACGGACCCGTCCCAGCCCTCCAGCAGCACAGCAGCAAGTGGGCCTGCAACACAGACTGGAGACCAGGAAGCTGGTCCATCAGGTGATCCCCTGTCCCAGTCCTCTGCCTTTTTTGGGGGGCTCTTCCTGCCAGCGGCAGAAGGCCTCGGACAGGTCACTCATGCCCGAGTTTCTTCACTTGAGCTCGGTCTTCCAGAATGGCTTAAAGGCGCTGGGAGATAGACTGGAAAGTGGTCTGACTCATATTAACACACTTTTCCAGGATGTCAACCAGTGCCTTAACCGTCTGGAAGCGACCTCCAGAGACCAGCACATCATTTCTTCAATCAAATTGAACAGGGCATGTCGGAACACCTTACTCCTGATCTCCAGCTCAATATCATGCAGGCCTGCAATGCTGCTTACATGCAGGCTATGCAGCAGACTCGGTACATGCAGCAGTCAGTGGAGGTATTTCCTCCTCTGCCAACACTGGCACACTTGACCTCAATACCGAGTTCTGCTGCATACCACTGCACGGCACCACCATTCCAAGCCCTGCTGGACACCACTACAGCACTCCCACTATGCCGAGTGCTGCTTCACAGTCCACCGCCACCACCATGCTGAGAGCTGCTCCTGCTTGGCCCTCCTCCACCACCACCACCACCACCGACATGCCACAGCAAGCAGACCCTGGCAGGCTGTTCACCAGCACCATGCCGCCGCAGCAGCAGCATCAACAACAAACTTATCCTGGCAGGCCGTCCACTCACACCATGCCGCAGCAGCAGCAACAAACTTATCCTGCCAGGCTGTCCACCCACACCATGTTGCAGCATACTGCCAGGCTGCCCAGCCACACAATCGCACCTGTAGACACCATGCCAACACTCCCCAGAAGATAGCAACGCAAAACACCGAGGAGGAAGCAAAAAAAGCAACGGACTCTCGCACTCTCTCCCCCCTCACCTCCAAATGTGTCTGTGATGTCTGGTTTGTCTCTCCCTTCCAGTGTGTCTGTCCCATCCCATGCCTCCACTACCATACCTGACCTCCCTGACCCCACTACTTTCATCGCCCCTTCCCCTGCAACCCCTTCGTCGTCTTTATCCAGTCAAATGTCTCAGCTCAACACACCCCAGTTCAGTCACGTTTCCCCATGTCGCCGTAGTTAATGTAATTTTTGTTAATAAATGTGTAGCTTTTTGCCCCTACTATGGTTTGGTTCTTTGGGTTCCGCCATCGTCAACACACCGTACGCCGACTAACACCATAGCTTGAATGTCCACAGCAACAAAGCGACAGTCAGCATCGGCAATTGCCATGAGCACTACAGAAAAATATTTTTTATAGTTGAAGTACTCAGATCCATTTCTGGTGGGTTTGATAATCCAAATGTGTTTTCCATTCACTGCTGCCAAACAGTTGGTGAAATTACAGACTTGCCAGAATTTTTCAGAAATTTCCTGCCACATTTCCGCGCTGGGTAAGGGGATAAATTCTTCCCGGAGAGCGTTTCACAAAGCACGGCAGGTGTCCGCAACTATTCCAAACAAGGTGGAATTTCCAAGCCTACTGAAAATGGAGCGATGATAAGCTCTCTCCGGTAGCCAGGAATCTGCCAAGAAAAGAAATAAACAAATTACAAACAATGATATTTATGATGGGGTTTTGCTAAACACATAAAGGAAAAATAAATAATACATGGCAGAACAATAAAAATTATCACAGGTGTTTGTTTTGAAATATTGCGTACCTTAATGTGATATATAAATAGCATGGGACCTAAAACTTAACTTTAATTTACACTAAAAAGACAAAGTGATAAACTCAAACCACCAAGTGAGGGGGAAAAAAATAAATTATATTAGACACGGAGGGGAATGTTTAAAAGAAAGCTGATTACAATACGGTCTTGTATAAGGACCTAATTTGTCTAGGTATTGTATATTACTCGTCTCTTGGTTGCATGGAACTTGTGGCAATACAAATATCACATACCAGCCTTAGTTTCCAAGGAGGTTGTATATAGCATGAGAATAATTATGAACCACCAAGAAACCACTCAACTCAATATAGCCACAATACTTGTCATAACTTAAATAAAACAGGGATATTTTATAACGATCACCTTATAATAGACAGCACTTAACGGCTATTTTGCCCATGTCATCTTTGGTTGTTTACTATCACACTTTTCTGCCTGAGTAGATATTGTATCCTTATGGCTATTGAGGCGAGTTTATCTGTTTTCAGCATACATATTGCAGCATAATACAAGAGACCCGAAATAAATGATGATCAAGCAGCCTTATCCTGCCCAGACTCCTATTTTCATAATGGGTATATGATTCCTCCCCAAAAACAATCCTTCATAGACAGGGGTGGGATTCAAATTTTTAACAACAGGTCCTCTAAGTCGCGGCGGCCGGAATTTTGGCCACGCCCATTTTCAATAACCCCGCCCATACTAATAAGCCACGCCCAGTGGCACGATTCATATTTTTGGAAGCAGTTTGTCTCCCTTAATGACAAGAATACGTTGTGACATACGGTATTAAAGTCATTCAAAGACTGCCGCAAGGAACACGGACATGCTGCGATCTTAAAAGAAGCGCCACATGTCCGGAGTCGCAGGGCCGCCGGGTGCGTGTTACCACGCATAGTGGAGACGGGATTTCATAAAATCCCCTTCACTATGCTGGAACATCTGGACGCTGCGTGTTTGACGCTGTGGCCCCACGCAGCGTCAAACACGCAGCGTTTACTTAACGTGGACACATACCCTAACCGTTCCCATCACCAGATCACACATATAGCCGGCAGCTTTTGTTTTGGCCAAAAGATTTTGTAAGCTGCCACCATAACACGGTAGACTCTTTTGGTGAGGCCCTACTCTGCTGTAACCTATTAAATATTTGTTAAAATATGCAATACAATTTAGGTATATTTTTATTTATTTTTCAATTTTTAAAATGACCAATAATATCACATAAAAAGAACAAATACCGCTACACCATGACCAGATGACATATTACCACCACAGTGATCGAATAATATCACATACAAAGAACAAATACCGCTACACCATGACCAGATGACATATTACCACCACAGTGATCGAATAATATCACATATAAAGAACAAATACCGCTACACCATGACCAGATGACATATTACCACCACAGTGATCGAATAATATCACATACAAGGGACAAATACCGCAACACCATGTCCAGACCACATATTACCACCACATAGTGACTGAATACTACAATTCTGATCAGTAATAAAAAAAAAGCACCACACTATCACCATAAGTGCCATTATACACAGGAGATCTGTACTTAGTATGCAGTGTCTGTGTAGAGGTAATACAGTGATCACTAGTGAGATTATACACAGGAGCTCTGTATATAGTATACAGTGTATAGTGTCAGTGTATAGGTAACACTGACTTACCAGTGACGTCTCTAGGTTAAGTCCTTCATCTTTCATCCAGCACAGACCGCCATCATGTCTTCCAGCCAGGACTCGTCTCTGCAGGAAATAACAGAGTTATCTCGCGCTCCGCTTGTAGAACACATTACTTAATTTTTCCGAACTTCTACATTACACCGCATAAAGAAAAAGAGGCGACATAGTGTCACTCTACACAGTAACAGGACCGCCCCCTCATTTAAAACAGTGTCCTCAAAAAATAAATACATCACTGCAGTAATAATATCCCTTAATTAGTCCCTATGGTAATAATATTCCCCATCCTGGCCCCCGTGTGTCTCATTCCTGGCGTCAGCCATATGTTCTCCCATCCTGCCCTCATGAGTATCCTTTCTGCACCATATGATCTCCCCATCCTGCCCCATCTGTCTCCATCGTATCCATCCTGCCCCATGATCCTGCCCCATCTGTCTCCAATCCTGCCTCCAGTGTCTCCAATCATGCCCGTATCACCATTCTGCCCCGTCTCCAATCAGGCCCCCATTTCTGCAATCATGCCCCCTGTGTCTCAATTCTGCCCCATCTGTTTCCATTCCTGCCCCAGTGTCTCCAGTCATGCCCCAGTGTCTCCAGTCATGCCGCCATGCCTGTCATCCTGCCCCGTGTCTCCAATCATGCCGTTTCACCTTTCTGCCCCCGTGTCCACCTTTCTGCCCCCGTGTCCAGCGCTCTGCCCCCTCCTGTGTCCAGCGTTCTGCCCCCTCCTGTGTCCAGCGTTCTGCCCCCCCCTGTGTCCAGCGTTCTGCCCCCTCCTGTGTCCAGCGTTCTGCCCCCCCCTGTGTCCAGCGTTCTGCCCCCTCCTGTGTCCAGCGTTCTGCCCCCTCCTGTGTCCAGCGTTCTGCCCCCTCCTGTGTCCAGCGTTCTGCTCCCTCCTGTGTCCAGCGTTCTGCCCCCTCCTGTGTCCAGCGTTCTGCCCCCTCCTGTGTCCAGCGTTCTGCCCCCTCCTGTGTCCAGCGTTCTGCCCCCTCCTGTGTCCAGCGTTCTGCCCCCCCCCGTGTCCAGCGTTCTGCCCCCTCCTGTGTCCAGCGTTCTGCCCCCCTCCTGTGTCCAGCGTTCTGCCCCCCTCCTGTGTCCAGCGTTCTGCCCCCCCTGTGTCCAGCGTTCTGCCCCCTCCTGTGTCCAGCGTTCTGCCCCCTCCTGTGTCCAGCGTTCTGCCCCCTCCTGTGTCCAGCGTTCTGCCCCCTCCTGTGTCCAGCGTTCTGCCCCCTCCTGTGTCCAGCGTTCTGCCCCCTCCTGTGTCCAGCGTTCTGCCCCCTCCTGTGTCCAGCGTTCTGCCCCCCCCCGTGTCCAGCGTTCTGCCCCCTCCTGTGTCCAGCGTTCTGCCCCCCCTGTGTCCAGCGTTCTGCCCCCTCCTGTGTCCAGCGTTCTGCCCCCTCCTGTGTCCAGCGTTCTGCCCCCCTGTGTCCAGCGTTCTGCCCCCTCCTGTGTCCAGCGTTCTGCCCCCTCCTAAAAGTAAAAAAAAAAAACACTACATACTCACCGTCTGTTGTCCGTCACGTCCCCTGGAGCTTGCCGTACTGACTGTCTCAGCGCCGTCCGGCCGTAAAGCAGAGCCCAGCGGTGAACCTGCAGTAACAGCGGTTCATCGCTGGGCACCGCTGTTACGGCCGGTCGGCGCTGAGACACAGTCAGTACGGCAAGCGCCGAGGGACATGAAGGACGACAGAAGGTGCGTATGTAGTGTTTTTTTTTTTTTTACATGGGGACTTCGGCATCGCTGAAGACAGTTTCAGCGATGCCGAAGTCGCTTGGTCGCTGGAGAGAGCTGTCTGTGTGACAGCTCCCCAGCGACCACACAGCAACTTACCAGAGGCGGTCCGGGGGCGTGGTAACCATTTTTCAATTACCGGAACGCTGGCAGATAGAAATTTTAGTAAACGGCTGCCCCGTACCGGGTCGTACCGGCTGAATCCCACCCCTGTTCATAGATATCTGGCATACTACTATGAGCTGGTCACCATTCTCGTTCTATATCAGTTGCTTACAGTAGCGATTATATAACCCATCAATACACTTATGCAACATTAATGCAGTTAAACCTAGCCCGTTTCCTACGGGAACTATAACACATTACTCTGATACCATACGTGTGGTTGGATCTCACCCATCTCTTACAGGAACCAAGTCACGCTGTTCTGATCAGAGGGAGATCGGGTGACAGGCCTCTATTTCAGAATAGCGTCTCCCGACGCGTTTCATCCTTTCACGGACTCATCAGGGGAGTGTAAACAGTATCTGAAATGGCTGTGTTACCCGTTCTCCGCTAGTGTCTCTTAAATCATTTTAAATGGACCGGAAGTGCGTCAGACGCCCACACCGCATGGCGTGTGACCCATTCCCTGTCTCTGGCACACGCTCCCAATGTCTTGGAACACACGCCGGGCGTCTGTGCAGAAGATGGAGTGCACGCTTCCCAGTGGTGACACCTTGAGTCTTCATTGCACCTGCACACCACTAGACCACATAATATCCCAGTGAACGGCTCAAAATGTATTCATTCAACAGGGACTATTTTCCACTTGTATTTTCTAATTATATACATCAAAACCAAATGAAAATGTTTCAATGAGGCAATAAAGTTTGACCCAGCACCTAGATGAAACAATGTACATTAAAGTATATAAAAGGGGTATCTGCACACAAACCTTTTGGACAAGACAAATATCAGCAACTCTATCTTGAATATTTCTTAATACACAAGAACTATTTCAGCAACTCTGTCTTGCCTGTTCCATATGATATGATTCAAGCTTTCTCCGATTTCGTATATACTCCAAAACAGTAGTGTTGAGAACCAAGGATATAGATTTCAGAACCCGAGTACCAATATAAGTATCAATTTGCCCCACATATAGATTTATTGTAGAAGTATTGAATTGACACATTGACACATAGATTATTCTGACACATATTATTTTAAATACACATATAAAACATACATATGTGCTCATATTAAAATCTGTGAGATACCGCTGACCATATAGAAAAAAAAAAACTACGCTGTTCACTAATGATGCTCTATACTATTGCAGACCTACCTAACGCGGAGGTTGGGACCCTATAGAACCTGCACAAGTGGCGCCCCCACTCAACGGCGGCTGTCCCTCCATAGCTGTCTGTATTAAACCCTGCTATAGATAGAAAAGCTGTGTGGGTCTATAAGGGACTGTGCCAAGAAGGAGCAGTACAATGTGGGAAGAAAAGATAACTCTTTCGATATTGATCATAAAAAACAACTATATGATAATAGTTCATTCAGTCCATCAGGTCTTGTCATTCTTAGATTAAAGATCCACCTGCTCTCCTTTTGTAATATTAGTTTATCCCAATCTCCTCCCCTTATAGGTGGTGTAACTCTGTCTATCCCGACGAATTTGATCTACTTGGAATCCCCTTGATGATGTAAGTTCATGTGATTAGCTACTGGTGTGTCTCTTTTGTTGGCTATGTCTTGAACGTGTTCACAGACACGTCTGGGGAACTCTTTTTGTTTTACCCACATATTCCATCCCGCAGTCACATGTTGCCTTGTACACTACCCCTTTCTTGCTGCAGTTGATAAAGTGTTGGATAGAATATGTGGTCCCTGTGACATTGCAGGAAAAATGGATTTTGCTAGGAAGAATCAAGTTACAGGCTTTACATTTCCCGCATTTGAAACAGCCTTTGGTCTGGTTTGTCAAAAAATTAGTTTTTTTGTCTTGGCTGATAGTGGCTGTGAACTAATCTATCTCCCAGAGATCTACCCCTTCTGTAAGTTATTTGAGGTGAGGGAGGAAGCTGATCCCTAATGTCCATGTCCATCATCAATATGGGCCAATGTTTCTGAAGAATGGATCTCACATTATTTGCACCATTAGAGTATTTTGTAATAAACCGAATGGTAGTCTCATCTTCCACTTTTGATTTAGGAATCAATAATTCCTTTCTTTCTCTTTTCATTGATTCCTTATATGCTTTATTTAAAACTTCTTTTGGATACCTGTTGTGATTTTGCTTTTTGCTCCCTCTAGTGGTCATTAGTGATTTGACTCTGGAGCTTCTGTCTTTTCCTATATCCTCACCTGGGCCGTTAGTTCAGGGGCGTTGCTATATAAGCTCCCTGGACCTTCAGTTCAATGCCTGGCATCGTTGAAATCAGAGCTAATCTGTTGTGCTCTTGTCCTATGATCCTGGTTCCTGTATTTCAAGCTAAGTCTGCTTCGTTGCTTTTTGCTTTTGTTTTGTTTGGTATTTTTGTCCAGCTTGTTCCAATCTGTATCCTGACCTTTGCTGGAAGCTCTAGGGGGCTGGTGTTCTCCCCCCGGACCGTTAGACGGTTCGGGGGTTCTTGAATCTCCAGCGTGGATTTTTAATAGGGTTTTTGTTGACCAGATAAGTTATCTTGCTATATTCTGCTATTAGTAAGCTGGCCTCTCTTTGCTGAACCTGGTTCATTTCTGTGTTTGTCATTTCCTCTTACCTCACCGTTATTATTTGTGGGGGGCTTGTATCTTGCTTTGGGGTCCCTTTCTCTGGAGGCAAGAGAGGTCTTTGTTTTCTTCTCCTAGGGGTAGTTAGATTCTCCGGCTGGCGCGAGTCATCTAGCGATCACCGTAGGCATGATCCCCGGCTACTTCTAGTGTTGGCGTTAGGAGTAGCTATTTGGTCAACCCAGTTACCACAGCCCTATGAGCTGGATTTTTGAATCTCGCAGACTTACACGTTCCTCTGAGACCCTGTCCACTGGGGTCATAACAGTATGCCAGGCCAGTATTAAATGTTTAATGCATTGCAGAAGTGAGATTATAAAAAAGAAAATTTTGAGTTTTTTTTTTCCCTCTCTCATTTTTTTTTTTTTTTCTTTTCCCCTTTACCTCAGAGTGGCTTAAGCTTGCTGCAGACATGAATGTCCAGACCTTGATTACAAGTGTGGACCAGCTTGCCGCTCGTGTGCAGAGTATACAAGATTATGTTATCAGAAATCCTAGGTCTGAACCCAAGATTCCGATTCCTGAACTGTTTTCAGGAGACCGATTTAAGTTTAGGAATTTCAGGAATAATTGTAAATTGTTTTTGTCCCTGAAACCTTGTTCGTCTGGAGACTCTGCTCAACAAGTAAAAATTGTTATTTCATTTTTACGGGGTGACCCTCAAGATTGGGCTTTTTCGTTGGCGCCAGGAGATCCGGCATTGGCTGATATTGATGCATTTTTTCTGGCGCTCGGTTTACTTTATGAGGAACCCAATCTTGAGATTCAGGCAGAGAAAGCCTTGCTGGCTATGTCTCAGGGCCAGGACGAGGCTGAGGTGTATTGCCAAAAATTTCGGAAATGGTCCGTGCTGACACATTGGAACGAGTGTGCACTGGCCGCTAATTTTAGAAATGGCCTTTCTGAGGCCATTAAGAATGTTATGGTGGGTTTTCCCATTCCCACAGGTCTGAATGATACCATGTCCCTGGCTATTCAAATTGACCGGCGATTGCGGGAGCGCAAAACCGCAAATTCCCTCATGTTGTTGTCTGAACAGACACCTGATGTGATGCAATGTGATAGAAAAACCGCAAATTCCCTCATGGTGTTGTCTGAACGGACACCTGATTTGATGCAATGTGATAGAATCTTGACTAGAAATGAGAGGAAAATTCATAGACGCCGGAATGGCTTGTGCTACTACTGTGGTGATTCTACACATGTTATCTCAGCATGCTCTAAACGTATATCTAAGGTTGTTAGTCCTGTCACCGTTGGTAATTTGCATCCTAAGTTTATTCTGTCTGTAACTTTGATTTGCTCACTGTCATCTTATCCTGTCATGGCGTTTGTAGATTCAGGTGCTGCCCTGAGTCTTATGGATCTCTCATTTGCTAAGCGCTGTGGTTTTATTCTTGAACCATTAGAAAATCCTATCCCTCTTAGGGGTATTGATGCTACGCCATTGGCAGAAAATAAACCGCAGTATTGGACACAGGTTACCATGTGCATGACTCCTGAACACCGCGAGGTGATACGTTTTCTCGTTCTACATAAAATGCATGATTTGGTTGTTTTGGGGCTGCCATGGTTACAGACCCATAATCCAGTCCTTGACTGGAAGGCTATGTCAGTGTCTAGTTGGGGCTGTCGTGGTATTCATGAGGATTCCCTGCCTGTGTCTATTGCTTCTTCTACGCCTTCGGAAGTTCCGGAGTATATGTCTGATTATCAGGATGTCTTTAGCGAGTCCAGGTCCAGTGCATTGCCTCCTCATAGGGAATGTGACTGTGCAATAGATTTGATTCCAGGCAGTAAATTTCCTAAGGGAAGACTGTTTAATCTGTCGATACCTGAACATACCGCTATGCGTTCATATATCAAGGAGTCTCTGGAGAAAGGACACATCCGTCCGTCTTCTTCCCCTCTTGGTGCGGGATTCTTTTTTGTGGCTAAAAAGGACGGATCTTTGAGGCCTTGTATTGACTATCGGCTTTTAAATAAGATCACTGTCAAATTTCAGTATCCTTTGCCGCTGTTGTCTGACTTGTTTGCCCGGATTAAAGGTGCCAAGTGGTTTACCAAGATAGACCTTCGTGGTGCGTACAACCTTGTGCGCATTAAGCAAGGAGATGAATGGAAAACCGCATTCAATACGCCCGAAGGTCATTTTGAGTACTTGGTGATGCCTTTTGGGCTCTCTAATGCCCCTTCAGTTTTTCAGTCCTTTATGCATGACATTTTCCGGAACTATCTGGATAAATTTTTGATCGTTTATCTGGATGATATTCTGGTTTTTTCTGATAATTGGGACTCGCATGTGGAGCAGGTCAGGATGGTCTAATTTTGCGTGAAAATTCTTTGTTTGTCAAGGGCTCAAAGTGTCTTTTTGGTGTACAGAAGGTTCCCTTTTTGGGGTTCATTTTTTCCCCTTCTGCTGTGGAGATGGACCCAGTCAAGGTCCGAGCTATTCTTGATTGGACTCAGCCCTCGTCAGTTAAGAGTCTTCAGAAGTTCTTGGGTTTCGCTAACTTCTACCGTCGTTTTATCGCTAACTTTTCTAGCATTGTGAAACCTTTGACGGATATGACCAAGAAGGGCTCCGATGTGGTTAATTGGGCTCCTGCTGCCGTGGAGGCTTTCCAGGAGTTGAAACGTCGGTTTACTTCGGCGCCTGTTTTGTGCCAGCCTGATGTCTCGCTTCCCTTTCAGGTTGAGGTGGATGCTTCAGAGATTGGAGCAGGGGCCGTTTTGTCGCAGAGAGGCCCTGGTTGCTCTGTTATGAGACCTTGCGCCTTTTTCTCTAGGAAGTTTTCGCCTGCGGAGCGAAATTATGATGTGGGCAATCGGGAGTTGTTGGCCATGAAATGGGCATTTGAGGAGTGGCGTCATTGGCTCGAGGGTGCTAAGCATCGTGTGGTGGTCTTGACTGATCACAAAAATCTGATGTATCTCGAGTCTGCTAAACGCCTGAATCCTAGACAGGCCCGCTGGTCATTGTTTTTCTCCCGTTTTGACTTTGTTGTCTCGTATTTACCAGGTTCTAAAAATGTGAAGGCCGATGCTCTTTCCAGGAGCTTTGTGCCTGATGCTCCTGGAGTCGCTGAACCTGTTGGTATTCTTAAGGATGGTATTATCTTGTCAGCTATTTCTCCTGATCTGCGACGTGTGTTGCAGAGATTTCAGGCTGATAGGCCTGATTCTTGTCCACCTGACAGACTGTTTGTGCCTGATAAGTGGACCAGCAGAGTCATTTCCGAGGTTCATTCCTCGGTGTTGGCAGGTCACCCAGGAATTTTTGGCACCAGAGATCTGGTGGCCAGATCCTTTTGGTGGCCTTCCTTGTCTAGGGATGTGCGGTCATTTGTACAGTCCTGTGGGACTTGTGCTCGAGCTAAGCCTTGCTGTTCTCGTGCCAGCGGGTTGCTCTTGCCCTTGCCTGTCCCTAAGAGACCTTGGACACATATCTCCATGGATTTCATTTCTGATCTTCCAGTGTCTCAAGGCATGTCTGTTATCTGGGTGATATGTGATCGCTTCTCCAAGATGGTCCATTTGGTTCCTTTGCCTAAGCTGCCTTCCTCTTCCGATCTGGTTCCTGTGTTTTTCCAGAACGTGGTTCGTTTGCACGGCATCCCTGAGAATATTGTGTCAGACAGAGGATCCCAGTTCGTTTCCAGATTCTGGCGATCCTTTTGTAGTAGGATGGGCATTGACTTGTCGTTTTCGTCTGCTTTCCATCCTCAGACTATGGGACAGACGGAGCGAACTAATCAGACTTTGGAGGCTTATTTGAGGTGTTTTGTCTCTGCTGATCAGGACGATTGGGTGACCTTCTTGCCGTTGGCTGAGTTTGCCCTTAATAATCGGGCTAGTTCCGCCACCTTGGTTTCGCCGTTTTTCTGCAACTCTGGTTTCCACCCTCGTTTTTCTTCGGGTCATGTGGAACCTTCTGACTGCCCTGGGGTGGATTCTGTGGTGGATAGGTTGCAGCGGATCTGGAATCTTGTGGTGGACAACTTGAAGTTGTCACAGGAGAGGGCTCAGCGCTTTGCCAACCGCCGCCGCGGTGTGGGTCCCCGACTACGTGTTGGGGATTTGGTGTGGCTTTCTTCCCGCTTTGTTCCTATGAAGGTTTCCTCTCCCAAATTTAAACCTCGTTTTATTGGTCCTTACAAGATACTGGAAATCCTTAATCCTGTATCCTTTCGCCTGGATCTTCCTGTGTCGTTTGCTATCCACAACGTATTTCATAGGTCCTTGTTGCGGCGGTACGTTGTGCCTGTGGTTCCTTCTGCTGAGCCTCCTGCTCCGGTGTTGGTTGAGGGCGAGTTGGAGTACGTGGTGGAGAAGATCTTGGATTCTCGTCTCTCCAGGCGGAGGCTTCAGTACCTGGTCAAATGGAAGGGCTATGGTCAGGAAGATAATTCCTGGGTGGTCGCCTCTGATGTTCATGCGGCCGATTTAGTTCGTGCCTTTCACGCCGCTCGTCCTGATCGCCCTGGTGGTCGTGGTGAGGGTTCGGTGACCCCTCACTAAGGGGGGGGGTACTGTTGTGATTTTGCTTTTTGCTCCCTCTAGTGGTCATTAGTGATTTGACTCTGGAGCTTCTGTCTTTTCCTATATCCTCACCTGGGCCGTTAGTTCAGGGGCGTTGCTATATAAGCTCCCTGGACCTTCAGTTCAATGCCTGGCATCGTTGAAATCAGAGCTAATCTGTTGTGCTCTTGTCCTATGATCCTGGTTCCTGTATTTCAAGCTAAGTCTGCTTCGTTGCTTTTTGCTTTTGTTTTGTTTGGTATTTTTGTCCAGCTTGTTCCAATCTGTATCCTGACCTTTGCTGGAAGCTCTAGGGGGCTGGTGTTCTCCCCCCGGACCGTTAGACGGTTCGGGGGTTCTTGAATCTCCAGCGTGGATTTTTAATAGGGTTTTTGTTGACCAGATAAGTTATCTTGCTATATTCTGCTATTAGTAAGCTGGCCTCTCTTTGCTGAACCTGGTTCATTTCTGTGTTTGTCATTTCCTCTTACCTCACCGTTATTATTTGTGGGGGGCTTGTATCTTGCTTTGGGGTCCCTTTCTCTGGAGGCAAGAGAGGTCTTTGTTTTCTTCTCCTAGGGGTAGTTAGATTCCCTGGCTGGCGCGAGTCATCTAGCGATCACCGTAGGCATGATCCCCGGCTACTTCTAGTGTTGGCGTTAGGAGTAGCTATTTGGTCAACCCAGTTACCACAGCCCTATGAGCTGGATTTTTGAATCTCGCAGACTTACACGTTCCTCTGAGACCCTGTCCACTGGGGTCATAACAGATACCCTCTTTCTAGAAAATCTTGTCTGCAGATCTCTGGCCTGTTCTTGAAATGAATCATTATGCTAGCAGTTTCTACGCATTCTGAGATACTGGCCCTTTGGAATGCCCCTCTTGAGTGGGATAGGATGGTTGCTCTTCCATCTCAACAGGGAATTTGTGGCTGTCTTTTTCCTATGGGTTCTGGTTGAAATAGCCCCATTACAGTCTTTCTCAATAACAGATATCCAAAAAGGCCAATTTTGTAGGATTGGCTTCATAAGTGAAATGAAGACCAATGCTGTTCTGATTCAGACCCTCAACACATAGATCAAAATCAACAACGTCACCCTTCCAAATGACCAGAATATCATCTATGTATTTCAACCATAGAATTATTCTGTCATCGGAATGTGGTGTGGAGTCCCCAAAGACTATTGTCTCCTCCCACCAGCCCAGGAGCAGATTTGCGTATGAGGGTGCACAAGGGCTACCCATCGCGGTGCCCCTGAGCTGGTGGTGGATCTTGTTGTCAAATAGAAAAATGTTCCTTGTGAGACAAAACTCCAGACTTTTCATCACAAATTCATTGTGTTTTGCATATTGTATCCCTCTGGTATTGAGATAGTAGCTCACAGCCATCAAGCCGACATCATGTGGAATAGAGGAGTACAGTGCTTCCACATCTATACTCCCTATTATCATGTCTGCGTCCAGAAACACTCCATCCAGTTTCCCCAAAAGGTCATTGGTATCCCGCAGAAACGAGTTTAAAGACCCAACAAAGGGTTTAAGAATTTTATCAACATAAATCCCCAATTTTTCAGTGAGGCTATTATTGCCAGACACTATCAGTCTACCTTTTAAAGGGTTTGTGCCCTTGTGGATTTTGGGAAGACAATAAAAAGTGGGCAGGACCGGGTACTTAGGGATCAGGAAATCTCTCTCATCCTTTCCTACAACTCCATCCAAAACACCTTGCTCCACAATGGATTTCAACTCCTTCAAAAATTGTGTAACGGGATTCATCTTTAGAATCTCATATTCGTCCCTTCTCTCCAATAATGAGAGACATAGGGATCGATACTCGGATGTGTTCATAATGACCACATTGCCTCCTTTATCCGAGGACTTTATTGTGATGTTATGATCATTCTCAAGATCAAGGAGGCAAGACATTTCGATTTTTGACAGATTGTATCGATTCCTGTGTTTCGTTTCTGATAGTTTTACTATGTCATCAGTGACCAGATTAAGAAAAATATCCAATGAACTTAAATCTCCCATTGGGGGAGGCATTTTTGAACTTTTATTTTTTAAACTTGTAAATGGGCCTCTACCTTCATCATTGGGATCAGTGTCTCCTAAATGGTAAAGAAACTGGACGTCCTTAAGGACATCATCCGGTATACCCAGTTCTTCACATTGTTTTTTTTCCTCTTTTAAGAAGAATTTTTTCCATTTAAGTCGTCTTATAAACAGATTTAAATCCTTAATTGTCTCAAAGGTGTCCATATCGGATGTGGGCACAAATGATAAACCTTTATTAAGTAGTTGTATATCTTCCTCCTTTAAAGCACGAGATGACAGATTAATGACCTGTGTGTTTAGGTTGGGTTGTGGGGGTTGGTGCGGTTTCTGAGGGGGTAACTTAGTTCTAAAAAACAATTCCTTGGGGGTGATTTCCTATTGTCACCACTTCCTCGACCGCTACCCCTCCCTCTACCCTTGCCCCTTTGGCTATAAGATCTGGTATCACTGTCAGAGACCTCTGCTTCAGAGGAAGAGATATCTGTCTCAGTTTTATGCGAAAATCTGTTTACTGTAAAGGAATAGGCTTTATTCTCCTTAAATTCCTGGAGGTCTCTTATAAAGAATTTATGTTTTTTCTCTTTTAAATGGTATTGATACCTTTCCAGGGAATTTTGCAATTGTCTTTCCTTTTTTGAAAAATCCGGATCTGAGGAGAATTTTTTTGTTATTTCTATCTGTTCTTTTAATGATTCATTTAGTACAGATAGATTTTGTTTCTCTTCCTCTAGCAAGAGTCTCATCAATCTTATGGAGCCCTCAGTGGCTTCCTTTTCCCACTGTGCTAGTAAACTTGGACTTTTATAGCGATAACCGGGTGAGAGAGTAATCCTAAGATGTCTTGGCGGGACAATCACAGACTTGATGTAATTATCTAGACTCTGTACCTCCCAACATGAAGATATTTGTTCTTTATATGTCTTATTTAATTCTTTAAAAGCCGCATTAAAGGATGGAGTATATTTTTTTTGGACATAGGTTCTGTCTGAAAAAACATCCCTGGCCTCAGACACCCACTGATTGGTATCCAGTCCTGTTGTGAGAAAGCCTGCCATATCCTGTTCAAAATATGTAAAGCAAGATACAATCCACAAAAAATCAATATATAAATAGCATGGGACCTAAAACTTAACTTTTATTTATACTAAAAAAACAAACAAGGTGATAAACTCAAACCACAAAGTAAGGGGGAAACCAAAAAAAAATTATTAGACATGGAGGGGAATGTTTAAAAGAAAGCTGATTACAATACGGTCCTGTATGAGGACCCAATTCGTCTAGGTATTGTATATTACTCGTCTCTTGGTTGCATGGAACTTGTGGCAATACAAATATCACATACCAGCCTTAGTTTCCAAGGAGGTTGTATATAGCATGAGAATAACTATGAACCACCAAGAAACCACTCAACTCAATATAGCCACAATACTTGTCATAACTTAAATAAAACAGGGATATTTGATAACAATCACCTTATAATAGACAGCACTTAACGGCTATTTTGCCCATGTCATCTTTGGTTGTTTACTATCACACTTTTCTGCCTGAGTAGATATTGTATCCTTATGGCTATCGAGGCGAGTTTATGTTTTCAGCATACATATTGCAGCATAATACAAGGTATATGATTCCTCCCCAAAAACAATCCTTCATGGATATCTGGCATACTACTATGAGCTGGTCATCGTTCTCATTCTATATCAGTTGCTTACAGTAGTGATTATATAACCCATCAATACACTTAAGCAACATACTGTAAATGCAGTTAAACCTAGCCCATTTCCTACGGGAACTATAATACATTATTGATACCATACGTGTGGTTGGATCTCACCCATCTCCTACAGGAACCAAGTCACGCTGTTCTGATCAGAGGGAGATCGGGTGACGGGCCTCTATTTCGGAATAGCGTCTCCCAACACGTTTCATCCTTTCACAGACTCATCAGGGGAGCGTAAACAGTATCTGAAATGGCTGCGTTACCCGTTCCCCTCTAGTGTCTCTTAAATCATTTTAAATGGACCGGAAGTGCGTCAGACGCCAACACCGCATGGCGTGTGACCCACTTCCTGTCTCTGGCACACGCTCCCAATGTCTTGGAACACACGCCGTGCGCCTGTGAAGAAGATGGAACGCACGCTTCCCAGTGGTGACACCTCGAGTCTTCAATGCGCCTGCGCACCATTAGACCACATAGACCCTGGTTATTTTCTGCTTTGGGTGTTGGTGTGATGCTTACAAGTTATGGTACTAAATTTTAATATATTATAAATAAAGATTTATTGTTTTAATCATAAATAAACTGAAGGGATCTCTGTGAGCTAATTTGTTTATCTACTAACAAAGAATTGTTGGCATTTCAAAGAAGAGAACCAACTGAATAGACCTGTCCCAAGAGAGGGTACCATGTAATTGTTAACTAGATAGATACTTGTTCTTATCTATTTGGCCTTAAGGGTATGTGCACACGTTGCGGATTTCTTGCAGAAAATTCCTGAAGAAAACCGGAAATTTTCTGCAAGAAATCCGCATTTTTTTTTTTGCGTTTTTTTTCCGTTTTTTTCGCGTTTTTTTAGCATTCTGCAAGCGTAATTAGCTTGCAGAATGCTAAAGTTTTCCCTGCGATCTGTAGCATCGCTTGGAAAACTGACTGACAGGTTGGTCACACTTGTCAAACATAGCGTTTGACAAGTGTGACCAACTTTTTACTATAGATGCTGCCTATGCAGCATCTATAGTAAAAGATAGAATGTTTAAAAATAATAAAAAAAATAAAAAAATGCTTATACTCACCCAGACATCTCACCGGCGTCCGTTCCGTATAGCTGGTCTGTGCGCACAGGACCTCCCGTGACGTCACGGTCACGTGAGCGGTCACATGACCGCTCACGACCAATCACAGGACAGTGACGTCATTCGGCGAGGTCCTTCAGCGCACACCAGGTACAGAAACCGAACGGCAGCGTGCGAGGAGGCGGCAAGACATCGAGGGTGAGTATAGGACTGTTTATTATTTTATTTCTTATTTTTTGACCACTTATATGGTGCCCAGTGCGTGGAGGAGAGTCTCCTCTCCTCCACCCTGGGTACCAACCGCATATAATCTGCTTACTTCCCGCATGGTGTGCACAGCCCCGTGCGGGAAGTAAGCAGATCAATGGACCCCTAGGTGTGCGGAATCCCTGCAATTCCGCATTTTTAATGAACATGTTGCTTTTTTTTCCGCTATGCGATTTTTTCGCGGAAAAAATCGCAACATTTGCACCAAAAATGCGGAATACCCTGTAAATAATAGGAGGCTTATGTAAGCGTTTTTTTTCGCGTTTTTATCACGTTTTTATAGCGAAAAAACGCGAAAAAAACGCTAACAATCCTGAACGTGTGCACATGGCCTAAGGGGTTTCACTGACATACCATGATAAACATCAAAGCCTTTAGAGAAGTTTCAAAGGGGTTGGTTTAACATATAAATGAAGAGATGGGAGAGACAGAGGGACAGATGGAAGAGAGATGGGACAGAGAGGAGGCTGACTGACTCCAACCATTCTAATGTAATGTATGTGCAGCGCCCCAGAGTCCTGGTCGTTGCAGTACTGATGCTCCGCCGCTAAGGGGGGTGTTGGTACGTCTGATGGCACTGAAGGAGTTCACCTGACCAGGTATCACAGACACCAATACACTTCACAGTCTGGCCTCCAGGGGGAGCTAAGGGTGCTATGTATTAGGCCACTCCTCACAATCTGGTAAAACGGGGTTAGATAGGAAGTTAGAGAGAAAGCTGACTGGGTTGGAACCAGGCAACATCCTGTGGCAGAGGGTGTTGCAGGGGAAGATTCAGGGGGGTCCCTGTCAGGGGTGGGTGTTATGGACCTAGTGGTTAGGAACACTTGAAATGACCTGATAGGTAAACCAGAAATATAGGACAAGCTCTGGGGACGTGGAAACTTTACTGACCGCAACCCTGATCCTATTACACACACTATAGGCAGCCGTGGAGCATACCTAACTCTCCCTAGACGCCTCTTCACAGCCTGAGAACTAGCTACCCCTAGAGAGAAACAAAGCCTCACTTGCCTCAGAGAAATTTCCCCAAAAGTAAAGTCAGCCCCCACAAATAATGACGGTGAGTTCAGAGGAAAATACAAACATAGGAATGAAAACAGGTTTTAGCATAGGAGGCCCACTAGTACTAAATAGTAGGAAGATAGCAAGGGAACTGTGCGGTCAGTATAAAATACTACAAAAATATCCATGCAGAGAATACTAAAGACCCTCACACCGACTCACGATGTGAGGGAGCAACTCTGCTCCCCAGAGCTTCCAGCTAGCAAGAAAATAGCATATAAGCAAGCTGGACTGAACTTAACATATACTGAGAAACATTTTCCAAAAGCAGTGAGCAAAAATGAACTAGCATGAACTTAGCTTCTCCAAGAGGAGACAGGTCACACGAGAAGTCCCAGAGAGATCTGAACCAATACTGAATACAACGACAGCTGGCAACAAGTAAAGATCTAGGTGGAGTTAAATAGGCAGCAGCACAGCAGAAAACGAGGCAGCTGGAGCCCAGCTAAAGACCAGCAGTATCACACAAAGCCACCAGAGGGAGCCCACGAACAGAACTCAACAAAGTACCATTCATGACCACAGGAGGGAGCCCGAGAACGGAATTCACAACAGGTGGGATCCTGGCAGAGGCCTAGCGAACAGAAAGAACGTTACGGGACCGCGCCTGCACTTCATTGCGGCGGTATCCCAAAAAAGGACAAGAAGCGAGGTTTAATGTGAAGAGTGAGAAACGAGATCAACGCAACAAGGAGAAAACACCAGTAGGAGTCGTGCTGTAAGACCGAGGCAACATCCTACTGAGGCGCGTAGCCGGTGGCCGGAAACACCGAGGAAGTATTGAGCTCCAGGTCTTACTTCAAACTTATGGCAGGACAGTCAGTTATAGGCGGGCTGTCTCACCCAAATCACCTAAGCAGACATAGGGGGCAACAGTTGGAGAGGGGCGACTCTAGGGTCCCGGAAGACCTCCAGGCCTACCCGTCATACGGGTGCATCCTAGCCATATCATCTGGGGGATGGAGAAGAACATCAGAATCAGTTGTGAGGGAACTTCAGAAACAGACACAACAGTTGTGAGGACTATCCCATGGTGCTAAGCAGGGAAGGACTACAACACACAAGCGCTAGAAGGTAGGCACAGATTTCCACCTGTAAAGGGAACTCTGGAGCTGCCATCGGACCGGCCGGTCTCAGCCAGCCCTGTTAACCGTACTCCGGATTGAGGATCCTGAAGCCTTCAGTAAAGAGGTAAAGAGACTGCAACCTGGTGTCCTCGTTATTCATCGCGACCTGCACCACACCATCATCACTCTCAACTTTCACTGGACGCCCCTCAGCAGGGTCACGGACAGGGCCTAGCCACCGTGACACTCCCAGAATCGAGACAGAGAGGCCCGGTACTGGGTACCCCTCGGCCCTGCGGCAGTGGGGGCGCTCCATATGACTTTATTGATTATGTGCTATTTTGAGTAACTGTTTATATTTATTATCTTTTATTAAGTAAATTCATTTTTGCTTATTCAATTTTCGTGTGAGCATTTATTTATTCATCACAATTCCTTGAACCTTAACAAAACTAAGTGGTGTCAGAAAGTGAGATTGTCTTGAATAAAAATGTTTGCAAAATTGAATAAGTTTGTTAAGAATAGGAAAGCAGTTGAGAGTAGTGTCAGATCTTTGCCCGAATGGGTGCTATCAGGACCGTGGACCCAAATGGCAAAGGAATGTTATAAATATATGGAGGGACAGCGTTTACCAAACCACCAGGATGTGGCTGCAAAATTTGATCTCTCAAGGTATGATTCAAAGGAACAGAAATCATCAGCAGCCGTTGGATGGGTATGTGTCCAGGCACTTCAAAGTCTGCAGGAGGAGATTAATAACTTGCGTTTAGAGCTGCATACAGCCATAGAGCAAAGGATCAGCTTGCAAACAGCCTTGAGAGACGAAGTGAAACAGCATGACAATATTCATAGGAATTTTGAAGCTTATGTTGTAAAAAATGTGAATAAGAATAAGCGCAAAAGGAGACAGCAGCCAGTGCCAGCTGCTCATACTGCACAGGTTAGAACTATGATTGCACATGCGAAATGGTCAGATTTGCTAGCATGGGATGGCTCAGAAAGTGAGACAGATGAAGTAGAAATGCATGCCAGACCTATTGCAGTAACAAAGACCAAGAGAGAAGTAACTAAGCATAGTGGAGATAGGATGGATGCAGGAAATGCAGCTGTTGGAACAGAAGCCACAATGACAGAGGAATCTAAGAATTATACTGCAGGAGAGCTAACAGAATTAGCTACCAGGTACAGGCAGCATGTAGGAGAGCACTTGTTAGCATGGATTCTCAGATTATGGGGTCAAGGAGCTGATACTATAATTTTGAACCGTCTTGAGTAGTGTTGAGCGATACCGTCCGATACTTGAAAGTATCGGTATCGGAAAGTATCGGCAGATACCGGCAAAGTATCGGATCTGATCCCATACCGATAGCCGATACCAATACAAGTCAATGGGACTCATGTATCGGAAGGTATCCCTGATGGTTCCCAGGGTCTGAAGGAGAGGAAACTCTCCTTCAGGCCCTGGGATCCATATTAATGTGTAAAATAAAGAATTAAAATAAAAAATATTGATATACTCACCTCTCCGACGCAGCCTGGACCTTACCGCTGTGAACCGGCAGCCTTCTTTGCTTAAAATGAGCGTGTTCAGCACCTTCCATGATGTCACGGCTTCTGATTGGTTGCGTGCCGCTCATGTGACCGCCACGCGACCAATCAGAAGCCGTGACATCATCCCTCAGGTCCTAAATTCCTAGAAGGGAATTTAGGACCTGAGGGATGACGTCGCGGCTTGTGATTGGTTGCGTGGTGGTCACATGAGCGGCACGCGACCAATCCGAAGCCGTGACATCATGGAAGGTGCTGAACGCGCTCATTTTAAACAAAGAAAGCTGCCGATTACCAGCGGTGATGTCCAGGGGCCTCCGGACAGGTGAGTATATCAATATTTTTTATTTTAATTCTTTATTTTACACATTCATATGGATCCCAGGGCCTGAAGGAGAGTTTCCTCTCCTTCAGACCCTGGGAACCATACACTGTAAACTTCCGATTCCGATTCCCGATACCACAAAAGTATCGGATCTCGGTATCGGAATTCCGATACCGCAAGTATCGGCCGATACCCGATACTTGCGGTATCGGAATGCTCAACACTAGTCTTAAGGGTATAGGAATTAGTATTTGTATTGATCCCATGGTATGTCTAAAAATGAGATGTGCAAGGGGCACTGCAGAGAATTTTTCCCTATTGCATTTGGTGAGGGATTCTGTGGCACAAGTGTATGATTTTCCTATTGAATTAATACCACAAACACGATGGGAGTCTCTTGCAGATGGAGTTCAGAGACTGAGAGAAATCGCATGAATAGGTGGTATAACTCGCAATCCTTTGCCAGATTTGAATGATCACTTTGCTGTGGAGGTTTGGAAGGGACCAGATGCTGCAGTGATGACAGTAATGATAAAAAATAAATTCATAAAAGGTACCCCAGCTTCTTACAAATCCCCATTATTCACTATGTTCAGTGTGCTTATGGGAAATTCCACTACTGTCTATACAGCATCTAGACATACTGATCAACCAGGCAAGTATTAAACTGCACGTTAATCAAAAGAGTGTTATTGTTTTTTTGATAAAAAGTTATAACTTTATTAATACAAGACAATACATACATTGAATTAAAATAATGCCTCAAAACCGTAAAGCCAATATATGACGGCAGGACAGCGTAATGAAACTCAGTATTAAATCCACAGTATGAAGAAATATCCACTTGAGATTTATAAAAATGACATGTGGGCCAAAACAAAATGCCCAAATCTAAAGTAATTTCAACATTCTCAAGAGGAAGCTGTCGCGAAACGCGCATCGGGGTTTGGTAGAGACTGGCGTGCCATGTGTGGCTGTGAGCAGGGAACACCTCGTATTCAGGTATACGTATTTATTTAGTTTTCATAGCCGTTTGTATTTGACATGGCTGTATTTATATAGGTAGCAGCTGTTTCGGCATGAGGACTTTGTTTAGTCACTATATCTGGCCCATGGCTGTTTGCACGGCTTTTGCTGCATTCAATGTAGTTGTGATGCGAGTATTTACTCTGACCTGGACATTTCTGATTTAACTATTCCAATATAGTGTTTATGCATTAGATTTGGCTGCGGTCTCATTATTTATCCCAATTGGGAAATTTATGTGACACATATGTTTAAGAGATTTGCATAATAATTTGTCGCTTATCCTGATATGACAGTTGAATTAGTTTAAATTGCTATATCCTCCGTCATTTGAGTTGGCTGCGGTTTCAGTAGTTATTCCAACAGGAAAATTTATGTGTTTCACATGTTTAGGGGACTCTTAAAGAAGAAGTTACAGGTCTGTGAGAGCCAGAAATCTTGATTGTTTGTTTCTGACCAAATACTTATTTTCCACCATAATATGCAAATAAAATGATAAAAAAACAGACAATGTGATTTTCTGGATTTTTTTTTCTCAGTTTGTCTCCCATAGTTGAGGTCTACCTATGATGTAAATTACAGACGCCTCTCATCTTTTTAAGTGGTGGAACTTGCACTATTGCTGACTGACTAAATACTTTTTTGCCCCACTGTAACAATCTGTCGCTCATTTTGATGGGACAATTGAGTCAGCATAAATTACTATATCTTCCATTACTGTTGTTTGTAATGAGATTTGATGTATAAGATCATTCATGGGTCAGAATAGTAATTGATTTCGGCTTCAAAATATTTCTTTCTGCATGTATTATGTGTTGGTAGGTGATATCAGCAAGTTGGGCATAGTATGAATATATAGATTCATTATTTATCAATGTTGAAATTACTTTAGATTGGGCATTTTGTTTTGGCCCACATGTCTTTTTTATAAATCTCAAGTGGATATTTCTTCATACTGTGGATTTAATGGAGATATTTTCTCAGCATTCTCTATCATTAAGCATAATTAATCAAGAGGTGTTCACTAATTATATGTACCTGCTATTATTCTGAGTTTCATTACGCTGTCCTGCCGTCATATATTGGCTTTACGGTTTTGAGGCATTATTTTAATTCAATGTATGTATTGTCTTGTATTAATAAAGTTATAACTTTTTATCAAAAAAAAAAATATATTTTTTTTTTTTACGTGCAGTTTAATACTTGCCTGGTTGATCAGTATGTCTAGATATTGAGTTGAGTGTCACCCATCCCGATAGTGAGGTAATGGGTCTGGGTCATATGTTTACATATTGTCTATACAGCATGCAGTTTAATCTCCCAGTTATCTGCTCTAGAAAAAGCAAAAGTGTCAAGGAATTGCACAGTAGACAGAGTGGAGAGAGAGAAGGAAATGGGATAATACCCAAGTACCTTTGGTGGAGTGCTTGCCATCATATGTGAAGGATGCAACGGATATCTTGAAAAGATTGATGGACTTTTTATTGGCGATGATACTCTTTTGGTAACATGTGACATTGAGTTACTGTATACCAATATACGCCATTGTGATGGCATTGAAGCCACTAAATTTTATATGGAATCTTCTGACTCTTCACTTGACATGACAAGATTTGTCATACAATTATAGGAGTTTTCTTTATGTCATAACTAGTGTTGAGCATTCCGATACTGCAAGTATCGGGTATCGGCCGATACTTGCTGTATCGGAATTCCGATACCGAGATCCGATATTTTTGTGGTATCGGGTATCGGTATCGAAACAACATTAATGTAAAAATGTGTAAAAGAAAGAATTAAAATAAAAAATATTGCTATACTCACCTCTCCGACGCAGCCTGCACCTTACCGAGGGAAGCGGCAGCGTTCTTTGTTAAAATTCGCGCTTTTCTTTCCTTTACTGAAGTCCCGGCTTGTGATTGGTCGCGTGTCGACCATGTGGCCGGGACGCAACCAATCACAGCAAGCCGTGACGTAATTTCAGGTCCTTCAGGATTTTAAAATTACGTTCCGGCGTTGTGATTGGTTGCGTCGCAGTCACATGGGCAACGCAACCAATCACAGCAAGCCGTGACGTAATTTCAGGTCCTTAAGGATTTTAAAATTACGTCCCGGCTTTGTGATTGGTTGCGTCGCAGTCACATGGGAGACGCAACCAATCACAAGCCGTGACGTCACGGGAGGCTGGACACGCGCGCATTTTAAAATGGGCGCGTGTCCAGCCTCCCGTGACGTCCCGGCTTGTGATTGGTTGCGGCGCGGTCAACCAATCACAAGCCGGGAGGCTGGACATGCGCGTATTTTAAAAAGCGCGCGTGTCCAGCCTCCAGTGACGTCCCGGCTTATGATTGGTCACGGCGCCATGTTGCCGGGACGCGGACCAATCACAGCAAGCCGTGACGAAATTACGTCACGGCTTGCTGTGATTGGTCCGCGTCCCGGCAACATGGCCGCCATTAACCAATCACAAGCCGTGACGTCACGGGAGGCTGGACATGCGCGTATTTTAAAAAGCGCGCGTGCCCAGCCTCCCGTGACGTCACGGCTTGTGATTGGTTAATGGCGGCCATGTTGCCGGGACGCGGACCAATCACAGCAAGCCGTGACGTAATTTCGTCACGGCTTGCTGTGATTGGTCCGCGTCCCGGCAACATGGCCGCCCTGACCAATCACAAGCCGGGACTTCACGTAACCAAGTAAAAGCGCGAATTTTAAACAAACAACGCTGCCGGTTCCCTCGCTGAGGTCCAGGCTGCGTCGGACAGGTGAGTATAGCAATATTTTTTATTTTAATTCTTTATTTTACACATTTATATGGATCCCAGGGTCTGAAGGAGAGTTTCCTCTCCTTCAGACCCTGGGAACCATCAGGAATACCGTCCGATACTTGAGTCCCATTGACTTGTATTGGTATCGGGTATCGATATCGGATTGGATCCGATACTTTGCCGGTATCGGCCGATACTTTCCGATACCGATACTTTCAAATATCGGACGGTATCGCTCAACACTAGTCATAACTTCTTCACATTTAAGGGGTCCTTCTACCTACAGCTCCAGGGGACAGCAATGGGCACGGCCTTCGCGTCTTCGTACGCCAATCTGTTCCTCGGGCTGTGGGAGAGGGACCTCTTTATGTCAGATAGGCTGTTGTCGATGGATTGTGTCCTGTTTTGGGCGCGATACATCGACAACATCTTTTTCATCTGGCAGGGGACATCTGATGAGTTGGAGTCATTCATTTCCTTTCTGAACACGAACAATAAGAACATTCACTTGATGTATGCTTCAAATTCCAAGGTAGTTGACTTTCTTGATGTTAAAATAAAACGTGATGAGAATAATATACTGCAGACTGATGTTTCTTGGAAGCCAACTGCGGTTAATGCATTATTGCACGCCACGTCTGCTCATCCTCAGTCTGTTGTAAAATCAATACATATTGTCCAGTTTCTCCAATTAAGAAGAATCTGTTCCTCTCATGAGGATTTTGAACAACAAGCATTAGATCTCAAGTCGAGATTCTATGATCGTGGATATAGTCGTCGAGTTATTAAACGTGCTTATTTGAGAGCTAAGCATTCATCATGTAATGAATTGCTCTATTCCAGTAAAACATCCGAAGCAACCAATAAAGTCTGTTTTTTTACAAAATACAGTGCCCAAGCAGAGGACATTCGTAAGTGTCTTAGCAAATCTTGGCCAATACTACATGCTGACTCTATATTGGCCAAATACTTACCTGAGAGACCCCAAATAACATTCCGTCGAGCCAATAATTTGAGGGATTATTTGGTGAAAAGCCACTATATGACTGTTCCAAAACCTACTTGTTTAGATAGCTTTCCTGCTGTAGAGAATGGTTCTTATTAGTGATGAGCGAATATACTCGGTACTTGAGATTTCCTGAGCACACTCGGTTGTCCTCCGAGTATTTTTTAGTGCTCGGAGGTTTAGTTTTTATCACCGCAGCTGAATGATTTACATCTCTTAGCCAGCTTTATTATATGTGGGGATTCCCTAGCAACCAGGCAACCCCCACATGTACTTATGCTGGCTAACAGATGTAAATCATTCAGCTGCAGCGATGAAAACTAAATCTCCGAGCACTAAAAAATACTCGAGGACACCCGAGCATGCTCAGGAAATCTCAAGTAACGAGTATATTCGCTCATCACTAGTTCCTATCCTTGCGGTGATGGTGTAGCATGCCCAAACATGGAACGGGCAAGAAGTTTCTACAATCAAGAAGGTACCCGTACGTATAAGATTAGGCAACGCATAACGTGTAATTCTAAAGCCGTTGTATATTTTGCAACTTGCCCCTGTAACAAAATATATATAGGCCTAACCACAAGACAATTAAAAATAAGGATACTGGAACATGTTTTGGGTATAAAAGCAGTTGAAGATGAAAATGATGTGAACAGTCTGAAGACCATCTCCAAACATTTTAAACTCCACCATAATTGTTATAGTACCCAATAGAGGGTACCTGGGATTGATTTAATCACAAGCAATATTAGGGGTGCTAAAATAAGCAGCAAACTTGCACAATGCGAAACAAAGTGGATTTGGACATTGAATACGGTCCATCCACTTGGTCTTAATACGAATAATAGTTTCGCCCCATTTCTCTGACCATTTTTATAACCATTTTTATATTATAATATTTTTATCCTTTATATACTTTTTATATTTTCATAATTTTTTACATTTTTCACTTTTTACTAATTGTATGCTTTTATTATGCTTATATTTGATAAATTGTACTATTTGTATGCTTTTTACTGCCTCTAGGAGGTATATATAATAAAAAAAAAATTTAGTATTAATATACTTCTGATCCTATTATGCTACTTTTATCTATCTAGGTATTCAATAACCTTTACTAGCTGTAAGCATCTTTGCATCTGATCTGTATAGCTTTTTGATATATATTAACCATTTTTTGCCTATTTATCATTTTTTTTAGATCATGACATCAGGCCTTATATTTGCAACCATAGGAAAATAAATATTGTAGTCATGAAGTTGCACATGATTGAATAAGAAGATCCTTTTGAAGAAGGCTGTAATTTTATTAGCATAATTTACATCACAACTTATATCCTGCTGTATATATTTTCATGGTATTTCTGTAAATGTCTTTAATATTTGGTTATTATTCTTTCTGGCATATAAGTAATATATGTGCTATCATAATAGTCATAGTTACAAACCTCCAACAAACATGTATTTATTTGCACTGTCGTATCAGCCTATCGGACATTGCAGGCGGGCAGCGGTACGCGCGTGTGATAGTGGTGGCTCGGTGTGCCGCTCTGTTTATATTTATTATCTTTTATTAAGTAAATTCATTTTTGCTTATTCAATTTTCGTGTGAGCATTTATTTATTCATCACAATTCCTTGAACCTTAACAAAACTAAGTGGTGTCAGAAAGTGAGATTGTCTTGAATAAAAATGTTTGCAAAATTGAATAAGTTTGTTAAGAATAGGAAAGCAGTTGAGAGTAGTGTCAGATCTTTGCCCGAATGGGTGCTATCAGGACCGTGGACCCAAATGGCAAAGGAATGTTATAAATATATGGAGGGACAGCGTTTACCAAACCACCAGGATGTGGCTGCAAAATTTGATCTCTCAAGGTATGATTCAAAGGAACAGAAATCATCAGCAGCCGTTGGATGGGTATGTGTCCAGGCACTTCAAAGTCTGCAGGAGGAGATTAATAACTTGCGTTTAGAGCTGCATACAGCCATAGAGCAAAGGATCAGCTTGCAAACAGCCTTGAGAGACGAAGTGAAACAGCATGACAATATTCATAGGAATTTTGAAGCTTATGTTGTAAAAAATGTGAATAAGAATAAGCGCAAAAGGAGACAGCAGCCAGTGCCAGCTGCTCATACTGCACAGGTTAGAACTATGATTGCACATGCGAAATGGTCAGATTTGCTAGCATGGGATGGCTCAGAAAGTGAGACAGATGAAGTAGAAATGCATGCCAGACCTATTGCAGTAACAAAGACCAAGAGAGAAGTAACTAAGCATAGTGGAGATAGGATGGATGCAGGAAATGCAGCTGTTGGAACAGAAGCCACAATGACAGAGGAATCTAAGAATTATACTGCAGGAGAGCTAACAGAATTAGCTACCAGGTACAGGCAGCATGTAGGAGAGCACTTGTTAGCATGGATTCTCAGATTATGGGGTCAAGGAGCTGATACTATAATTTTGAACCGTCTTGAGTAGTGTTGAGCGATACCGTCCGATACTTGAAAGTATCGGTATCGGAAAGTATCGGCAGATACCGGCAAAGTATCGGATCTGATCCCATACCGATAGCCGATACCAATACAAGTCAATGGGACTCATGTATCGGAAGGTATCCCTGATGGTTCCCAGGGTCTGAAGGAGAGGAAACTCTCCTTCAGGCCCTGGGATCCATATTAATGTGTAAAATAAAGAATTAAAATAAAAAATATTGATATACTCACCTCTCCGACGCAGCCTGGACCTTACCGCTGTGAACCGGCAGCCTTCTTTGCTTAAAATGAGCGTGTTCAGCACCTTCCATGATGTCACGGCTTCTGATTGGTTGCGTGCCGCTCATGTGACCGCCACGCGACCAATCAGAAGCCGTGACATCATCCCTCAGGTCCTAAATTCCTAGAAGGGAATTTAGGACCTGAGGGATGACGTCGCGGCTTGTGATTGGTTGCGTGGTGGTCACATGAGCGGCACGCGACCAATCCGAAGCCGTGACATCATGGAAGGTGCTGAACGCGCTCATTTTAAACAAAGAAAGCTGCCGATTACCAGCGGTGATGTCCAGGGGCCTCCGGACAGGTGAGTATATCAATATTTTTTATTTTAATTCTTTATTTTACACATTCATATGGATCCCAGGGCCTGAAGGAGAGTTTCCTCTCCTTCAGACCCTGGGAACCATACACTGTAAACTTCCGATTCCGATTCCCGATACCACAAAAGTATCGGATCTCGGTATCGGAATTCCGATACCGCAAGTATCGGCCGATACCCGATACTTGCGGTATCGGAATGCTCAACACTAGTCTTAAGGGTATAGGAATTAGTATTTGTATTGATCCCATGGTATGTCTAAAAATGAGATGTGCAAGGGGCACTGCAGAGAATTTTTCCCTATTGCATTTGGTGAGGGATTCTGTGGCACAAGTGTATGATTTTCCTATTGAATTAATACCACAAACACGATGGGAGTCTCTTGCAGATGGAGTTCAGAGACTGAGAGAAATCGCATGAATAGGTGGTATAACTCGCAATCCTTTGCCAGATTTGAATGATCACTTTGCTGTGGAGGTTTGGAAGGGACCAGATGCTGCAGTGATGACAGTAATGATAAAAAATAAATTCATAAAAGGTACCCCAGCTTCTTACAAATCCCCATTATTCACTATGTTCAGTGTGCTTATGGGAAATTCCACTACTGTCTATACAGCATCTAGACATACTGATCAACCAGGCAAGTATTAAACTGCACGTTAATCAAAAGAGTGTTATTGTTTTTTTGATAAAAAGTTATAACTTTATTAATACAAGACAATACATACATTGAATTAAAATAATGCCTCAAAACCGTAAAGCCAATATATGACGGCAGGACAGCGTAATGAAACTCAGTATTAAATCCACAGTATGAAGAAATATCCACTTGAGATTTATAAAAATGACATGTGGGCCAAAACAAAATGCCCAAATCTAAAGTAATTTCAACATTCTCAAGAGGAAGCTGTCGCGAAACGCGCATCGGGGTTTGGTAGAGACTGGCGTGCCATGTGTGGCTGTGAGCAGGGAACACCTCGTATTCAGGTATACGTATTTATTTAGTTTTCATAGCCGTTTGTATTTGACATGGCTGTATTTATATAGGTAGCAGCTGTTTCGGCATGAGGACTTTGTTTAGTCACTATATCTGGCCCATGGCTGTTTGCACGGCTTTTGCTGCATTCAATGTAGTTGTGATGCGAGTATTTACTCTGACCTGGACATTTCTGATTTAACTATTCCAATATAGTGTTTATGCATTAGATTTGGCTGCGGTCTCATTATTTATCCCAATTGGGAAATTTATGTGACACATATGTTTAAGAGATTTGCATAATAATTTGTCGCTTATCCTGATATGACAGTTGAATTAGTTTAAATTGCTATATCCTCCGTCATTTGAGTTGGCTGCGGTTTCAGTAGTTATTCCAACAGGAAAATTTATGTGTTTCACATGTTTAGGGGACTCTTAAAGAAGAAGTTACAGGTCTGTGAGAGCCAGAAATCTTGATTGTTTGTTTCTGACCAAATACTTATTTTCCACCATAATATGCAAATAAAATGATAAAAAAACAGACAATGTGATTTTCTGGATTTTTTTTTCTCAGTTTGTCTCCCATAGTTGAGGTCTACCTATGATGTAAATTACAGACGCCTCTCATCTTTTTAAGTGGTGGAACTTGCACTATTGCTGACTGACTAAATACTTTTTTGCCCCACTGTAACAATCTGTCGCTCATTTTGATGGGACAATTGAGTCAGCATAAATTACTATATCTTCCATTACTGTTGTTTGTAATGAGATTTGATGTATAAGATCATTCATGGGTCAGAATAGTAATTGATTTCGGCTTCAAAATATTTCTTTCTGCATGTATTATGTGTTGGTAGGTGATATCAGCAAGTTGGGCATAGTATGAATATATAGATTCATTATTTATCAATGTTGAAATTACTTTAGATTGGGCATTTTGTTTTGGCCCACATGTCTTTTTTATAAATCTCAAGTGGATATTTCTTCATACTGTGGATTTAATGGAGATATTTTCTCAGCATTCTCTATCATTAAGCATAATTAATCAAGAGGTGTTCACTAATTATATGTACCTGCTATTATTCTGAGTTTCATTACGCTGTCCTGCCGTCATATATTGGCTTTACGGTTTTGAGGCATTATTTTAATTCAATGTATGTATTGTCTTGTATTAATAAAGTTATAACTTTTTATCAAAAAAAAAAATATATTTTTTTTTTTTACGTGCAGTTTAATACTTGCCTGGTTGATCAGTATGTCTAGATATTGAGTTGAGTGTCACCCATCCCGATAGTGAGGTAATGGGTCTGGGTCATATGTTTACATATTGTCTATACAGCATGCAGTTTAATCTCCCAGTTATCTGCTCTAGAAAAAGCAAAAGTGTCAAGGAATTGCACAGTAGACAGAGTGGAGAGAGAGAAGGAAATGGGATAATACCCAAGTACCTTTGGTGGAGTGCTTGCCATCATATGTGAAGGATGCAACGGATATCTTGAAAAGATTGATGGACTTTTTATTGGCGATGATACTCTTTTGGTAACATGTGACATTGAGTTACTGTATACCAATATACGCCATTGTGATGGCATTGAAGCCACTAAATTTTATATGGAATCTTCTGACTCTTCACTTGACATGACAAGATTTGTCATACAATTATAGGAGTTTTCTTTATGTCATAACTAGTGTTGAGCATTCCGATACTGCAAGTATCGGGTATCGGCCGATACTTGCTGTATCGGAATTCCGATACCGAGATCCGATATTTTTGTGGTATCGGGTATCGGTATCGAAACAACATTAATGTAAAAATGTGTAAAAGAAAGAATTAAAATAAAAAATATTGCTATACTCACCTCTCCGACGCAGCCTGCACCTTACCGAGGGAAGCGGCAGCGTTCTTTGTTAAAATTCGCGCTTTTCTTTCCTTTACTGAAGTCCCGGCTTGTGATTGGTCGCGTGTCGACCATGTGGCCGGGACGCAACCAATCACAGCAAGCCGTGACGTAATTTCAGGTCCTTCAGGATTTTAAAATTACGTTCCGGCGTTGTGATTGGTTGCGTCGCAGTCACATGGGCAACGCAACCAATCACAGCAAGCCGTGACGTAATTTCAGGTCCTTAAGGATTTTAAAATTACGTCCCGGCTTTGTGATTGGTTGCGTCGCAGTCACATGGGAGACGCAACCAATCACAAGCCGTGACGTCACGGGAGGCTGGACACGCGCGCATTTTAAAATGGGTGCGTGTCCAGCCTCCCGTGACGTCCCGGCTTGTGATTGGTTGCGGCGCGGTCAACCAATCACAAGCCGGGAGGCTGGACATGCGCGTATTTTAAAAAGCGCGCGTGTCCAGCCTCCAGTGACGTCCCGGCTTATGATTGGTCACGGCGCCATGTTGCCGGGACGCGGACCAATCACAGCAAGCCGTGACGAAATTACGTCACGGCTTGCTGTGATTGGTCCGCGTCCCGGCAACATGGCCGCCATTAACCAATCACAAGCCGTGACGTCACGGGAGGCTGGACATGCGCGTATTTTAAAAAGCGCGCGTGCCCAGCCTCCCGTGACGTCACGGCTTGTGATTGGTTAATGGCGGCCATGTTGCCGGGACGCGGACCAATCACAGCAAGCCGTGACGTAATTTCGTCACGGCTTGCTGTGATTGGTCCGCGTCCCGGCAACATGGCCGCCCTGACCAATCACAAGCCGGGACTTCACGTAACCAAGTAAAAGCGCGAATTTTAAACAAACAACGCTGCCGGTTCCCTCGCTGAGGTCCAGGCTGCGTCGGACAGGTGAGTATAGCAATATTTTTTATTTTAATTCTTTATTTTACACATTTATATGGATCCCAGGGTCTGAAGGAGAGTTTCCTCTCCTTCAGACCCTGGGAACCATCAGGAATACCGTCCGATACTTGAGTCCCATTGACTTGTATTGGTATCGGGTATCGATATCGGATTGGATCCGATACTTTGCCGGTATCGGCCGATACTTTCCGATACCGATACTTTCAAATATCGGACGGTATCGCTCAACACTAGTCATAACTTCTTCACATTTAAGGGGTCCTTCTACCTACAGCTCCAGGGGACAGCAATGGGCACGGCCTTCGCGTCTTCGTACGCCAATCTGTTCCTCGGGCTGTGGGAGAGGGACCTCTTTATGTCAGATAGGCTGTTGTCGATGGATTGTGTCCTGTTTTGGGCGCGATACATCGACAACATCTTTTTCATCTGGCAGGGGACATCTGATGAGTTGGAGTCATTCATTTCCTTTCTGAACACGAACAATAAGAACATTCACTTGATGTATGCTTCAAATTCCAAGGTAGTTGACTTTCTTGATGTTAAAATAAAACGTGATGAGAATAATATACTGCAGACTGATGTTTCTTGGAAGCCAACTGCGGTTAATGCATTATTGCACGCCACGTCTGCTCATCCTCAGTCTGTTGTAAAATCAATACATATTGTCCAGTTTCTCCAATTAAGAAGAATCTGTTCCTCTCATGAGGATTTTGAACAACAAGCATTAGATCTCAAGTCGAGATTCTATGATCGTGGATATAGTCGTCGAGTTATTAAACGTGCTTATTTGAGAGCTAAGCATTCATCATGTAATGAATTGCTCTATTCCAGTAAAACATCCGAAGCAACCAATAAAGTCTGTTTTTTTACAAAATACAGTGCCCAAGCAGAGGACATTCGTAAGTGTCTTAGCAAATCTTGGCCAATACTACATGCTGACTCTATATTGGCCAAATACTTACCTGAGAGACCCCAAATAACATTCCGTCGAGCCAATAATTTGAGGGATTATTTGGTGAAAAGCCACTATATGACTGTTCCAAAACCTACTTGTTTAGATAGCTTTCCTGCTGTAGAGAATGGTTCTTATTAGTGATGAGCGAATATACTCGGTACTTGAGATTTCCTGAGCACACTCGGTTGTCCTCCGAGTATTTTTTAGTGCTCGGAGGTTTAGTTTTTATCACCGCAGCTGAATGATTTACATCTCTTAGCCAGCTTTATTATATGTGGGGATTCCCTAGCAACCAGGCAACCCCCACATGTACTTATGCTGGCTAACAGATGTAAATCATTCAGCTGCAGCGATGAAAACTAAATCTCCGAGCACTAAAAAATACTCGAGGACACCCGAGCATGCTCAGGAAATCTCAAGTAACGAGTATATTCGCTCATCACTAGTTCCTATCCTTGCGGTGATGGTGTAGCATGCCCAAACATGGAACGGGCAAGAAGTTTCTACAATCAAGAAGGTACCCGTACGTATAAGATTAGGCAACGCATAACGTGTAATTCTAAAGCCGTTGTATATTTTGCAACTTGCCCCTGTAACAAAATATATATAGGCCTAACCACAAGACAATTAAAAATAAGGATACTGGAACATGTTTTGGGTATAAAAGCAGTTGAAGATGAAAATGATGTGAACAGTCTGAAGACCATCTCCAAACATTTTAAACTCCACCATAATTGTTATAGTACCCAATAGAGGGTACCTGGGATTGATTTAATCACAAGCAATATTAGGGGTGCTAAAATAAGCAGCAAACTTGCACAATGCGAAACAAAGTGGATTTGGACATTGAATACGGTCCATCCACTTGGTCTTAATACGAATAATAGTTTCGCCCCATTTCTCTGACCATTTTTATAACCATTTTTATATTATAATATTTTTATCCTTTATATACTTTTTATATTTTCATAATTTTTTACATTTTTCACTTTTTACTAATTGTATGCTTTTATTATGCTTATATTTGATAAATTGTACTATTTGTATGCTTTTTACTGCCTCTAGGAGGTATATATAATAAAAAAAAAATTTAGTATTAATATACTTCTGATCCTATTATGCTACTTTTATCTATCTAGGTATTCAATAACCTTTACTAGCTGTAAGCATCTTTGCATCTGATCTGTATAGCTTTTTGATATATATTAACCATTTTTTGCCTATTTATCATTTTTTTTAGATCATGACATCAGGCCTTATATTTGCAACCATAGGAAAATAAATATTGTAGTCATGAAGTTGCACATGATTGAATAAGAAGATCCTTTTGAAGAAGGCTGTAATTTTATTAGCATAATTTACATCACAACTTATATCCTGCTGTATATATTTTCATGGTATTTCTGTAAATGTCTTTAATATTTGGTTATTATTCTTTCTGGCATATAAGTAATATATGTGCTATCATAATAGTCATAGTTACAAACCTCCAACAAACATGTATTTATTTGCACTGTCGTATCAGCCTATCGGACATTGCAGGCGGGCAGCGGTACGCGCGTGTGATAGTGGTGGCTCGGTGTGCCGCTCTTGGTCGCGTCTTTCTGCATCCTAGCAACAACTCACTTGCTGCTGGGCTGTGTGACGCGTCTGGCCCGGTCTGCCCCGGTCTGCCCCCATCATTTCCTGTTCCATGCGCGAAACTTCACGCTTCCCAGCTCTGCAATCTCTGCGGCTCCCGTCGTCAAGGATGCCTGCCTCATACCACATGATTGGTACTAGTCATGATGCTTGTGCCCATGCGCAAACTATTTACACGGGATGTTGGCAATCAGGCAATGCATATGTTTTCTTCCGGGCATCATTCTTTATTTTGATTAGATACCGGCTACACACCCCTACTATTGTGATTGGCTGTGTATTATATATATATACTCACCTCTCTCCTATCGGTGCCACCCCCTGACGGAGGCAGCGTCCCGAAATGCACGTTGGGGAGGGCGCACATCCAGGAGACCAGGGATATATCATATTCATTGTGTAAGTTACTTGCGATAACTTCCATTGTACTATATTGATTGTCTTGGGTATGTTTATTCCTGGTCACTCAATACATGATGTGGACACACTGACACCTGGTGGTTCAACTTTAATATTGGCACTTTATTACCACTATATCCAGTGTACTGTGGTTGCTGTGGACACTTTTATCCACATATTGTGCATTTTTTGTATTTTGTAATTTTGTATTGTTGCACTTTATTCTTTTTTTATATATGCACTATATATACATTTTGTTTACTGTGGTTGCTGTGGACACTTTTATCCACAAATTGTGCATTTTTTTTATTTTTGTAATTTTGCACTGTTGCACTTTATTCTTTTTTGATATATGCACTATATATAAATTTTGGTTTTTTTTTATGAGGGTATATACAGTACAGACTAAAAGTTTTGACACACCTTCTCATTTAAAGATTTTTCTGTATTTTCATGACTATGAAAATTGTACATTCACACTGAAGGCATCAAAACTATGAATTAACACATGTGAAATTAAATACTTAATAAAAGGGGGCGTGGCCTGACTGCGAGAGGGAACAGTCGCTCTCCACAGGAGGTCCTGCTCAGTGCCTGTTTCCCACAGGTTTTTCTTCGACCCCACAGTGATAAAAGTAGCCTCCTAGACGGACAACAGTGCTGTGATTGCCCACAGAGGTCCCAGAAAACTTTTGAAACACCTCATCCCAACACCGGACCCACTGCCCTCGGTGGATAGAAGGAGAGAGGGACAGAGACGCCGCCATCTTGGAGGTCTCATAGACCGAACACAGCAAAGAGGAACGACGCCAGGAAAGTACAAATCACCCGCTCCCTAGATAGACTCCCCTGCTCCAACGCACTTATACAGCTGAGCATTTACCGATATTGGTGCCCCCTGTAGTCTGGTGCATCCTGTGGCGATCTGCGGATTGCTGGTCTGCTCTCTGCACTGCTCTGACCGCTGCTCCATGCCTGCGAGACATAGTGGAGGACGCGCCTGACAGCAGTACTGCCGGGTGGGCTCACCATTGGTTTCGGCGCTCTGTGCCTTCCTTAGCCCGACAGCTAATTAAGTGAGACTGCGCGTCTCTGATTGTGGAGACAGACTGGGAATTTCCCGCCGGACCCGGCGCCATTTTAGAGTCACCGACCAGTGAGGGGGGATTCACCTGCGAGCTGCACTCAATCAGAGAGTGTCCCTCTTCCATAGCACACTGCTGTGCCTGCTATTCTGCTGCCCCATACCCACTTCTCTTAATATATTAAAGGAGAGCCACATCCAAGGTTAAGAAACGGGCTAGTAGACTGCAAAGCTGCTGTAGACGCCTCGCACCCCTACCCTGCAGGAGAGCCGCGACTTCAGCTTGTGAGACCAAAAGGTCGATGGTTAAGATAAAATCACACTTACTTAACACCTACTGGCCTGGAAAGATAGCTGTGGATGTTTGTGCACTGTTACACTGAGGCACACTCCAGCAGAGACCGTCTCCCATGCTGGGATCGCTCCCCGCCTGCAGCCTGTACTTGTGCCCTGTCTCCTGCTGCCCCACACCCACCTGTTTAACACTTACTGGGCTGGAGATAGCTGTGGATATCTGTGCACTGTTACACTGAAGCACACTTCAGCAGAAAGCGTCTCCCCATGCTGGGATCACTCCCTGCCTGCAGCCTGTACTTGTGCCATATGTCCTGCTGCCCCATACCCATCTGTTTAACACTTACTGGGCTGGAGAGATAGTTGTAGATGTTTATGCTCTTTTACACAGAAGCACACTTCAGCAGAAAGCGACACCTTGTGCTGGGATCACCCCTCCCCCCCCCCCCCCTGCAGCCTACACTTGTGCCTTATCTCTTGCTGCCCCATTGCCTACTGCCGCCCTGAGTACGAGGCACTTCAATTCAGCAGAAGGTAGCAGACGTTGTGGCCGGGACTGAGCATACTAAAAGCAGTACCATTAGATTCCAGCCTATGCGGCCTCCCTCTACATGCGGCTCATCTTGCAACTAAGTGAAATCAGCAAGTAGATAAAACTTTATTGATGGGGCGCATGTGCAGAGTACGGCAATGACAGTCATGTTGTGCTGAGCTCTGCTACCCGACGGATCCCATTCAACCCTTTCCAGCGACCGAAACATTGTAAATATTCCCCTCCCGGGGACAGTCTGACTCTAAGAGCAGGGCAATCAGTAATGCCAAAAAAGGGGGGCGCAGCACAGCCGACGGGCTGCACCATTTCAGACCTCCTTATGAACGGCACCCCCTCCAAAATGGCTGCAGCAACTAACCCTCCGTCTGCTTCGGCAACTCAGGGTAGTGGGGGCGCAGAGCGGGATGATGCTTCCCCAAACTCTGAAGCAATGATTTCAACGGCTGCCCTAACGAGGTCCTTGCAAGAAACCTTTAGAGAGGAGCTTACCACCGCCATGCAGAGTATCTCATCCCAGTTGCAAGACCTGGCACAGCACACAAATAACTTGGAGGAAAAAATGGATGTTGTCTCTGACGCGCTGGAGGAAGATCAGGAGACCCTCAAGCGGCATACTGACCGTATTACTGAGTTGGAATTGAGATGTGAGGATTATGAGAACAGGTCCAGAAGAAGCAACATTCGAATTAGAGGACTTCCTGAACATGTGGTTGCCCTTAAAGATACAGCAGCAGCCCTTTTTGCAGCCCTTCTACCTGACCTAGACCCGGCCCTTCTCCATATTACAAGAATACACAGGTCACTGGGTAAGCCAAGATCTAATGCTATGCCCAGAGATGTAATACTAAAGATGCACTATGAGGAGACCCGTGATCAGATCTTGCTGGCGGCTAGAAACCAACCTATCTTACCTGGCCTACCAGACTCAGTGCACATTTATGCAGACATTGCACCCACTACATTGGCCAGAAGAAGGGCCCTCAGGCCAATTACCACCTCCCTACAAGAGGCTCAGGTTAAATACAAGTGGGGTTTTCCATTCGCTCTTATCTTCACTTTCAAGTCTCAGCTCTATACCTGCCGGTCACTAGAGGAAGGAACCCAGGCCTTGATAAAGGCTAGCATTCCACTATCTTCAGAGACTCCCTCGCTTCCACAAAGAAAACCCAGGCCAACAAGGGAGTGGACAAACCATCCCAGAACAAGAAGTCAAGACACTCAGATTACCTGATTTGCATACCTCAAGATTTGATATCCCCAAAATAATTCATGTTTCTCTAGGCTATATTTATGGGGCCAGTTGTTATCTTTGCCCTGCTCTGGATTTAGGTTAACTACCTAGCAGTTAATGTTCGGTCTATCTACAGTTGTTGTATTACCTGCTAATGCATTATCTAGTTCCCTTCTCCTTCCCCCCCCCCTTTTTTTTTTTTTTTTCTTCCCCTTCCCCCCTTCCCCTCCCCCCCTCTCCTCCCCCCTTCTCCCCCTCCCTTCTCCCTCCCTTCTCCCTCCCTTCTCCCCCCTCCCTTCTCCCCCCTCCCTTCTTCCCCCTCCCCCTCCCTTCTCCCCCCTCCCTTCTCCCCCCTCCCCCCTCCCCTCCTCCCTTCTCCCCCCTCTCCCCCCTCCCTTCTCCCCCTCCCCCCCTCCCTTCTCCCCCCTCCCCCCCTCCCTTCTCCCCCCTCCCCTCTCCCCCCCTCCCCCCTCTTTTTTTTTTTTTTTTTTTCTCTTCTCTCCCATCCCTTTCCCCCTCCCCTTCTCTCTTCCTCTCTCCCCTTATTATACAGTCAACTTTATATGATTCAAGGATTGGGGTCCTAAGGGTTGTACCATGCTGCCCAACCCTGGCGATTTTTGGCGTCCTTTTTAATATGGGACCCCAGATCGCCATACTTTGTGGGCTCAATGCCCTTTGGAAAACTTATGTTATGTTTTGTGTCGACGTCCTCCCCTTGTTTGTCTCTTTCCCTCCGTTCCCACATAGAGATTATGGCTGTGGTGGTGAATTTGTAGGCCGGGGTCGGGTGGGAGGTGATGGTTTGCATTCTTCTAGCAGTACTCATTTAACCAAACATGTGTAGAGTGCTCTCCCATAATGTTAGGGGCTTTAACTCACCTGTAAAACGTAAAAAGGCCTTCCTCGATTATCAGAAGCACAATCCGGATGTAATCTGCATTCAGGAAACCCATTTTTCCAATTCATCCCAACCCAAATTCCTGGACGCACATTATTCAAAATTTTTCCTTTCAACCTGGGACCGCAAAACAAGGGGTGTGGCTATTCTAATTAAAAACAGCTTTCCATTCCAACCCACCAACACGTATTCCGACTCTGAGGGCAGATTCATTATCTTGATGGGAACCCTGCAGGGTCTAAATATATGCATTGTTAATAGTTACCTGCCAACGGCCACTCAGACTCGGGTCATGCGTTTAATCTTATCAAAATTAGCCTCATTCTCATATCATCACCTTATCTGGTGTGGCGATTTTAATCTCACTCTCAGCCCGTCGCTTGACAGCAGCTCACTAAATCGAGTTGACATATCAAAAATAGACAGGAAAAAGATTCTACAAATGCTGAAAGTAAATTGTCTGGCCGATATCTGGCGAGAGCAAAATGGCCCTCAGAGGGGATATACTTACTTTTCACCTGCACAAAAGTCCTATTCCAGAATTGACCTACATCTCACATCCTCCAGAACCCTTCCCTCGGTTTTATTCTCCCGGCATATCGTATCGTCTTGGTCAGACCACGATGCGGTCCTATCTGCATTTAACTTTGCCATTACCTCTTCTAGACTTTTCAGGTGGAGACTGAATGAATCCCTACTAGTAGACCCATCGGTTTTATCTACCATAAAGGACGAACTGAATCTATATTTCCAAACCAACAATACTGCAGAGGTGTGCCGGGGAAATGTGTGGATGGCACACAAAAAATTTATAACAGGGACGCTAATTAAAATTGCCTCTAGCAAAAAAAAGCAAAGGTCTGAGCTACAATTACAATTAGAAAATAAACTCTCAAAATTAGAACAGGCAAACCAAAACCTCCCCTCACTTTATCTAATTAAGAAAATTTGTGAAACTAAATTACAACTCAATACCATTTTAACAAACAGATCAGAAAGAGCCCTGGCTTGGACGAAATCTACTTTTCACAAATATGCAAACAAACCAAGCAGCATGTTGGCCCGTAAACTTAAGAGTAGAGAGCTCCTGAATAATATCCCCCATATCAAAGATCCTTCAGGCCGTATCACTGCCCACCCTGATGCAATATATAAAACGTTTCAGCAATTTTACCAAAGTCTCTACTCTCTCCCACGGCCTCCTTCTCCAACTCGCATCCACAATTTCCTCAAAGACCTGACATTACCTAAAGTCCCAAATTCTGATATGGCACATCTCCAAGCGCCAATCGACTCTGAAGAAATAAAGGCAACGATCAAAAATTAAAAAAAAAATAAGGCTCCGGGGCCTGATGGGCTCACCGCGCAGTATTATAAAAAATTTGACAGCATACTTATACCTCATATACAAAGCTTTTGTAATGCTTTACTAAACGGAGCCCAAATGCCATCCGAATTTTACGTTGCCCACGTCACTGTGATTCCAAAACCGAAGAAAGATCACCTTTACCCCAAAAACTACAGGCCTATCTCACTGCTAAACATAGACTTAAAAATTTTTACATCTATAATCACGGCCAGAATAAATAAAATACTGCCTACCCTAATTCACCGGGATCAAGTGGGGTTCATTCCCAGAAGACAGGGCCCAGACAATATTAGGAGGAACCTTAATTTAATACATTTAGCTAATCACTCCAAACAGTCCTTACTCTTGTTAGTAGTGTTGAGCGATACCATCCGATACTTGAAAGTATCGGTATCGGAAAGTATCGGCCGATACCGGCAAAGTATCGGATCCAATCCGATACCGATACCCGATACCAATACAAGTCAATGGGACTCAAGTATCGGACGGTATTCCTGATGGTTCCCAGGGTCTGAAGGAGAGGAAACTCTCCTTCAGGCCCTGGGAACCATATTAATGTGTAAAATAAAGAATTAAAATAAAAAATATTGCTATACTCACCTGTCCGACGCAGCCTGGACCTCAGCGAGGGAACCGGCAGCATTGTTTGTTTAAAATTCGCGCTTTTACTTGGTTACGTGAAGTCCCGGCTTGTGATTGGTCAGGGCGGCCATGTTGCCGGGACGCGGACCAATCACAGCAAGCCGTGACAAAATTACGTCACGGCTTGCTGTGATTGGTCCGCGTCCCGGCAACATGGCCGCCGCGACCAATCACAAGCCGTGACGTCACGGGAGGCTGGACACGCGCACATTTTAAAATGCGCGCGTCCAGCCTCCCGGCTTGTGATTGGTTGACCGCGCCGCAACCAATCACAAGCCGGGACGTCACTGGAGGCTGGACACGCGCCCATTTTAAAATGCGCGCGTGTCCAGCCTCCCGGCTTGTGATTGGTTGACCGCGCCGCAACCAATCACAAGCCGGGACGTCACGGGAGGCTGGACACGCGCCCATTTTAAAATGCGCGCGTGTCCAGCCTCCCGTGACGTCCCGGCTTGTGATTGGTTGCATCGCGGTCAACCAATCACAAGCCGGGAGGCTGGACGCGCGCATTTTAAAATGTGCGCGTGTCCAGCCTCCCGTGACGTCCCGGCTTGTGATTGGTTACGTCGCCCATGTGACCACGACGCGCCCAATCACAACGCCGGAACGTAATTTTAAAATCCTGTAAGGACCTGAAATTACGTCACGGCTTGCTGTGATTGGTCCGCATCCCGGCAACATGGCCGCCGCGACCAATCACAAGCCGGGACTTCACGTAACCAAGTAAACGCGCGAATTTTAAACAAACAACGCTGCCGGTTCCCTCGCTGAGGTCCGGGCTGCGTCGGAGAGGTGAGTATAGCAATATTTTTTATTTTAATTCTCTCTTTTACACATTATTACATTAATGTTGTTTCGATACCCGATACCCGATACCACAAAAGTATCGGATCTCGGTATCGGAATTCCGATACAGCAAGTATCGGCCGATACCCGATACTTGCAGTATCGGAATGCTCAACACTACTTGTTAGCACTCGATATAGAGAAAGCCTTTGATTCGGTGTCGTGGTCGTACTTGTTCGAAGTCCTTGCGAAATTTGGCTTTCCGAGTGGTTTCACCTCCTGCCTTAGACTCCTGTACGACCACCCCATGGCCTATCTAAAGTTACCCTCAAACCAGCCTACCCCTATTAACATCCAACGTGGCACCAGGCAAGGATGCCCGCTCTCCCCAGCTCTATTCGCCCTAGCCATGGAACCATTAGCGGAAGCTATCAGAACCAACCCTAACATTAATGGACCTACAATCAGAGGTGACCACTACAAGGCTAGCCTTTTTGCAGATGATCTGCTTTTGTCCTTAGTCAATCCCATAATTACACTCCCAAATCTTTTTGTCGCTCTCCATGAATTTGAAGTGGTCTCAGGCCTCAAGATTAACGTAGATAAATCCGAAGCCCTGTTTATTAACACTCCCAGGGATACACAAAACAACATAACAGCGCAATTCAAATTTACCAGAAATGAGCAATACTTAACCTATCTCGGCATAAATTTAACTTCCCATAGGTCGGCTTTATTTAAATGGAACTATGCTCCCTTAATTTCTAACCTCAAATCGGACCTTGCCAGATGGTCGTCCATGCCCTTATCCTGGTTGGGTAGACTCCATGCCATTAAGATGGTTTCCTTACCACGATTTCTGTATGTCTTTCGATCCTTGCCCATTCCTCTCCCTGCCAAAACGTTGCTAGATATTCACAACATGATTTCTAAATTCATATGGCAGGGGAAGAGGCCTAGAATAAGGCTTAAGACTATGTTTATTAACAGAAGACGGGGAGGTCTGTCCCTACCCAACTTCATCTTATATTATAGAGCGGCCCAACTAGCCCAGCTAATAAGTGCTAATGCGGACAAACACAGCACTCCCAGATGGGTGAATCTCGAATCTCACCTCCTATCCCCATTCACCCTTCTGGCCTCATGTGGACGTTGCAGAGACTCCCGAAAGGGATTCATAAGTCAGCCCCTTTTACAGCACACTCCCTGATGCTGTGGAGGAAGGAGAGATTTAAACACTCCCTACAATCCAGGTCCTCCTTAATGACACATATTTTTCACAATCCAGCTTTCTCCCCAGGGTTGGATCCTCGCCCTTTCAGTTGGTGGACATCTAGGGGTTTAATTACCCTTAAACAGCTTACCTCACCATTTAACACTCTACTTACCAAGCATGAGTTCATCCAAAAATACTCTCCACCAAGCTCTGAAATATTGCGTATCATCCAAATTTTTCATTTCGCTGAACAGATACTGGGACATGGTACCACCCACCGCCCATCGGGTTATGAACAAATATGCTTAAGTGACCCACTGGGCGGGGGAGCTATCTCTTTAATTTATTCGAACCTAAATGCAATACCAGAAGATGTAAAACTTAAATATATGATACAGTGGGAAAATGACTTCAATAAGATAATGTCCCCATCTGATTGGCAAAAATGTTGTTGCTCCCTCACTAAGGGCAGTCTCCAGACTTCTATAGTTGAGACGTCTATCAAACTTCTACATAGAACATACCTAGTCCCGAGCAAGCTACATGCTATCTTCTCAAACATATCGGATCGGTGTTTCAGAGGGTGTGGTGCTCTGGGAGATCTGAGGCATACTGTTATGGTTTCCAATGGCAAGGAAACATCAGAAGCATAGAATAAACGGACAAGCTCTCGGGTGATGGAAACTAGAGCTGACCGCGATGCTAAACCTACACACCACACTAGAAGTAGCCAGGGGGCATTCCTGCGTTGTCTCTAGATGCCGCGCGCCAGCCGGAGAACTAACTACCCCTGGTAGAAGAAAACACAGTCCTGGCTTGCCTCCAGAGAATGTCCCCACAGGAGATAGCAGCCCCCCACATATAATAACGGTGAGAGCAGATGAAAAGACACACATAGTATGAAAGCAGATTTAGCACAGAGAGGCCCGCTAACTAAATAGCAGAAAGATACAACAGAGGACTTCGCGGTCAGCTGCAAAACCCTTCAAAACACCATCCTGAAATTACCTTAACTCATGTGACAACTCATGCCACTGGAGTGGTAATTTCAGCCCAACAAGAGCTTCCAGCTGCAGAGATTCACATAAGTGCAAACTGGACAAAACATACAAAAATAGACTAAAGGACTAAAGTGTCCAACTTAGCTGAGCAGAAAACTGGGAGCAGGAACATGCAACAGAATCACTCTGGATACATTGATGGCCAGCATTAGAATGACTGAGGAGCAAGGTTAAATAGGATACTCCCACATCCTGATAGGAACAGGTGAACTGAAGGCAAAGCTTGCAGGACACCAGTACCACAAGAGACCACCGGGGGAGCCCACGAACCGAATCACAACAGCATACGTGGTGGGATTGCCCGGTCGTGTCCGCCTTTTGGTCAAAAATCAAATCTATTGTAGAGGAGCTGTATGGTGGGGCGATCCAGTTAGAAGAAACAGTGTTCCTACTGGGGGCCAGATACCCGGGCTTCTTAAGGAGGGGGCACCGAACCCTCACAAGAACCACCAGGGCGATCTGGATGAGCCCTATGAAAGGCACGGACCAAATCAGAAGCATGAACATCAGAAGCTGTAACCCAAGAATTATCCTCTTGACCGTAGCCCTTCCATTTCACCAGATATTGAAGTCTCCGTCTGGAAACACGGGAGTCCAAGATTTTCTCCACCACGTACTCCAATTCACCCTCAACCAGCACAGGAGCAGGAGGCTCAACAGAAGGCACAAGTGGTACCTCATACCTCCGCAATAATGACCGATGGAAGACATTATGGATAGCCAAGGATGCTGGGAGGTCCAAACGAAAAGACACAGGGTTAAGAATTTCCAAAATCTTATAAGGACCGATGAACCGAGGCTTAAACTTAGGAGAAGAGACCCTCATAGGGACAAAACGGGAGGACAACCACACCAAGTCCCCAACACGAAGACGAGGACCAACACGACGATGGCGATTAGCAAAACGTTGAGTCTTCTCCTGGGACAACTCCAAATTGTCCACCACCTGCCCCCAAATACGATGCAACCTATCCACCATGGTATCCACTCCAGGACAATCCGAAGACTCCACCTGACCAGATGAAAAACGAGGATGGAACCCTGAATTGCAAAAGAAAGGGGAGACCAAAGTGGCAGAACTGGCCCGATTATTAAGGGCAAACTCAGCCAACGGCAAAAAGGAGACCCAGTCATCCTGATCAGCAGACACGAAACACCTCAAATAAGTCTCCAAGGTCTGATTAGTACGTTCCGTCTGGCCATTTGTCTGGGGATGAAACGCAGACGAAAAAGACAAATCAATGCCCATCCTGGCACAAAACGCCCGCCAAAATCTGGACACAAACTGGGATCCCCTGTCGGAAACGATATTCTCCGGAATACCATGCAGCCGAACCACATTCTGAAAAAACAGGGGCACCAACTCAGATGAGGAAGGCAGCTTGGGCAAGGGCACCAAATGAACCATCTTAGAAAAGCGGTCACACACCACCCAAATGACGGACATCTTCTGAGAAACAGGGAGATCAGAAATAAAATCCATAGAGATGTGTGTCCAAGGCCTCTTAGGAACAGGCAAGGGCAACAACAACCCACTAGCCCGAGAACAACAAGGCTTGGCCCGAGCACAAACATCGCAAGACTGCACAAAAGTACGCACGTCCCGAGACAGGGAAGGCCACCAGAAGGACCTAGCCACCAAATCTCTGGTACCAAAAATTCCCGGATGACCTGCCAACGCAGAAGAATGAACCTCCGAGATGACTCTATTGGTCCACTCATCCGGCACAAACAATCTACCAGGCGGACAACGATCAGGCCGATCCGCCTGAAACTCTTGTAAAGCACGTCGCAGGTCTGGGAAGACAGCAGACAATATCACCCCATCCCTAAGTATACCCGTAGGTTTAGAATCACCAGGGGAATCAGGTTCAAAACTCCTAGAAAGGGCATCCGCCTTCACATTCTTAGTACCTGGCAGATACGAAACCACAAAATTAAACCGGGAGAAAAACAACGACCAGCGCGCCTGTCTAGGATTCAGACGTCTGGCCGACTCAAGATAAATCAAATTTTTGTGATCAGTCAAGACCACCACCTGATGTTTAGCACCCTCAAGCCAATGACGCCACTCCTCGAATGCCCATTTCATCGCCAAAAGCTCCCGATTACCGACGTCATAATTTCGCTCGGCGGGCGAAAATTTTCGAGAAAAGAACGCACAAGGTCTCATCACTGAACAATCTGAACTTTTCTGCGACAAAACCGCCCCCGCTCCGATCTCGGAAGCATCAACTTCCACCTGAAAAGGAAGAGAAACATCAGGCTGGCACAACACCGGAGCAGAAGAAAAACGGCGCTTAAGCTCCCGAAAGGCCTCCACAGCAGCAGGAGACCAATCTGCAACATCAGCACCCTTTTTAGTCAAATCAGTCAAAGGCCTGACAACGCTAGAAAAACCAGTTATGAATCGACGATAAAAGTTAGCAAAGCCCAAAAATTTCTAAAGGCCCTTAAGAGAAGTCGGTTGCGTCCAGTCACAAATAGCCCGAACCTTCACAGGATCCATCTCAATAGAAGAGGGGGAAAAAATGTACCCCAAAAAAGAAATCTTCTGAACCCCAAAAACACACTTTGAACCTTTAACAAACAGAGAATTGGTCCGCAAAACCTGAAAAACACTCCTAACTTGTTGAACGTGAGATTCCCAGTCATCCGAAACAATCAAGATATCGTCCAAATACACAATCATAAATTTATCCAGATATTCACGGAAAATATTGTGCATAAAAGACTGAAAGACCGAAGGGGCATTTGACAGACCAAAAGGCATCACCAAATACTCAAAATGGCCCTCGGGCGTATTAAATGCGGTTTTCCACTCATCCCCCTGCTTAATTCGCACCAAATTATACGCACCGCGAAGATCAATCTTAGAGAACCACTTCGCCCCCTCAATGCGAGCAAATAAATCTGTCAGCAATGGCAAAGGATATTGATACTTGACTGTGATCTTATTCAAGAGTCTATAATCAATACAAGGTCTCAAAGAACCATCACTTTTAGCTACGAAAAAGAACCCCGCTCCAAGAGGAGACGAAGAAGGACGAATATGTCCCTTTTCCAAGGACTCCCTAATATACTCTCGCATGGCAGCATGTTCAGGTACAGACAGATTGAATAGACGACCCTTAGGAAATTTACTGCCAGGGATCAAATCTATGGCGCAATCGCAATCTCTGTGAGGAGGAAGAGAATTAAGAGTAGATTCCTCAAAAACCTCACGATAATCAGACAAAAACTCAGGAATTTCGGAGGGAATAGATGAAGCAATGGAGACCAAAGGTGTGTCCCCATGATTTCCCTGACATCCCCAGCTTAGTACAGACATTGTTTTCCAGTCAAGGACTGGGTTATGAGTTTGCAACCATGGCAATCCCAGCACCAACACATCATGTAGATTATACAGTACAAGGAAGCGAATCACCTCTTGATGGTCTGGAGTCATACGCATAGTCACTTGTGTCCAGTATTGTGGTTTATTACTAGCCAATGGTGTAGAATCAATACCCTTTAAAGGTATAGGAACTTCCAGAGGCTCTAGATCAAACCCACAGCGCCTGGCAAAGGACCAATCCATAAGACTCAAAGCAGCGCCAGAATCCACATACGCATCCGCAACAATAGAAGATAACGAACAAATTAGAGTTACAGACAAAATAAACTTGGACTGCAAAGTGCCCATAGCAGAGGATTTATCAACTTTCTTTGTTCGTTTAGAGCATGCTGATATAACATGAGTAGAATTTCCACAATAGAAGCACAAATGATTTTTGCGCCTGTAAATCTGTCATTCGCTTCTGGACAGAAAGCTATCACATTGCATACTCTGTGGTGCCTCTTCAGAAGACACCGCCAACTGGTGCACAGGTTTGCGTTCCCGTAAACGCCGATCAATCTGAATTGCCATTGTCATGGACTCATTCAGACCAGTAGGCGCAGGAAACCCCACCATGACGTCTTTTACAGCATCAGAGAGACCTTCTCTGAAAATTGCCGCCAGAGCGTACTCATTCCACTGAGTAAGCACAGACCATTTTCGAAATTTTTGGCAATATATTTCGGCTTCATCTTGCCCCTGAGAGAGGGCTATTAGGGCTTTCTCAGCCTGAATCTCCAAATTTGGTTCCTCATAAAGCAACCCCAAAGCCAGAAAAAACGCATCCACATTGAGCAACGCAGGATCCCCTGGTGCCAATGAAAATGCCCAATTTTGGGGGTCACCCCGCAGTAAAGAAATAACAATTTTTACTTGCTGGGCAGGATCTCCAGCAGAATGAGATCTCAGCGAAAGAAACAATTTACAATTGTATTTAAAATTTAGAAAACAAGATCGATCTCCAGAAAAAAACTCCGGTATAGGAATTTTAGGTTCAGACCGAGGAGCATGTAACAAAAAATCTTGTATATTCTGAACTTTAGAGGCAAGATTATTCAAATTGGTAGCCAGACTCTGGGGATCCATATTTCAACAGATAAAGTCTGAGCCATTCAGGGGTTAAGAGGAGAGGAAAACAGGAGACTGCAATTAGATCTGGAGTGCAACTTCAGAGGAAGGAAAAAAAAAAAAAAAAGGTTTCACACAGTTCCTTTTCTCTCCTGCTTCAGCCTATAGATTAAACATTTGGGCTGGCCATACTGTTATGGTTTCCAATGGCAAGGAAACATCAGAAGCATAGAATAAACGGACAAGCTCTCGGGTGATGGAAACTAGAGCTGACCGCGATGCTAAACCTACACACCACACTAGAAGTAGCCAGGGGGCATTCCTGCGTTGTCTCTAGATGCCGCGCGCCAGCCGGAGAACTAACTACCCCTGGTAGAAGAAAACACAGTCCTGGCTTGCCTCCAGAGAATGTCCCCACAGGAGATAGCAGCCCCCCACATATAATAACGGTGAGAGCAGATGAAAAGACACACATAGTATGAAAGCAGATTTAGCACAGAGAGGCCCGCTAACTAAATAGCAGAAAGATACAACAGAGGACTTCGCGGTCAGCTGCAAAACCCTTCAAAACACCATCCTGAAATTACCTTAACTCATGTGACAACTCATGCCACTGGAGTGGTAATTTCAGCCCAACAAGAGCTTCCAGCTGCAGAGATTCACATAAGTGCAAACTGGACAAAACATACAAAAATAGACTAAAGGACTAAAGTGTCCAACTTAGCTGAGCAGAAAACTGGGAGCAGGAACATGCAACAGAATCACTCTGGATACATTGATGGCCAGCATTAGAATGACTGAGGAGCAAGGTTAAATAGGATACTCCCACATCCTGATAGGAACAGGTGAACTGAAGACAAAGCTTGCAGGACACCAGTACCACAAGAGACCACCGGGGGAGCCCACGAACCGAATCACAACAGCATACGTGGTGGGATTGCCCGGTCGTGTCCGCCTTTTGGTCAAAAATCAAATCTATTGTAGAGGAGCTGTATGGTGGGGCGATCCAGTTAGAAGAAACAGTGTTCCTACTGGGGGCCAGATACCCGGGCTTCTCCAACAAGCTCCATAATTTAGTTAATCAACTATTTCTTGCTGCTAAGCTGCACATTGCAGCGAAATGGAAAACAGCTACCCTATCTCTCTCCCCAGTAATTGACAAGATGAACACTATCATGCTATGTGAACGAATACAAGCTACAAGAGAGGACTCCTGGGAGTCATATTATAAAGTGTGGAGACCGTGGATTGAAAGGAATTCTAACAGTAATCTTGATCAGGCTTTAACATTATCTCTATGAGGCTAATCTAATATCTGATGGTTTCTATTGGACTCGCTCCTTATACCTGACCATTGATTGATTAATTGGTACCACTATGATGCAGTTATGGATCTCTTATTCCCCCCCCCCCCTTCCTTCTTGTTCTTTCCATTTACCTGTCTTTGTCTATGTGTTTATTTGTATTGTTTAAATACCATGAAAGTTATTCTGAATTTTGATAATATTTAAGTATACTCCCCTGCGTGGGATTTTGTTGTAAAGCATTCTGGATTTATCTTGAAAATAAAAACTTGTTGAAACTAAATACTTAATAAAAAAAACTGTGAAACAACTGAAAATAAGTCTTATATTCTAGGTTCTTCAAAGTAGCCACCTTTTGCTTTGATGACTGCTTAGCACACTTTTGGCATTCTCTTGATGAGCTTCAAGAGGTAGTCACCGGGAATGGTCTTCCAACAATCTTGAAGGAGTTCCCAGAGATGCTTACCATTTGTTGGCCCTTTTGCCTTCACTCTGCAGTCCAGCTCACCCCAAACCATCTCGATTGGGTTCAGGTCTAATGACTGTGGAGGCCAGGTCATCAGGCGTTGCATCCCATCACTCTCCTTCTTGGTCAAATAGCCCTTACACAGCCTGGAGGTGTGTTTGGGGTCATTGTCCTGTTGAAAAATAAATGATGGTCCAACTAAACGCAAACCGGATGGAATAGCATGTCGCTGCAAGATGCTGTGGTAGCCATGCTGGTTCAGTATGCCTTCAATTTTGAATAAATCCCCAACAGTGTCACCAGCAAAGCACCCCCACACCATCACACCTCCTCCTCCTTGCTTCACGGTGGGAACCAGGCATGTAGAGTCCATCCGTTCACCTTTTCTGCGTCGCACAAAGACATGGTGGTTGGAACCAAAGATCTCAAATTTGGATGTATCAGACCAAAGCACAGATTTCCACTGGTCTAATGTCCATTCCTTGCGTTCTTTAGCCCAAACAAGTCTCTTCTGCTTGTTGCCTGTCCTTAGCATTGGTTTCCTAGCAGCTATTTTACCATGAAGGCCTGCTGCACAAAGTCTCCCATTAACAGTGGTTGTAGAGATGTGTCTGCTGCTAGAACTCTGTGCATTGACCTGGTCTCTAATCTGAGCTGCTGTTAACCTGTTATTTCTGAGGCTGGTGACTCGGATAAACTTATCCTCAGAAGCAGAGGTGACTTTTGGTCTTTCTTTCCTAGGGCGGTGAGCCAGTTTCTTTGTAGAGCATGATGGTTTTTGCCACTGCACTTGGGGACACTTTCAAAGTTTTCCCAATTTTTCAGACTGACTGACCTTCATTTCTTAAAGTAATGATGGCCACTCATTTTTCTTTACTTAGCTGCTTTTTTCTTGTCATAATACAAATTCTAACAGTCTATTCAGTAGGACTATCAGCTGTGTATCCACCAGACTTCTGCACAACACAACTGATGGTCCCAACCACATTTATAAGGCAAGAAATCACACTTATTAAACCTGACAGGGCACACCTGTGAAGTGAAAACCATTCCCGGTGACTACCTCTTGAAGCTCATCAAGAGAATGCCAAGAGGGTGCAAAGCAGTCATCAAAGCAAAAAGTGGCTACTATGAAGAACCTAGAATATAAGACAAAATTTCAGTTGTTTCACACTTTTTTGTTAAGTATATAATTCCACATGTGTTAATTTATCGTTTTGATGCCTTCAGTGTGAATGTACAATTTTCATAGTCATGAAAATACAGAAAAATATTTAACTGATAAGGTGTGTCCAAAGTTTTGGTCTGTACTGTAATGCATCCCTAATTAATTCCTTAACAGGCTTAACCCCCAAATCATTCCCACCCATATGCACCACCAAAATGTCAGGTGGTCTATCCAAACGAAAGGCCCTGGAAAACTCAGAAAGGACCCTGCTCCAAACCATCCCTCTAAATCCTAACCATCGAATGACCACTTGCTCCCTACTAAAACTCATTTGCCTGCCTTACATCGGCCCGCAGCGCCCCCATTGCACGAACGAATGTCCAAAGATCCAGGCTAATCAAGGGGCACCACCGGAAAAAATACATAAAAGCAATCAATTTCAAAACAATTCCCTGACATTATACTGCAGCAATTAATGACGCAAATACATTAAGTAGCGGTCCGAAGTCCACCTGACAAGTCTCCTTATTGCAACAGCTCCTAAAACAAGACTATCGGCCTGTGACGCAGCCCCGATCCTGAAGGAATGCGACCCGTACCTACCCGGGGTAAAGCCAAACTCCTGCAAACCCCTTTTTAATATTGCAATAAACTGGAAACAAGACACAAATGCCCCTTCTGCATGACACAACAATGGTCCCACCCTTCCTGACCACAAATGCCAGTACGCTTCCAAACACCCCTGTGGGCACATCAACAACCCAACAACTCTCCCCAACACCATGCATCTACCTCTACCAAACTGATCAGTCTTCGAACGCCGGATCCAAAAAACAATGCTCCCTGCCCAAAATTCCATATCCTCTGCCAACAAACCACCTGCCCTGTCCCTGCTGCATGACACACGCGCGCCTATACGCATGGCTCCAAAAAAGGCTAAAAACGCTAGCTGAAACAATGCCAATTCAAAATTGGAATGACAAATCTTCGCCAAAACTCTGCCCAACTATTCCAACAGGCTGAATGAAATTGGTCTGATTGCCCCTTCTAAAACCCCTTAATGCCTGTCTAACCACAAATTTCTTTGTAACATCCACCGACCCCTGCAACTTAAAGGCAAAGCAAGTCTGGCCACCATTTTATTGACTTTAGAAATTGACCAACTTACCTCTGCCGCCTTGCCAACTAAAAATAACAACCCCAACGTGACACCCAGTATTGCCATACCCGCCACGAAGCTTCATATGATGACCAGGTCTGGCTCGTAACTGACTCCCGAATCAACTTTCCTGCTCATCCATAATCACGTGCCATAGATGCAAAGGGCATTCCACTCCCGAGACCTCCGTGTCCGGCGCCAATTCCCGAAAATGCTCCCACTGGAAACCAGACAATGCATCTGCTATTGAATTTTGCACACCTGGCACATGTACAGCAGAAATACAAGCATTCAATTCCAGACACCTGAGAACCAATTCCCTCACCAGCTTAATCACCGGGGGATATGAAGCCGATAAACTATTAATCACTGACACCACACTCATATTGTCACAATGAATCCGAACTCTCTTGTTCGCAAACATTCCTCCCCAAATTGAAACCGCCGCAATAATTGAGAACAATTCTAACAAGGCAAGGTTTTTTGTAAGGCCCAACTTTTTCCAAGGCTCCAGCCATTTTCCAGCACTACACCTTCAATTGCAATAGACCCCATAACCAGCCACACCCGCTGCATCCGTGTAGATCTCGCAGTCAAAATTGCTCAATATCTCCTGCTGAATTAATGACCGCCCGTTGTAATTTTACAAAAAACGCTGCCACACTATCAAATCATCCCTGTGCTCCTTATTCAAATGAATAAAATGGTGAGGTGCCTTCACCCTTACTGTCGCACCAGACAACCTGCGTCAAAATATTCTACCCATGGGCATGATCCTAATCGCAAAATTCAACCTGCCCAACAACGACTGCAACTCCTTCATTGTCACCTTCCGCACCTTCCTAGTTCTATCCACTTCTTGCTTCAGCAGGGCCAATTTTTCTTCTGTTAACTGACACTCCATCCTCTCTGAATCAATTAGAATACCCAGAAAATTTAAAACAGTACTAGGACCTTCTGTCTTTTCTTTCGCTAACGGCACACGAAAACGCTCGTCAACCCAAACCATGGCTGCTAATGCGTTCCTGCACAACACTAAATCAGGAGGACCAATAAACAAAAAAATCATCCAGGTAATGAATAACCAATTGAATGCCCGCTACATCCCTAACCACCCACTCCAAGAAGGTACTAAACATCTCAAACAATGAACAAGAATTTGACCAACCCATAGGCAAACATCTATCTGAATAATAACCTCCATTCCAAAAACAACGTAACAAGGGAATGAATACTGTCTGGGTGTTCTGGAAGTAATCTGAAGGCCGATTCAATCTCAGTTTTTGCTAACAAAGCTCCTGGTCTGTACTTCCGCACCCACTGTACCACCGCGTCGAACGATGTATATTCCATAGAACACAACTCCTAGGCGATACCAACATTCACTGACAGCCCTTTTGGGTACGACAAATGCTGAATCAACCGAAACTTATTTGGCTCTTTTTTCGGCATCACCCTCAATGGGGAAATAACCACCCCTTCAGTAGGCAGGTTCAAAAAACGGACCTGCCATCCTACCCATCACCACTTCTTTTTTAAGTCTAACATCAACAACCATAGAATACAACATAGCCGACTGCAAATTCTTAACTGAAAAAGGAACCTTATGACTTGGAGGGGGAATCTTAAAACCATACGCGAAACCATTAAAAATTCCACCAGCCTTCACTTGATCTGGATACCTATTTAGAAAGGGGGCCATCTCTGGTAGTCTCACCGGGCTCTCCCACTTGACCAGCACCCACCGATGGCTTTCTCTTCCCTTTTTTGAAACACTTCAAAGCCCCATGTGAGCTTCCGTTACAATGGGAACATACATGTTTAAACTTACAACTGTTCCCGTATTTGCACTGGCCGTCGTTAAACTGCCAGCACGTTCCAGATTTTTCCTTTGCTCCCTCCGCCCCCTGACATCAGTTTCCGTGTACTACCTGCTGGTTGCCGCTATCTCCGCTCCCGTGAAAGGACTGCCTGTACCTGGCTGGAACCATAACCTTCAGCCAAAGCCCGATATCCTTCTGGTGCCACTTAATTTCCGGCCACACCGCCTTCCTCTGCCTAAACTGCTCATCATACCGTAGCCATTTCTGACCCCCATAGATATGATGCGCTTCCCCAATCGCATCTAAATAACTAAACAATCCAGAGCAATTCTCAGGAAACTTCTCCCCAATAACGCTCTCCAATATCGCAAATGCCTGCAACCAGTTTACAAATGTCTGCGGAATCAATCGCCACCTCCGCTTTTCTTCTTCCTCCTTCTTGCTATCATCTTTCTTCCCCTTATCCAAATTAAACTTTTCCAAGGGGAGAAGGGAAAAAATCTCAACATACTCATTCTGCCAAATCTTCTCTTTCACCTCTTTTTTCAAATGAGCCCCCAAAGGCCCTTCAAAGCACACATAAACTTCCCCTTTAACCTTGTCATCCAGCTTTACTGCATCCCCTTTCTCCTTTTCCGTCTGAAACTGATATACCCGAAGATGCCACCTCTGCATCCCGAACAGGTCTCAACAAATCACTTCCAGACTGGGGCTCTAACCCCTGCGCCATCAGCTATGCACCCACCGGTGATGCAACAGCTACCCTGTCCTCTAATCTCCTCACAATTTGTGACATACTATACAAAACATCCCAAAAGCCCAGAAGTTCTGCCCCACTAGGCCCTCCCAACCTTTGCTCCTCACTCCTTACCACCTGGCTCCCCCCAGTCTCTTGCAACATGGCCCCTGTGGGCCAAAAAGCAAGACATGGAATTATACTCACTCAGCTCAGCTGTGCCGATGCTGTGTTCCCGCCAGCTGGACCTCCAGATCACTGACGCTCCATTCCTCCATGATATTTGCTGTCAGATGCAGACTCCTCCACATCACTCTGCTGCCCTAGGCCCGAGCCCCTGGCCTCCTCATCACCAGGGGGGACCCAAGCATGTGAAGACCGCCACGCCGCCAACCTCCTCTGCCCCAGGTCCATGCCCCTGTCCTCCTCATTATCAGGGGGGACCCAAGCGCATGAAGCGCATCGTTGAACGGGACCTCATCGTTGAACAAGACCGAGCTTGATTTCCAGACCCGGACCTGCCAGCCCAGTCCGCATCGCTCCCTCGCAGACTGCCAGACAGCTCGACACTGCTGCCTGTCTCTCCTTCTTCCCCTTGACGACAACCTGAGCCAGGCAGCTGGTGTTTTTTCTGCTGCTGCATACCCACTGATGCTCACTGCCTGGCACTCTGTCTGGTAGGTACCCCGACAGGAACATCACTGGAGGTACCTGCCGCATGTGCTGCCTCCATACTCCTCCTTGTCGCTGCCTCCGGTTCCTCTAGTGCCCCTCTACTTCTTGCTGCCGACTGCCCCTGGCTCGCTTGTGAGCTGCTGCGCCCCCCAGACTCCATGTGGGCCCTCAACGCTGGCTGCGTCTCCTCAGCAGGCCGAACTTCCGGTGTGGCCCTCACTATTTCCTCGCCGACTAGCGTCCACAGGCCTGGTAGGTGGATTCCTGGTCCCTGGAGGGGCTCCAGAACCTGTGCCTGCTTCGTGCCGACACTTCGGGGGAAAGCCTCTCCAGGGGCCTGGTCCTCCTGCCCCTTGTACTAGGGCCAGATTGCTCTGCAGCCCCAAGGAGAGAGGGTAGCTGGGCTTCAAGCCATCCTCCCCTCCTGGAGTGAGCCACTTGCTGCAGCCGGTGTTGTGAATTCTGCTCTTGGGCTCCCTCCGGTGGTTGTAAGTGGTAGCGCTGCTGTCTCTGAATCACAGCATTTATCAGGTGTTTTCACTTTTTGCAATTTGGACAGGGCTATTTAGTCTTGCTTCACCCTTTAGTCAGTGCCAGTTGTCCATTGTTCCTGGAGGATTCACATCCCTGCCAGGTCTCTTCTGCTTTGCAGTTCTTTTCAACAAAGATAAGTTCTGGCCTTGATTTTGCTGTCCACATGCTGTGGTCTTATTGTTCAGTTATTTTCCATGTTTTGTCTTGTCCAGCTTGGTCTGTATAAGGATTTGTTTAGCCAAGCTGGTATCTCTGGAGATGCAGATATACCCTCCATGTCTTTAGTTAGCTGTGGAGTTTTTGTATTTTCTGTGGTGGATATTTTCTAGTGTTTTAATACTGACCGCATAGTACTCTGTCCTGTCCTTTCTATTTAGCTAGAAGTGGCCTCCTTTGCTAAATTCTCATTTCAGTCTGTGTATGTTTTTTCCCTCTCCTCTCACAGTCAATATTTGTGGGGGGCTGCCTGTTCTTTGGGGATTTTCTCTGAGGCAAGATAGTTTTCCCTTTTCTATCTCTAGGGGTAATTAGTCCTCTGGCTGTGTCGAGATGTCTAGGGAGCGCTAGGTACATTCCTCTGCTACTTCTAGTTGTGGTGTTAGGTTCAGGGTCTGCGGTCAGTACAGGTACCACCTTCTCCAGAGTACGTCCCATGCTGCTCTTAGGCCACCAGATCATAACAGCCGAGCCATCAAAGCTTCCACCGACTCCATCAGTTAAGCGTCTGCCTGTTCTGGCTTCCTGAAGTAGAAGGGTGGCTTTCCCACACTTTTTCCCTAATCCCCCTGACTCCTACCTCCTTAAAACTCCTCCCCCTACAGCCATCCACCTATCATGTCCCCTTTTTACTTTTAAAACCTCCCCGGCCAATCGCATTCATGGGGGGCTTCCTTATAGCTGCGCCCTACTCCTGCCCCCATCTGGAAGAAAATTGTGCACTTGCACAAGTCGGACTCATCCTTGGGTACATTTTCAAGTTCCTGAAGTTGCCTTGTTCATCTTTACAACCAATTATATGCAAGTACAAACAAGATGGGAATGACCAGCCATCATACCGCTCAGGAAGGAAATGGGTTCCGTGAAGTAAATATAACCAGGTGCACAACTATAATAATGCATAATATAGGGAGGTGCAAATACCCAGTAGTAAAATAGTGAGCAAAAAACAAGAAGCACTACTGTAATGTATGCACACTACACCAAGGTTGATTGAAAAAAATATAATAATCTTTATTGGCACACAATGCGAGGGTGACTTACAACATAAGTAAAAACAGAAAGGTGCAATCACTCGAGCCCCCACATGAATGATATATACAAGATCCGGACACGGTGTATATGTACATATTTAACAGGTAATACAGGCAACAGATTGATGGTCCTGAATGTATGAAAAGCATCAATAAATGAATCATATCAAAAGCCTCCTGAAATCTATCTGGAACTTATAAATGAAATCTGAGGCATAAATGATATATACCTATGAAAGCACACCCGTTCCAAGGATCTTAAAGTACAAATGAATGATTAATTAAATGCTAGGACCCTAAAGCAGTAAAATGTGACCTCAATAAATAATGAATAAATAAATGAAGACCCCTGAAAGATGAAAGTCACAAATGGCATGAGCCAAGATGCGGTAAGGGCTGAAGGAAAAGGCCCATGACTGGGGTAAGTGTGATCAAAACATCACTGACAGAAATGCAGGGGATAGATGCCCCAAGGAAAGGAGTCCTAGCGAACAGGGGCAGGAGTGGGAGACCAGGACGTGGCCCCACGCGTATCGCTGTACCAAGTACGGCTTCGTAAGGGGAAGTGCTGTGATTGAGGCCAAGCCAGTTTAAATACCTGTGGGCCCATGCTTATTGACATGCCGGAATCCTCCACTGGATCATAGGCGAGGACGGAAGTGAGCACATAGGAAATGACGTGATATCATGCGAGCAGACGTCTCTGCCCAAAAAGGATAAGATCGCATGCGCGAAAAGGAATGCAGAATATGCCGGCTGGAATGCATGTAAGAAGCGATACAGCACGTGCGCAGCTCCCGGGAGACCAGGCAAGAAGACATAAAGTGACACACAAAAGCAGTGTTCAGGGCATGTAATCCCTTGAGCAATAAAATAAATGGAGTATGGGGCAGAGCCATATAATGTGCATGAAAAATGAATGATGAAAATGGAAAAAAATAAATAAATAAATAACCAAAAAGAATGAAAGCTAATGAAAAATAATAAACAATGATAAATAATAAATATTAAACAGATATACCTGTAAAATGCAAAAGTGAAAAATAAATGAATAATAAAAATTGAAAAATGAAAAATAAAAAATGAAAAACAAAAAATGAAAAATAAATAACAATAATAATGATGAAGAATGAAAAATAGAGAATATATGTAAACATAATGAAAAAAAATATAATGAAAAATAATTAGAAGAAAATAAATGATAAATAAATAATAAAACAAATTAGTGACAAAATAAAAAATATAAAATGAAAAAAAAGTTTAAAATTCAAATATATTTGCAATGAGAATGATGAGGAATCATCATGCAAAAACTGTTTATTTTATTAAATATCTGGGTATCAAATGCTGTAAATATTTAGTGGACATAGCAACAATTTAGAGTCAAAGGGTGAGGAAAGCACATTAAAATCAATAGAATAAATTCCCAAATGGAATGATAAGGCTTGACACAATTATGTAGAGGAGGTAACACATGTGTCCAAAGATCAGGAAGGACATCGGATTGAATCAAGACACAAATTAGGGATGGTGGTCCCATTAAGAAAAGTAGTGGACATCTATCACACAGATGCATGGCATAAATAATTAGGAATAAGTGAATAAATCTGAAAATAAATTTTGAGCGTCAATGAATGATAGCCAAGAGAATGAGAAAAAATATAGTAAGGTGAAAAATGAATTAAAAAAATGGTATCCCAATAAGAGGTTCCAATAGAAATACCAGAACCAATCCCTTTGTAGAGAGCTTGATTCCAATATCCAGAAAGTATACGGAGAGTAGCCAATGGGGGAGCACACATTGGTCAGAGGAAAGTGACAATTCTGAGGATCACCTTACCCAGGGTACTTCTAGGGAAGAGATTCTGGATTCCCTTCCCCTTCTTCAAAAAGCGACGGGGTTCCTTGCCGATGATTCGGCAAAATCAGTTTGTGTGGCAGCCAAGTCCGCACTTCTCTCCAACTCAGCTAGGAGGGCCCTGTGGCTGAAATCCTGGAGTGGCGACATCACATCAAAAGCTAAGCTTTGTGCCATTCCATTTCAGGGTCACTATTTGGTTCGGCCCTTGATGATATCTTGGAGAAGGCTACAGACAAAAAGAAGGCACTCCCTGAACAGAGAAGTCCTAAGAAACTTTTTTTTTCGTTACTCCAGAGAGCAGAGTTCTCAAAGAGAATTCAAGGGAAAAGGCAAAACAGGCAGCTGGAGCTATCCCAAAGGGGGTAAGAGCAAGAATATCCCTGTCCCTCACCACCAGCAAACCCCTGACAAACAGTGACTACTCTCGGTCTGTCGGGGGTTGACTCTCGAACTTCATCCATCGATGGCGGGCCATCTCCTCAAACCGGTGGGTGCTTAGTACCATTCAGGATGGATTAAAACTAGAGTTCAAGAGTCTTCCCCCTCAGTGCCTAAGGATTACCTCCTGACAAAATCTCCATCTCCGGGACTCATTACTATCGGGTCTTCAGTAGGGTTGAGCGAAACGGGTCGGCCATTTTCAGAAGTCGCCGACTTTTGGCAAAGTCGGGTTTCATGAAACCCGACCCGACCCCTGTGTGGGGTTGGCCATGAGGTTGGCGATCTTCTGAATCTGGGATCGGAATTCCGATACCGAGTTCCGATATGTTTGCGATATCGGAAATCGGTATCGGAATCCACATTTAAGTGTAAAATAAAGAATTAAAATAAAAAATATTGATATGCTCACCTCTCCGACGCAGCCTGGACATCGCCGCTGGTAACCGGCATCTTCCGTTCCTAAGAATGGCGCTTGAAAGACCTTTCGATGACGTCACGGCTTGTGATTGGTCGCGGCGGCCCACGTGACCGCTGAGCGACCAATCACAACAAGCCGTGACGTAATTCTCAGGTCCTAAATTCCTCATTCTAGGAATTTAGGCCATGAGAATTACGTCACGGCTTGTGATTGGTCGCTGAGCGGTCACGTGGGCCGCCGCGACCAATCACAAGCCGTGACGTCATCGAAAGGTCCTTCACGCGCTGATTCTTAAGAAGGAAGGCTGCCGGAAAGAAGCCGAGGGTGAGTATATTCCTATTAGGTATATACTCACTCTCAGACGCACCCTGCTTCTTTCCGGCAGCCTTCCTTCTTAAGAAGGAAACCCGACCCGATCCTATAAAAATAAAAGTCGCTCAACCCTAGTCTTCAGGATTAATTCCAAACACGTGTGATTTCTACAGTACCTCAGCAAGAGATAGGCAGGGGTCATTATTCTTGCATCCTCCGAATCAAAAAACCTTCAGGGAAGCACAGGATAATTATCAACCTGAAACCTCTGAATCGCGTGATCACATACAGGAGATTCAAGATGGAATTAATCAAATCGGCAATTCCCCTTATTGGTCAGAATTGGGTAACGGCTATTAGATTTGAGGGACGCCTATTACCATGTTCCCATCCATCTGAAATACCGGAAGTTCCTCAGATTTGTAATCTCCCAGGGTCATCAAATCAGCTATTACCAATTCAATGTCCTCCCGTTTGGCATCTCATCGACACCTCGAGTGTTCACCAAGATCATGACAGAGGCAGTGATCTTCATTCACCATCAGGGAATTTGCATCATTCCATACTTGGACGACTTCCTCATTGTCGCTCCATCCATCTTCCATCTGAACTCCAATGTGATGAAGACTCTAGAAATCCTGGAATCCTTGGGATGGATCCCGACCTGGAGAAATCGGATCTTCTTCCCTCCACAAAGAAGAAATTCCTAAGAGTCCTGCTGGATTCGGAAGTAAGAGCATCCTTCCTGCCCAGAGAGCGTCAGCTCAAGCTGGTACAGAAGATCTCATCCTTCCTGCCCAGAGAGCGTCAGCTCAACCTGTTACAGAAGATCTCAGAGTACAGAGCCCTGAGGGCCCCCACCCTTCAGCACTCTATGTCTATCCTGAGTTCCTTAACATCTTGCATCCAGGCGGTATCCTGGGCCCAAGCCCATACACGAGTTCTTCAGGCCCATGTACTCTCATCGTGGGACAGACAGCAGAGCTCTCTAACCAAAAAAAGTGCCTCTTCCCAATCATGTCAAATCATCCCTCATGTGGTGGTTGTGTCACTGGAATCTCCACCGAGGGGTCAACTGGGACCAGCTTCCTCTAAAAATATTTACATCAGACGCCAGTCGGAGGGGATGGGGAGCCATGGTGGAAAATTCACACTTCCAGGGCAATATGGTCCTCAGACATCAGAGCCAGCTCTTCAAACTTCAGGGAACTGAAGGCAGTAGAAGAGGCACTGAAGGCCGCATCGGTTCTTGTCCAGGGTCATCGTGCGCATATACTCCAACAATATGACCACAGTAACATACCTTCATCACCAGGCGGGCACAAAATTTGTAAAATAAAAATCAGTGGCTGCAAGAATTTTTTCTTGGGCGGAAAAACATCTCCTGTCTATCACAGCGGTCCATCTGAAAGGATCCTCCAATATGCAAGCAGACTCCCTCAGCAGGAAGGATGTACATCCGGGAGAATGGTGCCTCAACCAGGAGGTCTTCCTCTCCCTAGTAATATGATGGGGAATCCCGGATGTGGATTTATTTGCCAGCAGCCAGAACGCAAAAGTGGAAACATATTTTTCACTGAACATCACGGATGTAGATGCTTTTTCCCACCCCTGGAGGTTCAACCTTGCCTATGCCTTCCCACTAATCCCGATCCTGGCAAGGACACTAGAGAAAATTCGTTCCGATGTGGTCACTACGATTCTCATCACTCCCTTGTGGCCGGGAAAGAGTTGGTACAGCGCTCTGATAGATATGGCCCAGGAGGGTCCACTACCACTATCTCAGAAGGATGACCTCCTTCGCCAGGGTCCCCTGCTACATCCAGATATTGAACCTTGCGGCTACTAAAGCCAAAATACTAAGAGCAAAGGGTCTTTCTTATGAAGTGATTCAAACCCTTCAGGAAAGCAGAAAAACAGTAACTAATGCTATTTATGGCAAAGTATGGAAAAAAATTCTCTTCTTGGTGTTCCCCGAACACTCCAGATGCATTTCATCCAAACATTGCTCAGATTCTAGTCTTCCTTCAGAAGGGCCTAGACATGGGACTTAGACCTAGTACCTTAAAGGTTCAGGTATCAGCTCTTAGTTTTTTTGTAGACCAGAAATTAGCTAGTCATCGTTGGGTAAAACGCTTCATGACCTCATCCACTAGAATCCGACCCAGAGTTCATAGTCATATTCCCCCTTGGGATCTAAATCTTGTGCTTAATAGCTTAACCCGAGACCCATTTGAGCCTTTGTCAGCAGCTAGTTTAAGAATCCTTACTCTTAAAACTGTCTTTTTAGTGGCAATTACTTCTGCCAGGTGGGTGGGAGAACTACAGGCCTTATTTATGCAGGAGCCTTACTTAACAGTAACGGCAGATAGTATTGTCCTCCGTCTAGACCAGAGGTCTCAAACTGCTTTCCTTGAGGGCCACAAACAGGTCATGTTTTCAGGATTTCCTTGTATTGCACAGGTGATAATTTAATCACCTGCACAGAATGATTCCAGCATCTTGTGCAATGCTAAGGAAATCTTGAAAACACGCATGGTTTGAGGCTCTCGAGGAATGCAGTTTGAGACCCCTGGTCTAAACCCTACATTCATGTCTAAAGTAACCTCAGATTTTCACAGAGATCAGGATAGAGTGTTGCCCTCATTCTGTCCAAATCCTTCCAATATGAAGGAGGAGTCCTTTCACACCCTTAATGTCCGAAGGGTAGTTCTCTACTATTTCCAGTAGACCGAGAGTTGGAGGATTTTCCGAAATTTATTCATTCAACACTCAGAAAAAAACAAGGGGAAGAAGGCGGCTAAGAACACAATCGCTAATTGGATCTAGCAAGCCATCACCTTATCACAGAACTTATCTTCTTATCACATTCTACACGTTTGGTATCAACATCATGGGTAGAGAGAATAGACACATCTACAGAGCAGATATGCAGAGCGGCCACCAGGTCTATGGTCCATATGTTTACCAGACACTACAGACTATCCTTTAGTAGGGATTTAACATTTGGCAGATGAGTTCTGCAGGCTGTTTTCCCTCCCTAAGAAATTAAGTTGTTGGTATCACTCAGATGCTGCTGTTATGGAAGGTGACTGGAGAAAATAGAATTAAGGTACCTTCACACGAAGCGACGCTGCAGCGATAGCGACAACGATGCCGATCGCTGCAGCGTCGCTGTTTGATCGCTGGAGAGCTGTCACACAGACCGCTCTCCAGCGACCAACGATGCCGAGGTCCCCGGGTAACCAGGGTAAACATCGGGTTGCTAAGCGCAGGGCCGCGCTTAGTAACCCGATGTTTGCCCTGGTTACCAGCGTAAAAGTAAAAAAAACAAACAGAACATACTTACATGCGTCCCCCAGCGTCTGCTTCCTGACACTGACTGAGCTCCGGCCCTAACAGCAGAGCGGTGACGTCACCGCTGTGCTTTCACTTTCACTTTAGGTGCCGGCGCTCAGTAAGTGTCAGGAAGCAGACGCTGGGGGACGCATGTAAGTATGTGCTGTTTGTTTTTTTTACTTTTACGCTGGTAACCAGGGTAAACATCGGGTTACTAAGCGCGGCCCTGCGCTTGGTAACCCGATGTTTACCCTGGTTACCAGTGTAAAACATCGCTGGGTATCGTTGCTTTTGCTTTCAAACACAACGATACACAGCGATCGGACGACCAAATAAAGTTCTGGACTTTATTCAGCGACCAGCGACATCACAGCAGGATCCTGATCGCTGCTGCGTGTCAAACGAAACGATATCGCTAGCCAGGACGCTGCAACGTCACGGATCGCTAGCGATGTCGTTTCGTGTGAAGGTACCTTTAGTCTTACTGGTAATTCGGTTTCTAGGAACCTTCCATGACAGCACTAGTTTGCCTCCCTATCTGATATTTTTATTGGATTATTCCTGCACATTAGCGAAATTAGGATTATTTAGTCTAGAAAAAAGACGACTGAGGGGCGATCTAATAACCATGTGTAGAGACCGCAGATAAAGAAGGATGCAGGGACAAAGAGGAGTCAGAAAGCAAATAACGTTTTTTTTAACTTTCCTTTAACTTCCAACCCAACAAAGAATAACAACAGTTTTCCACGCAGGGAACTTAGGTACACGATTACAATTTCACAGTAAATCCTATCTACTATATAGGCGCCCTGAACTAAACCCGCGAAACACGACAGCGCCTCACTAGTGACCCACTAACAAGAACAAGTCAACCAAGTTCACTTATCAGTGTTGTTTCAACGATGCAGTCCTGATGGTGAAGCTCCGTCAGCGGCGTAGTCCTGATGGTGAAGCTCCGTCAGCGACGTAGTCCTGATGGCGGGGGAAGGAGGTGTCCTCCGTTGACGGGCCCAGGTGTAGATTCGAGTCCAGAATGTCTTTCGCGGTGCTGCGTTACCTCCCACAGGCGGACGTTGATTCGGGGTAACAGTTTCCACGTCCAGAGAGGGGTCTTTTTGAGAAGAATTAGCAGAATAATCGGTATCAGTCACAGCTAAGAAAAACCCAGGAGGGCCCGGAGCACTCTGTGGCAAGATGCTCCCGGGGAGCACGGTAATATTGTCCCTGAGCTGATCAGCGCTACCCCTCTGCCTGGGGGGTCGCTGACAACGAGTGCGCCTCTTTTTGGGGGCTCTGGTAATTGCCCGCAGTGTCTGTTGCACGTTCTCCCCCTGCTTCCAGCAAGTCTCACTGCGGCCTGCACACACACAACAACTGCGCTGCAGTTTCCTCTCCTCAGAGATTTCCCGCGCTTCTCTGTCTCTGCTTTCGCGCGTTTTTCTTTTTATCCTCTCCTCTCCCTGCGTCACTCTGCCTCCTGTCACATGAGCCTGGCTTCCCATGCGCCCCTCAAATCCGTCCCCCGGAACCCCGACTCCCGGCAACCATGGTTCCACCCGTCTGCACAGCTCACCAGGTCCCTGTCCCCTACATTCCCCCACCCTGTATGCTCGCCAGTCCCCGGGCGAGGCCTTCGCACTGACAGGTCGCCCATCTGAGGGGTTGTTCCACACTTGGGTCTGTCTAGTGTGTAAGTCAGGACTGTAGCGAGTTGGGGGTCTACCGGCAGTAGAACGTTCAGAACGTCGTGGCTCGGGTCCTGGTGTAGGGGGTGTTGGCGGAATGTCGTCAGCGGAAGGGTGACTGGTCAGGGGTAGTGTAGTAGTCGAGATAGGGGGAGTATTTTGACGCCGTTCTTCTTCTTCATCATCTTCTTCATCCCACCAATGGTTGTTGGGGGACTCAGTCGTAGGTGGCTCTTCCCTGATTGCGGATTCCGGGGTGTCCGAGTCAACAGAGCGACACAACCGGAGCATGTTGCGATGAAGAATGCGAGTACCTGTACTTCCGGGGGCCTCAGACTGCACTTCATATACAGGTCCATGCGGGTCTATACGGCGAAGCACCCGATAGGGTGTTTTTTCCCAACGATGGTCTAACTTGTTTTGCGGTCTTTGCTCTCGAACGAGTACTCGATCACCTGGCCGGAACTCTGGGGGTTTTGCTGTAGGGGTGCTCCGATGCTCCACTTCCCGAATTCGAGTGTGTACCAGTCGGTGTAAGGTCTGCAGCCGTTGCCGATGATCACGCACCCACGAAGCCATCCCTGTTCGGGGGCCTTCTTCCTCCGAAGACAGTTCCAGATCTGTCATGCCTTTTCCTGGGCGCCCAAAGACCACTTCATACGGGGTGCGTCCTGTGACTTGATGAACTCTATTGTTGTAGACCCACACTAGGTCAGACACATACTCCGGCCAGCGGGCCTTCTGATCTTGTTCTAGCGCACGCAGCATTTGAAGCAAAGTCCGGTTAAACCGCTCACAAGCCCCATTTCCCTGGGGGTGATACGGTGTGGTGCGTGACTTATCAATGCCGTAGAGGCGATGCAGCTCTTCCATGACTTTGCCCAAGAAACAGGTGCCTTGATCCGAATGTATTCGCCTCGGACAGCCGTAAACTTGAATAAAGTTCTTACAGATAGCGCTCGCCGCCGACTCAGCTGTCTGATCACGGGTAGGGGTGACTACCGCGAATTTTGAAAAATGATCTACCATAACGAGGCAGTGTTCGTAGCCTTGATGCGCTGCTCCAATGGTAATGTAGTCTATCATTAATACTTCAAAAGGGGCAGACGTCGTGATGCTCTGCACAGGCGCCCTTTCCTCCGGTGACTTGGTTAGCTCACATTGTCGACATTGTCTACAGGCAGTTTGTACTTCCGCAAGCAGCCGAGGATGATAGAACCGAGTTTGCAGCCACTTAAACGTCCTCTTCACTCCGAAGTGTGCCCCGGACTCATGAGCTTCTTTAGCAACTGCGGCCACCACGGGCCCTGGTAAGACCATCTGCCAGGTCGGCTCGGAATCTACCTGAGCCATGGTTAAGTGGCATAAGAGCCCGTCCTGAAGAGTTAGGCACTCCCACTGCCGCAGAAGAAGGTTCAGGTCCGACGGGAGAGTTTGTCCAGGGGTTCTCACGGGCAATAGACCATTCGTTATCCACTGTCGCAATGGAGCTAGTTCCTGGTCTTCCTGTTGCAGCCATATCCATTCGTCCCGACTCTGAACCAACAGTCCTGTAGCCGTTCCGTTCCCGGTCTGTTCCCGGCTCACAGCCGTCCGAGCAGCGCCCCCGATGGCGTAGGGGATTTCTTCTCCCTCCAGCTCCTCATCTCGGTTAGTTCTCGGGGGGTTCTTCCGCAGACGAGATAACGCGTCAGCATGAACATTCTCCGCTCCTCGCTTGTAGAGGATACGGTATCTGTACTTGGCCATCCGGGCTACCCAGCGCTGTTCCAGGGCACCCAATTTCGCATTTTCCAGATGTGCCAATGGGTTGTTATCCGTGCGTATCAGCACCTCGGAACCGGCCAGGTACTCAGCGAACCGCTCTGTCATAGCCCACACCACGGCCAGCAGCTCCACCTTGAAAGAACTATAATTGTCCGGGTTCAACTCAGAGTCATGAAGAGACCGACTCGCATAGGCGATCACTCTCTCCCGCCCATCCTGAACCTGAGACAACACAGCCCCCAATCCCTGAGAGCTGCCGTCGGTGTGTAGGATGAACGGTTGCGAAAAGTCCGCATAAGCCAACACCGGCGGCTCCATGAGAGCTGTCTTCAAGTCCCGGGAACGCTGCTTCTTGTGGCTCCTGCCATTGTATCTTCTTTCCCCGTTCCTTGGGGGAGCTTCCTTTCAGCAGGACTTGTAGATTGTGAGAACGGCGAGCAAAGTTCTTCACGAAGCGCCGGTAGTACCCAGCGAGGCCCAAGAACGCCCGTACATCCTTGGCGGTCTCCGGTGTGGGCCACTCCTGGATTGCGGCAATCTTCTCCTGCGATGGCCGGACCCCTTCGGCGGACACCACATGCCCCAGGTACTCGATCTGTTCCCGGAACAAGTGACACTTCTGGGGCTTCACCTTAAGCCCGTATTTCAGCAACCGGTCTAGTACCTGCTCCAGTCGGCACAGATGTTCCTCGAATGTTGGAGCATAGATGATGATGTCATCCAGATAAATGAGAGTGGCCTCGAAGTTCAAATCCCTCAGACACCGCTCCATTAATCGTTGGAAGGTGCCTGGAGCGTTGGCCAGCCCAAACGGCATTCGATTGAACTCGAATAGTCCCATGAGAAGGATAAACGCTGTCTTAGGGCGATCTGCTTCTGTCATCGGGACCTGCCAGTATCCGCTGGCTAGGTCTAAGGTGGAAAAATATTTGGCCCGACCCAGCACGGAGAGAGACTCCTCGATACGGGGAAGTGGATAAGAGTCTCGGACGGTGCATGCATTTAGCTTACGATAGTCCACACAGAACCGGAGCGTGCCGTCCTTTTTCCGCACCAGCACGATCGGGGCAGCCCACGGGCTCTGACTCTCGCGGATCACTCCCTTTTGTAGCATCTGGCCTAACAACGTCTTTACTTCCTGGTACATCTGCGGGGGAATCTGTCTGTACCGCTCCCTGATGGGCACTGTATCTCCGGTCGGAATTCCATGTTCGATGGCCGTGGTACAGCCAAAATCATCTTCATGTTGTGCGAACACTTTAGCATAATGTCCAAGGAGTCGCTGCACTTGTGAGATCTGTGATGGATCCAGGCCCGACAATTCCGTCCGCATGTGCTCCAGAATAGTTTGACCCTTTCGAAACGCTATTGGCTCAGGATCCTGCGTAGACCGGACACTGACCATCCAGGGATCAGGGGAATCCACCGTTAACTGCAAAGTATCTGGAGGGGGCATCACTTCTAAAGGTCGTAACACTTTGGCCATCTCACTTCGGACCCGTAGCACGACATCGTGTTCGTCCACATTCACACATCGCACTGGTACGGCTCCATTTTTAACAGTAGCCAGGGATCGGGCCACCAGCAGTCCTGTGGGCAAAGGGGATGTAAAGGTGGGCTCAATCTGTACTTGTACTCCTTCTAGAGGGATGCGAGCTCGTATGGGCAGGGATATAACAGTCTGTCCTGGGGGGAACGTCACCTTTGCTGTTGGGGAAGTAATTACTCTCCCTAGTATGTCTCCCTCCTGACAGGTCTCTTGTACTCGGACTTCCCTCACTAACTGTCTGAACACGGAGCCCTGAGGTGTACTGGTCCCCCACTGATTGAGTGTCTCTTGCGTAGTCTCCCCTAACAGAAAACTGCCAAAATCTTTCAATACGTTCATCCCCAAGGTCACAGTATGTTGTGGGCCGGGATCTCCCCGTGTTAACACAACCCCCCGGCGGCCCAGGTCCTTCCCACATAAAGATATTTGCATCCAGGTGACCCCTTCCACTGGGATGGGCAGCTGATTGGCGGCCTGTAACCGAATTACGGGACTCCATTGGGGTCTGACTGTCAAAGGAAAGTGTTTTCTAAAATAAGCCTCGGGCATAGTCGTGACTTGGGACCCGGTGTCCACCAGACAACGGACAGCCCGCCCTTCAAACTCTGCCCAAACCAGGGGGCAGCTGGCAACCAAATTTCCGGGACTTTCACCACCCATCCGCGGGGACTCTGGCTCCGAGCGTCGTCCCCTTAGCTCGGAGCCCTCTAGTTTAACGCCTGACGGGACGAGGCCCTCCCTCTCCGGGAGCACTCCCGTGCGAAATGTCCTGCCTCCCCGCAACCATAGCAAGCACCGGGGACCGGATAATATCCTGGACGAGCGCCACGAGCTGGACTCCCAGACCCTTGCCCCCGGGGTAGCTCCCTTGGGCTTCGCGCATTCTTTTTAACTTCAGCCAGTTCGTCCCTGATTTGTTTGAGCTCCTGCCGCATCTCCTGAACCCACGACGGCTCACCCCCTCCTGGTGCAGCGGTCTGGATAACCCGAGTCTCTCCTGTCAGGACCGTCACCCCCCTCTCTTGCTCCCGGGTGCGGGCCTCATTGCCTATGTCGGAGAAAGTCAGGCGCGGGTCGACCCACACTCGTTCACGTAGAGCCTGTTTGGTCAACTCATCTCGCAGTCCCGTCACCAGTTGGTCGCGCAGGGCCACGTCAACATGTCCCATCCCCATACCATCTTTCCGCACGATTGCAATGTTTAGCTCTTGCAGAGCATTCATGTACTGAGTGACAGTCTCGCCTTCTTTTTGTCGCCGTCCAAACAACCGGGCCCGCAGCTCTCCCACGTCGGTGGGATCCCCGTGCGTCCCTTCTAACACATTTAACACCCCGGTAAAAGTATTCCGCTCTGTGGGGGGTCTCAACATCACTGAATCTCGGGCCTCTCCGTCTAAGGCCATAATGGCCACCTCTGCTTCCAGGGCCGGGGTCATAGGATGCATCCTCAGCAGCCCCCGCATCCTTTCAGTCCAACTCCACAACAACATGTTGCTCCCATTAAACTTGGGCAGGTTATTCAACATGGCCCCCAATGAGAGAGACGCTCTCGGGCCAGCCCCATCCTCCGTATCTTCTGGCTCCCTCTTTGGATCCTGCATCCTGCCGACTACGCCAAATGTAGAGACCGCAGATAAAGAAGGATGCAGGGACAAAGAGGAGTCAGAAAGCAAATAACGTTTTTTTTAACTTTCCTTTAACTTCCAACCCAACAAAGAATAACAACAGTTTTCCACGCAGGGAACTTAGGTACACGATCACAATTTCACAGTAAATCCTATCTACTATATAGGCGCCCTGAACTAAACCCGCGAAACACGACAGCGCCTCACTAGTGACCCACTAACAAGAACAAGTCAACCAAGTTCACTTATCAGTGTTGTTTCAACGATGCAGTCCTGATGGTGAAGCTCCGTCAGCAGCGTAGTCCTGATGGTGAAGCTCCGTCAGCGACGTAGTCCTGATGGCGGGGGAAGGAGGTGTCCTCCGTTGACGGGCCCAGGTGTAGATTCGAGTCCAGAATGTCTTTCGCGGTGCTGCGTTACCTCCCACAGGCGGACGTTGATTCGGGGTAACAGTTTCCACGTCCAGAGAGGGGTCTTTTTGAGAAGAATTAGCAGAATAATCGGTATCAGTCACAGCTAAGAAAAACCCAGGAGGGCCCGGAGCACTCTGTGGCAAGATGCTCCCGGGGAGCACGGTAATATTGTCCCTGAGCTGATCAGCGCTACCCCTCTGCCTGGGGGGTCGCTGACAACGAGTGCGCCTCTTTTTGGGGGCTCTGGTAATTGCCCGCAGTGTCTGTTGCACGTTCTCCCCCTGCTTCCAGCAAGTCTCACTGCGGCCTGCACACACACAACAACTGCGCTGTGCAGTTTCCTCTCCTCAGAGATTTCCCGCGCTTCTCTGTCTCTGCTTTCGCGCGTTTTTCTTTTTATCCTCTCCTCTCCCTGCGTCACTCTGCCTCCTCAACTCCAGGCCTTTTATCTGCTTAATTGAGAATGACATAACAAAGGGATTGCCCACACCTGTTCATGAAATAGCCTTGGAGTCAATTGTCCAATTACTTTTGGTCCCTTTAAAAACAGGGTGGCACATGTTAAGGAGCTGAAACTCTTAAACCCTTCATCCGATTTTAATGTGGATACCCTCAAATGAAAGCTGAAAGTCTGAACTTCAACTGCATCTGAATTGTTTTGTTTAAAATTCATTGTGGTATTGTCTATAACCAAAACTAGAAAAATGTTGTCTCTGTCCAAATATATATGGACCTAACTGTATATGGATAGGAACATGTGAATTCAGCAGCCAATGACACAAGCCATGGTGTCAGGACATTGTGGGTGTTTCCTGCGCCGTGATTAGCTGGCCGCAATGTGTACACATAAAGTTAGGAAAAAAAATAAAAAATGGCTGTTTACAAGAACGTCGCGACTCTGAGCTGTGCAAACCCCCTCCCCTCATCAAACACATTGCCAGTCGCTCATGATACACCACCATTATCGTTGCTAAAGTGCTGAAAATACTTTTGTGGCAACGCAAATATTTTCCCGCACTTTTACCGAATGTTGCAGATATATTCCGATTTTATAAAATTTTTCTCGTGTTTCCAATCAGGAATCCAAATGTTCCATATTTGTACCGAATTTATGTTTGGCAATTGTTTTCTGAACAGATTCGCTCATCATTAGTGTTGAGCATTCCAATACTGCAAATATCGGGTATCGGCAGATATTCGTGTATCAGAATTCCGATACCGACTTCCAATACTTTTGCGATATCGGATACCTGAATCGGAAGTTCCTATAGTGCAATTATGCACTATAATGGAATGTGGGCAGTGCGTGGGCGGTGCGTGGGTAGAGACTGCGTGTGTGTGTGTGTGCGGGCGGGGTCTGTACGTGACCGTGGGGGGTCTGTGCCGGCCTGCCGGAGGTCTGTACGGGCCTCTCAGGGGTCTGTGCGTGCCTGCCGGGGGTCTGTGCATGCCTGCTGGGGGTCTGTGCGGGCCTGCCGGGGCTCTGTGTGGGCTGCCGGGGGTCTGTGTGGGCTGCCGGGGGTCTGTGCGGGCTGCCGGGGGTCTGTGCGGGCCTGCCGGGGGTCTGTGCGGGCTGCCGGGGGTTTGTGCGGGCTGCTGGGGGTCTGTGTGTGTGTGTGCAGGCATCGTCCGATGGGACTACAAGTCCCATCGGACGATGCCTGCTACAGTGACAGTGATTGACACATTAGCCAATGATGGGACAGTAGTAGTCCCATCATCCCGCTAATGTGTTGAATGTAAAAAAAAATACTACATACATACTACATAAATACTACATGCATACTACATACAAACATACAACATACATACTACATACATATTACATACAAACATACAACATACATACTACATACATATTACATACATACTACATACTACATTGTTGTGAGTTTGGTTTTTGGGCTCCCCCGGTGGTCACTGGTGGTACTGGACTTGTGTGCTTCACTTTCTCTGTTCACCTGTTTCCATCAGGATATGGGTGTATCCTATTTAGCCTTGCTGCTCAGTTATTCTAGTGCTGGCCATCAATGTAACCAGAGCCTTTCTGTTGCATGTTCCTGCTTCTAGACTACTATCAGCTAAGTTGGACTCTTAGTCCTAAGTTTGTTTTGCATTTTTGTTCCAGTTCACAGTTATGTTATTTTTCTGTAGCTGGAAGCTCTTGTGGGCCGAAATTGCCACTCCGGTGTCATGAGTTGACACATGAGTCTTAAAGTAATTTCGGGATGGTATTTTAATAGGGTTTTCAGCTGACCGTGAAGTTCCCTATTGTATCTTCTTGCTATCTAGTAAGCAGACCTCGCTTTGCTGAACCTACCTTCATACTGCGTATGTCTTTTCCTCTGAACTCACCGTCAATATATGTGGGGGGCTTCTGTCTCCTTTTTGGGGGAATTTCCCTAGAGGTAAGCCAGGTCTGTCTTTTCCTCTATTAGGGTTAGTTAGTCCTCCGGCTGGCGCTAGGCGTCTAGGGATAAAACGTAGGTACGCCACCCGGCCACTGTTAGTTGTGTGGTAGGTTTAGCTCACGGTCAGCTCGAGATTCCATCACCCAAGAGCTGTTCTGTTATTTATGTTCTCTGACGTTCCCTTGCCATTGTGAACCATGACACTACATACTGTACATACTACATATATACTACATACATACTACCTACTACATACTACATACATACTACATACATCATACTACATACATACAACATACATACAACATACTACATGCATACTACATATATACTACATACATACATACTGCATACATACATACATACATACTACATACATGCTACATACATACTACATACATATACATACTGTCGTAGCTGTTTTTGTTCTGACCCAGTGTCAGCTGACAGATCACCAGTGAGTCCTAATTGTGGATTTACGCCCTTAGTTGACAAGCGCTTGGAGACAAAAGACACCTCACACGTATCCTGTGAGCAAGTCACTTTTATCTGATATATAAAAAGCCAAAGCAATGTTTTATACCATTTACATCCAATGCATTTCAATGTAACTCATGTAGCCCCCACCAGCACCCAGGGTCATATTCTATTTACCATAGCTCAGAACATATTGTAACTGACTATTGAGAACATACATGATAAGAAGTGTAGTCTCCTTGGAGAGGAGACCATCAGACTACTGAGTCAACAGATTCTAGTAATTCTAACACTTAAAGGTAAAAGGCACTTAAAGGCAAGGCAGTTAAAGGCAAACTATTAACCCTTCTATAACAATTTCCCCCTTTTGTAAATGGTATAACCTCTGCTACGGGGTCCGCTGATGTCCACAAAGGAGCTACTGTCTCATGGGTCTAGTACCCACAAGGGGACTTCCTACCTGCTTCGCCCATCCACCCTCAGTGTGGACACTCAACTTCCCCATCAGCAGTGGCCATACGGGGCCTATGATATACTACAGAAGGTTCAGCCTTAGATAATACATATATTAGCGCTTTTACGGCTACATAAAACAATAAGCAAAGCAACAAAATTTGCAAGTCTGTCAAGTCAAGTCAAAAATAATCCCGCTTCCTCTCGGCCGCTAAGCCAATCGGCTGGATTTAAAAAGAAGTCTCTATATTGTATTAGTCTTATTAAGAGCCTTAAGGAACCAAGAAAATCTGAGTCCAAGTCTCATTGGGTATGCTGTGTGGTGTTAATACCTTCCTTGGCTCCAGGGGTAAAGGCTAAGTACAGCATAGCCCTTACAAATACTGGGCTGTGTATACAGATCTAACAGTCCAGCATTTTTGTCCTTCCGCGTCTTTTATAAGAAAAGCATGATGTTGAATAAGTTGCTGTCCTTGTCAACATTTAAAAGTTTATCCAGTGTCTCTGTAAGGTGCAGACATCCTACCACTACCAGCAAGGTGATTAGAACAACAGTCTTTCTGCTAGTGAAAAGATCTTTTTGCAGTGACTGGTATGGATCCAGGTGGGCGTTCCCTCAAGTGAATGTGGTCAGCTGGACTTTACAACGGGCCATCAAACCGTGGATATAGGCTCCTTCTCACGTGTCTGTGTGTGACCACCCAATCACCTGGAATCAGAAGATGTGCGTCTGCACTGGCATTAAGATCTGGAATGGATGAAAACACATGTTTATGCACCACAATAAGTATTTTCTGTAAGGCCTGGACATGGGCTGTTATAGCACCGTGTTGCATTTGTAGCACCTGTGGGAAGTACAGACCAGTCTCTGGCAAACTACTAAACAGGACTTCAAAAGGGGACAAGCCTGTCTTTCTATTTTGAGTGTGTCTTTCCTGTGTCTGCCATGGCCTCTGAATTTTCAGTTTAAGTGTCCCATTTAGTGTTTACATTTTCCCACTACTTTGTTGTCTATATGGTGCATGATATGCTTGCTGTACTCCCAGGGCCTGCAAGTGTGTACCCCTATCGCTCTTTGTGGTTTCTGGGACACCATATCTGCAGATCAGTTCTTTCATTGGGTTGTCTGCAGTCGCTTTAGTATTTGCACATTTTACCAGATAGGCTTCCAGCCAACCAGAGAAGAGATCTACACATACTAGGACATTTTTCACACACTCCTACCTACCTTGGGTAGCTGTATGTAGCCAGCCTGCAGTCTCTGAAACGGGTAGAGAGACCTGGGTGTCGCTTTCTTAGGAATTTTTACTGTTTTTCCAGGGTTGTGCTGTGCACAGATGAGGCATGACCGTACAAGCTTTGCTGCTGCGTAACTGAAACCAGGAGCGATCCAGAAGGCATCTACCATGGACACATGTGACATTTTGAGGTGTGAGTGGGGCCAAGTGTTGCTTGTGCCATAATTAGGAACAGGGACCTTGGTATATACAATTTTTTCTTATTCTCCCAAAACTCTTCTTGAGTTCAGCTCAGCTCCCATTCTCCCCCGTGTTCCTTCTCTGTTTGGGCAGCTGGAGGGATTTCAGGACATCTAGGCTCAGTGTGGCTGGAATACGCTGACTCTCCGCCACTGTCCACTGCTCCCTAGGCCGCCTTGCTGCTACTTCAGCAGCCTCGTCTGCCCTTCTGTTGCCCTCTACCTCCACAGAGTCACCGTCCGTGTGTGCTGTTACCTTGACGATGCCAACCTGGACTGGTAACGTCAATGTCTCCACTAATTGTTTCACCAGCTCTGCATTTTTAATGGGCTTAACGGCTGATGTAAGAAACGTTCTGCTTCTCCAGACAGGGTGATAATCATGGGATATTCCCCATGCACAATTCGAATCTTGTGTAAATATTAGCGACTTTACCTGCAGCAGCTCTACACGCCTCAGTGAGTGGTTCAACTCGGATTACCTCATGTGAGGATACTACTGCATGTCCAGTGTAGAATCGCCCATCCTGGTGGTATCTGGAGCCATCTACAAAAATAAAAACTTTAAAAAAATGCATTAGGAACCGGTTTTTCATGAACATATGTTAAACATACTGTCTCCTGACTCATAAGTTCCTATGCAGTCATGTTTGTGCGTCATGTCAACGTACCAGTGTACTTTTTTTTTTTTTTTCTAATGCTGTCACCAATTCCCCCTTTTCTGAATCCACAGGCAGATGAGTGGCTGGATTCAGAACACTATGTCTTTTGAGGGTGACGTATTCAGGAATTAGTATTAGAACACATTCGAGTCTGATCTGTCTATCCATAGACAGGTGTTCTGGTTGTATTTGTATGAGTATGGCATTAATGTCATGTGGGGAACAAATTGTCAAACGAAAAAGTCAGTGTGAGCTCACATGCCTTGCAGTAATACAGCAGCTCTACAACACGGACACACGTAGGAGACCCTCTAATCACTGGGTCTAATTGTGCTGAGTAGTAAGCTATTAGTCTCTGTTCCTCTCCACGTTGCTGTGTCAGTATGTGGTAGCATGTCCTCCCTGCTCTGTTCAAAATAAGAAAAAAATGGCTGATCATAGTTTGGAATGCCTAAGGCCGGGGCTTGACACAATGAGCAGCTTCAGAGAATAGAAGGAATCAATTGCTTTTTGATTGCAGGGGTTTGATGACAACCTGTCATAGAGTGGTTGCATCATTTGTGAAGCAGACCTTATCCAAGGCCTACAGTAGGTCACCAAACCTAGGAAAATACGTAGATGCTGGTGTGACCTGGGTAAAGGGAGATTTTGTATTGCCTGTTTTCTGTCTTCAGTCAGGTGTCTTGTACATTCAGCAATACAATGTCCTAAAAATGTCACCTTTTGTTTGTAATACTGTAATTTGTCACGTGAGACCTTGCAACCCTTCTCTGCCAAAAACACAGCAAGGAACCTATAGCTGTAGCAGGACGTCTGGTCCGGGCAGCAGAGCAAGAGGTCATCCACGTACTGCAATAGTACAGTCTGTGGATGAGGTGGTTGCCACTGCTCAAGAATCCCTGCCATCGCTGTTGAATAGATGGTTGGGGAGTTCTTTCCCCCTTTTGGGAGGACCGTCCAACAGTATTGTTTACCTTCGCAAGTAAAAGAGAAAAGATGCCGTCAGTTAGGGTGCAGGGGTATAGAAAAGAATGCATTTTGCCAAATTAATGACTGTGAAACATTTTGTGACCGTACGGTGTGTGTATTAGGGACAATTGAGATGACACTCACTGCAACATCATTAATGGCCTGTAAGTCCTGAACTATTCTGTGTCAGGGGAACCCTTGGGTCTTTTTTCTTCTTAATGGGATACAAAGGGGTGCTGCTTTAACCAAAGAGGAGTGGTTCCTTCTTTTAATTTAATCAAAACAAGGGGAATGGGCAATCGACCCACATCAGATTTTCCCCTTGCCCAAACGGTGTCTGGCACCTGACTCTTTTTTCCTGTCCTCAGACATTCTGGTGTCAGGTATTACCTTCACCACTCTTGCCATATACACCATTTGTGAAATATTACACAAGTGTTTATATAAATCAGACACTAATGTCCAAATACTATTTATACCCGTATTTGATTGGGTAGAGTACCCCTTAAGAAAACTAAGTTTGATTCACAGAATATGTTACCAAAAGAAATTATATGAAAATATATATTTACGAAAGATACTGAGTCGTAAAATGGGAGAGCACAATGCTATAGGCCACAGCAAAGCACAAGCTTATTTTAAGAATGTAAATCCATAACTAACAGTTCCAAATATAAAAAGAAGGGATTTGAAAACTACCAAATATCAATACCAGTTGCTTGGGATAAGGTATAGGAAGTGGAAAAGACAAATAAACAGTGATTATGGGTTGAGCCAATATAATGAATGGCTAAAAAACTATATATCATATGAAGACAACCTAGAAATACACGGTAACTATACCATCTTGTGTAAGGAAACTACTAAACTGACAAATTAATGGACTTAAGTGTAACTATAATAGGGCATGATTTACCTGCGGTATAATGTGCACGTGGAAGACCCTGGTGTCCCTCTGCACAAGTGTTTATATGAAAGGGGACTTGTGACTGTAATACCCTCAGGAGAGTACTGTATGATGGCCTAGCCAGTACTCATGGCTTTTGTCACTAACAATAAGTTTGTAAGCACTTCTTGGCTGTCTCGTGATTCTAGTCTTATTTGTTTAGTCATAGGGCTTCAGTCGCTTGTCCTTCTACACTCACGCATTCCACAGTCTCGTCAGTAATCATGTCTGGCATTATCAAGTCTCTGTGCCACAGTTCCGGCTGCTCCAGTGTCAATCAAGAATTCTGTCTCTTTCCCTCCCGGCATTGGTATGGTGGCCATCAAGGACGGACCAGGTCCGGAGGGGACAAGAACAGGGCACACATTTGTCACTGGGTTGTCAGTTTCCTAGTCTGGAGGTGAAGAAGGTGGAAGATTGGTCTGAGTGTCCATTTTCTCCACAATTCCAGCACTTTACGGTTTCTAAGTCTTTAGGTCTCTCATTACGTCTCTACTGTTTTCCTTGTACTCCAGCATACATGACACGTCGTCTTATTGTCCTAGTTTGTTCAACTCCTTTAGCAACTTTCAGGAGATCTTTTGGATCTACATTCCTCCATTCAGGTCTAGCTGTCTGTACTGTGTCTCTTAAGTCTTTGGTCATACCGTCAATTAATGTATTTACCAATACTTTAACATCAAGTGGGTTTACTGGACTGTACTCCATGTCTGCCCATTTAAGCTGTAACCGTCTAAAGTACATCTCTACACTCTCTCCTTTTGTCACATCCGTAAAAGTCTTAATTTGCATCTTAGTACGTCACCTTCTTTTGTGCTCACTAACTCCCTAGGCCTGCCCAGGTGGGTGCACTTATACGTCCATCATATTGTCTTTATCTGAAAAATGGGAAAGGTTGGTTCTTAGAGACAGCCAATTGTTTTAGCGTAGCTAGCTAATCAGAGGGCCTCCAGGGATAATACTCCTGTATCTGCCTTACCCTACCTGATGTGGTTGGTTCTCTGGTGGTGGGGGTGACTAGATGACCGGTTGGGGGTGACATGACATGCTGGTCTACAGCTCCTTCCCAAAAGGATTACTGTCAGCCTACTCCCAAAAGTTAATGTCCCCACTATCCACCAACCACAATCCTGTGTCAGCTTCTTATGTCACTACATGTGATCTTGTCTGGACAGGATTCAGTGCAATTCTCTTAGGTCGGGTTGCAGCACAGATCATACAAGTATTTCTCCAGTCTGGGTTTGTCTGACCACAGTCCATCTGTCTTGTCTGGGTCTCTGGTTATACAAAGGTATGACCGTAGCAGTAATGTGTCAGTCATAGTCGGACTTTTAAGCATCAAAACATTCATAATACACCTTACTTTCGTCCTGCTGCACTCTCTCAGACGCCATTTATTCATTTGCTATTTTCCTCCTTTGTCTGTGCCTTTTTGAACAACAAAACATCCACTCACTGGCATTTTTGCCTTTTTCAATATTGGTTTCACATCTTTCACTGCTTCCTTTTTCAATCTGTATAGCGGATCCCATTGGGGCACTGACTGCACACACACAGAACAAGTTGCCCATGGCTTCAACTTATTCCTCAGACAGCTCACCTTTATTCTGCAAATGCCCTTTTTAGTGTGCCTTACCATCTACGGGTGGCCACACGTAGCAAGTCAGAGCGAGTGTCAAGATTTAACGGGAATGGTTACATCCACCTATTACCCGATAGACCTAAAGGATTTAACGGGGATGGTTCCATCCACCTATCACCCGGTAAATCAGCTGGCTAGCACAGCTCCATGGAATGGCAAGGTTCCATCCACCTAGCCGTGCAGTTGGCTACCTCCTCTGTTGATCCTCACTTTGCTATATCAATCACTCAACTTGAAGCAGGTGAATTCTTTACCAATCTTTTCAATCACTTACAAGTTTCCTCTAAAATAGGCACAATTCTTTTTCACTTTCAATTTCATACAGTACTTATTGCTTTAAACACAAATCTCTCAGCGTGTACTAAACCAAGGACAGAGAAACTTAGAATACAATACATGGCCCCCCCTTCCTCTGGCCCACAGCGCAAAGGGGAGAAAACTCAAGCAAGTAGCGCAGGGGTGCACTTCCCTCCTCCCATCTGGTATTTCGCGCTGATCAGAGCTTTGTGCCTCACACACACAGAAGCAGTTTACAAAACATTCATCCTCTCGGAATTAAAAACAATTTCTCTATACAGGCAAATCACTGCACAACTTGAAAAAGCTGATTCTGACCGCGTCTGGCCAAACCACATATAGACATACATAGAAACCTATCCAGTATCAAACCATATATAACACAGGTTTCACTGAATCTCAGATGTAAATTAAATGTACATTAAAAATATCCACAACTCATTCATCCTGGACCCTCAACAACAGTTAGATAAGTAATGATACTTATGTGATCATTCATTCATACGTGCTCAGGGATTGTTTTTTTTTTCCTTTTCCTTTCACTTTTTAGTTGAGTTTTACAAGAAGAAAATCCCTTATCTCAATCAGAGCTTCTCATGGACATACATACAAGGTTCACACAGCCTGCCTATTTTGCACTTTGGAATTAACACAACTCTATATAAATAAAACTGCAGCAGTGTCCACTGACACTCTGAAACCACTTTAAGGCCAAACAACAAAAACCACGGCCTTATACAAAATACAGCTTCATATAATGTACTGCCAATCCAAAATGACCAAAATAACAACACTGCACAGAGCCTATCCCAGCTCTTGTATTACACACACTAAACAAATACACAACCAATTAGGATATTGACAAATAATACAGATAACAATTATCATCTTATTACTCTATTATTCAACTCTCATACGGACATAAACAGACAAAACAAACACAAAACTCACTGGTGATGTGTGGATTCTTTGAACCGTGTTTACAGCCTTTACCCAGAGGTATGGAGAAATCCGGAAGAGAGATTGCAGGTGCAAACAGATTGTAAGAATAACGTTTCTCACCTTGCTGCAGCTGTTGTTTGCATTATCCAATCTCTATTAAAAAGCCAATGGCAATTGCTGCGTGGGAAAATTTCTCACACAGCAATGCCAACAGTGAGACTAGGGACTATTTTTTTTACAGTGGTGGAGGAATACAGTGCGGAAGGATACCTTCCTCCCATCAATGTGTTCCTGGAGCCCCTGGAGAGCGGTCGCATCAACTGATGCTGCCGTTCTCCACGGGAGATCGTCGTGGGACACTCGTGGATTTCTGCAGACAGGGAGTATATTGGTTGTTTGTTATTTTAATCTTTTTTACAGATGACACTGGCTTTGGGGAACAAAGTGACAAGTAATGGTGAGTATGTAATCTATGTTTAATGTATGTATGTATTGTATGTAATGTATGAATGCATTGTATGCAGTATGTATGTAGTATGTATGTATGTAGTATTTATGTTGTATGTATGTAGTATGTTGTATGTATGTAGTATGTATGTTGTATGTATGTAGTATGTATACAGTATGTTGTATGTATGTAGTATGTAGTATGTATGTAGTATTTTTTTTTTTTTTTTCATTCAACAGATTAGCCGGATGATGGGACTACTACTGTCACATCATTGGCTAATGTGTCAATCACTGTCACTGTAGCAGGCATCATCTGATGGGACTTGTAGTCCCATCGGACAATGCCTGCACACATGCACACACCCCTGGCAACTCAAACAGACCCCCGGCAGCCCGCACAGAGCCCCGGTAGCCCGCACAGAGCCCCGGCAGCCTGCACAGAGCCCCGGCAGCCCACACAGACCCCTGGCAGCCCACAGAGCCCCCAGCAAGCCCAGACAGACCCCCGGTAGGCCCGTACAGACCCCCGGCAGCCCGCAGAGAGACCCGGCAGGCCTGCACAGAGCCCCGGCAGGCCCGCACAGACCCCTGGCAGCCCGCACAGACCCCCGGCAGGCCCGTACAGACCCCCGGCAGCCCGAACAGACCCCCGACAGGCACGCACAGACCCCCGGCAGCCCGTGCAGACCCCCGAGAGGCCTGTACAGATCCCCGGCTGGCCCGCACAGACCCCGCCCGCACACACAGACACGCACAGTGTCTGCCCACGCACCGCCCACACTCTTCCCCCCTCCGGAACAGGATGTAGAAGGACAGAAAGGGCTTATTTACATTCCAATATTTGTGTCCCATTGACTTGCATTGGTATCGGGTATCGGTATCAGCGATATCCGATATTTTTTGGATATCGGCCGATCCAATCTGATACTGATACTTCCGGATATCGGAAGGTATCGCTCAACACTTCTCATCACTACTTACAGGGCATATTATTTTTGGAGTTCGTTTTCTATCATTCTCCATTTTTTATTTTGTTTGGTGGATCATGTATTTTCCTTGACAATATGTTCACAGCCAATTTACTATTTAAGGCTAAGTTCACACTGGGCGTTTTGCTGCTTTTTTTAAGCTAATTTTCAGCTGCGTTTTACAGTACCAAATCTCATGCACACACTTTTTTTTTGTCATCAGTATTTTGCGCGCTGCATGGTTTTTTGGATATAGAGCATGTCACATCTTTCAGCATTTTTGTCAGCATTTTTCACCCATTGAATGGAAAAAAACACATGAAAAAAGCACCAAAACTGTCGCGTTTTGCTGCATTATCTATCCTGCTAAGCACTCGGGTTTTGCTGCAGAAAAAAAATGCAGCAAACACGCCCAGTGTGAACTTATCCAGTGAATATTTTTGTGGTAAAAATAAAGTCTAGCAGAGAATTTGTAAGCAGCTTGCATAGCGTAGCTGTAAATATATGTATCCATGCCATAAATTCCTGTTAATTATTTGCTGTCTCCCATACAACTTTATCAGCCATTCAACCATCAGCCATCTACTAGCCTTTGTCTTGATAAAAATGAATTTTAGACAAGATGAGCGAATCTCTAGAAATTCGAATTCCCCTGTTTCGAAAATTTTTCTGCAAAAATCTATTTGAGATCAAGTACTCCAATTGCCCTAAAATGAGGTGTATAACACTTGGCGGTCTACTAAGTCTGTATATAATCCCAATAGTAGATCAAGGGGATAGCAGCTGTCCTCGGGAAAAAGGTATAGTAAAATAGAAAAACCCGAGGCAATAAAATCCAATATAAATGCCAAAAAAGTTTATTCATATGACCAGTCATATGAATAAACTTTTTTGGCATTTATATCAGATTTTATTGCCTCGGGTTTTTCTATTGTATATAATCCCATTCACACCTTTTAACACATATACCCCCTTAGTAATGTCAAACTGACCTCAACATAATTTATATGGCTATGGGTAAATAGATGGCAATTGTTCTTCATTGCTGAGCTGTCACACACTATGCATAATATATAAATAAGGAGCAGAACAAAGGCTGGTACTAAGCAAAATACACAATATAAAATACTGACAGAGAGAAAACAAACAAAGTGACTAAAATAATAACCAGACAGAGTACACTAACAAGGTTCTATACGTGATTCTTTTAGGTCAATTGGGATTACCATAATTACTAATATTTGCCAAATGCCAGAATAGTAAGAGAGAATGTTTACGGCATTTTTATTACAGCAAAAGTTTACATAGATTTCATTATTATTTGGTACCATTGCCCTTATACTGAATGATTTGGGTCAAACAATTGGGATATCTTTCCATAAGCTTCTCACAATAGGTGGTCAGAATTTGGGCCCATTCCTCGTGACAAAACTGGTATAACTGATCCAGGTTTGTAGGTCGCCTAGCTCGCACCTGCCTTTTCAGCTTTGCCCATACATTTTCAATAGGATTTAGATTAGTGATGGCCACTCCAAAACATTGACTTTGTTATCCTTAAGCCACTTTGCTATTATTTTGTCAGCATGCTTCAGGTCATTGTCCATTTGGAAGACACATTTCCGCCCAAGCTTTAACTTCCTGGCTGATGTCTTGAAATGTTGCTTCAGTATTGCCACAAAATCTTCTTTTCTCATGATGCCATCTATTTTGTGAAGTGCACCAGTCCCACAGTTGGGATGATGTTCTTAGGCTTCCAACCTTCTCCCTTTTTCCTCCAAACGTAACTATGCTCATTATGCCCAAAAAGTTCAATTTTAGTTTCATCAGACCACAGGACATGTCTCCAAACATTAAGGTCTTTGTTCCTTGTGCATATGCAAACATTAATCTGGCTTTTTTATGTTTCTTTTGGAGTAATGGCTTTTTCCTGGCAGAGTGGCCTTTCAGCCCATGTTGATACATTACTCGTTTCAGTGTGGATATTGACACAATCTTACCAGCTTCCACCATCATCTTCATAAGGTCTTTTGCTTTTGTGCTTGGGTTGATAAGCACATGACGTTCATCTCTGGGACACAGAACCCATCTCCAGTACCAAGTATGGCTTCGTCAGGGGAAGTGCTGTGATTGTGGCCAAGCCGGTATAAATGCCTGTGGGCCCATGCTTAATGACACGCCGGAATCATAGATTTGCATACCTCTAATATTGTGAGTAACCAGCAACATTTACGGCCAGAAGAGAACCAAATCTTAGGGACCTACTTACTGTATTGGGAGTCACTACACCAGACCGACTACTAAACTCAATCGAGGCATTGTGCTCAAAGCGTCCTTTGCCTATGGTGATTGCAACATCTATCCCCATATGCAATCGACCAGAGATGCATATGTCAATCCTAGGGATGGGTCCAAACACGCCCTCAAATCTTACATCAATTTCAAGGCTAGCTGCGTTGTTTATGCCCTAATCTGCCCTTGCCAATAGGTGTATGTTGCATGTAGAAAAGCCGCGGAGACACCATCACGTGTTTCTCAACGCAAGCAATGAATAGCCAGGTCTTTCACCAGGAAGGAACAACCACGGGAAGGGCAGCATCCAATAAAGGAAAACCACCTATGCCAAAACATGGTATCCATCCACAGACAGCTGTTTTGGGGTATTTGCCCCTCATCAGTGTGGAGTAGGAAACTGGCTATTAGGAGCAGTGCCTAGTGAAAAGACTATAAACATAAGGATGAATGACCTCGGGGAGATCAAAACATCCAACACTGCGGAGACACCATCACGTGTTTCTCAACGCAGTGATCCAGAACACTGCCCCCATCCCTTATGGGAAATATGCAAATGCATGTAGAAAAAGCCGCGGAGGCACTGCTCCTAATAGCCAGTTTCCTACTCCACACTGATGAGGGGCAAATACCCCGAAACAGCTGTCTGTGGATGGATACCATGTTTTGGCATAGGTGGTTTTCCTTTATTGGATGCTGCCCTTCCCGTGGTTGTTCCTTCCTGGTGAAAGACCTGGCTATTCATTGCTTGCATTGAGAAACACATGATGGTGTCTCCGCGGCTTTTCTACATGCATTTGCATATTTCCCTTAAAGTATGGGGGCAGTGTTCTGGATCACTGCGTTGAGAAACACGTGATGGTGTCTCCGCAGTGTTGGATGTTTTGATCTCCCCGAGGTCATTCATCCTTATGTTTAACAGGTGTATGTTGGACAGACGTCCAAGGAGTTGCAGCGAAGAATTGAGAAACATTTTTCCACCATTAATTTGGTTGCCTCAGATCTCCGAAAGGGTAAGCCTCTAACCTCTGTGGCGGTGCATTTTTTTGAACACCATTCCGGTAAGACTGCTAAAACTTGGGTAGTTGGCCTAGAGAAAATCTGGGTCAATAACAGAGTAGGTTGCCCCATGAAACAACTGTTACAGCTTGAGTCCCGTTGGATTTTCACTCTTGGTTCCACTCTACCCACAGGTCTAAACAAAGAGTTGCTGTTCACAGGTTTCCTGGGTTAACCCGGATGATGTCTCTGCATGAACCCCATCTATAATATGGATACCGCTGGATGTCTACTAACCAGTTTGGATGATCCCCTGAGGTCCACCATGTGGTGAAGCTTCGGATTTTCCATCAACATGCACCCTTACCTGCCCCTGCATTGAGTTTTGGTTTTATCTATGTCTTGGTTATGTCTCGACATCGATTATGGAATCATGTATCACTCTTGCCTGTGTCTGTATCGTGCTCCTGAATCGGCTAAGAACATTGCCTCTTCTCCCCTTCATTTTACGTATATGGGGACTCCTGGCCTTTTATGGATTCATCAAGCATTGCATTTAATATTGAATTGCCTTTTCCTTTGATCAATATGCGTTTGTACAGCACTATTGAATACTGCCTTCTTTCCCTTTTATTGGAATTAAATGGGGACTTTTGGTCTCTTCTGGCTTTCCTGAACATTGCATTCAGCTCTAGGGTATAGAGCCAACAAAACTGTGACCTAGCAACACAGGTAGAAGAAGCATTTGTTTTTAGGAGGCTAGTGGAGGTATCCCATGATCTTCTTAGCAGGCTTTCGATCTTGCGATCCATGGGGTCCCTGAGTTGAGATGCATCCTCAAATGGGAGGGCTGTCTTTTTTGTCACTCTAGATACCTGTACTTCCACTTTGGGGGTATGCCAAAGAGAGCAATCCCCGTCTAATGGGAAACGTTTTTTTAATTCAGAGGAAACACTAAGTCCCTTCTTAGGAAAGTCCCATTCGTGAAGAATGAGGCTCCAAATATTTTCATGTACAGGAAAACCCTTTAGCTTCCTAGGTTTGTGACCCCCAAACATTTTGTCCTGCACAGATTGTTTCACCTCCTCTTCCTCAGCCCCTATAATACCCCTCACCATACCAATTAATTCTTGTATGTCTTCTGAGGAGAAATAATAATTTTTATTATCCGATTTGGGGGTGGAAATGGAACCTTCATTCTCCCATATATCCTCTGAGTCCGAAGTAAGGACTTTGCCAGAGTCTGAATCAGACTCCATTGGTGCCATATTCCTCTTTTTTGGAGGAGGGGGCTGTGGAAATAAGGTCTGGGAAAGGGCAGATACCAGCGACTGGACCTACTGCTTAGTGAGGGTCTTCCAACTTCCTAACAGGGAGGGTTGTTCGTTACACAACACCTCGTCAGTGCAGGACTGGCAAAGCTTCTTCTTGTATGAGAAAGGAAGCCTGGTAGCACATACACCACACTTGCGGCTGGGTGCTTTATCCTTCTTAGGGGCAGGGGCCCTGTCTCCCTGTTATGATGACCTGGTGGTTAGGAGCACTAGGAATGACCTGATGAGCAAACTAGTAATACAGGACAAGCTCTGGGAAGTGGGAGCTCTGCTGACCGCAACCCCTAATCCTATCACAACAACTAGAAATAGCCGTGGAGCGTACCTGACTCTGCCTAGACGCCTCTTCACAGCCTAAGAGCTAACTACCCCTAAAGATAGAAAATAAGGCCTAACTTGCCTCAGAGAAATTCCCCCAAAGAGAAAGGCAGCCCCCCACACATATTGACTGTGAGTTAAGATGGAAGTCACAAACACAGGAATGAAATAGGTTTCAGCAAAGGAGGCCAGACTTAACTAAACAGACTTGAGGATAGAAAAGGTATCTTTGCGGTCAGCATAAAAAACTATCAAAAAACCACGCAGAGTGTGCAAAAGAGACCCCACACCGACTCACGGCGTGGAGGTGCCACTCTGCATCCCAGAGCTTCCAGCTAGCAAGGCAGAATCATGATAGCAAGCTGGACAAAAAAAAACAATGGTAAACAAATTAGCTAGCAGGGACTTAGCTTTTGCTGGAGTAGACAGGTCATCTGAAAGATCCAAGAGAGAACTGAACCAGTACTAGGACATTGACAGCTGGCATCAAGTAACGATCTAAGTGGAGTTAAATAGAGCAGCCAGCCTAGGACTAAACGAGGTCAGCTGAGGAAAGAACCTCAGAACCAGCAGCTCCACTCACAGCCACCAGAGGGAGTCCATGGACAGAACTCGCCGAAGCACCATTCATAACCACCGGAGGGAGTTCGAGAACAGAATTCACAACATCTCCCTACAAGAAAGAGAGAGAAGGTGGCTAAGTCTCATATTATGCCACCTAGAAGTAAGGGACCTTCATCCGCTACTTACAGTAGGAGGGAGGATGCTGGGCTCTGCAGAGGCAGAGAGGGGGTTTTTGTCGCCGTCCATGGTCTGTCCATCTACAGTCACACAGAAACAGACAGTGAGTCTTACCTGGTGGTATCCCCCAACCAGGGTTAAATAACTGAGGTCTCAGCGTTTCTAATTTCGTGCTCCTCCTCTCCCAGGTCCCAGGTGGGGGGGACCCAAATGGGAATGCCCCATGAGGCAGCGGACTCTGTGGTATCAGTTCGCCATCCGTGGTGATGCAGGGCGCACGTGCTTTGCATGCTGGAATGCACAGGAAGTAAACCGGAAGTTCAGGATGACTTCACTTCAAGTGCGCGCGTACCACAGAATCCGTGCCAAGAAGGAGAGGAGGAAGCCGGGGAGCTACGAGAGGACCCCGGCCGCATGTCACCACCCCGCTTTTCCCCCGGAGGGGGTGCGGGAGGGGCGGGACAGAGGGTCCCAAGTCACATGATCGACATGGAGACGGGAGCAGCTATGGAGGGAGGAGAGCGGAACCCCCGACCCCAGCTGCCCGGCGGTAGGTAAGCAAACCCTGGGTACTCCCGATCGCCGATCACGGCAGCACTGACAGAGAGCCTCTTCATGCCCCATATGGGACAGGAAAAACACTGGTGGTTGCAGGAAAGGTAGGGTATTTAACCTCTTTGTGTTTCCTGTCCCCCATTAAAGCTGTTGTTGTGGAAGGTGACTGGAGAAATTCTTCTGTTCCTAGTGTCATGCAGTAGGGTACATCTCACACTCAAATAGGTTGTAGCATCTAGTGTGTTATAGAGGCCTAATATGGAGGTTACAAAAAATTATTCTGTTCCTGATGTCATACAGTAAGGGTCCTGACTTTCAAATAGTTTGTAGCATCTAGTGTGTTATAGAGGCCTGTTCCAGATACCACAAAAAATTCTTCTGTTTTTAGTGTCATGCAGTAGGGAACAACTCACATGTCACAGGGGTGGCACGGTGGCTCAATGGATAGCACTGCAGCCTTGCAGTGCTGGAGTCCTGGGTTCAAATCCCACCAAGGACAACACCTTCAAGGAGTTTGTATGTTCGCCCCGTGTTTGCGTGGGTTTCCTCCGGTAACTCCGATTTCCTCCCACATTCCAAAGACGTACTGATAGGGAATTTGTGAGCCCCATCGGGGGCAGCGATGATAAATAGTTTGCAGCATCTCATGTGTTATAGAGGCCTGATAAAAAAGACACAAAATTATTTTGTTTCTAGTGTCATACAGTAGGGGACCTGACTTTCCAATAGTTTAACATCTAGTGTGTTTTAAAGTTCTGATACAGAGGACACAAATATTTCTTCTGTTACTAGTGTCATACTGTAGGGGACATGACTATCAAATAGTTTGCAGAATCTAGTGTGTTATAGAGTCCTGATATAGAGGCAACAAAAAATTCTTCTGTTCCTAGTGTCATACAGTAGGGGACCTGAGTTTCAAATAGTTTGTAGCATTCAGTGTGTTATAGAGTCCTGATACAGAGGCCACAAAAAAATCTTCTGTTCCTAGTGTTATGCAGTAAGGGACATCTCACATTAAAATAGTTTGTAGGATCTAGTGTGTTATAGAGGCCTAATCCAGAGACCATCAAAAAATTCTTCTGTTTGTATTGTCATACAGTAGGGAACATCTCACATTCCAATAGTTTGTTGCATCTAGTGTGTTAGTAAGACCTGATACAGAGACTCCCAAAAATTCTTCTATTCCTAGTGTCATACAGTAGGGTACTTGACTTTCATATAGTATGTAGAATCTAGTGTGTAATAGTGGCCTGATACAGAGGCCACAACAAATTCTTCTGTTCCTAGTGTCATGCAGTAGGGGACATCTCACATTCAAATAGTATGTAGCATCTAGTGTGTTACAGAGGCTTGATACAGAGGCCACAAATAATCCTTCTGTTCCTAGTGTCATACAGTAGCAGACCTGACTTTCAATTAGTTTGTAGAAACTAGTATGTTGTAGAGGCCTGATACAGAGGCAACAAAAATTCTTCTGTTCCTATTGTCATGCAATAGGGGACATATCGCATTCAAATAGTTTGCAGCATCTAGTGTGTTATAGAGGCCTAATCCAGAGACCACAAAAAATACTTCTGTTCCTATTGTGATACAGTAGGGGACCTAACTTTAAAATAGTTTGCAGTATCTCATGTGTTATAGGGGCCTGATAAAGAAGACACAAAATTCTTTTGTTTCTAGTGTCATACAGTAGGGGACCTGACTATCAAACAGTTTGCAGAATCTAGTGTGTTGTAGAGGCCTGATACAGAGGCCACAAAAAAAATTCTTCTGTTCCTAGTGTCATACAGTAGGGGACCTAAATTTCAATTAGTTTGTAGCATCTAGTGTGTTATAGAGGTCTGATACAGGGGCAACAAAATTTCTTCTGTTCCTATTGTCATGCAGTAGGGAACATCTCACATACCAATAGTTTGTTGCATCTAGTGTGTTAGGCTACGTTCACATTTGCATTGTGCGCCGCAACGCACAACGCAAACAAAAACGCAGCAAAACGCATGCACAACGCTGCGTTTTGCGCCGCATGCGTCCTTTTTTTCATTGATTTTGGACGCAGCAAAAATGCAACTTGCTGCGTCCTCTGCGCCTGGACGCGGGCGCCGCAGGGACGCATGTCCATGCGCCCCCATGTTAAATATAGGGGCGCATGACGCATGCGGCGACGCTGCGGCGCCCGACGCTGCGACGCCGACCGCAAATGTGAACGTAGCCTTATAGAGGCCTGATAAAGAGGAAGTAAAAATTCTTCTGTTCCTAGTGTCATACAGTAGAGGACTTGACTTTCAAATAGTATGTAGCATCTAGTGTGTTAGGCTGGGTTCACATTGCGCTAGGGCAGTCCTTCTAACAGACACATTTTTAAGTAGGCAAAATGCAATATAACAGACATTGTAACGCTTCCATAGACTTGCATTAGTATGACGCATCGTAACGCATGTCAAAATTGGCATGCATTTGCAAAATTCCTTTTTTTTGTGACAGACCTTCCAACGAGGCCTGCAGCGTTTTCAGGTCCGGTCAAGCTAACGCACGGGTAACTGAAGCGTTAATTCTGCGATTGAAGTCTATTGCAAACGCAGCCAGACGCAAATCAAGCAAAAAGTCCAAATGAAACATGCGTTGGATTGCGTTAATGAGGTTTTTCCATGTGATCATGTGACAGAAAATATGATTTCAGCCGTTTTGGAGCATACACTCTGCAGACAAACTTTGGAAACGCCAGCTACACAGTGTGGGTATCGTGTGAACGACCTGAGGCAATGTAAGTACAATTCTATATATTCTATATGTCTATATACATCCTTTGAGTGTGTAGTGGCCGTCGGATGTATGTGTACTGAATGTATTGTTTTGTTTGTACACAGATGTCGGATAGTGAGGGATCGAGCAGCAGCAGCGTGTCTGCAGTCTTCTCGTCACAATCGGTAGGCTTGCAATTTAAAAAGCCACAATAAATGTTGTGTGTCACTCGAGTGTATTGAGGTAATCATGTGTAATCATGTTTTTATTGCAAATAGGAATCTTCTGATCCTGAACCTGCCAGGCCACCCCCCGAAAAACTGTCCAAAGTGTCCAAAAAGGTACATGCCACGAATTCTGTTTTTTTTTACACATAAATTGATACATGAATTGTAAAATTATTTATTTTTTTTACTACATTGTAGGTTGTTAAAAAAGTAAAAAAAAAACAGCTTCGCCGCGTGTCTTCACCTCACCTAGAAGTGGTAAATATCACGCAAAATATACGCTTTGAGCAAAACAAAACTAAGTTTATAATTTTTTTTATAACAAATCATTAAACATACAAAACCAACATAACACAAGAAACAACACAATATAACAACGTTTAACCCCTTAGTGACAGAGCCAATTTGGTACTTAATGACAGAGCCAATTTTTACAATTCTGACCACTGTCACTTTATGAGGTTATAACTCTGGAACGCTTTAACGGATCCTGCTGATTCTGAGATTGTTTTTTTGCGACATGTTGTACATCATGTTAGTGGTAAAATTTCTTCGATATTACTTGCGATTATTTATGAAAAAAATGGAAATATGGTGAAAATTTTTAAAATTTTGCAATTTTCAAATTTTGTATTTTTATGCCCTTAAATCAGAGAGATATGTCACACAAAATAGTTAATAAATAACATTTCCGACATGTCTACTTTACATCAGCACAATTTTGGAAACAAAATTTTTTTTTGTTAGGGAGTTATAAGGGTTAAAATTTGACCAGCAATTTCTCATTTTTACAACACCATTTTTTTTTAGGGACCACATCACATTTGAAGTCATTTTGAGGGGTCTATATGATAGAAAATAACCAAGTGTGACACCATTCTAAAAACTGCACCCCTCAAGGTACTTAAAACCACATTCAAGAAGTTTATTAACCCTTTACGTGCTTCACATGAACTCAAACAATGTGGAAGGAAAAAATGAACATTTAACTTTTTTTGCAAACACTTTAATTCAGAACCATATTTTTTTATTTTCACAAGTGTAAAAACAGAAATGTAACCATACATTTTGTTGTGCAATTTCTCCTGAATACGCTGATACCCCATATGTGGGGTAAACCACTGTTTGGGCGCACCGCAGAGCTTGGAAGAGAAGGAGCGCCGTTTAACTTTTTCAACTAGACCCCTTAAGGAACTTAACTAGATGTGTGGTGAGCACTTTGAGCCCCCAAGTGCTTCACAGAAGTTTATAACGTAGAGCGGTGAAAATAAAAAATCGCATTTGTTTACACAAAAATGATATTTTCGCCCACAAATTCTTATTTTCACAAGGGTAACAGGAGAAATTAGACCACAAAAGTTGTTGTGCAATTTCTCCTGAGTACGTCGATACCCCATATGTGGGGGTAAACCACTGTTTGGGCGCACCGCAGAGCTTGGAAGAGAAGGAGTGCCGTTTTACTTTTTCAATGTAGAATTGGCTGGAATTGAGATCGGACGCCATGTCGCGTTTGGAGAGCCCCTGATGTGCCTAAACAGTGGAAACCCCCCACAAGTGACACCATTTTGGAAACTAGACCCCATAAGGAACTTAACTAGATGTGTGGTGAGCACTTTGATCCCCCAGGTGCTTCCCGGAAGTTTATAATGTAGAGCCGTGAAAATAAAAAATCACATTTTTTCTACAAAAATGATCTTTTTGCCCCAAAATTTTTATTTTCCCAAGGGTAACAGGAGAAATTAGACCACAAAAGTTGTTGTGCAATTTCTCCTGAGTACGTCGATACCCCATATGTGGGGGTAAACCACTGTTTGGGCTCACTGCAGAGCTTGGAAGAGAAGGAGCACCGTTTTACTTTTTCAATGTAGAATTAGCTGGAATTGAGATCGGATGCCATGTCGTGTTTGGAGAGCCACTGATGTGCCTAAACAGTTTAAACCCCCACAAATGACACCATTTTGGAAACTAGACCCCTTAAGGAACTTATCTAGATGTGTGGTGAGCACTTTAAACCCCCAGGTGCTTCCCAGAAGTTTATAACGTAGAGCCGTGAAAATAAAAAAGTTGCATTTTTTCTACAAAAATGATCTTTTTGCCCCAAAATTTTTATTTTCACAAGGGTAACAGGAGAAATTAGACAACAAATGTTGTTGTGCAACCTCTCCTGAGTACGTCGATACCCCATATGTGGGGGTAAACCACTGTTTGGGCGCACTGCAGAGCTTGGAAGAGAAGGAGCGCCGTTTTACTTTTTCAATGTAGAATTAGCTGGAATTGAGATCGGATGCCATGTCGCGTTTGGAGAGCCACTGATGTGCCTAAACAGTTTAAACCCCCCACAAATGACACCATTTTGGAAACTAGACCCCTTAAGGAACTTATCTAGATGTGTGGTGAGCACTTTAAACCCCCAGGTGCTTCCCGGAAGTTTATAACGTAGAGCCATAAAAATAAAAAAGTCGCATTTTTTCTACAAAAATGATCTTTTTGCCCCCAAATTTTTATTTTCACAAGGGTAACAGGAGAAATTAGACATCAAATGTTGTTGTGCAACCTCTCCTGAGTACGTCAATACCCCATATGTGGGGGTAAACCACTGTTTGGGCGCACTGCAGAGCTTGGAAGAGAATGAGTGCCGTTTTACTTTTTCAATGTAGAATTGGCTGGAATTGAGATCGGATTCCTTGTCGCGTTTGGAGAGCCCCTGATGTGCCTAAACAGTGGAAACCCCCCACAAATGACACCATTTTGGAAACTAGACCCCTTAAGGAACTTATCTAGATGTGTGGTGAGCACTTTAAACCCCCAGGTGCTTCACGGAAGTTTAGAACGTAGAGCCGTGAAAATAAAAAATCCTTTTTTTTCACTCAAAAATGATTTTTTAGCCTGCAATTTTTTATTTTATCAAGGGTAACAGGAGACATTGGACCACAAAATCTGTTGACCAGTTTGTCCTGAGTACGCTGATACCCCATATGGGGGGGAGGGCACTGTTTGGGCACCCATCAGGGCTCGGAAGGGAAGGAGCGCCACTTGGAATGCAGACTTTGATGGGATGGTCTGCAGGTGTCATGTTGCATTTGCAGAGATCCTGATGTACCTAAACAGTAGAAACCCCCCACAAGTGACTCCATTTTGGAAACTAGACCCCCCAAAGAGCTTATCTAGATGTGTGGTGAGCACTAAGAACCCCCAACTGCTTCACAGAAGTTTATAATGTAGAGCCATGAAAATAAAAAAAATCATATTTTTTCAAGAAAAATGATCTTCTCACCCCCAAATTTTTACTTTCACAAGGGTAACAGAAGAAATTGGACCCCAAAATTTATTGTGCAATTTATGCTGAGTAGGCTGATACCCCATATGTGGGGGATAAACCACTGTTTGGGCGCATGGCAGAGCTTGGAAGGGAAGGAGCGCCGTTTTGGAATGCAGACTTTGATAGAATGGTCTGCAGGCATTATGTTGCGTTTGCAGAGCCCCCGATGTACCTAAACAGTAGAAACCCCCCACAAGTGACCTCATTTTGGAAACTAGACCCCCCAAGGAACTTATCTAGATGTGTTGTGAGAACTTTGAATGCCCAAGTGCTTCACAGAAGTTTATAATGCAGAGTCGTGAAAACAAAAAAAAATATTTTTTTCACATAAAATATTTTTTTAGCCCCCCAATTTTTATTTTCACAAGGGTAACAAGAGAAATTGGACCCCAAAAGTTGTTGTCCAATTTGTCCTGAGTACACTGATACACCATGTGTGGGGGGAACCACTGTTTGGGCGCATGGCTGAGCTCGGAAGGGAAGGAGTGCCGTTTTGGAATGCAGACTTTGATAGAATGGTCTGCAGGCATTATGTTGCATTTGCAGAGCCCCCGATGTACCTAAACAGTAGAAACCCCCCACAAGTGACCTCATTTTGGAAACTAGACCCCCCAAGGAACTTATCTAGATGTGTTGTGAGAACTTTGAATGCCCAAGTGCTTCACAGAAGTTTATAATGCAGAGTCATGAAAACAAAAAAAAATATTTTTTTCACAAAAAAATTTTTTTTAGCCCCCCAATTTTTATTTTCACATAGGTAACAAGAGAAATTGGACCCCAAAAGTTGTTGTCCAATTTGTCCTGAGTACACTGATACCCCATGTGTGGGGGAACCACTGTTTAGGTGCATGGCTGAGCTCGGAAGGGAAGGAGTGCCGTTTTGGAATGCAGACTTTGATAGAATGGTCTGCGGGCGTTATGTTGCATTTGCAGAGCCCCAGATATACCTAAACAGTAGAGACCCCGCAGAAGTGACCCCATTTTGGAAACTAGACCCCCCAAGGAACTTATCTAGATGTGTGGTGAGAACTTTGAATGCCCAAGTGCTTCACAGAAGTTTATAATGCAGAGTCGTGAAAATAAAAAATATTTTTTTTTCCACAAAAAAAGATTTTTTAGCCCCCAAGTTTTTATTTTCACAAGGGTATCAGGAGAAATTGGACCCCAAAAGTTGTTGTCCAATTTATCCCGAGTACGCTGATGCCCCATATGTGGGGGTAAACCACTGTTTGGGCGCACGGCAGAGCTCAGAAGGTAGGGAGCACCATTTTACTTTTTGAGCACAAAATTGGCTGTGGCGTTTAGAGACCCCCTGATGTACCTAAACAGTGGAAACCCCCAATTCTAACTCCAACCCTAACCCAAACACACCCCTAACCCTAATCCCAACCCGATCCATAATCCTAATCACAACCCTAACCCCCAAAACACCCCTAACCCTAATCCCAAAGCTAACCATAACCCTAATCAAAACCCTAAACCCAACACCCCCCTAATCCTAATCTCAACCCTAACCTCAAAACCTAACCCTAATCCCAATACACCCCTATCCTTAATCCCAACCCTAGCCTTAACCCTAATCCCCAACCTAACCCTAATCCCAAATGTAACCCTAATGCCAACCCTAATCCAAATCCTAATCCCAACTCTAACCCTAACTTTAGCCCCAACCCTAGCCCTAACCCTAACTTTAGCCCAAACCCTAACTTTAGCCCTAAACCTAGCCCCAACCCTAACCCTAACGTTAGCCCCAACCCTAACCCTAACCCAAGCCCTAACCCTAACCCTAAGGCTATGTGCACATGTTGCGGATTTTGCTGTGGATCCGCAGCGTTTCCGCAGCTGTGGGTCCGCAGCAGTTTCCCATGAGTTTACAGTACAATGTAAACCTATGGGAAACATAAAACGCTGTGCCCATGCTGCGGAAAAAACCACACGGAAACGCAGCGGTTTACATTCCGCAGCATGTCAATTCTTTCTGCTGATTCCGCAGCGGTTTTACACCTGCTCCATAATAGAAAACCGCAGGTGTAAAACCGCAGTGGAATCCGCACAAAAACTGCGGTACATCCGCGATAAATCCGCAGGAAAAACGCAGCGTTTTGGTCCTGCGGATTTATCAAATCCGCTGCGAAAAAATCCGCAGAGAACCATTCTATGTGTGCACATTTCCTAACCCTAACCCTACCCCTAACCCTACCCCTAACCCTAACCCTACCCCTAACCCTACCCCTAACCCTAACCCTAACCCTACCCCTAACCCTACCCCTAACCCTAACCCTATTTGGAAAATAGAAATTCATACATTTTTTTTATTTTATTACTTTTTTCTTACTAAGGGGGTGATAAAGGGGGGGGTTATTTACTATTTTTTTTATTTTGATCACTGTGATAGGATCTCACAGTGACCAAAATAAAAAAAGAGGAAGAATTTTCTTCTGCCGGCCGGCAGATCATGGCGGGCGCACTGCGCATGCGCCCGCCATTTTCTTACCGAAGCAAGAAGCCGGCGGCCAGCAGAAGAAGCAGGAGGACCCAGGGACACCGGTAAGTATAACAGGGTCCCCGAATCCCCCTATTTCTCTGTCCTCTGATGTGCGATCACATCAGAGGACAGAGAAATGACATCGCTTTTTTTTTCTTTTTTTTTTGCGGTCGCCGGTAAACAGTTAATTACCGGTGATCGCAAAACAGGGATCGGTAAAAACCGACCCCGATCATGTTCTTTGGGGTCTCGGCTACCCCCGGCAGGCGAGACCCCAAAGAACATCCGGGTGCCGGGCGCACTGCGCATGCGCCTGCCATTATTTCCCCGGAAAAAGATGGCGGCGCCCATCGGGAGCCACGAGGAGCTCCGGGGGAGGTAGGTGAGTATTGGAGGGCTATCTGGGGCTATCGGGGACCACATTTCTCTGTCCTCCGATGTGCGATCACATCGGAGGACAGAGAAATTAAATGACAAATCGCGTTTTTTTTTTTTTTTTTGCGACCGCCGGTAAACGGTTAATTACCGGCGATCGCAACTCGGGGGTCGGTAAAAAACCACCGAATCATGTTCTCTGGGGTCTCGGCTACCCCCGGCAACCGAGACCCCAGAGAAAATCCGACTCTGGGGGGCGCTATTCACTTTTTCTTTTTTGTGGTTTAAGTACCCTTAGCGGCCGCCGTTAAAAGGCGTATCGGCGGTCGTTAAGGGGTTAAAACCCTTTTTAACAAACTACATACATGTCATAACATTAACCAAACAAACAGTACAAGGACACCCAACAAAAATAAGCGAATAAACATTGCAATATAATTTTAAAAAGCCTAAAGTGTTACAAATTTAAAAAGTTTTGAAAAGTGTCCTTAAAAATATTGTAGTTTCGGGGATTAGGTAAACTTATTAACAACTGAAAATGAAAGTATACATTTTAATATAACATTTTGTGTTTACACAGTCCAAGCAGCCCGCAAAAAAAAGAAGGCACATTGAGGTTGACGAAGAGCCCTTGGACATAGAAAATGAGACACTAATAACACTAGTGGAAGCAAATCCGTCCATATGGGATCAAAGTGACAGCTCCCACAATGATATTATTAACCCTTTAATGACAGCCAATACGTCTTTTAACTGACCTGAGAAATAAGAGAAAAGCATCCCTATACAGGTGACAATCCAGCAGCTGTCGGCTGTACACTATAGCTGACAACGTGCTGTATCAGCCACGATCAGTATTTGCACCATCCAAATCTGTTTAACCCCTTAGAGGTTGCTGCCAATAATGACTACATCATATAAATGGTTAACAGAGTGTGGGGGCTTCCCCTTTATCCCCATCGGTGCCTTCAGACATTGATTGTGTGGTCCTGATGTTTGCCATGGCAATTCATGACCAAATAGCGGCCTTAGAGTCTGACGGCTGTTGTAACCTGTTCAGAAGTTAGCGGCTTTTAGGTGGTAAATGAACATCCAAAGAATAAAAGATGCAATCATTAAGGCATAAGACAATTAGTCGACCTGCAATGACCACATGACCACCTCAACACCATTGGAGCTACTGCTACCCCCGACCTACTGTCTCCTTCCCCACAATCCTGTAGAATGTAAGCCCGCAATGGCAGGGTCCTCTTCCATCTGTATCAGTCTGTCATTGTTAGTTTTGTTTACTGTAAGTGATATTTGTATTTTGATGTAACCCCGTCTCATGTACAGCACCATGGATTTAATGGTGCTATATAAATAAATAATAATAATACTGTATAAGGCAAAATAAATAACCAAAAGCAAAAATGCTCCTCCACACCTTTGGCTATGTTCACACGTAGATAACAACTTATAAGACGTATCTGCATATTGTACAATGTCCAATTATTTAAGTCAGATACCCATGAATGTAAAGGACACTATGACCTATCATCATACAGTTTACAAAACCCACACATAGAAAAAAGATGATACTTTTGTCCAAATTGTTCCAAAATATAATGGCTTTATTATTAAAAATTACAGACATAGGTGAAAGGGAAATAAATCAATCAGAAAACCATAATCCCAGGGATTACTGTGCAAGCAAGAGGAGGCTCGTGTCCTTGGCATCCACATGTAATAATCCCTCACCTATCAAATGTATAGATATGAGTAAACCAAAGTATATGGAGGCAGGGATTTAGAAAAGGGCACTGCTAAATCACAAGGTACAATCCACCAAAATCATCCCTCAGAGACAATCAAATCTAAGGCACATATAGATACATCGGTATAAAAGCTCAGCATAGTCACCTTATAATAATCGGGATGTCCAGGGAGCGAACCTCCGCCCCAACGCGCGTTTCTGAGAGACACCTTCGTCAGGGGGCGTGCAGGAGTGATAATAAAGTGAGTTTGAAAAGGAATAAGCACAGAAGTACAGTATACCGCAGGCATGAACTGGAAGTTGTCATGCATCGTCAAGTCAACTGCGACGCCAGCCGGCGTCAGGACTCCCGAGCAGGAGGAAAGAAACCACGGGGGCCCCACGTGATCGCAACCACCTGACTCAAGGTATGAAAGCCGGTGGGTGCAGCGGCGTCAGGAGACACATGAACAACTGGATGGCATTACAGGATGATCCTAAATATTCACAAAACATAAGATTTGTCAATAGACTGTGGTCCATAGATGTAGCCAACCATATTTACATACTGTAATAGTAGATATAATTCAGATAGAGAATTACAGCAATATATCAAATGGTGATAACATCCTTAAAGAAACACCCATTAACAATAAATATTAAAGAACACCATATACCACAGTATTGGCCATTAATTATAGATTACTTATAAACACCACTCCTCCTATACTCTGGCTCTAAAATAGCATGGCATAAAAATATATTAACAAAAGTTAAATAATATTATATGTAAATTCAAGGCAGAAGCCTGACTAAGTATATAAACATGTCTCTACACTTAGACTGAATCAATGAAATATCGTCATGAAAGGCTATTCTGTCCAATAGGGACAAGACAGCCAACCTAAAGAATCACTATATCATAGTAGCTACAAAACCCCACATTATTAACACATTAATGAAAATCTTAGTATCAGATGACAAACAAGAACACAAATAGTTTTACATAGCATGGGGAATATAGTATTTCTTCTTATTCTGAAACGGTGACATTCTTCATGTTCCCCTAAGGAGTAGACTTAGGAATCCTAGTAAGGCGCAATTAGTCCACATCATGAGGAGCCCTAAGGGCCAATATTGTCAGTTAAATTCTTCCTCTGTTATTGCAGCGGAACCATCCGGAGCGAAGATAAGGACGTACAAATATATATACAAAAACTGGAACAATAAAAACATAAAAAAAGTTAAAAACAAACAGCAACCCAAGGGATAATGATTACTATAGTCAGCATTACACAGTGATCACAGGAAGGGAGCATAGCTAATATTCTCATTAAGTTCCACTGGATCGACTGTGTCAAGGGTCCAAATCCATCTGGACTCTAGCTGAGCAAGTTACTTAAAGACCCCACCACCCCGAGCCTCAACTTCAAGCACGTCAATTCCCCTAAACATGAGGAGACTGGCATCGCATCCATGAAACTTATTAAAATGGCGGGGTAACGTTTTCAACACGGATATGTCCTCACTTGTGGCTGCTGCAGCGATGCCCCGCACATGTTCTCTAATCTGTACTTTAAGTTGGCGTGTTGTCATACCAATGTAGATTTTATTACATGGACATACCGAATAATATATAACATTACTGCTGGTACAAGTGAATCATTTTTTCATAGTGAATTGGCGGGATCCACTAGAATTGGCAAAAGTATCACAGCGGTCGATGTTGGGGCAGGCGACACAGCGGCCACAAGGGCCGCATCCATGTCTACTCGCCAAGGAGTCAAGAAATGTTGTTACTGGTTCATTGCTATAATGACTTCGGACCAAAAGATCTCGCAGATTTTTTGACCATCTAGCAGCGATGCCAGCCCTCTCAGGTATGAATCGGGAAATTATCGGGTCAGTCTACAGGATATGCCAGGACTTGTCCAAAATCCTTCTCATCATTGGAAATTGAGAGTGAAATTTGGTAACAAATCGGACAATATCCTGCTCCTTATTGTGTCTAGTCTCATGCAGGAGGGCATGTCTAGATGTGTGTTTTGCCCTATTGAAAGCTTTTTTGATCATGCGGTTACTATAACCACGTTTGACCAACCTTCTTTTAAGTTCTTCAGCCTGTATTAAGAAATCTTCATGAGTGGAACACAGTCTCCGTAGCCATAAGAACTGACCAGTGGGGATGGATTGGATCATGTGGGCTGGATGTGAGGAGGAGGCATGAAATAGTACATTAGTAGATGTCGGCTTTCGATAGATATCTGTTTGCAACTCTCCATTTGAATCACATTTCAGTGTGACATCCAGGAACTCAATTATATCCCTATCACTTTTATAGGTTATATAGATATTCCGATCATTTCTATTCAGAGTTGATATGAAGTCCTGGAGACACTCACTCGATCCCTGCCAGAACATCAGAATGTCGTCAATGTACCACGTCCAAGAAAGGACGCGGTCCATTAATGACGAGATATCCAGCAGGGTCCCTCTCCCACAGCCCCAGGAACAGGTTGGCATATGCCAGGGCAAATGTTCACACATAGCATTTTTGAACTTTAGCATTGCTTTCAAGACAAATGCTTTCACTGGGAAATGTCATTTTAATATTTTACAACCTTATCTGGCCATGTGGTGTGTGACACATAATTTTAGGTGTCGAATTCCCACCTCTGCACAGGGGAAATCTCGAACCATCTCCGCTGCGGTCTCCCATTCTTCTCCAGCCGCAGTGGAGTCTGCTCAGCGGAGACGTCGGTCCCAGCGTCTAGCTCAGGCTGATACTGGACGACTGGTCGCTACTGCCCTTCCAGGCTCTGTCCTTGTAGCCAGCAATGTTCAGCAGCGAGCAGGTCTTTCTGGGACTAAGTCCAGCTTTTCCCTTTCTGAGCATGCCCACGGGATGACCTCCCATTGGAGGTCGGGGGTCACATTCTCTGATACTGCAGCAAATTCCATTGGTCCTCTAGGAAGGTCCTGAAGGTGTTCTTCTTCTGTGGCAGACTCCCATTGGTCCTTCTGGGAAGGTCTTGTACTTGTTGCAGCTATAAAAGGTTTGCATGGCCACACGGCCATGCGCTAGTATACATTTGTAAATGTGTGTGTGTTGATGAGTGCAAGTCATTCTTAAACATCCCCTCCCTTGTGTATGACTGCTCGCGAAAGGTGGATGTCTGCTATCTAGCGCCCGGCTGAGCTATAAGCACAAAGCCACACATAAACAGTGTCTAACTGCTGTGACCACCAGTGCAGCGCCGTGTGCTATTAGAGCACTTACCTTACCCAAGTCTGGGTGGTTAGTGGCGTCCGCCAGTGTGGCACAGCACGCACTTCTGTGCATATTAATTACTCTGATAACCCAATTGTGGTGTTGATCGCAAGAGGTCTACACGAACTGTAATCCTGTGTCCTGGGATAGAGTTCTGAGATTCCTTGCTTGCGCTTTCTGTGCGGTACCGCGACCCTGTGACATGACAGGGTTCGCTTTCTTCATACAGGGTGAAGTTAACCCATGTATGTATCCTCATTGTACCACCAAATAGTCCGTCATTACTTAGCAGCAGGTTCCATCTCTGCACGGTGGACCCCGGGCTGCGAACGCACCTTATTCTATCTATTTAATTATTTGGTGCGTTCTGCTATCCCTAACACATAATCAGACACATCCTGTTTCATTTATGAAGAAGGGACTCTGAAAAAGTCTATTTATAGGGCCATCAGGCGGCCTTTACTATTCTTAAAGGGCCAGCAGTCGGCCCTCACTATTCTTAGAGAGCCTTCAGCTGGCTATGCTTTGTTGTTACCATTATTAAACAGTGGGTCTCCTATACTTTTATTGTGTATGCAGTGAGTGGCAGGGCTGCCCAAAATTTGCATGCACCCCAATACCCCTTTGAAGAGACGAACAGGAGGGTCTCCTGAAAACAATGTCCCCATTATTAGGAAGTGGGTCTCCCATACTGTTTGCCTATGCAGTGAATGCAAGGCCTGCCAAAAATTTGGAGGAACTCCAATGCCCTTTGAAAGAGATGTAGAGGTCAGAGGGCCTCCTGAAAACAATATTCCCATTATCAGGAAGTGGGTCTCCTATAGTGTTTGCCTATCCAGGGAATGCAAGGGCTGCCAAAAATTTGGAAGCACTCCAATGCCACTTTGAAGAGACGTGGAGGAGGGCCTCATAGAAAATGTTCCCATTAGAAAGGAGCGTGTCTCCTATACTTGTAATGCCCATGCACTAAGTGTATGGGCTGACAAACATTCTCCCCTGGGTGCATACATGAACATACTGTATACCAATTTTTTTTACAGGCATCATAAACACCCTTTAAAAAAATTATGTGGGTGTTGCATCACAGACCACGGTCACCCTGGTGATATGGTGGTGGAGGATGAGGATGAGGAGAAAAAGGAGGACAACAGCAAATAGCCAAAATCAGGAAGTGTATACCCATTTGTTGGTGTGAAGAGGTGCCTGGGTATATGCAACACCCCAGGTAACCGGTTGTTGCAGTGATTTTGCCTTCCTTTCCAGGAGGGTGATGTCACACTTGGAGGCAAAGGAGATTCTCTCTATCAGGTAAGGCACTCACATTCAACACATCTGAATCTAGGCCAGGAGGGTGTCAGGACTCTGAACATTTTTATTACCTTTTGTGCATTACTGCCCTTTTCCAAGATGGCGTCTTTGGTCTCATGTGCACTGTGTCTTCCTGCTATAAAACTCCACCCCAGCCTTCAGTCTGTGCTAGAGTATTCTGCCTTGCATCCAGGTCCTGACCTCTGATTACTCCCTGGCTATACACCTGCTCCTGTGAACCTGTGTGGTGATCCTGCTACTCTGCTCTGAGTTCCTGCTGCATACTCAAGTTTCCAGTAATCCTCCTTCATCTGCTGCTCGTGTTTACTTCATCTGCATTTGCTATATATGTAAGCTGTGCTGCTCTGCAATAACCTGAGACTATTAACCAGGCCTCCCTGGTTGAGCTAAAGATATGATTTGAACTGCCTTATAAGCATATCTATCTGTGTTTGGACTAAGACAAGGATTTATTCGTGTCAAGTTTCCTCAAGAATAACTGTGCTTCATAGACTTTCTGCTTGATTGCATTTTCCTCTGAAGTTTCCTATAGACTGCTAAGCTGCGTTTATTATTTGCACCAAGTGTTGTGGACTTGAGTTTCTCTCTGCACCTGTTTGAATCACCGTGTGATAATATAGACTTTACCACTTATAAAACTGTGTCCTGTAGTTGTCTTGTTCCACGCAAAGAATCTCCTGAGTTATCCCCTATAATTATTACAGGATACTCTAGCCATAAAAAAAAGGAGACTGCTGGAACAATGACTGCAGAAAGCAGATTAGAGCAGGTGTTTTTCATAATTAGATCACTGCAGAAAGATGTGGAAGGTCTGCAAAAGAAGTTTGGAAGCTTTGAACACAATCAACAAGTGTTTGGACAAACTTTGCAGGACTTAAGCAACCGCATGGCAGCCAAGGAAAACAAACTTGCTGGCATAGAGTCCCAGTATGGACGGGCTTTTCAGGACATAATGACTTTACCCTCTGGGCAACCGCCACCAGCTAGCCCACCTAAGTTGCCCCCATTCAGATTTAATGGTGATCGCGACAAATTTCGTGGCTTTGTGAATCAATAACAAAAGAAAAAAAAATGTGACAAAACCAGCTCACCTACTAGGCATTTGTTGTGGGGAAGCCCGGATAACGTGCAGTCTTCACGTAAGGCAATGGAACAAATGGAGGAGAAAATCCAGCTTCCAAAAATATCAAAATTTATTGAAGATAAAATCCAAAATCCAAAAACATGGTTCACAGGAGAAGAAATGGCAGCATGCTACATGTTTCGAACAATAAGTTCTTTTTCAAAGCTGCTCACCATGCACCAGGATGAGGTTTAAATAACAGCTGTGACACATCACAGTGAATCAATCTACCACCTGATGCAACAGTGATTATATACAATAAAAACGCAAAAGTATCACAAAAAGCAAAACACAAAAAATATATATAATGTGCACATATAAAAAACATACAGTATACTTAAACAATGTAAATCTCTCAGTAATGAAACATAATTTCCTTGCGAGCATTTAAACCCATGGGATAGCAAGTGTTAAGGCAGAACATCCAATAAGCTTCACGCGTCATTAGCCGTCTTTTCAGATCTCCTCCTCTAGGTGTCATTCCAAGCTTCTCAATACCAACAACCCGAAGGAATGCAGTGTTTCTTTGATGACTGGTGATAAAATGCTTAGAGGCATAAGACACAGAGCGATTATTATTAGTGAGAACAACAATATCAGTGATATGTTCTGAAATACGCGTCTTTAACATGCGAGTGGTGCAGCCTATATAACTTAATTTACATTTAATGCATGTTATCATATAAACTACATTCTTACTATTGCAGTTAATAAATTGCTGGATTTTATGTTCTTGTTTATCACTGCTATCAGAAAAAGAGTGCGTAACAGCAGAATGGGCACATGTGCGACATTTAGACGCGCCACAATGAAAAAAACCCCTATGATGTAGCCATGTGTGGGAGACTTTACTAGATTTGAAAAGGCTGGGTGAAAGAATGTCAGACAAAGTAGTGGCCTTTTTTGCAATCACCTGACAGCCAGAAGACAAAATTTCGGAAAGAATCTCATCCTCATACAAAATGGGAATGTTTTTCAAAATAAGAGACTTTATATCATTGTATTGAGGGCTATATTTAATAGAGCAAAAAGTTTTTTGATTTTGATATAATTTATTCTCCTTATTTTTTGGTAACAGCATATCGCTGCATTTTTTTTGTTGTACTATGTTTTTAGCTCTATCAAGAGACCACTTAGAATAGCCTCTTTTGTCTAATTTTTTACAACATAGGTCAGTCTCTTGCATTAGGATACTAGTATCATTGCAGTTTCTAGTTATTCTGGTGAGCTCACCCACTGGTATGGACTTTATTGTATGTCCAGGATGGCTACTGGACGCATGTAAGATGCTGTTACCAGATAATGGTTTATGAAATGTAGAGGTGGTAATAATATGGCCCACAGTGCTGCGCAATGTCAAGTCCAAAAAAGAAATCACATGTGGATTATGACTGCATGTGAAGCGAAGATTAAAGTCATTAGAATTAAGATGGGTGAGGAGCTCTGGTATGGCAGATACATCGCCACTCCATATGATGAGTAAATTGTCGATGTATCTACCATACCAGAATATGTCCATGAGAAATGGGTTACACTCCGAATAAAAAAACAACTCCTCCCAATATGACATAACCAAGTTTGCAACGGATGGTGAATGTTTACCTCCCATAGAAACTCCTTTGCATTGTAGAAAGAACTGCTGATCAAAGGAAAAGTAATTATGAGTCATTAAGAAAAAGATAACCTGTATAATATAATTGCACAAATCACTAGTATAATTACTATACTTATGCAGATGAAATTCAAGTGCTTGAATAACAATATTTTGTGGAATACAGGTATACAATGAGATGACATCACAACTTATCCATTGAAATCCATCACGCCATACAGTATTGGAGAGCTGATGTAAAACATCTCTTGAGTCTCTCAGGAAACCTGGAACTCTCACAACCAATGGCTGTAACAGGGAGTCCACCCATTGACTTAGGTGTTCCGTTAGAGAGCCCAACCCTGATAGTATAGGGCGCATAGTAGGAGGTGTAGTACCTTTGTGTACCTTGGGTAGACCATATATTGTAGGTATAGTGGGGCAATCAACCTTTAGGTACTCGATATGTGTTCTGGTTAGAACACCCAAAGCTGCACCATCATCAATCAAGCTGAACAGTTCCTTTTTATAAACCGATGTGGGATCTGAAGGCAGTTTTCTATACGTTGTGCTGTCGTTCAAAAGATTATTCATTTGGTCTTTATAAGTCAATGTGTCCATGACAACAATCAGGCCACCTTTGTCTGCCTTCTTTATAGTGATCTCATCAATCTTTTTAATTTCTTGGAGAGCCTTACGCTGTTTCCAATTTAAATTACCTTTATATGTTTTTTGTTGGACATATGTGTCTAAAGATCTCAAATCTCGTTCAATGACAGCTTGAAATCTGTCCATACAGTCCACTCTTGATTGAATGGGGTAAAATGATGGATTTTTTGTGATAAATTGGTCAGCTTGATTTACATCTCGAATTAAAGATACATTGGAACCATTCAGGTCATTCAGATTTCTCAAAAGGCATTGTTCATTAAACATAAGGTCACAAAATTCATTCCTGACAACAGAGGTATCCACAGCGGCAGTTGATTCCTGTTTAAAAAAATGTCTTTTGACTGTCAAATTACGAATAAATCTGTTGATATCCATCAGTGTATGAAATAAATCAAACCGTTGATCCGGTGCATATTTGAGTCCCAAGGACAACACTTGCAATTGTTCAACTGAGAGATCACAACTGGAAATATTTAAAATATTAGAAAAATCACCTGAAAAAGATGTTACTTCCTGTTGCGGGTAGCCATGCGAGAGTTTCCTGCGGTGTTTGCGGCCCCCGTGCCTCTTGCGTTTTTTGAATTAAATCTTCTTGGTCTACGGTAGTAGGTATTGGTATTGTCCATACTTAGATTGATATCTTCACTACCACCAGTTTCAATAGACCCATTATCCATAGAATCCATGTCTGAGGAGCTGAAAGAAACTCGACGCTCAGATATATCAGAGGAGTTAGTACGTTTCAGGATTGGGCGAGGGCTTTTATGTACTTTTTGCCATCTGCCCCATTCATATACCTGATTTGTTTGATAATCTCTTAAGTCACGTTGAAATTTATTTTTCTTGCGACTCATGATTAAATCTTCTGATTTCGATAGAGATATTTTAATATTTTTTAATTCCTCATTATATTTGATAGTGTCTTTATTTACCAAGCTAGTTTTAATGTCATTAATTTCTGACTGGATATTTTTCAGCTTAGTGTCCTCATATTTCATAATTAATTGCATTAGGTGAATAGAGCAATTACTCAGGATCATGTTCCACTCTTGCACAAACTGCTGTGAATATGTGGTGGTGGGAATTTTCTTGATGCGCAATCCTCTAGGGATCATTTCTTTTTGCACATAATTGTCCAATGTAGTAAAATCCCACCACACTTTCATTTCATTTATCATCAGTTTTTCAAGCTTGGTAACGTCTGTGCTAAAAAGGTCTGACTCAGACCCATCAATTGTGGAGGATAGATCCATTGAGAACAACTGAGCCGCTTTGCGAGCTCTTTCTGGACTTTCATTCATTTTATAAAGATATTTCCAAAAAACCCACAAACAAAAAAAGAAAAAAGAGAAAAATATATATGCCTTAGAGCACAAAAATGTTAAACAAAGCAGACACTTGTTTTTACAGGCTCATGGTGTGCACGGTTTCAAAAACTGAACTATAACAAAAGAAAAAAAAAAATGTGACAAAACCAGCTCACCTACTAGGCATTTGTTGTGGGGAAGCCCGGATAACGTGCAGTCTTCACGTAAGGCAATGGAACAAATGGAGGAGAAAATCCAGCTTCCAAAAATATCAAAATTTATTGAAGATAAAATCCAAAATCCAAAAACATGGTTCACAGGAGAAGAAATGGCAGCATGCTACATGTTTCGAACAATAAGTTCTTTTTCAAAGCTGCTCACCATGCACCAGGATGAGGTTTAAATAACAGCTGTGACACATCACAGTGAATCAATCTACCACCTGATGCAACAGTGATTATATACAATAAAAACGCAAAAGTATCACAAAAAGCAAAACACAAAAAATATATATAATGTGCACATATAAAAAACATACAGTATACTTAAACAATGTAAATCTCTCAGTAATGAAACATAATTTCCTTGCGAGCATTTAAACCCATGGGATAGCAAGTGTTAAGGCAGAACATCCAATAAGCTTCACGCGTCATTAGCCGTCTTTTCAGATCTCCTCCTCTAGGTGTCATTCCAAGCTTCTCAATACCAACAACCCGAAGGAATGCAGTGTTTCTTTGATGACTGGTGATAAAATGCTTAGAGGCATAAGACACAGAGCGATTATTATTAGTGAGAACAACAATATCAGTGATATGTTCTGAAATACGCGTCTTTAACATGCGAGTGGTGCAGCCTATATAACTTAATTTACATTTAATGCATGTTATCATATAAACTACATTCTTGCTATTGCAGTTAATAAATTGCTGGATTTTATGTTCTTGTTTATCACTGCTATCAGAAAAAGAGTGCGTAACAGCAGAATGGGCACATGTGCGACATGCGATTCTTTCCGAAATTTTGTCTTCTAGCTGTCAGGTGATTGCAAAAAAGGCCACTACTTTGTCTGACATTCTTTCACCCAGCCTTTTCAAATCTAGTAAAGTCTCCCACACATGGCTACATCATAGGGGTTTTTTTCATTGTGGCGCGTCTAAATGTCGCACATGTGCCCATTCTGCTGTTACGCACTCTTTTTCTGATAGCAGTGATAAACAAGAACATAAAATCCAGCAATTTATTAACTGCAATAGCAAGAATGTAGTATATATGATAACATGCATTAAATGTAAATTAAGTTATATAGGCTGCACCACTCGCATGTTAAAGACGCGTATTTCAGAACATATCACTGATATTGTTGTTCTCACTAATAATAATCGCTCTGTGTCTTATGCCTCTAAGCATTTTATCACCAGTCATCAAAGAAACACTGCATTCCTTCGGGTTGTTGGTATTGAGAAGCTTGGAATGACACCTAGAGGAGGAGATCTGAAAAGACGGCTAATGACGCGTGAAGCTTATTGGATGTTCTGCCTTAACACTTGCTATCCCATGGGTTTAAATGCTCGCAAGGAAATTATGTTTCATTACTGAGAGATTTACATTGTTTAAGTATACTGTATGTTTTTTATATGTGCACATTATATATTTTTTGTGTTTTGCTTTTTGTGATACTTTTGCGTTTTTATTGTATATAATCACTGTTGCATCAGGTGGTAGATTGATTCACTGTGATGTCTCACAGCTGTTATTTAAACCTCATCCTGGTGCATGGTGAGCAGCTTTGAAAAAGAACTTATTGTTCGAAACATGTAGCATGCTGCCATTTCTTCTCCTGTGAACCATGTTTTTGGATTTTGGATTTTATCTTCAATAAATTTTGATATTTTTGGAAGCTGGATTTTCTCCTCCATTTGTGAATCAATGTATGCTATATTTTGATGTGCATGCTGACCGTTTTCCTACTGATAGATCCAAAGTATTGTGTGTAATAATGCTACGGACCTCACGAGCGCTTGCCTGGGCGAATCCGATGATTGAGTCTCGTGACCCACGGTTAAATAACTTGGATGATTTCTTGGCCGCTATGGCATTAATGTTTGATGACCCTAATCGCCGTGCAACCGCTGAATCTGCTTTGTTGTCTTTATGCCAGGCTAAACGTTCGGTTATTGAGTATGCCACTGAATTCAGGAGATTAGCGGTAGATACCAATTGGGACAGTTATGCACAATTGCCTATTTTTAAAAGGGGTCAGTCTAGTATTGTAAAAGATGAACTAGCCCGCTCTGAGTCACCACAAGAGCTAGAGACATTTATACAGCATTGTGTTCGCATAGACATTCGCCTTACTGAGCGTAGGCAGGAGAAATTTGCTGCATATAACCGTGTTTCTAACTTTTCCCTTCCTTCCAAAGAGCCTGCAGGTAAAACCTCTCGGGAGGTGGAGGAGGTGCCCATGCAAATTGATTCCATTCAGAGGCGCGACATCAATGAGCGCCGGGAGCATCGCCTTCGTGAAAGTCTATGTTTCTACTGCAGCCAGTCTGACCACTTCTTGATCAATTGTCCTAAGTGTCCTAGATGGCCTAACAAGGTGCTAGCAGCAATAGTGGAGTATGACAACTGTGATGATGAATCTGACATCTCTGAATGTAGCCTGCCTTTAAACGCTGTATTCCATTCACTTTCTATGACTTCACCCCCCAAGGAGCTGAAGGAAAAGAACTCTCACTGATCTCTCCCTATTAAGATCCTGTGTTCAGGACAGTGGATTTCCAGTGCAGCTATGACTTGACTCTGGTGCAGGTGGCAATTTCATGGATATTGCATTTGCCAAGAAACATGGTATTGAAATTCAGCAAAGAGCCTCTCCAATTACCATGGAAACAGTGGATAGGTCACCTTTAATCTCTGGGCCTGTGGATCAGGGGACCATACCCCTTGAAATTTTGTTGGAGCCTAATCATCAGGAGCAACTTTCTTTCTTGCTAATTTCTTCTCCTCATTTTCCTGTGATTTTAGGCATTCCTTAGTTGCATTCTCAGAACCCAATTATCAACTGGGAGACCAAGGAGATTATCTTCCCAACAAGGAGTAACTCAGCGCTAACAGAAGCTGTCCCTGAGTCCACGGCTACGGAACCACATGTACAGGTATTTTCTTTACCTCCAGCATATAAAGAGTTCTCTGACATCTGTGACAAGAAGAATGCAGATCAGCTTCCTCCACACAGGCATAATGACTGTCCCATTGAGCTGCTTCCTGGGGCAGCTATTCCTTTTGGTAACGTATACCCTTTGGCGGCACCTGAGCTTCACGCCTTAAAGGAGTATATTGATGAAAATCTGGCCAAAGGCTTCATATGTCCTTCTTCCTCACCAGCAGGGGCACCTATCTTTTTTGTAAAGAAGAAGGATGGGACCCTGAGACCCTGTGTTGACTATCAGGAACTCAATGGTAACCGTACGAAACCGTTACCCTTTGCCTCTGATTCCCGAATTACTGGAAAGAGTCCGCCATGCTAAGGTGTTCTCTAAACTGGATCTTCGTGGGGCTTATAATTTGGTGCGTATTCGTCCAGGGGATGAGTGGAAGACTGCATTCAGATGCCGGTATGGACACTTTGAATCTCCTGTGATGCCCTTCAGGCTTTGTAACGCCCCTGCAATGTTTCAACACCTTGCTAATGACATTTTCAGAGATTTGTTGGACCAGTTTGTAGTGATCAATTTGGACGATATACTAATCTTTTCTGACTCTCTACAGGAACACGAAGAACATGTCAAAACTGTTTTACGACGTCTGAAAGAGAAGCATCTGTATATTAAGCCGGAGAAATGCGAGTTCCATCGTTCTGAGATACAGTTCTTAGGTTATATCATCTCTCCCCAGGGGCTGAACATGGAATCTGGCAAGATTCAGGCTATCCTTGACTGGCCGGTACCCAAGAACGTTAAGGAGGTCCAACGTTTTATTGGTTTTGCAAAATTCTACAGACGCTTCATTCGAAATTTTTCTGATATTGTCCGTCCAATTACTTCCTTGACAAAGAAGGAAAAGCCCTTTAAGTGGTCATCACAGGCTCAAGAAGCTTTTGATCGGCTTAAGATCTGTTTCACATCAGCACCGCTGTTGATACACCCAGATCCAACACATCCTTTCATTGTGGAGGTGGACGCTTCTGATAATGCTTTGGGGGCTATTCTCTCCCAAAGAACTGGAGAGAAGGGTCTGCTACATCCTTATGCTTTCTTTTCCCGTAGACTAACCTCAACAGAGACGAATTACGACGTGGGAGACAAGGAATTGCTGGCTATTATTGCGGCTTTCAAAGAATGGAGGCATCATCTGCAAGGAGCTGCACAACAGATCATAGTGCTAACTGACTATCGCAATTTAGAGTTCCTTAGATCCGCTAGATGTCTTTCTCCTCGTCAGGCTCGTTGGAACTTATTTTTAAATCAATTTAACTTTGTTATCTCGTACCGTCCAGGTTCTCGTAATGGGAAGGCTGATGCTTTATCCCGAATCCATGCTGCGGATTCCGTACCTGGAGCCCCGTCCAAGACCATTCTATCTGATGCCAATTTCATCGGAGTTATCCACGATCAGGACTTGTGGAAGGAGTGCAGGGAGGCCTATGAAGGTGATGTATTTCTGGCCAACCCACCTGTGGACATTAATCTTGTCTTTAAGCGTGGCATGTGGTTCAGAGATCGACGTATCTACGTCCCTGAGGTCATCCGTCTGCAGATCCTCAAGTTGGTACATGACTCCAAGTTGGCTGGTCACAGGGGGTACAGAAGACACAAGAGTTCCTGAGCCGATTCTTCTGGTGGCCAACTTTCCTGAAGGATACCAAGGACTATGTTCTCTCTTGCGAGGTATGTGCCCATTACAAGACTCCTCATGTGGCACCTACGGGTCTTCTACAACCATTACCTGTTCTGTCCCACCCTTGGGGGTCTATATCAATGGACTTTATTGTGGAGCTGCCTACATCGGGGGGCATGAATACAATCATGGTGGTAGTTGATCGCCTGACTAAAGCTGCTCATTTCGTTCCATGCACCGGCCTCCCCTCAGCTAAAGATACAATGAACTTGGTTATACAGATTGTCTTTCGGTTGCATGGGGTTCCGGATGAGATCATCTCTGACCGTGGAGTACAGTTCACTTCAAGATTCTGGAAGGGGTTTTGCTCTGCACTCAATATTAATGTCTGTCTCTCTTCCGCTTACCATCCCCAGACAAATGGTCAGACTGAGCGTACCAACCAGATGCTGGAACAATATCTAAGATGCTATGTCAGCCATCTCCAGGATGATTGGTTGGAGTTGCTGCCGTTAGCTGAATTTTTATATAATAATTCTCAGAGCGCCTCCACTAAATTTACACCTTTCTTTGCCAATCTGGGTTATCATCCGTGTATTTTACCTAGGTCTCCAATTAATTCTCCGGTTCCGGCAGTGGAAGAAAGGCTGACTGCGATGAGACAAAATCTGGAGGTTCTGAAGGAATCCCTGACCACAGCTCAAGAACGTTATAAGAGATTGGCTGATAGATTCCGTAAACCTGCACCCATGTTTAAGGTAGGAGATTCCGTGTGGTTAGCAACTAAGAATCTGAAGTTAAACGTTCCTTCACAAAAACTTGGACAGAAATTCATTGGCCCTTTCAAGATCAACGGTATTGTGAGCTCTGTGGCCTGCCGGCTGAAGCTGCCTAGGACAATGAAGGTACACCCAGTTTTTCATGTATCTTTACTAAAGCCTGTATCTCCTAATACCTTCCAGGGATGTGTTGTGCCACCTCCGCAGCCTGTGGTGATTGATGGGCAAGAACAATTTGTGGTGGAGGAAATTATTGATTCCAGGATTCGCAGGAATCGGCTCCAATATCTGATAAGATGGCAGGGATATCCCCCTGAGTAAGACTCTTGGGAACCTGTGGAAAACATCAATGCCCAACAGAAGATTTCTCATTTTTATCAGAGATTCCCTGAGAAACCAGGTCCAGGATCGTCCTGAGGCCGCTTCTAAGGAGGGAGTAATGTCAGGACTCTGAACATTTTGATTACCTTTTGTGCATTACTGCCCTTTTCCAAGATGGTGTCTTTGGTCTCATGTGCACTGTGTCTTCCTGCTATAAAACTCCACCCCAGCCTTAAGTCTGTGCTAGAGTATTCTGCCTTGCATCCAGCTCCTGACATCTGATTACTCCCTTGCTATACACCTGCTCCTGTGAACCTGTGTGGTGATCCTGCTACTCTGCTCTGAGTTCCTGCTGCATACTCAAGTTTCCAGTAATCCTCCTTCATCTGCTGCTCGTGTTTATTTCATCTGCATTTGCTGGACATGTAAGCTGTGCTGCTCTGCAATAACCTGAGACTATTAACTATTAACCAGGCCTCCCTGGTTGAGCTAAAGACATGATTTGAACTGCCTTATAAGCATATCTATCTGTGTTTGGACTAAGACAAGGATTTATTCGTGTCAAGTTTCCTCAAGAATAACTGTGCTTCATAGACTTTCTGCTTGATTACATTTTCCTCTGAAGTTTCCTATAGACTGCTAAGCTGCGTTTATTATTTGCACCAAGTGTTGTGGACTTGAGTTTCTCTCTGCACCTGTTTGAATCACCGTGTGATAATATAGACTTTACCACTTATAAAACTGTGTCCTGTAGTTGTCTTGTTCCACGCAAAGAGTCTCCTGAGTTATCCCCTATAATTATTACAGAGGGGGAGCTCAAGACCCGGATTCAGGGGAGCTTCCTTACACTTTATGTATCCTGGTCTGGAGGAGGAGCCAGTCAGTCTTGGAGAGTTGTAGAGGAGTGAGGAGAGAAGAAGGATGTCTGGAGCAGACGTAGGGGCCGAGCAGCCATGAGGGAGCTGCTACCCCTGGAAAGAGGGAGAATCTGAAGGAGAGTTGAAAAGTGGAGTAGCTTAGAGGGAAGAAGCACAGAGGAGGAAGAGACTCAGGAGGGGAACAGCAGAATGACACCCTAGGAGCCAGAGCGCAGAAGCCGGGTACCGGGAGCCCGAGTTCGTGTTGTTCTCCAGGACGCACGGCAGAACCAGAGAGCATAGGACTGTATGTCAATTGCCTGCATCAAGTCTGAGGTGAAGCAGTGACCTTAGAGCCCGGGTCATGATAGAGATCCTATAAACAGGCTCGAACTGCCTATCGTACAGACATCTGTCTTAGGACAGGAGAGAGGGGACTTGCAATAAGCTTCAAGCGGCATGGACCTAATCAACTAAATAGCACAAGTAAGAAAGGCTTACGGACCTCACCTGGGAGAGGGATCTCCTAATGCCTCCAAGCCGGTGGGACCACAACTACCCTGCACTTGGTACCCTGGACTGAGGACTTCTACCATCAGTAAAACAGGTAAAGCCTGCAAACCAGTGTCCTCGTTCCTTACGATACCATCCACCACACCATCGGTGCCCTACACCTGGGAAGCCCTGGGAACCCCGCTTTACCTGTGGGAAGCGTCACCATCTTGCTGCATACCATCACCCCAGAGGACCCCTTTAAGCAGCGACAGCTCTCACTGACCGTAACCAAAAATTACCGCACAGTCTGACTCGATATGATGCAAAAAAGTGTTCAACAAGTTTATTACAAAAAAGAAAAGTTGCCATGGAATAAACAGTAGCACAATGAATTCAGATTGGACCAAACCCAACGTTTCGACCCACAAGGGTCTTATTCATGGGGTTACTGGGGAGATAAAGAAACAGTATAAGTAACTGGTCATAGTATGGCAAAATATCTTTAAAGACAAATACATGATAGAAAAACGGAAAAAAATATTTACAATCACCAAAATCTAAATATTTACAAGTAAAACAGACACACTAACTAAAAAACTAAATATGTACAGAGAGCAATCGCCGAGGTTACTTGAGAGAGTATCACTAAGCAAGAGGGGAAACAGGTGTATAGGGGAATGTAGGGAGCGACGGATTACCTTGGTTTCCAAAAAATGCGTACATAAAGAAGAAAGCAGGTAGGCAATCTTTCAGTATAAATTCTGTCACTGTGATAAATAGAGCAGCATTAGAATAGAGGATAATGATAGCCTAGGGGTCCTGGATATTGATGACTATAATGGAATGTCTGATGGGAGAAAAAATGGTGTAAACGTATAGACAAATAATTTAAATTTGTAATTTAAATGGAGCAGGGTAAGGGGCATTATAATATGGTAAATAATAAAAGATGTGTGCTAGGTCCAGAAGGTTATATCTGCCCAGGAGAAGTAAAAATAATATAATGATACCTATGGTGTCACAGGAAGGCGCATCGGTGTCAATGACAATACAGTGCATGAGAATGGAGGCAAATGGCGAATCATTGAACATCCAGGGGTAGCGTTGTAGCGCATAAGTTGTGCCTAAAAGTAGAGGAGTGATGTAAGATGGCATAGGTAAAGTCATTCTACTGGTGGCATAATAAAGACAAGTAGGATGGGATACCTGTTAAGGCTAGAAGCTGCAGTACTTCTGTATGGAAGTCAGTGTAGTGTACTAGAAAAAAGGGGAAGTAGCGAGTCCACACACCCTCACTGGTGAGGCAGGATTAATCGTGCTGGACCTAGAAGTAATGATATAGGGAAGGAGGAAGGTCAAAGTAGGTGGCTGGAATATTGTGTGTGGTCCAAGCGATAGAGAGTACCTGTATTGTCCTTGAGCCAGAGTACATCTATGCCCAGTATGGTAGGATGTACTAGGGAGACGTGGGATGTCGAATGTCCTGGCTCCCGGTGTACTGCAAAAAAGTGCAATTGTAAAGGATGGGGGAAGGGAAGCTGTGGTGGCGTGGCGCATAACAATGGGGGACATACCTGCTGAGTCCGATATGGTGGAGTGAAGGAGCGGCACTCCCGTGCCTTGCTCGGGGTGGTCTGCAGTATGGGGACTCATGGTCGGTTTTAAGTAGCGCCAGCGGTACCGCCAAACCGGAAGTGTGGCCGTGAAACCGGAAGTGGCGTTACGTGCATGCCCAGAGGCCGCTAGTGGTAGCGCTGGTATGTGGGCAGAGTCTGCCAGGAGAATGCTCGAAAGGGAGGGGGCCTGGAGTATAATAGAGGCTGCTAAACCGGGGTTGGAATGTCCCTGCGGTAGCGTGTACATAATAGCGGCAAATGGCAGTGCTAATAATGCATGTCACACACTAACCCAATACGGAGAGGAGCATAGTTATGTAGTGGGTGCAAATAGAATGGTGGAGGTAGCCACTTTCGGTCTTCTTGGAAAAGATCCTAGGTCATTACTAGAGACATCCACTCTTTCTACCAACTCCACACAATTCTGTCTTGACCTACTAAGGCTGGTCCTATATGAGAATTTCTTTCTATATGAAGATACTTACTACATTCAACAACAAGGGACCGCTATGGGATCAAATGTGGCGCCCGCGTATGCTAATGCGTACATGAATGCATTTGAATTGGATTTCGTCTATACTGACGACCGATTCAAACACTACATACAATGTTACCATCGCTATATAGACGATATATTCTTCGTCTGGATGGGGCCCACGGACACACTGTTAGCATTCCATCAGTCCCTCAATGGCATCTACCCGGAACTCCAGTTCACAATGCACCATGACCCCAAACAGATCTCTTTCTTGGATACCCTGGTATGCAAGAACGACCAGGGCTGCCTGTCAACTGATCTATATTCCAAGCCCACAGACTGTAATAGCCTTCTCCACTATTCCAGCAGCCACCCCAAGGCAACACGCAATAGCCTTCCCCGCTCCCAATTTACTAGGGTGTCCAAAATCGTCTCTAACCCTGACATTCTCCCCATACGCCTCGAGAGCATGTCAAACAAATTTCGAGAGCGGAACTACCCCCAACATCTACTTGATCAGGAGAAAACACGGGCATTGAATCCTCAACCTCCACCCCTGAGAGAATCCAACACTGATAGGGTACCTTTCGTCCATACTTTCCACCCCTTCATGCCAAAAGTTGAAGCAGTCATCAAAAAACACTGGCCTCTATTAACAAGAGCCTACCCTAACATAGACAGCTTTTCCCGCCCGGCCCTTATGTGCAATAGACGGGCACCCAACGTCAGAGACCGACTCGTTCGGGCTGACATTGGTAGTGCACGCCCTACTACCAGCCAAGGGGTACTCTCCACATGCCGCCACGGGACATTCCCTTGCCTTAATTGTGCCTCGTGCTCAAACATCATCAAATCCGACAATATTACCCACCCCAGAACAGGAAAGTCTTACCCCATACAGGGTTACTATACTTGCAACTCTAATTTTGTGATATATGTTAAAAAATGTCCTTGCGGCTTGCTTTATGTTGGGGAGACTACTCAACACATCAAGGATAGGATAGCTAGTCATAAGTCTACCATCCGCTGTGGGAAAACTTGGCTCCCCATCCCAGACCATTTTGTCAAATCCAGGCACACGATAGCCCAATTAAAATATCAGATTATCGAACAGGTACCCAGACCCAGAAGAGGCGGCGACCATATCAGATTGCTCAAACTCAGAGAAACCTTCTGGATCCACAAACTAGAAACACTGACCCCAAAGGGACTAAACAGAGAGATAGATTGGCTGCTATAATGCCCTACTAACCTGTTATAATGCCCAAGTAACCTTTATTTCTCTTACAGACACGTTGAGTCTACTTCCCTCTAGATGAGTCTCCTTTTCAATTTTCAGCAAAAAAAACCCCACCCACCCCCCCCCACCCCTTCATTTATGGTAATGTCTGCCATTTTTTTGCCCATACACTAATACAGCAGGGACATTTCACTACCAATTTTACATTCGGTTTAGCAGCTCTGTATTGTACTCTTTGCCCCATTCTTTAACCTCCTCTCATCAGGCTCCTTATATTCCCTCTGCCCCACCCTACATGCGTGTGTTCACATATCCTGACCCTCTATGGCATCTACTATAATATATGCTACCTCCACCGTTCTATTTGCACCCACTACATAACTATGCTCCTCTCCGTATTGGGTTAGTGTGTGACATGCATTATTAGCGCTGCCATTTGCCGCTATTATGTACACGCTACTGCAGGGACATTCCAACCCTGGTTTAGCAGCCTCTATTATACTCCAGGCCCCCTCCCTTTCGAGCATTCTCCTGGCAGACTCTGCCCACATACCAGCGCTACCACTAGCGGCCACTGCGCATGCACGTAACGCCACTTCCGGTTTCGCGGCCGCACTTCCGGTTTGGCGGTACCGCTGGCGCTACTTAAAACCGGCCATGAGTCCCCATATTGCAGACCACCCCGAGCAAGGCACGGGAGTGCCGCTCCTTCACTCCACCATATCGGACTCAGCAGGTATGTCCCCCATTGTTATGCGCCACACCACCACAGCTTCCCTTCCCCCATCCTTTACAATTGCACTTTTTTGCAGTACACCGGGAGCCAGGACATTCAACATCCCACGTCTCCCTAGTACATCCTACCATACTGGGCATAGATGTACTCTGGCTCAAGGACAATACAGGTACTCTCTATCGCTTGGACCACACACAATATTCCAGCCACCTACTTTGACCTTCCTCCTTCCCTATATCATTACTTCTAGGTCCAGCACGATTAATCCTGCCTCACCAGTGAGGGTGTGTGGACTCGCTACTTCCCCTTTTTTCTAGTACACTACACTGACTTCCATACGGAAGTACTGCAGCTTCTAGCCTTAACAGGTATCCCATCCTACTTGTCTTTATTATGCCACCAGTAGAATGACTTTACCTATGCCATCTTACATCACTCCTCTACTTTTAGGCACAACTTATGCGCTACAACGCTACCCCTGGATGTTCAATGATTCGCCATTTGCCTCCATTCTCATGCACTGTATTGTCATTGACACCGATGCGCCTTCCTGTGACACCATAGGTATCATTATATTATTTTTACTTCTCCTGGGCAGATATAACCTTCTGGACCTAGCACACATCTTTTATTATTTACCATATTATAATGCCCCTTACCCTGCTCCATTTAAATTACAAATTTAAATTATTTGTCTATACGTTTACACCATTTTTTCTCCCATCAGACATTCCATTATAGTCATCAATATCCAGGACCCCTAGGATATCCAGGACCCCTAGCATTATCCTCTATTCTAATGCTGCTCTATTTATCACAGTGACAGAATTTATACTGAAAGATTGCCTACCTGCTTTCTTCTTTATGTACGCATTTTTTGGAAACCAAGGTAATCCGTCGCTCCCTACATTCCCCTATACACCTGTTTTCCCTCTTGCTTAGTGATACTCTCTCAAGTAACCTCGGCGATTGCTCTCTGTACATATTTAGTTTTTTAGTTAGTGTGTCTGTTTTACTTGTAAATATTTAGATTTTGGTGATTGTAAATATTTTTTTCCGTTTTTCTATCATGTATTTGTCTTTAATGATTGTTTGCCATACTATGACCAGTTACTTATACTGTTTCTTTATCTCCCCAGTAAACCCATGAATAAGACCCTTGTGGGTCGAAACGTTGGGTTTGGTCCAATTTGAATTCATTGTGCTACTGTTTATTCCATGGCAACTTCTCGTTTTTTGTAATAAACTTGTTGAACACTTTTTTGCATCATATCGAGTCAGAGTGTGCGGTAATTTTTGGTTAGGTGACTCTTCGGGCCTCCGGGTCTGTCTTACCAGCACCTCGCATTGTTTAGATCAGAGTGCATACCATTATTCTCCCCATAGCTCTCACTGACCGAACACCACAGGTGGCATCACGAACAATAGACTTTATTCACTAATCCCCTTAAAGACCTGGCATCCCCTTTAAGACGAGACCTGGTACCAAGTACCCAATGGCCCAGGCTGGCGACTCAAATAGACCTAAAAAAAACCACACTGGATTTGAGTTTATGTTATGTGTTGTGAATTCCGTTCTCGGACTCCCTCCTGTGGTCATGAATGGTACTTTGGTTAATTCTGCTCTTGAACTCCCTCTGGTGGCTTCGAGCGGAACTGCTGGTCACTGAGGTTGGCTTTATCAGCTGCTCTCGTTTATTGCTATGCTGGCTTCCCTATTTAACTCCACTCAGATCGTTACTTCATGCCAGCTGTCAATGTTCAGTATTGGTTCAGATCTCTCTTGGACTTCTCTGAGGACCTGTCTACTCCAGCAGAAGCTAAGTCTTTGCTAGTTCATTTGTTGTTACTGCTTCCTGAATATATTTCTTAGTACTGCTAATTCTAGTCCAGCTTGCTATCATGATATTCCCTTGCTAGCTGGAAGCTCTGGGGGTGCAGAGTGGCACCTCCACACCGTGTGTCAGTGTGGGGAGTCTTTTTGCTTACTCTGCATTGTTGTTTGTAGTCTTTTGTGATGACCGCATAGTTCCCTTTACTATCCTCTGACTATTTAGTGAAATCTGGCCTCCTTTGCTAAAACCTGTTTCATTCCTGTGTTTGTGACTTTCCTCTTAACTCACAGTCAATATATGTGGGGGTCTGCCTTTACCTTTGGGGAATTTCTCTGAGGCAAGGTAAGGCTTCTATTTCTATCTTTAGGTGTAGTTAGCTCTTAGGCTGTGAAGAGGCGTCTAGGGAGAGTTAGGTACGCTCCACGGCTATTTCTAGTGTGTGTGATAGGAGTAGGGTTTGCGGTCAGCAGAGTTCCCACTTTCCCAGAGCTAGTCCCGATTTGAGTTTACTCATCAGGTCATTCCAGGTGCTCCTAACCACCAGGTCCATAACAGTACAGCTGGCCATAAAGTGTTAATGCATCTCAAAAGAGGGATAAGAGAAGTTCTGAACCCATTTTTTTTTCTTTGCAGTGTGTTTTGTCTCTCTTTTCCCCTTAACCTCTGGGTGGTTCAGGACTCAGGTGTAGATATGGATATTCAAGGTCTGTCCTCTTGTGTGGATCATCTCACTGCAAGGGTACAAAGCATTCAAGATTATGTAGTTCAGAATCCGATGTTAGAGCCTAGAATTCCAATTCCTTATTTGTTTTCTGGGGATAGATCTAAGTTTCTGAATTTCAAAAATAATTGTAAACTGTTTCTTGCTTTGAAACCCCGCTCCTTTGGTGACCCCATTCAGCAAGTAAAAATTATTATTTCTTTGTTGCGTGGCGACCCTCAAGACTGGGCATTCTCCCTTGCGCCAGGAGATCCTGCATTGCTTAATGTAGATGCGTTTTTTCTGGCGCATGGATTGCTTTATGACGAACCGAATTCAGTGGATCAGGCAGAGAAAATCTTGCTAGCTTTGTGTCAGGGTCAGGATGAAGCGGAGATATATTGTCAGAAGTTTAGAAAATGGTCTGTGCTTACTCAGTGGTAGGGTTGAGCGACTTTCATTTTTTTAAGATCGAGTCGGGTTTTGTGAAACCCGACTTTGTCCAGAGTCGAGTCGAGTGCAGTCAGCCGATTATCGCTAAAAGTCGGGGATCGACAGAAACACGAAACCCAATGCAAGTCAATGGGGAAGCATAGTCGGTAGTGAGTGGAGGCCAGGAAAACACCTACAGTGCCCATTTTAATGCCAAAAACATCCATTCTTGTTTCTGAAGCTTGTCAATCTTAATTAACTTTATAATAATAGTTGGGCATTGGAAATTGGGGGTCATTTGGCAAAAGTTGTGGGGGGTAGGGCTGGTTCAAGGTTTTAGTGGGCCCAGGAAACGTGGACTACGTCACGGCGGTGGAGCAAGGAGAGGTAAGTATTTCAACGTTGCAAGTACTGTGATCCTGAGCAAGCAGGGGGGGCCCACTCATTCGCATTGGCACTGGCACAGGGCCCCTCAAAGTACAGCGGTGTGTTTGCACGGCGGGGGTGCCTCCCACCAGCAGCGACACTTTTGCGTACTCTGAGGGGCCCTGTGCCAGTGACGTCGCTAACGAGTATGCCCCCCCCACCTGATGAAGGAACCTGCACTTTCATCTGCACCTTCCTCTTTGTCCCTGTGTAAGGTGGTATAACATACGGGAAGGGGAACCTTACTTTCAGCAGGGTCAGATTCTGGCTGTGTAGAGTGCAAGGGGAATGTAGTGGTCTAGGTCAATGTACCAGCAGACTCATCTAGCAGTGGCTGGGCAATGGGCAGGATGAGGAGGAAAGAGATATAGGGCCAAAGAATAAAGTAGGCTAAATGCAGTTCAAAATTGGTAACAGGACTAAACAGGCGGCATTGCTTTGTTCAGTGGAGTAGTAAACCCAGGATCAGCAGACACTGTTTTAAGGGCCCAACCACACTAGTAGGCCAAATGCAGTTTAATATCTGCTACTGTAGGCCAAAAGCCAGAAGGTTGAAGCTCAGCTTTATTCAGTTGAGGACAAACACCAGGGAGGGGCAGACACCGTTAGTAGGCCCCAACCACCAATTTTTAAAAAAACAGCACTTAATGAGAGCCAGAAGGTTGAAGCTCAGCTTTATTCAGTTGAGGAAAAACACCAGGGAAGGGCAGACACCGTTAGTAGGCCGTAACCAAAGTTGAAGGCCAAATGCAGTTTAATATCTGATACTATAGGCCGAAAGCCAGAAGGTTGAAGCTCAGCTTTATTCAGTTGAGGAAAAACACCAGGGAGGGGCAGACACCATTAGTAGGCCGTAACCAAAGTTGAAGGCCAAATGCAGTTTAATATCTGATACTATAGGCCGAAAGCCAGAAGGTTGAAGCTCAGCTTTATTCAGTTGAGGAAAAACACCAGAGAGGGGCAGACACCGTTAGTAGGCCGTAACCACCAATTTGTTTTAAAAACAGCACTTAATGAGAGCCAGAAGGTTGAAGCTCAGCTTTATTCAGTTGAGGGAAAACACCAGGGAGGGGCAGACACCGTTAGTAGGCCCTAACCACCAATTTTTTAAAAAACAGCACTTAATGAGAGCCAGAAGGTTGAAGCTCAGCTTTATTCAGTTGAGGAAAAACACCAGGGAGGGGCAGACACCGTTAGTAGGCCCTAACCACCAATCAATTTTTTAAAAAAACAGCACTTAATGAGAGCCAGAAGGTTGAAGCTCAGCTTTATTCAGTTGAGGAAAAACACCAGGGAGGGGCAGACACAGTTAGTAGGCCGTAACCAAAGTTGAAGGCCAAATGCAGTTTAATATCTGATACTATAGGCCGAAAGCCAGAAGGTTTAAGCTTAGCTTTATTCAGTTGAGGAAAAACACCAGGGAGGGGCAGACACCGTTAGTAGGCCCCAACCACCAATTTTTTAAAAAACAGCACTTAATGAGAGCCAGAAGGTTGAAGCTCAGCTTCATTCAGTTGAGGAAAAACACCAGGGAGGGGCAGACACCGTTAGTAGGCCGTAACCAAAGTTGAAGGCCAAATGCAGTTTAATATCTGATACTATAGGCCGAAAGCCAGAAGGTTGAAGCTCAGCTTTATTCAGTTGAGGAAAAACACCAGGGAGGGGCAGACACCGTTAGTAGGCCCCAACCACCAATTTTTGGTTAAAAAAGCACTTAATGAGAGCCTGAAGGTTGAAGCTCAGATTTAGACAGTGGAGGACAATTTGAATTAGGGACTGCAGACAGACTTAGTAGGCTGTCCCCTGTGGACCATGCATCCACCACATTAACCCATTGCACCGTAATAGACACGTAACCTTCCGTGGCCATGCCTACAGGTCCATGCGTCTGTTGTCAGGTGCACCTTTGTACTCACAGATTGCCAGAGTGCATGGACAATGCGGTCTTTTACATGCTGGTGGAGGGTTGGGATGGCTTTTCTAGAAACGAAGTGCCGACTGGGTAGCTCGTAGCGTGGTACAGCGTAGTCCATCATGGCTTTATTAATATTAAATAAAATATATAAATAGGCTCTATGAACTTTTAAATAGGTTCCAGGGGTACACGGGCAGCATTGGTGTGGTCAGTGGAGGAGTATTGCAAGGAGTGACCGCAGACAGGCTAACGAAGGCCTAAAATAACAAAAAATAGGCTCATGGCATTTTTAAATAGGTTACATGGATACACAGGCAGCATTGTGGTCAGCGGAGGAGGATTGCAAGGAGTGACCGCAGACAGGCTAACGAAGGCCTAAAATAACAAAAAATAGGCTCATGGCATTTTTAAATAGGTTACATGGATACACAGGCAGCATCGTGGTCAGCGGAGGAGGATTGCAAGGAGTGACCGCAGACAGGCTAACGAAGGCCTAAAATAACAAAAAATAGGCTCATGGCATTTTTAAATAGGTTACATGGATACACAGGCAGCATTGTGGTCAGCGGAGGAGGATTGCAAGGAGTGACCGCAGACAGGCTAACGAAGGCCTAAAATAACAAAAAATAGGCTCATGGCATTTTTAAATAGGTTACATGGATACACAGGCAGCATTGTGGTCAGCGGAGGAGGATTGCAAGGAGTGACCGCAGACAGGCTAACGAAGGCCTAAAATAACAAAAAATAGGCTCATGGCAGTTTTAAATAGGTTACATGGATACACAGGCAGCATTGTGGTCAGCGGAGGAGGATTGCAAGGAGTGACCGCAGACAGGCTAACGAAGGCCTAAAATAACAAAAAATAGGCTCATGGCAGTTTTAAATAGGTTACATGGATACACAGGCAGCATTGTGGTCAGCGGAGGAGTATTGCAAGGAGTGACCGCAGACAGGCTAACGAAGGCCTAAAATAACAAAAAATAGGCTCATGGCAGTTTTAAATAGGTTACATGGATACACAGGCAGCATTGTGGTCAGCGGAGGAGGATTGCAAGGAGTGTCTGACACAGTTAGTACTCACAAAAAATAAATAGATGTTAATGTCTCGCAAAACAACAACAACAAAAAAAAAAAGGTGGCATACTTAGGTACAGGGGTGGGCTCATCTGCTGAGTTTCTGACAAAGTAATTTGGCAGTAACTTAGTATTTACTGGTGTCAATATAGGACACTGACCCAGACTACTTTAACTAGCATCATAGATGTCAACAAATTGGTATTGTCAGTGCCAGGCATTGAATGATGTCAGCGCATAGACTAAACATTGGTGGAGCTGTGCGAGATAATTTTGCTCGTGGTAGAGCACAGTTTGAGCTGGGGGGGTGGGGGAACTCTCTTGTGGCCGGCGGTACCGTCCCAGGGCCCCTCATGTTACAACGGTGTGTCTGACGTTGGGTGCGCACCACCACCGCCAGAGACACTACATTGTACTATGAGGGACCCAGTGGCAGTGCCGTCGACCAAAAGCGGGCACACCCACCTCTTCAGACAAACAGCACTGTAACGGGTGCTTGCGACAAGTGGCGAGACCACGGCCCCGTGGGGGGAGTTTTCCCATTGGGGGAGGTGTAAACATGTCGTATGCTGGACAAACAGCTGCTGCAAATTAACAGATTGGAACACTCAGTAAGACCAGTCCACAAGCAAGACCTTTTTATAGGAAAGCTAGGTGTCAGCCGGGAAAGCTGGGGCAAAATAATTTGAAATCCAGGAGTGGTTCATTTTAATGAAGGTGAGATCATCCACATTTTGGGTAGCCAGACGAGTCCTTTTTTCGGTTAATATTGAACCAGCAGCACTGAATACTCTTTCTGATAGCACACTAGCTGCTGGGCAAGCAAGCTCCTGCAATGCATATTCTGCCAATTCAGGCCAGGTGTCTAATTTGGATGCCCAGTAATCAAATGGGAATGACGCTTGAGGGAGAACATCGATAAGGGATGAAAAATAGATAGTAACCATACTGGACAAATGTTGTCTCCTGTCACTTTGAATAGATGCTGCAGTACCTGTCCTGTCTGCGGTCATTGCGAAATCCCTCCACAACCTGGTCAGAAAACCCCTCTGTCCAACGCCACTTCTGATCTGTGCACCTCTAACACCTCTGCCCTGTAGCCCCCTGCAGCTTGTGTGAGAACCATCACCGGCGCTGTGTGCTGGGAATGCCTGAATCAAACGGTCTACAAGAGTAGCTTGTTTGGTTGCTAATATTTGTTCGAGGTTCTCATGTGGCATAATATTTTGCAATTTGCCTTTATAGCGAGGGTCAAGGATGCAGGCCAACCAGTAATCGTCATCGCTAGTGTTGAGCATTCCGATACCGCAAGTATCGGGTATCGGCCGATACTAGCGGTATCGGAATTCCGATACCGGGATTCCGATACTTGGCGCGTATCGGATACCGGAATCGGAAGTTCAATGATTCAAAATTCAGAAATTCAGCCAATGAGAAAGATTCCAAGTGTGGGCACATCCTGTTTAGCATGGAGGGCATGAAACTACTGGCAAGGCTGTGATTGGCTGCTGAAATGATGTCATGATGCAGTTTAAAAGTCGCTGGCGCCATTTTGCGATCACTCTGCTGTGAATTCAGTTAGTGACAGGACGCTGTTTGCTGACTGAGGGACAGTTTAGAGATAGCGATTTGCTTCTTTGTGCTTTCCAAAGGCTAATTTAGCAACCGCTGTGTTCACCTACTATTCACCTTCCTTTTGCCTTGTAGCGCTGTTTTCACAGCGATCTGCAAGGTCTCTCTGTGTGTGTGTGTGTGAGTGCAGCCCACTCTCTAGTCTGAGTGCAGCCACATAGGCCATCCATAGCTGGTTGTATTCAGTTCAGGGAGGGTGGTTCATTGCCTCATACTGTCCTTTTTTTTTTTTTTTTTTGAAGTAGTGCAGGCTGCTGCACATTTTTTCCAAAAAATCCTATTAGTGTCTTTCCACCCGTCTCCAGCTAATTTGTGGAAAAACACTACATAGGATAAAGTAGAGGAGGGTTTTTGGGCCTTGCAGCGCCGTTTACGGCTGTCTGCACGGTCTCCGTGTGACTGCAGCTCGCCCTGTAATCTGTGAGCAGCTATAGCCTGGTTGTCTCCAGCTCAGGGTTTTTCACTGCGTCATACCGCCAAATCAATTTTCTTTTTTTTCAAAGTAGTGTAGTCTGCTGCTAATTTATTTTAAAAAATCCTATTAGTGTCTTTCCACCCGTCTCCAGCTAATTTGTGGAAAAACACTACATAGGATAAAGTAGAGGAGGGTTTTTGGGCCTTGCAGCGCTGTTTACGGCTGTCTGCACGGTCTCCGTGTGACTGCAGCTCGCCCTGTAGTCTGTGAGCAGCCGTAGCCTGGTTGTCTGCAGCTCAGGGTTTTTCACTGCGTCATACCGCCAAATCAATTTTCTTTTTTTTCAAAGTAGTGTAGTCTGCTGCTAATTTATTTTAAAAAATCCTATTAGTGTCTTTCCACCCGTCTCCAGCTAATTTGTGGAAAAACACTACATAGGATAAAGTAGAGGAGGGTTTTTGGGCCTTGCAGCGCCGTTTACGGCTGTCTGCACGGTCTCCGTGTGATTGCAGCTCTATCCGTTGTCAGTTCAGCCCCCAAAAAATAAATAAATAATAAAGTTCACCAAACACACCAGTTACACCACTTTACATTTGTGTAGGCCACATTAGCTCATATTCAAGTCTAGTCCACACTTTAGAAAATTAGTGTGTCTTATACCTGTTAGGAGGAGTTGCTCAGGAATAAGCACACAAAGCCGTTAGTACTTTTCTGCTTATCTTTATCAGTCAACCAAGATGAAGAAGGCAGTGAGTAAGGCACGTGGGCGTGGGCGTGGGCGCGGAGCAGGGAGGGGACGTGGGGATTCTGTGCCTGCTGCGGGCACCGGTGAGTCATCAGCACCCACTTTCACAAGGGAACAGTCGTTCATGCGCAGCTTTGTCGCCGAGCGCCGTACACCGCTGCTGCGTGAAGACCAAATTGAAGCCGTTGTGGGATGGATGGCAGCTAATGCATCAACTTCCATTAGTGCCACATCCTCTCAGACACAGAGCACTGGAGAGCAGCCATCTGTCTCTTCACCACCTGCAAAATTGCCCAGGCAGACAGAGATCCCAGGACAGGAGCAGTCTCTACTTCTGTTCTCTGAATCATCTCTTGGCTTGGAAACAGGGGGCCAGCCAAGCAGCATTGGAGAAATGGAAGAAGAGGCAGGGTGCAGTGATGCCCAACAGCTTTTTCTGTCTTCCTCTGAAGAGGCGGGTGGGCCAGTGGCTCCGGTCACCACCTCGCAGGCCGCATCAGCTGATGATGACACTCAGGTGCCACTTACTGGTGCGTGCTCTGCTGCTGAGACTACCCAGGAGGAGCAGTTGGGGGCAGAGGGTAGTGTAGATGATGAGGTCCTTGACCCATCTTGGCGTCAGGGACAGGAAGGTGGTGGGAGCAGCTCTGAGGAAGAGATTCCCCGTACGGCCCAAAGAGGGAGAGGGAGGGGGAAGACTGCGGATCCTGCAGCCTCCGCTTTGGCACCCGTAAGGAGCATGTCTCTTCCAAAAGTCAAAAGGGGGGCTCCCAAGACTTGCAGTGCCTGGTCCTTTTTTGACACAGTTGCAGATGACATTTGCTATGTCAGATGCAAGGTGTGTCATCAAAAAATCAAAAGAGGTCAAAAAGTCGCCAACCTCAATACCTCCAACATGTGGAAACATGTGCGCAACAGGCACCCGGCGGAGTTAGACAAACACACTGAAGAGCTAGGCCAACCAACAGCGGCAGCTACCACCTCTTCAGCTCGTGTTGCCTCTTCCTCTAGCTCACACGCAGCTGGTTCGGCTTCCTCCCAGGATCGCCGTGGAAGAACCTCTGGCCCTGTTGTCCAGAGACCCGCTGTCATTCCACCCGCAGCACCACTTTCCCAGTCAACCACACACTCCCAGCCCAGTCTACAGCCATCGGTAGTACAGGCATGGGAGAAAAGGCGGCCTTTCTCGTCAAACCACCCACGAGCACAGGCTCTGACTGCAGGCATTGCCAAACTTCTGTCACTGGAAATGCTGTCATTCAGGCTGGTGGAGACTGACAGCTTCCGTGACTTGATGTCATTGGCAGTCCCACAGTACAGTGTGCCCAGCCGCTTTTACTTCAGCAGGCAAGCCGTCCCTGCCCTGCACAAGCATGTGGAGGGACACATAAAACACGCGCTACTGAACGCCGTCAGTAGCAAGGTCCACCTCACCACCGATGCGTGGACCAGTCAACATGGACAGGGGCGATACCTTTCCCTCACTGCCCATTGGGTTAATGTCGTTGAGCCGGGTACAGACCGTGCGAGTGGCGCAGGACGTGTCCTGCCCACTCCAAGGATTGCAGGAATCCATTCTGTACGCATTGACTCCTCCTCTTACACCAGTTCCTCAGAATCATCGCTGCAGGAGCCGTCACAGTCCACCTCCACATGGACCAGTGATGAACGTGTACCTGTTACGACCGACATGAGCACAGCCGTGGCCAAACGTCAACAGGCCGTCTTGAAATTAATTTTTTTGGGGAATCGTAGCCACACAGCGCAGGAGCTCTGGAATGCCATCAAGCAGGAGAGCGATGTGTGGTTTGAGCCAGCGAATCTCCAGCCAGGCATGGTAGTGTGTGATAATGGCTGAAATCTGGTGGCAGCCCTGGGCCTCGGCAACCTCACTCACATCCCATGTCTGGCACATGTGCTCAATTTGGTCGTGCAGAGTTTTTTGAGGGACTATCCGGATCTTGATGCACTGCTGCACAAGGTCCGCCTAGAGTGTGCTCACTTGCGGCGTTCCAGCACGGCAAAAGCGCGCATTGCGGCTCTGCAGCGCCGACACCGCCTGCCGGAACATCGCATCATATGTGACCTACCTACCAGGTGGAATTCCACGTTACATATGTTGGAGCGGTTGTGTGAGCAGCAGCAAGCTGTAATGGAGTACCAGCTGTATCAGGCGCAAAAAAGTCGCAGTCAGCGCCGTACAGACTTCACAACCACAGAGTGGGCCACTATGAAGGATGTCTGCCAGGTTTTGCGTCCCTTTGATTATTCCACGCGGATGGCGAGTGCAGATGATGCACTAGTCAGCATGACTGTCCCCCTTATCTGCCTGCTTGAAAAATCACTGCAAGCGCTAAGGGATGATGTTGTGGAAGAGGTGGAGGATGAGGATTCACCACTTCCATCATCTTCTGGACAGTCAGCGCCACGTGGTTCCTCACAAACGCGTAGGCAGGGGACAGTTTGTGAGGAGGATGAGGAGGAGTCAATGGAGGAGGAAGACATCCGTCCAGAGGAGGGAGTTCCCGAATTGTCCAGTACTCAGTGTGTACAGCGAGGGTGGGGTGATGACGAGCGGGCAGAGATCACGCCTCCAGCTGGGGACAGCGTTTCTTGGGCAGTTGGCAGTCTGCAGCACATGGTGGATTACATGCTGCAGTGCCTGAGAAACGACCGCCGCATCGACCACATTCTCAACATGTCTGATTATTGGGTGTTCACCCTCCTCGATCCTCGCTACCGGGACAACGTAGAAAGCCTCATCACACCGTTGAACCGGGAGCGAAAAATGCGGGAGTACCAAGACACACTGGTCAGTTCCATCATCTTCTCCATTCCAACTGAGAGAAGTGCTGCTAGTGCATTCCAAAGCAGCTCAGTGCGTCCAGGCAGTGGTGGAGGCTCTGCACAAAGAGGGAGCAGAAGCAGTGCCTCTGCCCAAGGCAAGACCAGTATGGCCGAACTGTGGCACAGTTTTCTGTGCCCGCCACAAAAGTCTACACCATCACAGACGGCTCCAGTCAGCAGGAGGCAACGGTTCCGTCAGATGGTGACAGACTACATGTCTTGCCCTCTTGCTGTACTCCCAGACGGCTCTTCCCCTTTCAAGTTTTGGGTCTCAAAGCTGGATACATGGCCAGAGCTAAGCCAGTATGCATTGGAGGTGCTGTCTTGCCCTGCGGCCAGTGTATTATCGGAACGTGTCTTTAGTGCTGCAGGTGGTGTACTAACTGACCGTCGCATGCGACTATCCTCCGATAACGTTGACCGGCTTACTTTCCTGAAAATGAACAAGGCCTGGATCTCGCAGGAATTTGCCACTCCTCCTCCTGATTAAATAATTAGGTCACTGTATACGTTATCCAGGTCTCCTGTTGTGTTCATCTTTCTACCACCTGAACTTAAATTCCTGGGCTCCAACACCGCCAGTTGAGGCTCAGATGTGCCGTCTGCACAGTCAAAACATACGACCCAGTGTTATTGGGTTTCAGTAACGTCAGCTGATCCCCAGCTGTGTAGCCGGCAATGTGTCATGCGACCGCCACGCTGACACAACAACTGAAATGTAAGGGAATCTGTCCCCCCCCCCCCCCAAGGCGTTTGTTACTGAAAGAGCCACCTTGTGCAGCAGTAATGCTGCACAAGGAAAAAGGTAGCTATTTTGGTTTTGCTCCTTGCACACGCAAAACTTAACACTTATAAAATGTGTCCACTGATACCGTAAAACCGTCCCGGAGGTGGGACTTTCCTTCGTAATATGACGCAGCACAGCCGTCATTCCTACCCCCCCGGCGCCGCGCCCCGGCTCCTCAGCGTTGTTTGATTCCGTCCCGGAGCCTGCGCTGTTATGTTATCCCGTGGCCAGGCACACTTAGCGCTGCCCGTCTTCTGGCATCATTTGGTGTCAGGCTGGCTGCGCCTGTGCGGCCACGCTGGCCGAGAGCCCGCCTCGCAGTGTCTTCTGATTTAATCCCACTGGGGGCCTGGGATCTATGGACATGCGCAGTGCATATCTGAACCTCCACCTCTCACTCATCTCCCTATGGCTTCTTCAGACTGTTCGGTGTCAGCTGGTCCCTAATAGCATGCCACGGCCGTGACACCGCACAGTCTGAAAAAGAAGCCGTAGGGAGGGGAGTGAGAGGCGAGGATATGCACTGCGCATGGCCATGGATCCCAGGCCCCCAGTGGGATTACATCAGAAGACACTGCGAGGCGGGCTCTCGGCCAGCGCGGCCGCACAGGCGCAGCCAGCCTGACACCAAATGATGTCAGAAGATGGGCAGCGCTAAGTGTGCCTGGCCACGGGATAACATAACAGCGCAGGCTCCGGGACGGAATCAAACAACGCTGAGGAGCCGGGGCACGGCGGCGGGGGGGTAGTAATGATGGCTGTGCTGCGTCATATTACGAAGGAAAGTCCCACCTCCGGGACGGTTTCACGGCTTCAGGGGACACATTTTAAAAGTGTTTAGTTCTGTGTTTGCAAGGAGCATGATGAAAAGAGCCACCTTTTCCTTTTGCATCTTTTGTGCTGCACAAGCTGGCTCTTTCAGCTACAAACGCCTTGGGGGGGGGTTAAAGGTTCCCTTTCGACTTTCTCAGGCTTCGGCCTACATTGTGTTCCTCTGCTTTTCCACCTGCCCCTGGGCTCCAACACCGCTAGTTGCCGTCCAGAAGTGCTGTACGCACAGTCAACAGTCGCTCCTCTGTTATTGGGGTTCAGTAACGTCAGCTGTTCCCCTGCTGTGTGTGTGGCAATCCCTCCTACCTCCTCCAACCTCCTCCAACCTCCTCCTCCTCCACCTGTCCCTGGGCTCCAACACCGCCAGTTGCCGTCCAGAAGTGCTGTACGCACAGTCAACAGTCCCTCCTCTGTTATTGGGGTTCAGTAACGTCAGCTGTTCCCCTGCTGTGTGTGTGGCAATCCCTCCTACCTCCTCCAACCTCCTCCTCCTCCACCTGTCCCTGGGCTCCAACACCGCCAGTTGCCGTCCAGAAGTGCTGTACGCACAGTCAACAGTCCCTCCTCTGTTATTGGGGTTCAGTAACGTCAGCTGTTCCCCTGCTGTGTGTGTGGCAATCCCTCCTACCTCCTCCAACCTCCTCCAACCTCCTCCTCCTCCACCTGTCCCTGGGCTCCAACACCGCCAGTTGCCGTCCAGAAGTGCTGTACGCACAGTCAACAGTCCCTCCTCTGTTATTGGGGTTCAGTAACGTCAGCTGTTCCCCTGCTGTGTGTGTGGCAATCCCTCCTACCTCCTCCAACCTCCTCCTCCTCCACCTGTCCCTGGGCTCCAACACCGCCAGTTGCCGTCCAGAAGTGCTGTACGCACAGTCAACAGTCCCTCCTCTGTTATTGGGGTTCAGTAACGTCAGCTGTTCCCCTGCTGTGTGTGTGGCAATCCCTCCTACCTCCTCCAACCTCCTCCAACCTCCTCCTCCTCCACCTGTCCCTGGGCTCCAACACCGCCAGTTGCCGTCCAGAAGTGCTGTACGCACAGTCAACAGTCCCTCCTCTGTTATTGGGGTTCAGTAACGTCAGCTGTTCCCCTGCTGTGTGTGTGGCAATCCCTCCTACCTCCTCCAACCTCCTCCAACCTCCTCCTCCTCCACCTGTCCCTGGGCTCCAACACCGCCAGTTGCCGTCCAGAAGTGCTGTACGCACAGTCAACAGTCCCTCCTCTGTTATTGGGGTTCAGTAACGTCAGCTGTTCCCCTGCTGTGTGTGTGGCAATCACTCCTACCTCCTCCAACCTCCTCCAACCTCCTCCTCCTCCACCTGTCCCTGGGCTCCAACACCGCCAGTTGCCGTCCAGAAGTGCTGTACGCACAGTCAACAGTCCCTCCTCTGTTATTGGGGTTCAGTAACGTCAGCTGTTCCCCTGCTGTGTGTGGCAATCCCTCCAACCTCCTCCTCCTCCACCTGTCCCTGGGCTCCAACACCGCTAGTTGCCGTCCAGAAGTGCTGTACGCACAGAGCCAAACACCTCGCCAATGTGTTAGTGGGGTTCAGCACCGCCAGCTGTTCCCCTGCTGTGTATACGGCAACGTGTACTGCGACCGCCACGCAGGCACAACAAGTTAAATGTAAGGGAACCTGACCCCCCCCCCCACCAGGCGTTTGTTACTGAAGGAGCCACCTTGTGCAGCAGTAATGATGCAAAGGGAAAAAGTGCCTCTTTTCGTGATGCTCCTTGCACATGCTGAACCAAACACTTATGAAATGTGTCCCCACACAGCGTTAAACCGTCCGGTAGGTGGAACTTTCCTTTGTCGTGTGACGCAGCACAGCCATCATTTTTACCCCCTTGGCGCCGTGCGCCCCCTCCTCAGCGTTGTTTGAATCTGTCCCGGAGCCTGCGCTGTTAGGTTAGCCCTTGGCCATGCACACATGTTGCGCTGCCCGTCTTCTGACCTCATTTGGTGTCAGGCTGGCTGCGCCTGTGCGGGTGCGCTGGCCGAGATCCCGCCTCGCAGTGTCGTCTAATGTAATCCCACCGCGGGCCTGTGATCCGTGCCCGTGCGCAGTGCATATCCTCTCCTCTCACTCCCCTCCCTACGGCTTCTTCAGACTGTGCGATGTCAGCTGGTCCCTAATAGCATGCCACGGCCGTGACACCGCACAGTCTGAAAAAGCCGTAGGGAGGGGAGTGAGAGGAGAGGATATGCACTGCGCACGGGCACGGATCACAGGCCCGCGGTGGGATTACATTAGACGACACTGCGAGGCGGGATCTCGGCCAGCGCACCCGCACAGGCGCAGCCAGCCTGACACCAAATGAGGTCAGAAGACGGGCAGCGCAACATGTGTGCATGGCCAAGGGCTAACCTAACAGCGCAGGCTCCGGGACAGATTCAAACAACGCTGAGGAGGCGGCGCACGGCGCCAAGGGGGTAAAAATGATGGCTGTGCTGCGTCACACGACAAAGGAAAGTTCCACCTACCGGACGGTTTAACGCTGTGAGGAGACACATTTCATAAATGTTAGGTTCCGCATGTACAAGGACCATAATTAAAAGAGCTAAGTTTACCTTTTCCAGCATTAGTGCTGTACACAATGGCTCTTTCAGCTACAAACGCCTGGGGGGGGGGGTTAAAGGTTTCCTTTCAACTTGCTTGAGTGCAGGCTTCGGCCTACACTCCGCTCCCCCTGCTCCTCCTGCTGACCCTGGGCTCTAACACCGCCAGTTTTTGCCCAGATGTGCTAGCTGCACAGAGAAAAACACCAGCCAATGTGTCAGTGGGGTTCAGCACCGCCAGCTGTTCCCCTGCTGTGTAGCCGGCAACGTGTCCTGCGACCGCCACGCAGACACAAGAACTGAAATTGAAGGGAACCTGTCCCCCCTCCCCCAGGTGTTTCTATGTTTTACAGCTACCTTGAACAGCAGTAATGCTGCATGTGTTCAAGGTGGCTCAGAAACTTATTCTCCTTGCCCATGTTGAAGTGAACACGTCTAAAATGTGTCCTCTGTGACCATTAAAACGTCCCTCAGGTGTGATTTGACTTTGTATTGACACACGCAACAAGCTCCTTGGTAACGCTGCCCGTCTTCTGGCATCATTGTTTGGCTGGCTGCGCCTCTGCGGCCGCCCTGACCCACACAACAGCCCTCGTTGTCTTATTTAATGGGACTGCGAGGGTGTGATTGATGGGCAGGATCAGTGCATCAGTTCGCCTGTCCCTCCTCTCCTTCCGCCTTCTTCGGACTGTGCGGCTTCATGGCCGTGGCATGCGATAAGGGATCAGATGACGCCGCACAGTCTGAAGCGGGTGTAAGGACCCGAGTGTGAGAGGCGAACATATGTGCTGCGCCAGGCCCTGAATCCCAGCCCCGCAGTGTTTTAACAATGTTAAGACACTGCGGGGCTGGGATTCATGGGCATCGCGAACCGCACCGGCCGACATTACATGATGCCAGAAGATGGGCAGCGCTAACGGCGCTAGGCCAGGGGATAACACGACAGCGCAGACTCCTGTACAGCAAATAACAACGCTCGGGAGGCTGCACCCAGCACCAAGGTGGGATTCTTGACACCTGTGCTGCGTCTCATTACAAAGGGAACTCTCGCCTCCATTACACAGTTTGACTGTATAAAGGGCTAAATGTTATACGTGTTCCATTCAGCGTGTGCAAGGAGAAAAATTACAAGAGCAACCTTTGACTTGCGCAGCACTGCTGCTGCATAAGCTGTGGCTCTTCTACTTTGTAACCCCTGAGGGGGGGTTAAAGGTGACTTTTGAAATCGGTTCAATTAGGCTTCGGCCTACACTCTGCTCCACCTGCAGAGCCCGGGCTCCAACAACGCTAGTTGCTGTCCGGAAGTGCTGGCTGCACAGAGCCAAACACCTCGCCAATGTGTCAGTGGGGTCCAGCACCGCCAGCTGTTCCCCTGCTGTGTAGCCGGCAACGTGTCCTGCAAAAGCCACGCAGACACAACACACCCAAAGCTGCCGCCTGTGCAGGCTTCGGCCTACACTCCCCTCCCCCTGCTCCTCCTCCTCCTGCTCCTCCTCCTGCTGTCCCTGGGCTCTAACACACCGCCAGTTGGGGCCCAGATGTGCTAGCTGCACAGAGAAAAACACCAGCCAATGTGTCAGTGGGGTCCAGCACCGCCAGCTGTTCCCCTGCTGTGCAGCCGGCAACGTGTCCTGCAAAAGCCACGCAGACACAAGAACTGAAATTGAAGGGAACCTGTCCCCCCTCCCCCAGGCGTTTTTACGTTATCCAGCCACCTTGTACAGCGGTAATGCTGCATGTGTGCAAGGTGGCTCAGAAACGTATTCTCCTCGCACATGTGGAACTGAAAACACGTCTGAAATGTGTCCTCTGTGTGACCATTTAACCGTCCCGGTGGTGTGACTTTCCTTTGTAATGACACGCTGCAACCCCCTTGGTAGCGCTGCCCGTCTTCTGGCATCATTGTTTGGCTGGCTGCGCCTCTGCGGCCGCCCTGACCCACACAACGCCCCTCGGTGTCTTATTTATTGGGACTGCGAGGGTGTGATTGATGGGCAGGATCAGTGCATCAGTTCGCCTGTCCCTCCTCTCCTTCCGCCTTCTTCGGACTGTGCGGCTTCATGGCCGTGGCATGCGATAAGGGATCAGATGACGCCGCACAGTCTGAAGCGGGTGTAAGGACCCGAGTGTGAGAGGCGAACATATGTGCTGCGCCAGGCCCTGAATCCCAGCCCCGCAGTGTTTTAACAATGTTAAGACACTGCGGGGCTGGGATTCATGGGCATCGCGAACCGCACCGGCCGACATTACATGATGCCAGAAGATGGGCAGCGCTAACGGCGCTAGGCCAGGGGATAACACGACAGCGCAGACTCCTGTACAGCAAATAACAACGCTCGGGAGGCTGCACCCAGCACCAAGGTGGGATTCTTGACACCTGTGCTGCGTCTCATTACAAAGGGAACTCTCGCCTCCATTACACAGTTTGACTGTATAAAGGGCTAAATGTTATACGTGTTCCATTCAGCGTGTGCAAGGAGAAAAATTACAAGAGCAACCTTTGACTTGCGCAGCACTGCTGCTGCATAAGCTGTGGCTCTTCTACTTTGTAACCCCTGAGGGGGGGTTAAAGGTGACTTTTGAAATCGGTTCAATTAGGCTTCGGCCTACACTCTGCTCCACCTGCAGAGCCCGGGCTCCAACAACGCTAGTTGCTGTCCGGAAGTGCTGGCTGCACAGAGCCAAACACCTCGCCAATGTGTCAGTGGGGTCCAGCACCGCCAGCTGTTCCCCTGCTGTGCAGCCGGCAACGTGTCCTGCAAAAGCCACGCAGACACAACACACCCAAAGCTGCCGCCTGTGCAGGCTTCGGCCTACACTCCCCTCCCCCTGCTCCTCCTCCTCCTGCTCCTCCTCCTGCTGTCCCTGGGCTCTAACACACCGCCAGTTGGGGCCCAGATGTGCTAGCTGCACAGAGAAAAACACCAGCCAATGTGTCAGTGGGGTCCAGCACCGCCAGCTGTTCCCCTGCTGTGCAGCCGGCAACGTGTCCTGCAAAAGCCACGCAGACACAAGAACTGAAATTGAAGGGAACCTGTCCCCCCTCCCCCAGGCGTTTTTACGTTATCCAGCCACCTTGTACAGCGGTAATGCTGCATGTGTGCAAGGTGGCTCAGAAACGTATTCTCCTCGCACATGTGGAACTGAAAACACGTCTGAAATGTGTCCTCTGTGTGACCATTTAACCGTCCCGGTGGTGTGACTTTCCTTTGTAATGACACGCTGCAACCCCCTTGGTAGCGCTGCCCGTCTTCTGGCATCATTGTTTGGCTGGCTGCGCCTCTGCGGCCGCCCTGACCCACACAACGCCCCTCGGTGTCTTATTTATTGGGACTGCGAGGGTGTGATTCATGGGCAGGATCAGTGCATCAGTTCGCCTGTCCCTCCTCTCCTTCCGCCTTCTTCGGACTGTGCGGCTTCATGGCCGTGGCATGCGATAAGGGATCAGATGACGCCGCACAGTCTGAAGCGGGTGTAAGGACCCGAGTGTGAGAGGCGAACATATGTGCTGCGCCAGGCCCTGAATCCCAGCCCCGCAGTGTTTTAACAATGTTAAGACACTGCGGGGCTGGGATTCATGGGCATCGCGAACCGCACCGGCCGACATTACATGATGCCAGAAGATGGGCAGCGCTAACGGCGCTAGGCCAGGGGATAACACGACAGCGCAGACTCCTGTACAGCAAATAACAACGCTCGGGAGGCTGCACCCAGCACCAAGGTGGGATTCTTGACACCTGTGCTGCGTCTCATTACAAAGGGAACTCTCGCCTCCATTACACAGTTTGACTGTATAAAGGGCTAAATGTTATACGTGTTCCATTCAGCGTGTGCAAGGAGAAAAATTACAAGAGCAACCTTTGACTTGCGCAGCACTGCTGCTGCATAAGCTGTGGCTCTTCTACTTTGTAACCCCTGAGGGGGGGTTAAAGGTGACTTTTGAAATCGGTTCAATTAGGCTTCGGCCTACACTCTGCTCCACCTGCAGAGCCCGGGCTCCAACAACGCTAGTTGCTGTCCGGAAGTGCTGGCTGCACAGAGCCAAACACCTCGCCAATGTGTCAGTGGGGTCCAGCACCGCCAGCTGTTCCCCTGCTGTGCAGCCGGCAACGTGTCCTGCAAAAGCCACGCAGACACAACACACCCAAAGCTGCCGCCTGTGCAGGCTTCGGCCTACACTCCCCTCCCCCTGCTCCTCCTCCTCCTGCTCCTCCTCCTGCTGTCCCTGGGCTCTAACACACCGCCAGTTGGGGCCCAGATGTGCTAGCTGCACAGAGAAAAACACCAGCCAATGTGTCAGTGGGGTCCAGCACCGCCAGCTGTTCCCCTGCTGTGCAGCCGGCAACGTGTCCTGCAAAAGCCACGCAGACACAAGAACTGAAATTGAAGGGAACCTGTCCCCCCTCCCCCAGGCGTTTTTACGTTATCCAGCCACCTTGTACAGCGGTAATGCTGCATGTGTGCAAGGTGGCTCAGAAACGTATTCTCCTCGCACATGTGGAACTGAAAACACGTCTGAAATGTGTCCTCTGTGTGACCATTTAACCGTCCCGGTGGTGTGACTTTCCTTTGTAATGACACGCTGCAACCCCCTTGGTAGCGCTGCCCGTCTTCTGGCATCATTGTTTGGCTGGCTGCGCCTCTGCGGCCGCCCTGACCCACACAACGCCCCTCGGTGTCTTATTTATTGGGACTGCGAGGGTGTGATTCATGGGCAGGATCAGTGCATCAGTTCGCCTGTCCCTCCTCTCCTTCCGCCTTCTTCGGACTGTGCGGCTTCATGGCCGTGGCATGCGATAAGGGATCAGATGACGCCGCACAGTCTGAAGCGGGTGTAAGGACCCGAGTGTGAGAGGCGAACATATGTGCTGCGCCAGGCCCTGAATCCCAGCCCCGCAGTGTTTTAACAATGTTAAGACACTGCGGGGCTGGGATTCATGGGCATCGCGAACCGCACCGGCCGACATTACATGATGCCAGAAGATGGGCAGCGCTAACGGCGCTAGGCCAGGGGATAACACGACAGCGCAGACTCCTGTACAGCAAATAACAACGCTCGGGAGGCTGCACCCAGCACCAAGGTGGGATTCTTGACACCTGTGCTGCGTCTCATTACAAAGGGAACTCTCGCCTCCATTACACAGTTTGACTGTATAAAGGGCTAAATGTTATACGTGTTCCATTCAGCGTGTGCAAGGAGAAAAATTACAAGAGCAACCTTTGACTTGCGCAGCACTGCTGCTGCATAAGCTGTGGCTCTTCTACTTTGTAACCCCTGAGGGGGGGTTAAAGGTGACTTTTGAAATCGGTTCAATTAGGCTTCGGCCTACACTCTGCTCCACCTGCAGAGCCCGGGCTCCAACAACGCTAGTTGCTGTCCGGAAGTGCTGGCTGCACAGAGCCAAACACCTCGCCAATGTGTCAGTGGGGTCCAGCACCGCCAGCTGTTCCCCTGCTGTGTAGCCGGCAACGTGTCCTGCAAAAGCCACGCAGACACAACACACCCAAAGCTGCCGCCTGTGCAGGCTTCGGCCTACACTCCCCTCCCCCTGCTCCTCCTCCTGCTGTCCCTGGGCTCTAACACACCGCCAGTTGGGGCCCTAGGAAGACAAGCTTGAATAGGTCCCCATCCGGGTTCCAGTACCGTCAGCTGGTTCTCGGCAGTGTCTTTTGCTCTTGTACCTTCTGCTCCCCATCCTGGTTCCAGTACCGTCAGCTGGTTCCGGGCAGAGCCTTTGGCTTAGGTGCCTCCCTCTGGGTATCCGAGTTCCACCAACGTCAGGTGGTCCTTGGTAGTGCTTTCAGGCACGGGTACCTCCTGCTTAGTAACCGGGTTCCAGTAACGTCAGCTGGTCCTCGGTAGTTTCATTGGCTCTTGGACCTTCGGCTACCCATCCGGGTTCCAGTACCGTCAGCTGGTTCTCGGCAGTGTCTTTTGCTCTTGTACCTTCTGCTCCCCATCCTGGTTCCAGTACCGTCAGCTGGTTCCGGGCAGAGCCTTTGGCTTAGGTGCCTCCCTCTGGGTATCCGAGTTCCACCAACGTCAGGTGGTCCTTGGTAGTGCTTTCAGGCACGGGTACCTCCTGCTTAGTAACCGGGTTCCAGTAACGTCAGCTGGTCCTCGGTAGTTCCATTGGCTCTTGGACCTTCGGGTAGCCATCCGAGTTCCAGTTCCATCAGCTGTTTCTCGGCATTTTCTCAGCCTTCTTGTACCTTCTGCTACATTTCCAAGTTCAAGACCCGAAAGACGATGACCCGGAAGACCACCCCTAAGATGATGACGACACCAGAGACGACAACCACCGAGATGACGACGACCCTGGAGACGATGACCCTGAAGACGACCCCGATGACGACGACCCCGATGACGACGACCCCGATGACGACGACCCTGGAGATGACGACCCTGGAGATGACGACGACAACCTGGAAGACCGAGAAGCAGAAGAACAAGAGGCTGCAGAACAAAGAGCAGAAGAACATTAAGCATAAGACTAAATATCAGAGCAAAAGATATTATCTAAATTATAAGCAGAAGAAGACTAAGCAGTGTATGGGGGTGAGTCCGTTCCTCCTCGTGGTGCCCCTGGATAAAGCCTGATGCTGCAGGCCAAACTGAACGCGGACAAATGTAACTGTTTTGTGACAGGCAGAACGGAAGGTGTAATCTTCAAACTTTTATAGATAACAACTACGGGAATGCCTGTCACAAATAAGAATATGATGAAGAAGTTGAATATAAAAAAGATAATAGTTAAATAAAAAGAATATGAACAATGTAAAAAAAAAAATATATATATACGTAGAAAAGAAGAAGATGAATAAGGTGAAGAAGTTGATGTCACAGAAGCTGATGATGAGGATAATGAAGAAGAAAGTGTGGGAGAAGTAAAAAATAGGGTGAAGGGCGTGGAAGTAGTGAAACATCAATATCTGACAAAATAAATAAAAAATTAACATAGTCAAATTCTTTCTAACGCCGAACGTCATAAAAAAATTAAAAATACTGCTATTCTATTTGATTGGGATAAACCCCTGTGCCTTTAATGTCTCCGCCACCTCCCCCAATACATCCTACATTATTCTTAGTTGTTTTCCTTCATGTAGAATTAACCTACAAGGAAAGAAAGGGTTTATTTTAATTCCGATATTTTCGTCCCATTGACTTGCATTGGGATCGGGTATCGGTATCGGATTGGATTCCGATACTGTGACGGTATCGGCCGATACTTTCCGATACCGATACTTTCCGATATCGGAAAGTATCGCTCAACACTAGTCATCGCTCATCATTTTAATAATGCGTGTGTCCTTTTTGAGGATACGCAAGGCATAATCCGCCATGTGGGCCAAAGTTCCAGTTGTCAAATCTGCGGTTGTGCTGGTTTGAGGGGCAGTTACAGGCAAATCTACGTCACTTGTCTCCCTTAAAAAAACAGAACCCGGCCTTGCAATGCCACTAATTTCTGTTGGCCCAGGAGAAGCTTCCTGTTATGACCCCAATGGCAGAGGGTCTCAGAAGTAATTACCAAGTCTGCAAACACAAAAAACCAGCTCATAGGACAGTGGTAACTGGGCTGACCGTATAACTAATCCTAGCACCACAAATAGCAGCAGCCGGGGAACGTGCCTACGTTGGTTCTAGACGTCTCGCGCCAGCCGGAGAACTAACTAACCCTAGAAGGGAAAAGATAGACCTTTCTTGCCTCCAGAGAAAAGACCCCAAAAGTTGGATACAAGCCACCAACAAATAATAACGGTGAGGTAAGAAGAAAAGACAAACGTAAGAATGAACTAGATATTTAGCAAAGAGAGGCCCACTGACTAATAGCAGAATATAGTAAGATGACTTATACGGTCAGCAAAAACCCTATCAAAATTTCCACGCTGGATATACAAGAACCCCCGAACCGTCTAACGGCCCGGGGGGAGGATACCAGCCCCCTAGAGCTTCCAGCAAAATCAGGAATCACATTTAGTACAAGCTGGACAAATAAATAAGAGCAATGCAAATAACCAAAAAACAAGGAAGCAGGACTTAGCTTAATTTTGCAAGAACCAGGACCAGCAGACAGGAGCAAACAGAAAGGAACTGATTACAACGATGCCAGGCACCAGACTGAGAATTCAGGAAGTTTATATAGCAACACCCCTGGACTAACGACCCAGGTGGGTGCCAAACTAGGGAAAGACAATCCCAGAGTCATATCACTAGTGACCACAAGAGGGAGCCAAAAAAGTCTAATTCACAACAGCTTCCTCATTAAAAAAGTACTCATCCCCATCATCCTCCTCGTCCTCCTCCTCCTCTTCGCCCGCTACCGCGTCCTCTACACGGCCCTGACCAGACAATGGCTGACTGTCATCAAGGCTTTCCTCTTCCTCGGCTGCAGACGCCTGCTCCTTTATGTGCATCAAACTTTGCATCAGCAGACGCATTAGGGGGATGCTCATGCTTATTATGGCGTTGTCTGCACTAACCAGCCGTGTGCATTCCTCAAAACACTGAAGGACTTGACACAGGTCTTGTAGCTTCGACCACTGCACACCTGACAACTCCATGTCTGCCATCCAACTGCCTGCCCGTGTATCCTCCCACAAATACATAACAGCACGCCTCTGTTCGCACACTCTCTGAAGCATGTGCAGTGTGGAGTTCCACCTTGTTGCAACGTCGATGATTAGGCGATGCTGAGGAAGGTTCAAAGAACGCTGATAGTTCTGCATACGGCTGGAGTGTACAGGCGAACGGCGGATATGCGAGCAAAGTCTGCGCACTTTGAGGAGCAGGTCGGGTAACCCCGGATAACTTTTCAGGAAGCACTGCACCACCAGGTTTAAGGTGTGAGCCAGGCAAGGAATGTGTTTTAGTTGGGAAAGGGCTATGGCAGCCATGAAATTCCTTCCGTTATCACTCACTACCTTGCCTGCCTCAAGATGTACAGTGCCCAGCCATGACTGAGTTTCTTGGTGCAAGAACTCGGACAGAACTTCCGCGGTGTGTCTGTTGTCGCCCAAACACTTCATTGCCAATACAGCCTGCTGACGCTTGCCACTAGCTGTCCCATAATGGCACACCTGGTGTGCAACAGTGGCAGCTGCGGATGGAGTGGATGTGCGACTGCGGTCTGTGGACAAGCTCTCGCTTCTGCAGGAGGAGGAGGAAGAGGAGGAGGGGGGGCGAACGCCTACAGCCAACTCTTTCCTTGACCGTGGGCTAGGCAGAACTGTCCCAATATTGCTGTCCCCTGTGGACCCTGCATCCACCACATTCACCCAGTGTGCCGTGATGGACACGTAACGTCCCTGGCCATGCCTACTGGTCCATGCATCTGTTGTCAGGTGCACCTTTGCAGTCACAGACTGGCTGAGTGCATGGACAATGTGGTCTTTAACATGCTGTTGGAGGGCTGGGATGGCTTTTCTAGAAAAGAAGTGCCGACTGGGTAGCTTGTAGCGTGGTACAGCGTAGTCCATCAGCACTTTGAAAGCTTCGCTTTCAACTAACCGGTAGGGCATCATCTCTAATGAGATTAGTCTAGCAATGTGGGCATTCAAACCCTGTGTACGCGGATGCGCGGATGAGTACTTCCTTTTCCTAACGAGAGTCTCATGTATGGTGAGCTGGACTGGAGAGCTGGAGATCGTGGAACTAGCGGTGGTGCCGGTGGACATGGGTGAGTGACAGAGGGTTGGAGATGTTATTCTTGCCGGTGCCCTACATGCAGTGTTTCCTACTGCAAACCTGGTGATTCCCTGACTGCTTTGGCCTGGCGACGAAAGCTGCACACATACTGCAGGTGGTGAGGGAAATGGTGGGTTTACAGTGAGGGAAGGGATGTAGCGTTGCTGACTAGCTTCATTGGCCGAGGGTGCTGCAACCTTTAGGGATGTTTGGTAGTTAGTCCAGGCTTGCAAATGCATGGTGGATAAATGTCCATGCATGCAAGTTGTATTTAGACTTTTAAGATTCTGACCTCTGCTTAAGGTAGTTGAACATTTTTGACAGATGACTTTGCGCTGATCATTTGGATGTTGTTTAAAAAAATGCCAGACTGCACTCTTTCTACTATCGGATACCTTTTCAGGCATTGCAGACTGAGCTTCTTTAACCAGATGGCCACGCTGTCCTCCAACAGGTTTGGGTTTTGCCACGCGTTTTTGGCCAGATACGGGCCCGGTAGATGGAACCTGTTGTGATGTTGATGCCTGCTGCGGCTCCTCCTCCTCCGCTTCAGAACTACTGCCGCCTGCACCCTGTTCCCCCAATGGCTGCCAATCGGGGTCAAGAACTGGGTCATCTATGACCTCCTCTTCTATGTCGTGTGCAACTTCGTCTGTGTCACCGTGTAAGCCGGTGGTATAGCGTTCGTGACGGGGCACCATAGTCTCCGATGGGTTTGATTCTGCCTCAGTACACTGCGAGGGCAATGTTCTGGTCTGAGTCAAAGGAACAGCATAGTAATCTGGCTGTGGCTGTGCATCTGTGCACTCCATGTTCGATTCAACTTCTAATGGGTATGGCCTGTTAACTGTTTCACTGTCTAACCCAGGAACGGTATGTGTAAAGAGCTCCATGGAGTAACCTGTTGTGTCGACTGACGCATCCTTCACTGTTGTTCTGGGTGAAGGACACAAGGAAGCGACTTGTTCCCGACCGGGAGCATCCACTGACGATGCACTGCTCTGACATTTGGCACTTTCCGAGGAGGAGGCGAAAGAGCTAGAGGCAGAGTCAGCTATGAAAGCCAATACTTGTTCCTCCTGCTCCGGCTTCAAAAGTGGTTTTCCTACTCCCAGAAAAGAGAGCGTTCGAGGCCTTGTGTAGCCAGACAACGAACCTGGCTCAACAACTCGAGACTTAGGTGCTGTACTGCTTTTACCACGACCACCTGATGCTCCACCACCACTACCATCATTACCAGCTGACAATGACCGCCCACGGCCACGACCTCTTCCACTAGACTTCCTCATTGTTTGCAAAACGTAACCAAAGTAATGGTATTTGTTACTGTAAAACAACTTATAAGGTGAACTCAAACTTCTGTACGATTTATATATACCTTTACAGGTGCCTGACACTGAAAGGAAAATCAGGCCCAATGTTACACACTTGGTTGTCTGTGCCCCAATAATTTGAGACAGATGGCACACACAGGACCGGCACTCAAGCAGAAATGCCAATCTTAATCTCCCACTATTTTTTTTTTTCAGGGAGAATTTAAAAAAAAACAAAAACAAAAACATAAAAATATTACACACTAGGTTTTCTGTGGCACACAATGAGAGACAGATGCCACACACAGGACTGGCACAGAGGCAGACTTGCCAATCTTTATCTCCCAGACTCCCACTCTTAATTTTTTTTTTTACAGGGAGAATTTACCCCCCCCAAAAAAAAATGGCCCAGTATTACACACTGGTTTTCGGTGGCACACAATGAGAGACAGATGCCACACACAGCAATGGCACAGAGGCAGACTTGCCAATATTTATCTCCCACTAATAATTTTTTTTTGAAAAGGGAGAATTTGTAAAAAAAAAAAAAAAAGGCCAAGTACTACACAGTGGTTTTCGGTGGCACACAATGAGAGACAGATGCCACACACAGCAATGGCACAGAGGCAGACTTGCCAATATTTATCTCCCACTAATTATTTTTTTGGAAAGGGGAGAATTTGTAAAAAAAAAAAAAATGGCCAAGTATTACACAGTGGTTTACGGTGGCACACAATGAGAGACAGATGCCACACACAGCAATGGCACAGAGGCAGACTTGCCAATATTTATCTCCCACTGATTATTTTTTTTTGAAAAGGGAGAATTTGTAAAAAAAAAAAAAAAATGGCCAAGTATTACACAGTGGTTTTTGGTGGCACACAATGAGAGACAGATGCCACACACAGCAATGGCACAGAGGCAGACTTGCCAATATTTATCTCCCACTAATTATTTTTTTTTGAAAAGGGAGAATTTGTAAAAAAAAAAAAAAAAGGCCAAGTATTACACAGTGGTTTTTGGTGGCACACAATGAGAGACAGATGCCACACACAGCACTGGCACAGAGGCAGACTTGCCAATATTTATCTCCCACTAATTATTTTTTTTTTGAAAAGGGAGAATTTGTAAAAAAAAAAAAAAAAAAGGCCAAGTATTACACAGTGGTTTTCGGTGGCACACAATGAGAGACAGATGCCACACACAGCAATGGCACAGAGGCAGACTTGCCAATATTTATCTCCCACTAATTATTTTTTTTTGAAAAGGGAGAATTTGTAAAAAAAAAGGCCAAGTATTACACAGTGGTTTTCGGTGGCACACAATGAGAGACAGATGCCACACACAGCAATGGCACAGAGGCAGACTTGCCAATATTTATCTCCCACTAATTTTTTTTTTTTTTGGAAAAGGGAGAATTTGTAAAAAAAAAAAAAAAAAGGCCAAGTATTACACAGTGGTTTTCGGTGGCACACAATGAGAAACAGATGCCACACACAGGACTGGCACAGAGGCAGACTTGCCAATCTTTATCTCCCAGACTCCCACTCTTAATTTTTTTTTTTACAGGGAGAATTTACCCCCCCAAAAAAAATGGCCCAGTATTACACACTGGTTTTCGGTGGCACACAATGAGAGACAGATGCCACACACAGCAATGGCACAGAGGCAGACTTGCCAATATTTATCTCCCACTAATTATTTTTTTTTGAAAAGGGAGAATTTGTAAAAAAAAAAGGCCAAGTATTACACAGTGGTTTTCGGTGGCACACAATGAGAGACAGATGCCACACACAGCAATGGCACAGAGGCAGACTTGCCAATATTTATCTCCCACTAATTATTTTTTTTTGAAAAGGGAGAATTTGTAAAAAAAAAAAAAAAAAGGCCAAGTATTACACAGTGGTTTTCGGTGGCACACAATGAGAGACAGATGCCACACACAGCAATGGCACAGAGGCAGACTTGCCAATATTTATCTCCCTGCAGTAATGTCAGAAAAGTATGGCAGGCAGCTATAAAAAGGACTGCTGCACACAAAAGTGTGGACAAACACAAGATAGATGTGCAGAAAGGAAGGAAAAACAGGATTTGTGCTTTGAAAAAAGCAGTTGGTTTGCACAGCGGCGTACACACAAAGCAACGCAGCTATCAGGGAGCCTTCTAGGGCAGCCCAATGAGCTACAGCGCTGAGGAAAAAAAATGTAGCTTCCACTGTCCCTGCAAACAAAAGGTGGTGTTGGACAGTGGAAATCGCAACAGCACAAGCGGTTTGTGGCTTTATGTACCCTGCCTATCACTATCCCTGCTTCTGAAGAAGCGGCAGCAACCTCTCCCTACGCTCAGATCAGCAGCAGTAAGATGGCGGTCGGCAGGAACGCCCCTTTATAGCCCCTGTGACGCCGCAGAAAGCAAGCCAATCACTGCAATGCCCTTCTCTAAGATGGTGGGGACTGAGATCTATGTCATCACGCTGCCCACACTCTGCGTCCACCTTCATTGGCTGAGAAATGGCACTTTTAGCGTCATTGAAACGCGACTTTGGCGCGAAAGTCGCGTACCGCATGGCAGACCCCACACAGGGATCGGCTCGGTTTCATGAGACGCCGACTTTGCCAAAAGTCGGCGACTTATGAAAATGAACGATCCGTTTCGCTCAACCCTACTCAGTGGAATGAGTGTGCCCTGGCAGCAATTTTTAGAAAGGGTCTTTCTGAAGCCCTTAAGGATGTTATGGTGGGATTCCCCATGCCTGCTGGTCTGAATGAATCAATGTCCTTGGCCATCCAAATTGATCGGCGTTTGCGCGAGCGCAAAATTGTGCACCATTTGGCGGTGTCCTCTGAGCAGAGGCCTGAGCTTATGCAATGTGATAGAACTTTGACCAGAACTGAACGGCAAGAACACAGACGTCAGAATAGGCTGTGTTTTTACTGTGGTGACCCCACTCATGCTATCTCTGATTGTCCTAAGCGCACTAAGCGGTTCGCTAGGTCTGTCACCATTGGTACTGTACAGCCTAAATTTCTTTTGTCTGTTACTCTGATTTGCTCTTTGTCATCCTACTCGGTTATGGCATTTGTGGATTCAGGCGCTGCCCTGAATTTGATGGACTTGGAGTTTGCCAGGCGCTGTGGTTTTTTTCTTGGAGCCTTTGCAGTATCCTATTCCATTAAGGGGAATTGATGCCACGCCGTTGGCCAAGAATAAACCTCAGTACTGGACTCAGTTGACCATGTGCATGGCTCCTGCACATCAGGAAGATATTTGCTTTTTGGTGTTGCATAATTTGCATGATGTGGTCGTGTTGGGTTTGCCATGGCTACAGGTTCATAATCCAGTATTGGATTGGAAATCAATGTCTGTGTCTAGTTGGGGTTGTCAAGGGGTACATGGCGATGTTCCGTTGGTGTCAATTTCTGCTTCCACTCCTTCTGAAGTCCCTGAGTTTCTGTCGGATTACCAGGATGTATTTGATGAGCCCAAATCCAGTGTCCTACCCCCTTATAGGGATTGTGATTGTGCTATAAATTTGATTCCTGGTAGTAAGTTTCCTAAGGGCCGACTTTTCAATTTATCTGTGCCAGAGCACGCCGCTATGCGGAGTTATATAAAGGAGTCCTTGGAGAAAGGGCATATTCGCCCATCTTCATCACCGTTGGGAGCAGGGTTCTTTTTTGTGGCCAAGGAGGATGGTTCTCTGAGACCCTGTATAGATTACCGCCTTCTCAATAAAATCACGGTCAAATTTCAGTACCCTTTGCCTCTGCTGTCTGATTTGTTTGCTCGGATTAAGGGGGCTAGTTGGTTCACCAAGATAGATCTTCGAGGGGCGTATAACCTTGTGCGTATTAAACAGGGCGATGAATGGAAAACAGCATTTAATACGCCCGAGGGCCATATTGAGTACCTGGTAATGCCATTTGGGCTTTCAAATGCTCCATCTGTGTTTCAGTCCTTTATGCATGACATCTTCCGAAAGTATCTGGATAGATTCATGATTGTATATTTGGATGATATTTTGGTCTTTTCGGATGATTGGGAGTCTCATGTGAAACAGGTCAGAATGGTATTCCAGGTCCTTCGTGCTAATTCCTTGTTTGTGAAGGGGTCTAAATGTCTCTTCAGAGTTCAGAAGGTTTCCTTTTTGGGCTTCATTTTTTCCCCTTCTACTATCGAGATGGATCCTGTTAAAGTTCAGGCCATTTATGACTGGACTCAACCTACATATGTGAAGAGCCTCCAGAAATTCCTGGGCTTTGCTAATTTTTACCATCGCTTCATCGCTAATTTTTCTAGTGTGGTTAAACCTTTGACTGATTTGACAAAGAAAGGTGCTGATGTGGTGAATTGGTCCTCGGCGGCCGTTGAGGCTTTTCAGGAGCTGAAACGTTGTTTTTCTTCGGCCGACGTTGTCCCAGGAGAAGGCTCAACGTTTCGCTAATTGCCGTCGTTGTGTTGGTCCCCGACTTCGTGTTGGGGATTTGGTTTGGTTGTCTTCTCGTTATGTTCCTATGAAAGTTTCTTCTCCTAAGTTTAAGCCTCATTTCATTGGTCCTTATAAGATTTCTGAAATTCTCAACCCTGTGTCATTTCGTTTGGTCCTTCCAGCTTCTTTTGCCATCCATAATGTGTTCCATAGGTCATTGTTGCGGAGGTACGTGGCGCCTATGGTTCCCTCCGTTGATCCTCCTGCTCCGGTGTTGGTTGAAGGGGAGTTGGAGTATGTGGTGGAAAAAATTTTGGATTCTCGTATTTCGAGACGGAAGCTTCAGTACCTGGTTAAGTGGAAGGGCTATGGTCAGGAGGATAATTCCTGGGTTGTTGCCTCCGATGTCCATGCTGCCGATTTAGTTCGTGCCTTTCATTTGGCTTATCCTGATCGGCCTGGGGGCCCTGGTGAGGGTTCGGTGACCCCTCCTCAAGGGGGGGGGGGGGTACTGTTGTGAATTCCGTTCTCGGACTCCCTCCTGTGGTCATGAATGGTACTTTGGTTAGTTCTGCTCTTGGACTCCCTCTGGTGGCTTTGAGCGGAACTGCTGGTCACTGAGGTTGGCTTTATCAGCTGCTCTCGTTTATTGCTATGCTGGCTTCTCTATTTAACTCCACTCAGATCGTTACTTCATGCCAGCTGTCAATGTTCAGTATTGGTTCAGATCTCTCTTGGACTTCTCTGAGGACCTGTCTACTCCAGCAGAAGCTAAGTCTTTGCTAGTTCATTTGTTGTTACTGCTTCCTGAATATATTTCTTAGTACTGCTAATTCTAGTCCAGCTTCCTATCATGATATTCCCTTGCTAGCTGGAAGCTCTGGGGGTGCAGAGTGGCACCTCCACACCGTGAGTCGGTGTGGGGAGTCTTTTTGCTTACTCTGCGTGGTTTTTTGTAGTCTTTTGTGCTGACCGCATAGTTCCCTTTACTATCCTCTGACTATTTAGTGAAATCTGGCCTCCTTTGCTAAAACCTGTTTCATTCCTGTGTTTGTGACTTTCCTCTTAACTCACAGTCAATATATGTGGGGGTCTGCCTTTACCTTTGGGGAATTTCTCTGAGGCAAGGTAAGGCTTCTATTTCTATCTTTAGGTGTAGTTAGCTCTTAGGCTGTGAAGAGGCGTCTAGGGAGAGATAGGTACACTCCACGGCTATTTCTAGTGTGTGTGATAGGAGTAGGGTTTGCGGTCAGCAGAGTTCCCACTTTCCCAGAGCTAGTCCCGATTTGAGTTTACTCATCAGGTCATTCCAGGTGCTCCTAACCACCAGGTCCATAACAGTTATGCTGCTATCATTCGGTGATGTGGAGAAGTCTGGCCCAATCCAGCCCTTATGCATTTTTATGAGTCAGCCTGTTAGCATTGTCAGTTGACAGGTAGATGTGCTTATCAGTTATAATTCCACCAGCGGCACTAAAAACCCACTCTGACAAAACACTAGCAGCAGAGCAGGCCAGGACCTCCAAGGCATAGAAAGCCAGTTCATGCCACGTTTCCAGCTTGGATACCCAATAATTATAAGGCACAGATGAATCACGGAGGACATTGGTACGGTCGGCAAGGTACTCCCTCAGCATCTTCCCAAACTTTCACTCCTTGTTAGAATACCCTGCGCCTCAGGGCCAGTACGATGAGAGGGTCTGAGAAAATTCTCCCAGAACACTGACAGTGTTCCCCTGCCTCTGGTGGATTTGAGTTGTGTCTCTCTCGCCTGTACTCCTTGGTTGTTCAACGAACTGTGACCTCTGCCACCATCGTTTTCAGATGGGAATTTTTTTAATAATTCCGCAGCAAGGGCCTTTTGGTACTGCCTCATTTTAGTAGACCTGTCCGCCTCAGGAATAAGAGATAGAAAGTTCTCCTTGTAGCATGGGTCTAGAAGTGTCACCAACCAGTAATGACTGTCACTCAAAATTTTGAAAATGCGAGGGTCACGGGAAAGGCAGCATAGCATAAACTCAGCCATGCGTGCCAGACTCACCAAGAGGACAACTAACCTGCTCTCCTCCTCCTCCTCCCTGTCCTCAGGCCATCCACGCTGAAGAGACGGTATGACAGTTGTGCAGGTAGTACAATCTATAGCACATGAAACTAGCTCCTGTTCTTCCTCCTCCTCTTCCTCTTTGTCACCCAATCCACATTGGGATGAGATGAGGTTGGTCTGTGTGTAATCACCCTGTATGGGTCCTTGCTCCATCTCATCGTGCTTCGCCTGCAATGCATCCTCCTTGATTGTGAGCAGAGAGCATTTCAGAACACAGACAAGTGGGATGGGGACGCTAATTATGGCGTCATCAACGCTCACCATCTTGGTGGAGTCCTCAAAGTTTTGGAGGATGGTACATATGTCTGACATCCATGTCCACTCCTGAGGTCTTATGTGTGGAGCCTGAACTGAATCCCGATGACCTTGTTGATGCCCTCTTTTGCTCACAAATCCTTTCCAACATCTGCAGTGTAGAGTTCCAAAGCGTGGGGACATCACACACGAGTTGGTGAGCTGGAAGCTGCAAATGCAGCCTAAGCTATAGCTGACTTTCTAAAATGGGCACAGAGGCAGCGTACTTTGACAAGCAGATCCAGCATCCGGTTTTGAGAAACCGCTGAACCACGAGGTCAAGCACATGAGCCAGGCATGGTATGTGTGTGAGCTCGTCTCACCTCAGAGCCGCTACCAGGTTCCGGCCATTGTCACACATGATCATGCCTGGCTGTAGGTTCAGTGGTGTCAGTCACAGATCTGCCAGTTCTTTTAGAGCTCTCCACAACTCTTCAACATTGTTTGGTTTGTCACCTGAGCATATTAGCTTCAGCACAGCCTGTTGCAGCTTGGCTGAGGCAGTGCTGCAGTGCTTCCAGGTTGTGACTGATGTGTTCATTTCAGAGATGGAGGCTGTAAAGGAGGAGTATGAGTTACAGGAGCTGTAGACTGTGGGTGCAACCCATATTGACCTAGGGCCCACAATTCTCGGTGTCGGGAGGACATGCTCCATCCCAATGTCCGACTGGGTCCCGGCTTCCACTCTGTTAACCAAGTGTGCTGTCAGCGAGATGTACCATCCCTGCCCACATTCACTAGTCCACGTGGTTAGGTGGACTTTCCCAGTAACTGCATTGTTGAGGGCACGACTAATGTTGAGGGACACGTGCTTGTGTAATGCAGGAGGAAATAGTGGCGGCTGGGGACCGACTACTGAGGGACGGCTGCCGCAATCAGGTTGTGGAAAGCTTCCGCCTCAATGAGCCTAAAAGGAAACATTTCGAGCGCAAGCAGTCACGAAATGTGGGAATTTAGTAGTGTGGCCTGTGGGGCGTTGGCTGTGTATTTGCGCTTGCATTCCAAGGACTGGGGTATGGACAACTGAACCCTGTGCTGGGACAAGGAAGTGGACGTGCTTGCTGATGGTGCTAGTTTAGTGTGTGCAACGACAGGTGCAGGGCAGGAAGAATTTTAGCATGCACCATGGACAGGGGATTGGCTTGCACACACAACAGTGAAAGAAGCAGACACTGTTCCTGGACCCTGGGGTTCGGCCCACAAAGTCAGGCGCTTTCCTGCCATGTGTCTGATCATGCTGGTGGTGGTCAGGCTGGTAGTTTTGCTACCCCTTCTGATGCTGGCCTGGCAGGTTGTGCAAATGGACTTATTGGGGTTATTGGCAGATCCATTTAAAAACAACAAGACTCAGGAAGACCTAACAGTTGTACTGGCAACTTCCGTCGGGTTGGTGTTATGGGGAACGGTTGACTGCCTTCTGTCTGCAGGCCAACACACTGCTTCTTCCTGCCTGTTGGGGTGCTACGCTTCCCTCCTCCTGTGTGCTGCTATCCTCGCTCTGCATGTCCTCCTGCCAGGTTGGGTCAGTTACTATATCATCCACCACCTCATCTTCCACTTTCGCAACCTCATCCTCCTCCCGACTTTCTGGCAATTGTGTCTCATCATCATCCACCTCTTGTGACAATTTCCCACTGTCGCTTTCGTGTGACCGTGGCTGCTCAAATATTTGGGCATTGCTACATGCGATCTCCTCTTGCCCAGCTTCAAGTGGACTGGGTGTGAGGCCTGAATCTATAAATGGAAATGTGAACAGCTCTTCAGAGTGTCCAAGTGTGGGATCAGTTGTCTCTGGGCACTCAGCATGGAGGTAGGAAAGAGGATCAGGGTGAGGAATATGCGGTCCAGACTCATGGCTACCATGACTTGACTGTGTGGAAGACAAGGTGGTGGTGGTAATCGCAACTGACTGAAAGCATTATCCGCTATCCAACCAACAACCCTTTGACACTGCTCTGGGTTCAATAGTGGCGTGCTGCGGCCCCCTAGTAATTGGGACAGGAAGGTCGGGTGAGAAGATGTGGCTATTTGTTATGGCACAATTTCAGCTTGCCCACGGCCTCAGCCTCTGCATGCACCATCACCAACACGTCCAGTTCCCAGTACCTTGCCACGCACCTTGCCCATTTTAAATGGAGGACAATATTTTCCACGTTCACTACAAATGGCTGAATTTGGAGCAAACTTATATGTGATCCATGTGACGGAAAACCACAGTTTTAAATAGCTGGCCCGTAGGTAGCTATTTTTAACAGCAAACTGGTGTCAATAACTTCACTAACAGACTGCAACAAAATTTAAATGGAGGCCAGAAATGGCATAATTTTGAGCCCACTTATATGTGATCCATGTGATGGACAAACCATAGTTTTAAATAGCTGGATTTTTAGCGCTGTAATATGGAAAGGATCTGGCTGCATTCTGCAGTGCCAATAAGCAAATGAAGCAGAAAAACGATGTTCTCTGGATTGCTTTTTAATAGAATAATCAGGATTAAGATCCCCCAAAAAATTATTCCTGGCCCCTGATATCTGGGGCTATGTCTAGAAATATCTGTGAAAGCAGCAGAAGCAGACAGTTGCAACCCTGGAAATACTCGTCGAGCTCCGAGCATCACCAAATATTGATGGTGTTCAGATTTTTTTTCTACTCATTCACTTTGCATTTTGACAATTGATATGAATAAATTATTCACACTTCTATTTTGACAGCATTCTTACATTATCTCAACAAATGCCTTGAATTTTTGCACAGTTATGTAATTAAGAGAAGGACTGAGTAATAAAATCACTTGCCTGCTAGTGCCTATGATCCCTTATTTATCCATCCATCTGACTTTCTTCTAAAAAGAGAATAACACAATTATGTAAAAATAAAAACATATTTTTTAGAAAGTGATTTCCAGAACTTTCATTAAATTCATAATGGACAGCATAGTTTCATGGATAACTTTCCTTTCAAAGTCACAGGAGCAACAGTTTGGCTACGTTCACTTGTTGCATTTCTTTCCTGCAGGTTTTGCTGGGTTTTTGCTGCCTTTCTTTGCTTAATTTTAAAAACTTCAGGGCACTAATAAATAGCAAATTGAAAACTGGAGAAACAGCAATGATGAATTTGGGCCATAGTGTGTACAAACCCTTAAGTACATCAACCATGAGCTGAAAACCTAAGGTTCAAGTAATTCTTGCATCCAAGGTAAGGCTGGGGTCACACAGCCCTCTATTCTCTCATGCGAGACAATTGGGCTGATTATGCTAATGACACTCAGTTCAAAGTCTGTCAGAGTTTAAGCCGAATGTCTACTGTGATCTGATTCTTTCACATGAGAGAATCACAGCACAGGTGCAGAGAAGATGGAGTACTTCATTTCTCCATCTGCTCCATTGTCTCTGTGCACGTGAAGGCCAATATTTCTTATGCACCCATCCCATAGACTTGAATAAGTCAGTACAATCCAATTATCGGATGCACTCACAGCTAGTGTTGAGCGATACCGTCCGATACTTGAAAGTATCGGTATCGGAAAGTATCGGCCGATACCGGCAAAGTATCGGATCTAATCCGATACCGATACCCGATACCAATACAAGTCAATGGGACTCATGTATCGGACGGTATTCCTGATGGTTCCCAGGGTCTGAAGGAGAGGAAACTCTCCTTCAGGCCCTGGGAACCATATTAATGTGTAAAATAAAGAATTAAAATAAAAAATATTGCTATACTCACCTCTCCGACGCAGCCTGGACTTCAGCGAGGGAACCGGCAGCGTTGTTTGCTTAAAATTCGCGCTTTAACTTCCTTACTTGAAGTCCCGGCTTGTGATTGGTCGCGCGCCGCCCATGTGGCCGCGACGCGACCAATCACAGCAAGCCGTGACGTAATTTTAGGTCCTTCAGGATTTTAAAATTACGTTCCGGCGTTGTGATTGGTTGCGTGGCGGTCACATGGGCGACGCGACCAATCACAAGCCGTGACGTCACGGGAGGCAGGAGACGCGCGCATTAAAATTAAATTAAATTAAATTAAAATGCGCGCGTGTCCTGCCTCCCGTGACGTCACGGCTTGTGATTGGTCGCGTCGCCCATGTGACCGCGACGCAACCAATCACAACGCCGGAACGTAATTTTAAAATCCTGAAGGACCTAAAATTACGTCACGGCTTGCTGTGATTGGTCGCGTCGCGGTCACATGGGCGGCACGCGACCAATCACAAGCCGGGACTTCAAATAAGGAAGTTAAAGCGCGAATTTTAAGCAAACAACGCTGCCGGTTCCCTCGGTAAGGTGCAGGCTGCGTCGGAGAGGTGAGTATAGCAATATTTTTTATTTTAATTCTTTATTTTACACATTAATGTTGTTTCGATACCGATACCCGATACCACAAAAGTATCGGATCTCGGTATCGGAATTCCGATACAGCAAATATCGGCCGATACCCGATACTTGCGGTATCGGAATGCTCAACACTACTCACAGCACATTGCAGTTCTTTTCTCATGCTGAACTTTGGTCTGAGTGCTATCTGATAAAACATCGGATCACACTTGTCAGAGTTATACGCTCATGTGAGCGAGCCTTTAGCGTTACTGTTTCTCCTTCTTTAGACTGCTAGTTGGGATTTACATTATATTACAGAGAAATTATTTTGATGAAAACATTTTTTTATTCTGACTTTATTTCTCATTTCTGTCTGGAGATGTGGTGGTATTTTAGAACGAAAATTCACATTTTGTCTGCTTCCCAACTTAGGTGAAAAAAAAATTCAAGATATGTTTTAGCTTACATACTTTTTTCTTGGTCGCAGTATCCACACAACACTCCAAAAATGGAATTAACATTTTGGGAGAGATACAATTAGATCTGTAAAATGTTGCTCATAGACAGAAGAATTGAGAAACTGGAATGCCAGGTCTCAATGTGAGGAGGTTCAATACGGGCCACACTCTTCAAAGATTGATCCGGAACTATGATCGTTGAGCTACAAAAAAAGAAAAGAAAATATTTTTTATTAAATGCACACCTCATGTGTTTGGTAAGTCAGGAGGCCTCCATAAAGGTTGGTTGACTTTTATGTAATGTAGTAATATTGCAATTGTAATGTAGCAGTAGTGCTCAGGATGGAATAATTTATATATACTTCAATAAATGGTGGCCAGTAGACATGAGCAGATCATTTGATTTAGAATTCACTACCTTTGTCAAATTTTCCACCAAAATTTGATTTGCAACGAATAAATGTGCACAAACCACACTCTTCAAAATGCCTCTAATTGGCTGGAAAATATGTTTAGAACACTGTGAGTTCCCTTTAGAGTGAAATTACCACAAATTATTATTATTTATTTTTAGAGCACCATTGATTCCATACTGCTGTTCATGAGAAGGTTACATACATGATACAAGTATAAAATACAAGAAACAAACTAACAATGACTGATTGGTACAGAAAGGAAAGTGCCCTAAGGGCTGTTTACAGGATAATGGGTAAAGAGACAGTGGGGTGGGGGGTTGTGGCAGCTTTGGTGGTGGTGAGGTTGCAGCAGGGTCATTGCAGGTTGTAAACCTTCTTGAAGAGGTGCATTTTCAAATTACAGTCTGAAGTTTCCAATTGTGGCGGATAGTTGGATGTGTTCAGACACAAAATTCCAGTGGATTGGGGACACTCAGGAGAAGTCTCGGAGGCTATTAGGTGAGGAACTTATGAGTGTGGAGGAGAGGAGGATGTCTTGGGAGGACTTAATGAACTGTTCTAGGCCAAAAGTAATGATTGAGAAGAGTAGGGATTCCAGGACAGAGTCTTGAGGGACATTAACAGAGAGAGGGCAAGGTGAAGAGGTAGTATGGTATTGTGAGGCCCTAAATGTGTGGTTACAAAAGTATGAGGAGATCCAGGAAAGTGCAAAGTGTTTGACACCAAGGGAAGAGATTATTTGTAGTAGGAGGAATTGGTCGACTGTGTCGAAGGCAGAGGTTAGATCAAGAAGGAGGAGTTAAGAGAATTATCTGTTAGCTTTGGTGGTAACTCATTAGTAATTTTGGTCAGGGTAGTTTTGGTGGAATTATGGTGAAGGAAGCTGGATGTTTTCTTCAGGATAGGTGTGATCATGGCATGTTTGAAAGCAGAAGGGAAGGTACCAGAAGATAACGATATGTTGAGGAGATGGGTTAGGGCTGGGACAAGCGTGGTGGTGAGGTTAGAGTGGAGGTGGGATGGTATTGGGTTAAGTGCAGAAGTGATGAAGGGAGATTTGGAGAGGAGATGAGAAAGTTCTCCTTCAGTAATAGTGGGGAGAAAGGTTATGGGGGAAGGCCAGTGGTCTGTTGTACGTAGGTGTTGTGCTAATTGTGCAGTAAATACTTGTCTTGTTTGGTCAGTCTTGTTTTTGAAATATGTGGCAAAGTCTTCTGCAGAGGAGGGAGGTGGTGGGTGGAGGAGGGAGTTAAAGGTGTTGAATAACTATTTGGAGTTGTGGAATAAAGAAGATACAAGGTTAGTGAAGTAGTCTTGTTTAGCAGAGTTGAGGGCCTATTTGAATGTGAGAGTTGCTTTTTTGAATGCGGTGAAGTCTTCTTGAGACTGTCTAGGTATGACTGAACCTGACTGTTCAACTGGTGCTTGTCAGTTTACTGAAATGCACCAGGTTGTCGCAATGGCAGAAAAAGCATATGGCCCATCATGTCAAATATATTGTGGGTGTTCCTGATGCTGCTTTAGCTACCTGTTGTATCCCTACCACTAGAACAAGTGGGGGAGTGTTGTGTATGGATCAAAGAGGGGTCTGGTGGTCTGGTGGTTAGTCACGTGGGCTGCAGGCAGATGCTTCGCAGAGCAAGTAACAGAGCTTATCCTGCTTCTATAGCCTTGGTCTAAAAGCGGAGCTATCCAATACTCATCACTTTGCTTCATGTTAAGGATACACCTGTCTTCCCACAAGCATTGCAGCATAAAGCTTGTCTTGCACCCTAACACATCCAAGAGTCCCACATTTTAATTGTCTTAACCCCGATGTGATGGTTGGTTGTCATGGCTAGTGTCATAGTCATCATTTTATCATTTTTTCTCTAGCTATCTGTCTTGTTCCTTGTGACAGAAACTTTGAGGTCCCCCAAATGACACAGGATGGCACTTAACTTGTGAAAATGTGTTTTTCTTCCTCCATCCCCTCTTGATTGCTGGTGAGTGTTTTTTACAGGAAAAATATTAATGGGATTAAATTGCTGATTCCACATGCATCTCTGCTCACAAAGTTTGTTACCTTGTCAAAGGGCTTCAGTAGACAACACGCTTCCCTCATTAGCTGCCAATGTTGGATCTCAGTGACCCATGCTACAGTTTGACTGCTGCATGGTGTTATCCACCACCACTTTACACTGTTTTACAAACACTGCAACATACATAGCATCAAATTCCAATAGGTAATGATGTCGCAAACCAGGTGGAGATCTGTCAGCCTATTTTTTGATGCTAAGCCAGTAGGGCATGCATTGCCACATAAGACCTATTGAGATGGGCTGACAATTTTCTGCCCAATACCACTACCTATCTCAAGCGTGTGTATTTGCAAAAGAAATCTTGCACTATTAAATTCAGTATGGGGTGTGAGTAGTTTTGCCTTACGGTAAGGCAGCCAGAATGTTTTGGGTATTGTTGCTGTTGACAATTCCAAGTTGCTGATTGCAAAGAGGCAGAGTTTGAGTTGCCTCTTGATGCACAGCAGCAACTTTTCCACCTTGTGGCTTTTCTCCTTAGGCCATCAAACTTAAAAACTGCTTGGCAGTACTTTACCAGTAAAATCAAAGGCATAAAAATGGAAGCTAAATTCTAGGTACAAGTATAAAAATAAATACGGTAACCATTAAATAAAAGCTACCATGAATATAGGACAATATATTACATTGCAGACAATCGGGAATTGCCAAACAAAATAAAAAAAAATAAAAAACGTCCAAAAGTCCAAAAAGTATATTTTTATTTCTTACATAAAGTTAAAATCAGAAAAAACACAATGAGACAAAATGCACAAGTACAATTACCAGATATCATTAATAGTATATTAAAAATAGTCTAAAAAATTGCAGGGACGCACATCCACATATGATAAGCACATAAAAAGACCAAAAAACCAAATGCTTAATAAACAGGTGAAAAATTGAAAAAAATCAAATATTATAAAAAGTGAGCAAGATTTTTGTGCAAGATTGAGTCCAACATAAGACCATTGTGCATTACAACAGGGCATACTTATAGCCAAGGTCCATTGATGGCTAGACAGAAGGATAGTTCTATATAAAGTTAGCTGCCGAGTGTAATTGTAAGGCCGGAGACACACTGCTGCGAGATATGGCCGAGTCTTGCTGGTTAAAAGCAAGCTGTGGCACCTTTACTCCGGAGCGGAGCGTGCAGCTGCATGTATTGCTATGCAGCTGCACACTCCACTCCGGAGTGCCGGTGCCACAGCTTGCTTTTAACCAGCGAGACTCGGCCGTATCTCGCACCAGTGTGTCTCCGGCCTAACACTGATCATTTTATTACTACTTTTGACTCATTCAAAATGAGAGCAAAAAAACTGAAAGTGAGATTACTGGAAATTAATTATTCAAAGATAGTAATAAAAAAGGCCTTTATCATCACTCTTAGAACTGATCAAGAGGACTCATTTATTCTGAAGGGCAAACATCCACATGATGTAATTAGATTTATTACCAATTACCATGAGGATTAGCAACTGTTGCTTGACATAATTAATAAACATTGGAATATTCTCTAATCAGATTCAGATTTGAGTCAATATGTGATGGCGAAAACATCCTCCAGCTACCGCAAGGCCACAAGGCCACGTCCATTTCCAATTTACTGGCGTCGAGTCATTTTAAATGAAATGATAAAAAATTGCGCGTGATCCTGTTTTTTCCCCATGTAAAATTATTATTATTTCTTTATATAGCCCCATTGATTCCATGGTGCTGTACATGAGAAGGGGTTACATACAAATTACAGATATTACTTACAGTAAACAAACTAACAATGACAGACTGATACAGAGGGGAGAGGACCCTGCCCTTGCGGGCTTACATTCTACAGGACTATGGGGAAGGAGACAGTAGGTTGAGGGTTGCAGGAGCTCCGGTAATGGTGAGGAGGCAGCGGGGTCATTGCAGGCTGTAAGCTTTCCTGAAGAGGTGGGTTTCCATCTGAAGGATCCAAATGTGGTTGATAGTGGGACGTGTTGGGGCATAGAATTCCAGAGGATGGGGGATATTCGGGAGAAGTCTTGGAGGGGATAAGGTGAGGACCGGAGATTATGTGAGGGAAGATATCGGGAGATTAGTTCAGAGATATATGGAGGAGGCAGGTTATGGATGGCTTTGTATGTCAGTTAGTAATGTAAACTGGATACGCTGTGGGAATGGAAGCCAGTGAAGAGATTTGCAGAGGGGAGAAGCGAGGAGTTGAGCAGCAGAGTGTCACGATCCATTTTTGGATTTGTGGCAGATCTGGTTTCCCTCAGTTCAAAACCTTTTTACTTTCAGGTTATCAGGGGTTAATGCAGTTTCCCCGGTGGCCTGCTGGTGTATTGCATTGCTGCTGGGTCAGCTGATGTGTCTGGTGACCACTCCCACCATCCTTTAAGAGGTCACCTGATGCATCAGCTGACTGTCGGTATTAGTTCATTCTGCAACGACCTAGCTGGGAGAAGGAGCTTTCTGGGAGCAGTGGTTCTACAGCTAAGTTCGGTTTTCCTGGTGTTGTTTTCTTGCTGTGCGGTGCTTTGCAGCAGAAAGCTAAGTGTGGTGTTTTTTATACCCAGTCCCTTTTGGTGTCTGTCTTTCCTTTCCTCTTGTTGTATTAGTGCAGCGGTGGGATCAGTGCTCTCACCTACCGTTTTCCTGCGTAGGGATAAGAGCAGGTGAGGGACAAAGTATCCTGGTCAGCGACAGGGTGAAAGAACCCGTATAGGGACGATAGCAAGATCAGGGCACATCCTTAGGTGAGTGCAGGAGGTGTCCATTCCCCCCTTCCCTACGGACAGGACCCACCATTGTTAAAGTTTCCCTGGTTTTCCCCGGTGTGTCTTTCCATCTGGTGACCAACCTATTGTTAGGTTGTGTCTCACTGCTGCTGTCACATCGTGACACAGAGTTAATGATGAACTGGAGAGGTGGGAGATTGAAGACAGTTAGGCCACAGAAAAGGATGTTGCAGTAGTCGAGGCGGGAGATGATGAGGGCATGCACAAGCATTCTTGTAGATTGAGGGTTGAGGAAAGGATGGATTCTGGAAATATTTTTGAGCTGGAGGCGACAGGAGGTGGAAAGAGCTTGGATGTGCGGTTTGAAGGACAGGGCAGAGTCAAGGGTTACTCCGAGGCAGTGGACTTCGGGTATGGGGGAAAGCATGATGTCATGTTCACGTTGAGTTTGAGGAAGCGAGAGGAGAAGAAAGAGGATATGGCTGATAGACACTCCGGGATTCTGGACAGCAGAGAGGTGAAGTCTGGACCAGAGAGGTAGATCTGAGTGTCATCAGCATAAAGGTGGTACTGGAATCCATGGGACTTTATGAGTTGTTCCAGGCCAAGTGTATAGATTGAGAAGAGTAAGGGCCCTAGAAGAGAGCTTTGGGGGACTCCAACAGAGAGAAGGTGGGATGAGGAGGTAGTGTGGGAGTGGGAGACGCTGAATGTGCGATTGGAAAAGTATGAGGAGATCCAGCATAGGGCAAGGTCTTTGATGCCAAAGGAAGAGAGGATCTGTAGTAGGAGGCAGTGGTCAACTGTGTCGAAAGCATAGGATAGGTCTAGAAGGGGGAGTATAGAGTATTGTCTGTTAGCTTTGGCTGTAAGTAGGTCATTAGTAATTTTGGTCAAGGCAGTCTCAGTTTAATGATGGGGGTGGAAACCAGATTGTAGATTGTCAAAGAGCAAGATACATGAGAGGTGGGAGAAAAGTTCAGCGTGGACGTGCTGCTCCAAGAGTTTGGAAGCGAATGGGAGCAGCGATATTGGGCGATAGCTGGACATAGTGGTTGGGATGAGGGTTGGCTTTTTAAGGATAGGCGTGATTGTTCAATGTTTAGGAGCAGAAGGGAAGGTACCAGAAGTTAGTGATAGTTTGAAGAGATGGGTTAGGGATGGGATAAGTGTGGTGGTGAGGTTGGGGAAGAGGTGGGATGGGATAGGGTTTAGTGCACAAGTGGTGATGTGTGGTTTGGAGAGGAGACAATTAAGCTCCCCTTCAGTGATGTTGGAGAGGGAGTTTATGGGAGAAGGGCATTGGTCTGGTATACAAAGGGGTTGTGGTGGTTGAACAATAAAGACTTGCCCTGTTTAGTCGATCTTATTTTCGAAGTGTGTGGTAAAGTCCTCAGCAGAGATGAGAGAAGTTGGAGGGGGCAGTGGTTGGCAGAGGAGGGAGTTTAAAGTTTTGAATAACAGTTTGGGGTTGTAGAATAGGGAAGATACAAGGGTTGTGAAGTAGGCCTGTTTAGCAGAGGTGAGGGCAGATTTGAAAGCGAGTGTTGCTTGTTTGAGTGCAGTGAAATCATCTAGCGAATTTGTTTTCTTCGAACGCTGCTCTGCAACCCTGGACACTTGTTGGACCTTTTTAGTAATGTTATTGTGCCAGGGTTGTCTCTTGATACACCACACTCTGCCATGAATGAGAGGGGCGATCGTGTCAATAGCTGATGCGAGAGTGGAATTGTAGAAAGCAGTAGCACTGTCTGTGTCATGGAGTGAGGATATGGGTGCCAGTGTTACAATAGAGTCAGAGAGAATGTGAGTGTCTAGGTGTGTGAGGTTTCTGCGGGGGTGCCCATGTTGCTGGACATGGGTTACAGGTGAGGAGGACAGGGATGAGAAAGTGAGTAGATGGTGGTCAGATAGAGGGAGAGGGGAGGTTGTGAAGTTAGATAGAGAGCAGAGACAGGTGAAGATCAGGTCTAATGTATGTCCATCTGTGTGGGTGGCTGAGGAGGACCACTGAGTAAGTCCAAAAGATGAAGTAAGAGACAGGAGTTTGGAGGCTGTTGACTGAAGGGTGTCAGTAAGGATGTTGAAGTCACCCATGATGATAGTGGGAATGTCAACGGAAAGAAAATGAAGAAGCCATTTAGAGAATTGGTCAATTAAGGCAGTTGGAGTGCCTGCTAGGGCCATGGGGTACTCGGGCCAGGTCCGACGGTTCTTAAGGGGGTGGTGGTCATGGCATCAGTGACCCAGTCCTTGGCCCTGGGCGGCCAATAAAAGTCAATTTAAGGGGAAATAAAGTTTATAGGGGTATTGTTTGTGACGCCACCCGTGGTATTCAGCAATGAGGTGGTGGCCGATGCTGCAATTCAGGTCCTCTGGGGCAGATGGTGATGCAGCAGTTGGTACAGTTCTCCATGGGTAGAGCTAGGCCCCATGGCATTTATGGGGTTAACCCCTTCATGACCTCAGCTATTTTCGGTTTTACGTTTTCGTTTTTCGCTCCCCTCCTTCCCAGAGCTATAACATTTTTTATTTTTCCGTCAATATGGCCATGCAAGGGCTTATGTTTTGGGGGACAAGTTGTACTTTTGAACGACATCATTGGTTTTAGCATGTCGTGCACTAGAAAATGGGAGAAAAATTCCAAGTGCGGTGAAATTGCAAAAAAAGTGCAATCCCACACTGGTTTTTTGTTTGGCTTTTTTCATGGTTCACTAAATGCTAAAAATGACCTGCCATTTTGATTCTCCAGGTTATTACGAGTTCATTGACACCAAACATGTCTAGGTTCTTTTTTTATCTAAGTGGTAAAAAAATGTCAAACTTTGTTAAAAAAAATAAAAATAAATTGCGCAATTTTCCGATACCCATAGCGTCTCCATTTTGATCTGGGGTTGGGTGAGGGCTTAGTCTTTGCGTGCCGAGCTGACATTTTTAATGATACTATTTTGGTGCAGATATGTTCTTTTGATCACCCGTTATTGCATTTTAATGCAATGTCGCGGTGACCAAAAAAACGTAAATCTGGCGTTTCTAATTTTTTTAGAGAGGTAGAGGTGGGATTGGGTTAATAGTGCAGTTAGTAGAAAGGAGACGACCCAGTCCTCCACCGTGTCTGTTGTCGGGGCGAGGAGTGTGGGTGAAGTGGAGGCCGCCGTAACACAGCGCAGCAGGGGAGGCGGTGTTAGAGGGTGTCAGCCATGTTTCTATGAGGCCAAGGAAGACAAGATTGTGAGAGAGAGAAAGAGGTAATGAATCACATGAAGCTTATTGCAGATGGTGCGGGCATTCCAGAGTGCTCCAGAGAGAGGAAGCAGAGGGGTGGGAAATTGCAGTAGTTCATATTAGATAGGGAGCGGTATGTTAACTGCTCCTTGGTGTTGGTAGTTTATTGTTTGCAATGTACATGTGGTTTAAGATATGTGGCAAAAACTACGAGGAACCTCAAGACTCATATAAGGGAACATATTAGAACGATAGTAAATGATGACAAGAACAAATAATAATTATGTCTTGTAAAGGGAATTTTTATTCCACACTTCTCATCTATTTATTTCCTCTTGTTTGGAGCCTAGATATAGGGCTAAAAATGTGTCTTTCAGAGCTTATCTAAGATTGACCTCTTAAAGATATCTGTACCGCATAAAAAGAACTATATTATAGCAATCTCTCTGATTGCATTTCTGGACATAATAAATAACTGAATTTGATCTGATCTACCGTATATACTCGAGTATAAGCTGAGATTTTCAGCCCATTTTTGGGGGCTGAAAGTCCTCCTCTCGGCTTATACTCGATTCATACCCAGGGGTCGGCAGGGGAGGGGGAGCGGGGACTGTCTAAATATACTCACTTGCTCCTGGCGCGGTCCCTGCAGGTCCCTGGCTCCCCGGAGCCCCAGCTTCTTCCTGTACAGGGCGGTCACATGGTACCGCTCATTACAGTGATGAATATGCGGCTCCACCTCCCATAGGGGTGGAGCCGCATATTCATTACTGTATTGAGCGGTAACGGTGACCGCTCAGTACAGGAAGAAGCTGCGGCACCGGGGAAGCAGGGACTGCACCGCGCCAGGAGCAGGTGAGTATAACGGGGAGGGGAGCGCTGCGCTGCTCGATATTCACCTGCTCCTCGTTCCAGCCACCGCTCCGTCTTCAGCGTCTTCTGCAGTGAAGACGGAGGGCGCAATGATGTGGTTAGTGTGCACCCTCTGCCTGAACGTCAGTGCAGAAGACGTTGAAGATGGAGCGGCGCCGGAACAAAGTCAGGTGAATATTGAAAGTGCCATGGGCCTGAGCGACGGAGAGGTGAGTATGTGATTTTTTTTTTTATCGCAGCAATAGCAAATGGGACAAGTGTCTGTATGGAGCAGCTTATGGGGCCATAACGTTTGTGCAGCTCTATATGGGGCAAGTGTCTGTATGGGGCCATAATCAACGTTTGTGCAGTACTATATGGGGCAAGTGTCTGTATGGAGCATCTTATGGGGCCATAACATTTGTGCAGCACTATAAGGGGCAAGTGTCTGTATGGGGCCATAATCAACGTTCATGCAGCACTCTATGGGGCAAATATCTTTATGGAGTATCTTATGGGGCCATAATTAACGTTTGTGCAGCATTATATGGGGCAAGTGTCTGTATGGAGTATCTTATGGGGCCATAACGTTTGTTCAGCACTATATGGGGCAAATATCTTTATGAAGCATCTTATGGGGCCATAATTAACATTTGTGGAGCATTATAAGGGGCAAGTGTCTGTATGGAGCATCTTATGGGGCCATAATCAAGGTTTGTGCAGCACTATATGGGGCAAATATCTTTATGGAGCATCTTATGGGGCCATAATCAACATTTGTTCTGCATTATGTTGGGCAAATGTGTCTATGGATCATCTTATGGGGCCATTATTAACCTTTATGCAGGATTATATGGGGCATATTTTAATATGGAGCATCTTATGGGGCCATCGTAAGCTTTATGGAGCAGTATATGGGTCTCCTGACTCAATATGGATATTCAAAAGCACTTAACCTACTGATGTTTCAATTAATTTTACTTTTATTGGTATCTATTTTTACTTTTGACATTTACCGGTAGCTGCTGCATTTCCCACCCTAGGCTTATACTCGAGTCATTAAGTTTTCCCAGTTTTTTGTGGTAAAATTAGGGGGGGTTGGCTTATACTCGAGTATATACGGTAATTACGGTATGTATTCATTTTAATTCATAGACACTAAGACAGCATATCTCATAATTTGATAATTTATATCTATTTGAGCTAATGATGAATCATTTCTTCTTTTTTCTTTCACCAAGATTGAATTTTGATGTACAATATTGCTTTTTGATTGATCCAGCTGTCAATTATAATGGAGAGTTTAAATGTCCGGTGATCACGATGGTACTTACCCTTAGAAGAAGCCAATAATACGGCAAAATGTACGATAGGGATAATACTTCCGGTGTGCCAGGCAGGGATAAAATTATGAGGGACAGTTAGCTTAATTTAGCCTCTTTACACTAGCTCGACATGGCACTTAGCTGACAGCCTGTTGCACAACGAGCACAGTGCTGAATGGCATGCCACCACTTTGTTCTTCTCTGTACAGCTGATCTTAGCCAGGAGTTTGCACTGGGTGGTGAACACTGAATAGCCTCTAACACCTGGGACACTGACAGTGTTCTGATTACACTCGGCAGCTAACTATATAGAACTGTCCCTCTATCTAGCCATCAAATAATATTAAGGGACTTTGCCTATAAGTATGCCCTGTAGTTATGCACATTGGTCTTATGTTGGACTCGAACCTATATAAGGGTTTTTTTTAACTAAGATCCAGCATATTTTCCATGATAATTGTTACTCACACTAGTCATATATTTTAATATGAATTAATAAAAAAGATTATTTTAACTTATTAATATATTTGCACACCATATCCTCTTTCCCTTACCTTATGTGTTATAATTTGTAGTGGTGTAGACTTGTGTGAATTCGCGTATTGATGATTGTGTCAATCTCCCAGAAAATTGCACAAATGTTATAGAGAATATAATGCAAATATAAAACCACTAAAAAAAAGCAAATTACTCCAGAAAACTGGAAAACAGCAATGATGACTCAGGGCCAAAGTATTTTCCTATTTTTTTTAATCTATAGTACTGGTGCAGTAAGTAAGGGGTTAATATAACTGTAATCCATGAGCATGTCTAGAACATGCCAGTAGCCCAATTTACTTACAGACCTTTGATCATCTGCCATACTGTATTATAATAATTTGGTTTCTATATAAATTCACATAATTTACTGTAGTGAAAAATTACCTATTTCTCAAGATTGTTTGTGTAGGATATCCCCAATTCTGTCTTCTTCCATTATTGTCTTGGTACAAGCAGTAGGGACCAGTGAATAACCCAAAAACAGAGATTAGAAGAGAGATTGCAGCTCCAAGCAAAGCCACAAATGAGTAAATACCAGATAGGAGCATCTGAAGGGAAAAAAATACGTTTATAATAAAATGAGTAGGGTTGAGCGACTTTTACTTTTTTAGGATCGAGTCAGGTTTCGCGAAACCCGACTTTGTCAAAAGTCGGGTTGAGTGAAATCGTCCGATTATCGCGCAAAGTCGGGGATCGACCGAAACACGAAACCCAATGTAAGTCAATGGGGAATCAAAGTCGGCAGTGAGTGGAGGACAGGAAAACACCTACAGTGCCCATTTTAATGTCAAAAACATCAATTCTTGTCACTTAAGCTTGTGAATCTTAATTTACCTCATAATAATAGTTAGGCATTGAAAATTGGGGGTCATTTGGCTAAAGTTGTGGGGGGGGATAGGGCTGGCTTAAGTTTTTCGTGGGCCCAGGAAACGCGGACTACGTCACAGCGGTGGAGAAGGGAGAGGTAAGTATTTCAACTTTGCAAGTGCTGTGATCCTGAGCAAGCGGGGGGGCACACTCGTTCGCATTGGCACTGGCACAGGGCCCCTCAAAGTACTGCGGTGTGTTTGACGGCGGGGGCGCCTCCCACCGGCAGAGACACTTTTGTGTACTATGAGGGGCCCTGTGCCAGTGATGTCGCCAACGAGTATGCCCCCCCACCTCATGAAGGAACCTGCACTTTCATCTGCACCTTCCTCTTTGTCCCCGTGTAAGGTGGTATAGTATGCGGGAAGGGGAACCTGACTTTCAGCAGGGTCAGATTCTGGCTGTGTAGAGTGCAAGGGGAATGTAGTGGTCTGGGTCAATGTACCAGCAGACTCATCTAGCAGTGGCTGGGCAATGGGCAGGATGAGGAGGAAACACAGATATAGTCCCAAAGAATAAAGTAGGCTAAATGCAGTTCAAAATTGGTAACAGGAGTAAACAGGCGGCACTGCTTTGTTCAGTGGAGGAGAACACCAAGCAGCGGCAGACACCGTTAGTAGGCCCAACCAAACAAGTAGGCCAAATGCAGGTTAATATCTGATATAGGCCGAAAGCCTGAAGATTGAAGCTCAGCTATATTCAGTGGAGGAGAACACCAAGGAGCAGCAGACACCGTTAGTAGGGCCCAACCAAACAAGTAGGCCAAATGCAGTTTCATGTGTTATGTAGGCCGAAAGCCTGAAGATTGAAGCTCAGCTTTGTTCAGTGGAGGAGAAAAGCAAGGAGCGGCAGACACCGTTACTAGGGCCCAACCAAACAAGTAGGCCAAATGCAGTTTAAAATTTCCTATAGGCCGAAAGCCTGAAGATTGAAGCTCAGCTTTGTTCAGTGGAGGAGACAAGCAAGGAGCGGCAGACACCATTACTAGGGCCCAACCAAACAAGTAGGCCAAATGCAGTTTAAGATTTCCTATAGGCCGAAAGCCTGAAGATTGAAGCTCAGCTTTGTTCAGTGGAGGAGACAAGCAAGGAGCGGCAGAGACGGTTAGTAGGGCCCAACCAAACAAGTAGGCCAAATGCAGTTTAAAATTTCCTATAGACCGAAAGCCTGAAGATTGAAGCTCAGCTATATTCAGTGGAGGAGACAAGCAAGGAGCGGCAGACACCGTTAGTAAGGCCCAACCAAACTAGTAGGCCAAATGCAGTTTCATATTGTAAATATAGGCCGAATGCCTGAAGATTGAAGCTCAGCTTTGTAAAGTGGAGGAGAACACCAAGGAGCAGCAGACACCGTTAGTAGGGCCCAACCAAACAAGTAGGCCAAATGCAGTTTAATATCTGATATCGGATGAAAACTGAGGCTCAGCTTTGTTGAGTGGAGGACAACTGTAATGGGAGGCAGACACAGTTAGTAGGCATAAATAAGAAAGTAGGCAAAATGCAGTTCAAAATTGGTTCGTGGAGTACACAGGCGGCATAGCTTTGTTCAGCGGAGGACAACTGTAATAAGTGGCTCATACAGACAGAGTACTCCTACAATTAAAAAAGGTGGCTAATTGCAGTTCAAAATTTGTAATAGGAGTACACAGTCGGCATAGCGTGGTTCAGCGGAGGAGGACAAGTGTAATTAGTGGCTCTGACACACTGAGTAGGCGTAAAATAAAAAAGAAGGCTATATACAGTTTACAATTGGTAAGAGGAGTACACAGGCGGCCATGCTTGGTTCAGCGGTGGAGGACAACTGTTGTGAGAGTCTGACACAGTTACTAGGACAAAATAAATAAGTAGGCTAAATGCTGCTCTAGATTGGTAAGAGGAGTACACAGGCGGCCTAGCTTGTTTCGGGGGGGACAGTTGTAATGTGTGGCGCTGACAGACAGACAGACAGAGGCCTAACCTAAAAAAAGGTGTCTAAATGCAGTTCAAAACTGCTAGCAGGACTAACCTGGCGGCCTAGCTTGTTTCGGGGGGGGGGCAGTTGTAATGTGTGTCGCCGACAGACAGACAGACAGACAGACAGTCAGAGGCCTAACCTAAAAAAAGGTGTCTAAATGCAGTTCAAAACTGCTAGCAGGACTAAGCAGGCGGCCTAGCTTCTTTTTTTTGGGGGGGGGACAGTTGTAATGTGTGGCGCTGACAGACAGACAGACAGACATAGGCCTAACCTAAAAAAAGGTGTCTAAATGCAGTTCAAAACTGCTAGCAGGACTAAGCAGGCGGCCTAGCTTGTTTCGGGGGGGGGGGGGCAGTTGTAATGTGTGGCGCTGACAGACAGACAGACATAGGCCTAACCTTAAAAAAGGTGTCTAAATGCAGTTCAAAACTGCTAGCAGGACTAACCAGGCGGCCTAGCTTGTTTCAGCGTGGGAGGACAACTGTTATGAGAGGCTGACACAGTTACTAGGCACAAGTAAGTAAGTAGGCTACATGCAGTTCACAATTGGTAACAGAAGTACAGAGGTGGCATAGCTTTGTTCAGCAGAGGTCAACTGTTAGAAGTGGCTGACACAGTTAGTAGACCAAAATACTAAAGTGGGCTAAATGTCAGCTAAGGAATTGGTCATAAATAAACTGGTGGCATAGCGAGGTACAGGGGTGGGCTCCTCTGCAGAGTTGCAGACAGGGGTAGTTGGCGCAAAGTATTAAGGGGTCTAAATGGAGGCCATGGCCCCTGTATATTTTTACTATCATCTATCATTGCAACAAATTTGTTATGGCAGTGCCATTTAAGGATTTAACAGCACAGACTACACAGTGGTGGGGCAGGGAGAGGTAAGTTTTGCAAGTGGTAGAGCACAGTTTGAGCTGGGGGGGAACACTCCCTCGTACTGGCCCAGGGCCCCTCATATTACGACGGTGTGTCTGACGTTGGTTGTGCACCACCACCGTCAGAGACACTTCATTGTACCATGAGGGACCCTGTGCCAGTGCCGTGGCCCAAGAGTGGGCACACCCACCTGTCCAGGCAAACGGCACTCGCACGGGTGCTTGCGCCATGTTGTGACCACGGCCCTGTGGGGGGAGTCAGCCCATTTAGGGAGGTATACAAATGGCCTATGGTGGACATTCGGCACCTGCAAATGGCAGAATTGGATCAGTCAGTAAGAGGAGGCCAAAAACAAGAAATTTTTCTGGCAAGCTACTTGTCAGCAGGGGAAGGTGGGGCAAAATAATTAGAAATCCATGATTGGTTCATTTTAATGAAGGTTAGATCATCAACATTTCGGGGAGCCAGATGTGTCCTTTTTTCGGTCAGTATTGAACCAGCAGCACTGAAGACTCTTTCTGAGAGCACACTAGCAGCTGGGCAAGCGAGCTCCTGTAATGCATATTCTGCCAATTCGGGCCAGGTGTCTAGTTTAGATGCCCAGTAATCAAAGGGGAATGACCTGTGAGGGAGAACATCGATAATGGAGGAAAAATAGTTGGTAACCATACTGGACAAATGCTGTCTCCTGTCACTTTGAATTGATGCAGCAGTACCTGCCGTGTCTGCGGTCATTGCGAAATCACTCCACAACCTGGTGAAAAATCCGCTCTGTCCAATGCCATTTCGGCTTTGTGCACCTTTAGCACCTCTGCCATGTTGCCCCCTACAGCTCGTGTGAGAACCATCAGCGCCGCTGTGTGCTGGGAATGCCTGAACCAAACGGTCTACAAGAGTTGCTTGTTTGGTAGCCAATATTTGCTCAAGGTTCTCATGTGGCATGATATTTTGTAATTTCCCTTTGTATCGTGGATCCAGGAGGCAGGCCAACCAGTAATCGTCATCGGTCATCATTTTGATAATGCGGGGGTCCCGTTTTAGGATACGCAAGGCATACTCTGCCATATGGACCAAAGTTCCAGGTGTCAATTCACTGCTTGTGCTGGGTTGAGGAGCACTTTCTTGAAAATCAACATCACTTGTGTCCCGCAAAAACCCTGTACCTGACCTTGCAATGCCACCAGTTTCTATTGCCCCCTGAGAAGCATCCTCCTCCCATAAATATTCAGCCCCATCATCCTCCTCCTCCTCCTACTCCTCTTCATCCGCCACCTCGTCCCGGAGACTTCCCTGACCAGACAATGGCTGACTGTCATCAAGGCTTCCCTCCTCCTCGGCCGCAGATGCCTGCTCCTTGATGTGCGTCAAACTTTGCATCAGCAGACGCATTAGTGGGATGCTCATGCTTATGATGGCGTCGTCCGCACTGACCAGCCGTGTGCATTCCTCGAAACACTGAATAACTTGACACAGGTCTTGGAGCTTCGACCACTGCACACCAGACAACTCCATTTCTGCCATCCAACTGCCTGCCCGTGTATGTGTATCCTCCCACAAATACATGACAGCACGCCTCTGTTTGCACAGGCTCTGAAGCATGTGCAGTGTAGAGTTCCACCTTGTTGCAACGTCTATTATTAGGCGGTGCTGGGGAAGATTCAGCGATCGCTGATGGTTAAGCATACGGCTGGAGTGTACGGGCGACCGGCGGATGTGCGAGCAAAGTCTGCGCACCTTCAGGGGCAGGGCTGGTAAATCAGGGTAATTCTTGAGGAAGCACTGCACCACAAGGTTCAAGGTGTGAGCCAGGCAAGGTACAGTATGTGTTTCATTTTGGGAAGGGCTATGGCAGCCATAAAATTCCTTTCATTATCACTGACTACCTTGCCTGCCTCAAGATGTACACTGCCCAGCCATGACTGAGTTTCTTGCTGCAAGTACTCTGCCAGTACTTCCGCGGTGTGTCTGTTGTCGCCCGAACACTTCATTTGCAGCACAGCCTGCTGACGCTTACCACTAGCTGTTCCATAATGGGACACCACGGGTGTAACACTGGCAGCTGTGGATGGAGTGTTCGTGCGACTGAGCTCTGTGGACGAGCTTTCGCTTCTGGAGGAGGAGGTGCAAACGCCTACAGCCAACTGTTTCCTAGACCGTGGGCTAGGCAGAACTGTGCCACTATGGCTGTCCCCTGTGGACCCTGCATCCACCACATTAACCCAGTGTGCCGTGATGGACACGTAATGTCCCTGGCCATGCCTACTGGTCCATGCATCAGTTGTGAGGTGCGCCTTTCTACTGACTGATTGCCTCATTGCATGGACAATGCCTTCTTTGACATGTTCGTGGAGTGCTGGGATGGCTTTTCTCGCAAAGAAGTGTCGACTGGGTAGGTCATAGCGTGGTACTGCATAGGCTATCAGGGCTTTGAAAGCTTCGCTTTCAACCAACCGGTAGGGCATCATCTCTAATGAGATTAGTCGAGCAATGTAGCCATTCAAACCCTGTGTATGCGGATGAGAGGAAGAGTACTTTCTTTTCCTATCGAGAGTCTCTTGTAGGCTGAGCTGGACTGGAGAGCTGCATATGGTGGAACTAGGGGGGGTGGTGGTGGACATGGCAGATTGAGAGAGGCTTGGTGATGGTATTCTTGATGTGGGCCTACCTACAGTGTTTCCAACCAAGAACCTTGTGATTCCCTGACTGCTTTGGCCTTGCGACAATACCTCCACATTTGTTACTGGTGGTGTCATAACCGGTGGGCTTACAGTGAGGGAAGCAATGTAGCTTTGCTGACTAGCTTCATTCTGAGCGGGTGCACCTACGTTACGGGATGCTTGGTAGTTAGTCCAGGCTTGCAAGTGCATGCTGGTTAAATGTCTACGCATGCACGTTGTATTTAAATTTTTGACATTCTGCCTTCTGCTAAAGGTCCTTGAGCATTTTTTACAGATAACTTTGCACTGATCATTCAGATCTTGGTTAAAAAAGATGCCAGACTGCACTCTTCCTACTATCGAATACCTTTTCAGGCATTGCACGCTGTGCTACTGTCAACGGATGGCCATGCTGTCCTAAAACTGTTTTTGGTTTTGACACACGTTTTTGGCCAGATACAGGCCTGCCAGATGAAAGCTGTTGCGATTTTGATGCCTGCTGTGGCTCATCCTCCTCCGCTTCAGAGCTACTGCCAGTGGCACCCTGTTCCCCCAATGGCTGTCAATCGAGGTCAACAACTGGGTCATCTATCACCTCCTCTTCAATGTCCTGTGCACCTTCCTCTGTGTCACCGTGTAAGGTGCTATAGCGTTCGGGACGGGGCACCATAGTCTCATCAGGGTCAGATTCTGGCTCAGTACACTGCGAGGGCAATGTTTTGATCTGAGTCAATGGAACAGCATAATAATCTAGCTGTGGCTGTGCATCTGTGCACTCCATGTCCGATTCATCTTGTAATGGGCTGTGAACTATTTCCCTTTCTAACCCTGGCACAGTATGTGTAAAGAGCTCCATGGAGTAAACTGTAGTGTCGCCTGCCGCATTCTTCACTTTTGCTTTGGGTGAAGGACACAAGGAAGCGACTTGTTCCTGACAGTGAGCATCCACTGATGACTCACTGCTTTTAAATTTGGAACTTTCTAAAGAGGAGGCGAAAGAGCTAGAGGCTGAGTCAGCAAGGAAAGCCAAAACTTTTTCCTGCTGCTCCGGCTTTAAAAGCGGTTTTCCTACTCCCAGAAAAGGGAGCCTTCGAGGCCTTGTGTAGCCAGACGATGACGCTGACTCAACAACTCAAGCCTTAGGTGCTATTTTGCTTTTCCCACTACCACCAGATGCTCCACCACCACCACCACCACCATCATTAGCAGCTGGCAATGACCGCCCACGGCCACGACCTCTTCCACCAGACTTCCTCATTCTTGTGAAAATGTTACCAAACTAACAACCGTTATATGGTACTGTAAAACAAGGTAGAAGGTGTATGTAAACTTGTTGTGAATTTAAATCTCCCTTTCTATATGTGTGGGAGGCTGCTGCAAAATTCAGGCCCACTGTATTACACTACACAGTTTCAGTGGCAGAAAGTGACTGGCAGATATACGCCAAACAGAACAGACGTAGATGCACTTAGTGGCAATATAAATCTCCCTTTTTATGTGTGGGAGACAGCAGAAAAAATCAGGCCCACTGTATTACACTACACAGTGTGAGTGGCAGAAAGTGGCTGGCAGATATGCCACAAACAGGACTGACGCAGATGCACTCAGTGGCAATATAAATCTCCCTTTTTATGTGTATGTAGGAGACAGCAGAAAAAATCAGGCCCACTGTATTACACTACACAGTTTGAGTGGCAGAAAGTGGCTGGCAGATATGCCACAAACAGGACTGATGCAGATGCACTCAGTGGCAATAGAAATCTCCCTTTTTATGTGTGGGAGACAGCAGAAAAAATCAGGCCCACTGTATTACACTACACAGTTTGAGTGGCAGAAAGTGGCTGGCAGATATGCCACAAACAGGACTGACGCAGATGCACTCAGTGGCAATATAAATCTCCCTTTTTATGTGTGGGAGACAGCAGAAAAAATCAGGCCCACTGTATTACACTACACAGTGTGAGTGGCAGAAAGTGGCTGGCAGATATGCCACAAACAGGACTGACGCAGATGCACTCAGTGACAATATAAATCTCCCTTTTTATGTGTGGGAGACTGCAGAAAAAATCTGGCCCACTGTATTACACTACACAGTTTCAGTGGCAGACAGTGGCTGGCAGATATATATATATAAAAAAGGGACTGTACTACAATAACAATCTCCCTACAATGATCTCAGGAAAAGTATGGCAGCCAGCAATAAAAAGGACTGCTGCTCACAAAAGTGTGGACAAATAAACAAGATAACTGTGCAGACAGGAAAGAGCAACAGGATTTTTGCTTTTAAAAAAGCAGTTGGTTTGCACAGCGGCGTACAAACAGCAATGCAGCTATCAGGGAGCCTTATAAGCTACAGAGCTGATGCACAGAAATCTAGCCTCCACTGTCCCTGCAAAGAATAGGTGGTGTTGGACAGTGGAAATCACTACAGCACAAGCGGTTTGGGGGTTAATCTTTCCTCCCTAACAATATCCCTGCTTCTGACGAACCTGCAGCAACCTCTCCCTATGCTACGATCAGCAGAAGTAAGATGGCGGTCGGCGTGCATGCCCCTTTATAGCCCCTGTGACGCCACAGAAAGCAAGCCAATCACTGTAATGCCCTTCTCTAAGATGGTGGTGTTATGATCCGGTGACCCTGGAGCCGCATGAGCCTATCTCTGGAGTAGGTGGTACCTGTACTGACCGCAATCCTAATACTGACACCGCAACTAGAAGTAGCCATGGGATGTACCTAACCAGGCCTAGACACCTCGACACAGCCGGAGGACTAAATGCCCCTAAAGATGGAAATGGGAAATCTTATCTTGACTCAGAGCAGAGCCCCAAAGGATAGACAGCCCCCCACAAATATTGACTGTGAGTTTAAGAGGAAATACGTACACAGGCAGAAAAAATAGAGTTTAGCAAAAGAGGCCCTTCTAGCTAGATAGAAAGGATAGGACAGAGTTCTAAGCGGTCAGTATTAAAACACTAGAAAATTCCACAGCAGAAAATACTATACACTACATCTAACTAAAGACATAGGATGTATATCTGCATCTCCAGAGAAACCAGCATGACAGAAAAATCCAAACAAGTCAAACTGGACAAAAACACAATAGATTGCACTGCACATAAAAGCACACTGCATGCGTGCTACAGAGAACCAAAACAAGGCACTTATCTTAGCTGGAATGACAGCAGGGCAGTGGAGCCAGACAGAGATGCAATCCCTCCAAGATACAATGGACAACTGGCAGGGATTGATGGATCCTACAAACCTAAATACCTAATAGAGCTGCAATAAGCAGAAACACCTGCCCTGGCCTATAATCCAGAGACCACTGCACTACCACTAACAACCACCGGAGGGAGCCCAAGAGCAGAATTCACAACAGTACCCCCCCTTGAAGAGGGGTCACCGAACCCTCACCAGAGCCCCCAGGCCGATCAGGACAAGCCAAATGAAAGGCCCAAACCAAATCAGCAGCATGGACATCAGAGGCAAAAACCTGTTATGGACTGGTGATTTAGGAGCGACATGCGACTAGCTCTGAGCAGGTGGTAACTATACAGACCGCAGTTCCTGATCTTAACACAACACTAGCAGTAGCCGTGGGATGTTCCTGTCACTCCCTGGACACCTCGTCACAGCCGGAGAACTAGCTACCCCTAAAGGTAGAAACAGGAAAGCTATCTTGCCTCAGAGAAAATCCCCAAAGGATAGGACAGCCCCCCACAAATAATGACTGTGAGAGGAGAAGGAAATGACATACGTAGTATGAAACAAGATTTAGCAAAGGAGGCCACTTCTAGCTAGATAGATAGTACAGGAAAGAATACTGTGCGGTCAGTAATAAAAACTAGAAAAAGTCCACCGCAGAGATATGCAAAAATCTCCACACCTGACTAAAGGTGTGGAGGGCAAAATCTGCTGCCCAGAGCTTCCAGCTTAGCTGAATAGATCCATACTGATAAGCTGGACAAATGAGCAAAACATAGAATGTGCTGAACAATAAAGTCCACAACAAGTGGACTGCAAAAGGACAAGCAAGGACTTATCTTTGCAGAACTGGTCAGAGTGTCAGGGAAATCCAAAAGAGCAGTGGCTCCAAGCAGGAACAATTGACAACTGGCATTGATTGAGGGATAAGGCCAAACTAAAATAGCCGAGCCAGAAAGACGATCAGTGGAAGCAGCTGCCGATGCTAAATCCAAGAAGCAGCTATACCACTCAAAACCACAGGAGGGAGCCCAAGAGCAGAATTCACAAAAGTGCTACTTACAACCACTGGAGGGAGCCCAAGAGCGGAATTCACAACAGTACCCCCCCCCCCTTGAGGAGGGGTCACCAAACTCACACCAGAGCCCCCAGGCCGATCAGGACGAGCCAAGTGAAAAGCATGAACCAAATCGGCAGCATGGACATCGGAGGCAACCACCCAAGAATTATCCTCCTGGCCATAACCCTTCCACTTGACAAGATACTGAAGCCTCCGCCTCGAAAAACGAGAATCCAAAATTTTCTCAACCACATATTCCAACTCCCCCTCAACCAACACCGGGGCAGGAGGATCAACAGAGGAAACAACGGGTACCACATATCTCCGCAACAAAGATCTATGGAAAACATTGTGGATGGCAAAAGAGGCTGGAAGGGCCAAACGAAAAGACACTGGATTGATAATCTCAGAAATCTTATAAGGACCAATAAACCGAGGCTTGAACTTAGGGGAAGAAACCTTCATAGGAACATGACGAGAAGATAACCAGACCAAATCCCCCACACGAAGCCGAGGACCAACACACCGATGGCGGTTAGCAAAACGCTGAGCCTTTTCCTGAGACAACGTCAAATTGTCTACCACATGAGTCCAAATCTGTTGTAACCTGTCCATCACGGAATCAACCCCAGGACAATCAGAAGGCTCAACCTGCCCTGAAGAAAAACGAGGATGGAAACCAAAATTACAAAAAAAAAGGCGAAACCAAAGTAGCCGAACTGGCCCGATTATTAAGGGCAAACTCGGCCAACAGCAAGAAAGCCACCCAATCATCCTGATCAGCAGACACAAAGCATCTCAAATAGGTTTCCAAGGTTTGATTAGTTCGCTCAGTTTGGCCATTTGTCTGAGGATGGAACGCCGAAGAAAAAGACAAACTAATGCCCATCCTAGCACAAAAGGACCGCCAAAACCTGGAAACAAACTGGGAACCTCTGTCAGACACAATATTCTCCGGAATGCCATGCAAACGAACCACATGCTGAAAAAACAATGGAACCAAATCAGAGGAGGAAGTCAATTTAGGCAAAGGTACCAAATGGACCATTTTAGAGAACCGGTCACAAACCACCCAGATAACAGACATCCTCTGAGACACAGGAAGATCCGAAATAAAATCCATGGAAATATGCGTCCAGGGCCTCTCAGGGACAGGCAAAGGTAAAATCAACCCACTAGCGTGGGAACAGCAAGGCTTAGCCCGGGCACAGATCCCACAGGACTGCATAAAAGAACGCACATCCCGCGACAAGGAAGGCCACCAAAAGGACCTAGCAACCAAATCTCTGGTACCAAAAATCCCAGGATGACCGGCCAACACCGAACAATGGACCTCAGAAATTACCTTACTTGTCCATCTATCAGGAACAAACAGCTTCCCCACAGGACAGCGGTCAGGTTTATCAGCCTGAAATTCCTGAAGCACCCACCGTAAATCAGGGGAGATGGCAGAAAGAATCACCCCTTCCCTAAGAATGCCAACCGGCTCAAGAACTCCAGGAGAATCAGGCAAAAAACTCCTAGAGAGGGCATCCGCCTTAACATTCTTAGATCCCGGAAGATATGAGACCACAAAATCGAAACGGGAGAAAAACAGGGACCATCGAGCCTGTCTAGAGTTCACCGGCTTGGCCGACTCGAGGTAAATCAGATTCTTATGATCGGTCAAGACCACAACGCGGTGCTTGGCTCCCTCAAGCCAATGTCACTACTCCTCAAATGCCCACTTCATAGCCAACAACTCCCGATTGCCGACATCATAATTGCGTTCCGCAGGCGAAAACTTTCGGGAAAAGAAGGCACATGGTTTCATCAAGGAACCATCAGAATTCCTCTGTGACAAAACGGCCCCTGCCCCAATCTCAGAAGCGTCAACCTCAACCTGAAAAGGAAGAGACACATCAGGCTGACGCAAGACAGGGGCAGAAGTAAATCGGCGCTTAAGCTCCTGAAAGGCCTCAACAGCCTCAGAGGACCAATTTGTCACATCAGCGCCCTTCTTCATCAAATCGGTCAGGGGCTTAACCACACTAGAGAAGTTGGCAATGAAACGGCGATAAAAATTAGCAAAGCCCAAAAATTTCTGAAGGCTCTTCACAGATGTGGGTTGAATCCAGTCATGAATGGCTTGGACCTTAACAGGATCCATTTCTATAGACGAAGGAGAAAAAATAAACCCCAAAAAAGAGACCTTCTGAACTCCAAATAGGCACTTAGACCCCTTCACAAATAGAGCATTATCACGAAGGATCTGGAATACCATCCTGACCTGCTTCACGTGAGACTCCCAATCATTGGAAAAAATCAAAATATCATCCAAATACACAATAAAGAATTTATCAAGATAATTGCGGAAAATATCATGCATGAAGGACTGAAATACAGAAGGAGCATTAGAAAGCCCGAAAGGCATCACCAGGTATTCAAAATGGCTTTCGGGCGTATTAAATGCAGTTTTCCATTCGTCACCCTGTTTAATACGAACAAAATTATATGCCCCTCGAAGGTCAATCTTGGTAAACCAACTAGCCCCCTTAATCCGAGCAAACAAATCAGAGAGCAAAGGTAAAGGGTATTGGAATGTGACCGTGATCTTATTAAGAAGGCGATAATCAATACAGGGTCTCAAGGAGCCATCTTTCTTGGCAACAAAAAAGAATCCCGCTCCCAATGGTGACGAAGACGGCTGAATATGCCCCTTCTCTAAAGACTCCTTAACATAGCTCCGCATGGCGGCATGCTCTGGCACAGACAGATTGAAGAGTCGGCCCTTAGGGAACTTACAGCCAGGAACCAAGTCAATAGCACAATCACAGTCCCTATGAGGAGGAAGGGAACTGGACTTGGGCTCATCGAATACATCCTGGAAATCTGACAAAAATTCAGGAACATCAGAAGAGGGGGAAGAGGAAATTGACATTAAAGGAACGTCACTATGTACCCCTTGACAACCCCAACTAGTCACAGACATCGATTTCCAATCCAACACTGGATTGTGTACTTGTAACCATGGAAAACCCAGTACAACAACATCATGTAAATTATGCAACACCAGAAAACGACAATCTTCCTGATGTGCTGGAGCCATGCACATAGTCAGCTGAGTCCAATACTGAGGTTTATTCTTGGCCAACGGTGTAGCATCAATACCCCTCAAGGGAATAGGACTCTGCAAAGGCTGCAAAGAAAAGCCACAGCGCCTGGCGAAATCTAAGTCCATTAAATTCAGGGCAGCGCCTGAATCCACAAATGCCATGACAGAGAAAGATGACAATGAGCAAATCAGGGTCACAGACAGGAGAAACTTAGGCTGTACAGTACTAATGGTAACAGATCTAGCGACCCTCTTAATACGCTTAGGGCAATCAGAAATAGTATGAGCAGAATCACCACAGTAAAAACACAGCCCATTCTGACGTCTGTATCCCCTCTGTTCCGCTCTAGTCAGAATCCTATCACATTGCATAGGCTCAGGATTCTGCTCAGAGGACACTGCCATATGGTGCACCACTTTGCGCTCGCGCAGGCGCCGATCAATCTGAATGGCTAGGGACATAGATTCGCTCAAACCAACAGGCGTGGGGAACCCCACCATAACATCTTTAAGGGCTTCTGAAAGACCCTTTCTGAAAATTGCTGCCAGAGCATCCTCATTCCATTTAGTGAGCACAGACCATTTTCTAAATTTCTGGCAGTAAAATTCTGCCGCTTCCTGACCCTGACACAGGGCCAAAAGTGTTTTCTCAGCATGCTCTACAGAGTTAGGTTCGTCATACAATATTCCGAGCGAGTGAAAAAATGCATCTACATTAAGCAATGCCGGATCCCCTGACTCAAGGGAGAATGCCCAGTCCTGAGGGTCACCACACAGCAGAGAAATAACTATTTTAACTTGCTGAGTGGGGTCACCAGAGGAACGGGGTTTCAGAGCAAAAACAATTTGCAGTTATTTTTAAAGTTCAAAAACTTAGATCTATCCCCGTAAAACAAATCTGGAGTAGGAATTCTAAGGCTGGAGTCTGAACAACATAATCTTGGATACTCTGAACTCTTGCAGCAAGCTGATCCACATGAGAAAACAAACCCTGAACATCCATGTCCGCGCCCAAATCCTGAACCACCCAGAGTTTAAGAGGAAGGAAAAAGACAAAGACTAAAGAGAAAAAAAAAATTGCTCAGAACTCTTTTTCTTTTCCTTCTTTTGAGATGCATTCAACTCATTTTTGCCAGTTGTACTGTTATGGACTGGTGATTTAGGAGCGACATGCGACTAGCTCTGAGCAGGTGGTAACTATACAGACCGCAGTTCCTGATCTTAACACAACACTAGCAGTAGCCGTGGGATGTTCCTGTCACTCCCTGGACACCTCGTCACAGCCGGAGAACTAGCTACCCCTAAAGGTAGAAACAGGAAAGCTATCTTGCCTCAGAGAAAATCCCCAAAGGATAGGACAGCCCCCCACAAATAATGACTGTGAGAGGAGAAGGAAATGACATACGTAGTATGAAACAAGATTTAGCAAAGGAGGCCACTTCTAGCTAGATAGATAGTACAGGAAAGAACACTGTGTGGTCAGTAATAAAAACTAGAAAAAGTCCACCGCAGAGATATGCAAAAATCTCCACACCTGACTAAAGGTGTGGAAGGCAAAATCTGCTGCCCAGAGCTTCCAGCTTAGCTGAATAGATCCATATTGATAAGCTGGACAAATGAGCAAAACATAGAATGTGCTGAACAATAAAGTCCACAACAAGTGGACTGCAAAAGGACAAGCAAGGACTTATCTTTGCAGAACTGGTCAGAGTGTCAGGGAAATCCAAAAGAGCAGTGGCTCCAAGCAGGAACAATTGACAACTGGCATTGATTGAGGGATAAGGCCAGACTAAAATAGCTGAGCCAGAAAGACGATCAGTGGAAGCAGCTGCTGATGCTAAATCCAAAAAGCAGCTATACCACTCAAAACCACAGGAGGGAGCCCAAGAGCAGAATTCACAAAAGTGCTACTTACAACCACCGGAGGGAGCCCAAGAGCGGAATTCACAACAGTACCCCCCCCTTGAGGAGGGGTCACCGAACCCTCATCAGAGCCCCCAGGCCGATCAGGACGAGCCAAGTGAAAAGCACGAACCAAATCGGCAGCATGGACATCAGAGGCAACCACCCAAGAATTATCCTCCTGGCCGTAACCTTTCCATTTGACAAGGTACTGAAGCTTCCGTCTCGAAAAACGAGAATCCAAAATCTTCTCAACCACATACTCCAACTCCCCATCAACCAACACAGGAGCAGGAGGATCAACAGAGGGAAGAACGGGCACCACATATTTCCGCAATAAAGATCTATGGAAAACATTATGGATAGCAAAAGATGCCGGAAGGACCAATAAACCGAGGCTTAAACTTAGGGGAAGAAACCTTCATAGGAACATGTCGAGAAGACAACCAGACCAAATCCCCAACCCGAAGCCAGGAACCAACACACCGACGACGATTAGCAAAACGTTGCGCCTCCTCCTGAGACAACACCAAATTGTCCACCACATGAGCCCAAATTTGCTGCAACCTGTCCACCACAGAATCCACACCCGGACAATCAGAAGGCTCAACCTGCCCTGAAGAAAAACGAGGATGAAAACCAAAATTACAAAAAAAAGGCAAAACCAAGGTGGCCGAACTAGCCCGATTATTAAGGGCAAACTCAGCCAATGGCAAGAAAGCCACCCAATCATCCTGATCAGCAGACATGAAGCATCTCAAATAAGTTTCCAAAGTCTGGTTGGTTCGCTCGGTTTGGCCATTTGTCTGAGGATGAAATGCGGAAGAAAAAGACAAATCAATGCCCAGCCTAGCACAAAAGGCTCGCCAAAACCTAGAAACAAACTGGGAACCTCTGTCGGACACAATATTCTCCGGAATACCATGCAAACGAACCACATGCTGAAAAAACAATGGAACCAAATCAGAAGAGGAAGGCAACTTAGGCAAAGGCACCAAATGAACCATCTTAGAAAACCGGTCACAAACCACCCAGATAACTGACATCCTCTGGGAAACCAGAAGGTCTGAAATAAAATCCATAGAAATATGCGTCCAAGGCCTCTCAGGCAAAAGCAACCCACTAGCGCGGGAACAACAAGGCTTAGCCCGCGCACAAGTCCCACAGGACTGCACAAAAGAACGCACATCCTGTGACAAAGAAGGCCACCAAAAAGACCTACCAACCAAATTTCTGGTACCAAAAATACCAGGATGACCAGCCAACACGGAACAATGAACCTCCGAAATCACCCTACTAGTCCATTTATCAGGAACGAGCAGTTTCCCCACTGGACAGCGGTCAGGTTTGTCAGCCTGAAATTCCTGAAGGACCCGTCGTAGATCAGGGGAGATGGCAGAAAGAACCACCCCTTCCTTTAGAATGCCGACCGGTTCAAGGACCTCCGGAGAATCAGGCAAAAAGCTCCTAGAGAGGGCATCAGCTTTAATATTCTTAGAACCCGGAAGATACGAGACCACGAAATCAAAACGGGAGAAAAACAAAGACCATCGAGCCTGTCTAGGATTCAGCTGCTTGGCAGACTCGAGGTAAATCAGATTTTTATGATTGCTCAAAACCACAATGTGATGCTTGGCTCCCTCAAGCCAATGTCGCCATTCCTCGAACGCCCACTTCATAGCCAACAATTGCCGATTGCCGACATCATAATTACGTTCAGCAGGCGAAAACTTTCGGGAAAAGAAGGCACATGGTTTCATCAAGGAACCATCAGAATTCCTCTGAGACAAAACGGCCCCTGCCCCAATCTCAGAAGCGTCAACCTCAACCTGAAATGGAAGAGAAACATCTGGCTGACGCAACACCGGAGCAGAAGTAAATCGGCGTTTAAGCTCCTGAAAGGCAGAGACAGCCGCAGAGGACCAATTCGTCACATCAGCGACCTTTTTCATCAAATCAGTCAGGGGTTTAACCACACTGGAGAAGTTAGCAATGAAACGGCGATAAAAATTAGCAAAGCCCAAAAATTTCTGAAGACTCTTCACGGATGTGGGCTGAATCCAATCATGAATGGCCTGAACCTTAACCGGATCCATCTCTATAGATGAGGGAGAAAAAATAAAGCCCAAAAAAGAAACCTTCTGCACTCCAAAAAGACACTTAGACCCCTTCACAAACAAAGCATTGTCACGAAGGATCTGAAAAACCATCCTGACCTGTTTCACATGAGACTCCCAATCATCGGAAAAAATCAAAGTGTCATCCAAATATACAACCATAAACTTATCGAGATAATTCCGGATGATATCATGCATAAAGGACTGAAAAACAGATGGAGCATTAGAGAGCCCGAAGGGCATCACAAGGTATTCAAAATGGCCCTCGGGCGTATTAAACGCAGTTTTCCATTCGTCACCCTGCTTAATACGAATAAGATTATATGCCCCTCGAAGGTCAATCTTAGTAAACCAACTTGCCCCCTTAATCCTAGCAAACAAATCAGAAAGCAAAGGCAAAGGGTATTGAAATTTGACCGTGATCTTATTCAAAAGGCGATAATCAATACAAGGTCTCAAGGCGGAATATACCCTTTCTCCAAAGACTCCTTAATATAACTCCGCATAGCGGTATGTTCAGGCACCGACAGGTTGAAAAGTCGGCCCTTAGGAAACTTACAACCTGGAATCAAGTCAATAGCACAATCACAGTCCCTATGCGGTGGAAGGGAACTGGACTTGGGCTCATTGAACACATCCTGAAAATCAGACAAGAACTCTGGAACTTCAGAAGGGGGGGAAGAAGAGATTGACATCAAAGGAACGTCACCATGAACTCCCTGACAACCCCAACCAGTCACAGACATAGATTTCCAATCCAACACCGGATTATGTACCTGCAACCATGGAAAACCCAGCACAATAGCATCATGCAAATTATGCAACACCAAACAGCGACAATCCTCCCGATGGGCTGGCGCCATGCACATGGTCACCTGTGTCCAAAACTGGGGTTTAATTTTAGCCAAAGGTGTAGCATCAATGCCCCTTAAAGGAATAGGGTTCTCCAAAGATTGTAAGGGGAAACCACAACGTCTAGCGAATTCAAAGTCCATTAAATTCAAAGCGGCGCCAGAATCTACAAACGCCATGACAGAAAATGACGACAATGAGCAGATCAATGTCACAGATAACAGAAATTTAGGTTGTACGGTACCAATGGTAACTGAACTAGCGATTCTCTTAATATGCTTAGGGCAGACTGAAATGACATGAGAAGCATTGCCACAGTAAAAACACAACCCATTCTGACGTCTGAATCCCCGTCGTTCAGCTCCAGACAGAATCCTATCGCACTGCATAGGCTCAGGTATCTGCTCTGAGGACAACGCCACAGCATGCACAACTCTGCGCTCACGCAGGCGCCGATCAATCTGAATGGCCAGAGACATAGAATCGCTCAGACCAATAGGCGTGGGAAACCCCACCATAACATCTTTAACAGATTCAGAAAGACCCTTTCTGAAAATTGCCGCCAAAGCATCCTCATTCCATTTAGTCAGCACAGACCATTTTCTAAATTTCTGACAATACAATTCTGCCTATTCTTGACCCTGAAACAGGGTCAACAAGGTCTTCTCAGCATGATCCACAGAATTTGGTTCATCATATAATAACCCTAGAGCCTGAAAGAAGGCTTCTACATTAAGCAAGGCAGGATTCCCAGATTCCAGGGAAAATGCCCAATCCGGAGGATTGCCACGCAGCAGGGAGATGACTATTTTAACCTGCTGAATGGGATCACCAGAAGAACGAGGTTTCAGAGCAAAAAACAGTTTACAGTTATTTTTAAAACTCAAAAATTTAGACCTGTCCCCAAAAAATAACTCAGGAGTAGGAATCTTAGGCTCTAAAACCGGAGTCTGAACAATATAATCGGAAATACCCTGTACCCTAGCAGCTAGTTGGTCTACACGAGAAGCTAATCCCTGAACATCCATGCTAGCAAACAGCTCCTCAGTCACCCAGAGGAAAAGAGGGAAGGAAAGACAAAACAGACTGCAGAAAAAAAAATGGCTCAGGACTTTTCTTCCCTTCTTCTGAGATGCATTTAACTCATTGTTGGCCAGTTGTACTGTTATGATCCGGTGACCCTGGAGCCGCATGAGACTATCTCTGGAGTAGGTGGTACCTGTACTGACAGCAATCCTAATACTGACACCGCAACTAGAAGTAGCCGTGGGATGTACCTAACCAGGCCTAGACACCTCGACACAGCCGGAGGACTAAATACCCCTAAAGATGGAAATGGGAAATCCTATCTTGCCTCAGAGCAGAGCCCCAAAGGATAGGCAGCCCCCCACAAATATTGACTGTGAGTTTAAGAGGAAATACGTACACAGGCAGAAAAAACAGAGTTTAGCAAAAGAGGCCCTTCTAGCTAGATAGAAAGGATAGGACAGAGTTCTAAGCGGTCAGTATTAAAACACTAGAAAATTCCACAGCAGAAAATACTATACACTACATCTAACTAAAGACATAGGATGTATATCTGCATCTCCAGAGAAACCAGCATGACAGAAAAATCCAAACAAGTCAAGCTGGACAAAAACACAATAGATTGCACTGCACATAAAAGCACACTGCATGCGTGCTACAGAGAACCAAAACAAGGCACTTATCTTAGCTGAAATGACAGCAGGGCAGTGGAGCCAGACAGAGATGCAATCCCTCCAAGATACAATGGACAACTGGCAGGGATTGATGGATCCTACAAACCTAAATACCTAATAGAGCTGCAATAAGCAGAAACACCTGCCCTGGCCTATAATCCAGAGACCACTGCACTACCACTAACAACCACTGGAGGGAGCCCAAGAGCAGAATTCACAACAGGTGGGGACCGAGACCTATGTCATCACGCTGCCCACACTCTGCGTCCACCTTCATTGGCTGAGAAATGGCACTGAAAGCGTCATACGAAACGCGACTTTGGCGCAAAGATCGCCGACAGCATGGCCGATCCCACGATGGGATCGGGTCGGGTTTCACGAAACCCGACTTTGCTGAAAGTCGGCGATTTTTGAAAATGTCCGATCCGTTTCGCTTAACCCTACTGAGGATCCCTTTCAACATGGGACCCCTTTAAGAAATAACCCTGGACAGGTTTAAAGCAGCAAAAAGAAAGTTTAAGAACTATTTACAGTCAGTTCAGATTTCTTCTAGTCAGACGGCTTCCAGGGCTTCTTTTGGCACTGAATCCTTCCTGGCCTGGGAAGGGTTGGATCCAAGGTCACCCCTGGAGCTTGGTAAATGCCATTAGTTTGTCTTTCATGTATTGTCAAGTCATACGCAGCAATAGAAGTTTACGTAGCTTGAGTATGGGCATTCACGATAGCAGGGGCTGCGGCCGCTGTCTCGGTGGTAGTAGCTACCAGCAGTTCAGCTGCAGTAGTGGGGAAGATTTATTGGGCCCCCTGTGACGCTATGAGTGGTGCACACCTCCTAACATCTCGAGCCCACCAATCGTTTCCATTCCGGTGCCGAGTATAAGCTACAGCATCCCCTGGGTATACGTCCTGGCCCAAGTATCCCTCTCGAGGACTAGGTTCCACCTCGTCCCTGGTGACATGGACCCTCACCGGTAATCCAATCTCCTGAATAAAGCCGTTCCCTTTTTGGAGATGGAAGAACACTACAACACCCCATCTCAGTGCAAGGCTGTCCTGTATTTCACCTCGGGCTCTTTGTGCTTCTTCCCTCTCCCACTGTGAGATCAGGCACCGCCGGTATTCCTCCCAGGTGAGGATTCTAATGTGGGGCCCGTACAGTCCAGCGCTAGGGGCGTAGCCGGAGGGAAGTACCACCGAGGTTTAAGCAGCAGTAGCGGGCGCTGGGGCGAGATTAGTGGCCGGGAAGGAAGCAGTCGCGAGTGCGGGGCTGGTCGCTGGGATGGGGCCGCTTCCGGTACCTGCGCCGGATGTGATTCCTCCAAAGCCGGTCCGCTCCGCTGTCACCACCTTGTTATCCAGGGGCCGGTGGTGTAGCTCTCCCACTGACGGCTCCAAGGGGTCCACATCCTCCAGTGGCAGTAGATCTGGGTACTCCTCTGGTATCTGGGGATTGCGCTGGGTGGGGTCGTTCTCTCTCAGATTCCCGTTGGTCGTCATCTCTGCTCCTTCCTGGTCTTTTTCCTGCTCTCTCCTCCGGGGGCTGTTTCTTTTTCTTTGTCTCCTCCCTCCATTGAGGGTCAGGAGGCAGATCTCGGCTGCTGATGGACACGTCCTCAAGGCACAGAGGTAGTTGGACTGGGCGGCCATTATTTTTCGCGCTCTCAGTTAGTTCACACCCACGACGGCATGCCCTTCTTCTTTTCCTGCGCCCCCTCGTGGCGCGGTAACGGCGGCTGTTTTGGCGGGAATTTTTGGCTGTCTTTTGCAATACACAGTCTTTCAGTAAGTATGCGCACTAATGGTTTTCGGCTTTGCCCGCAGTTGGGCAAAGCATACTGCGCGTGCGCAAGGCAAGATTGCCTTGTGCACTCGTTAACTAGGTAGGAAAGCGAATCAACGTCATGTCAATTTCGCGACCAGCGTGCGGCCAGCGGGAAAAAAAGGGGTTAATAAAAGACCCGAAAACAACGCCCATATGACCCAAAAAAGGACCCGTCAAATTCAGGTGACAGGTTCCCTTTAAGTAGATCCTGTTCGTGACGCCAAAAGATTGGAGCGCCCCCATGGGGCCGTGGGGTACTCTGTACCGGGTCCTTCGGTTCACAGGGGGATGTCACGGTGGCTGACCCGGTGGCTGACCAATAATGGAAAACTGCTAATTGGAGTTTGCTACAAGCCTTGTAATATAGCTGAACAGCTAGAGGATGAAATTTTGCAACAAATTAAAAAGGCAGCAAACAGTAATAGTGTTTTTATTATAAGGCATTTTAATTATCCAGACATCAATGGGACATGTAATCTTCTGGTTGTGCTAAAATCTGCAAGCTGTTATCCACAGTTCAGGACAATTACCTCTCTCAGCTTGTAGATGAATCAACCAGAGGATGTAATCTTCTGGATCTGGTTCTGTGAAACAGACCAGATACAATTTCAGTTCTACAGGTCAGTGAGCATTTGGAAAGCAGTGACCATAATATGGTAAGTTTCAATGTAATTTTCAATCAAACATTCAAAAGGGGAAATGCCAAAACCTGGAACTTTAGGAAAGCTAATTTCAACAAATTAAGGGAAGAGTGTAATCATGTAGACTGGGACCATGTCATGGTAACTGGGGATCCCAAACATAAATGGGGCATTTTGAAAGAAATAATAATAGAATCCTGCAGAAAACTTACACCATTTGGTAATAAAATATCAAAAAGTGAAAAGAAACTATTATGGATAAATAAGACAATACAAAGTTTAATAAGACTAAAACAAAGGGCATTCAAAATCTTGAAAACTGAGAACACTGAAATAGCATTTCAGGAGTATAAAGATCTAAAAAAGAAATGTAACAAAGAAATCAAGCCAGCAAGTTATCTGCAGAGAAACAAATCGCCAGCAACATTAAAATAAATCCCCAAAATTTGATTAAATACATCAATGCCAAAAAGAAAAAAAACAGATGGTTTCAGCCCCTTAAAAGACAATAATAACAAGATAATTATAGAGGACAAAGAAAAGGCTGACATATTAAACCGACACTTTTCATCCGTGTTCAGCAATGAACTGTCTGTTCCAGGGATCATTCCACACAGCAAAAATCAAAGTTCACCACCTCATATAACTAGTTTACCACAAAAGCAACTCTATACATTGATAGCTGCTACTACTCTCTTCAGAATAACCTCAAGCACATTTATTAACAACACAGTAAAAATGCAATTATGCTGTAGCGCAGGTGTCACGGCTGGCACCAGCCTGGAGAAGGTTTTTTTATTATTATTTTGCAGTATGTACATATATTCATTATGTAAACTAGTGGGAAAGTCACTGAGGGATCAGTGATCTGTCAGCGGGTTGCATTATGAATACCTTATCAGAGCACCACATGCAGATCCCCCTACAGGCCGCCCCAAATCGCGAGAATCTCATTAACTCGAAACTGAAAATAAAGATTTAACAACAACCACAAGATGGATTTCATCAACAAAGGTATAATTTTAATCATGAAAAACAGGGTTGATTCCAGCTCCACAAAGATGCCTTGAATAAAATTAAATCCTTTATTGGTGCATATTTAAAAGACAAGGGTTGTCATGCTCTCCATGATAAAACGGGAAACGAGCAAATCAGTATGGATGGGCGGGCTAAGGCTCACTGGGTGTGTGGGTCCACCCCAAGGCGCGTTTCGGATGCTGTTCCTTCATCAGGGGTGAGCGTTAGCCTGCCCAACCATACAGGCACAATGTTATACGTTTGAATTTAACCCCTCATACTGGTCACTCATCCATGCATATTTTGCACATTATACAGTATATAATGTCTAGCTCTAGTTTGACTGGTGTACTCTTTACAGTTGGACAAGCTTCTCACTCTTGTTTATATGTATTATCTAGATTCACATCTTTGGTTGATTATTCTTAGACGTTTCATAAAATTATGTCTACATTGTGTGATTCCATTGTCTCACCGGCTCCCGTGAGTCCTTCTATATTGGTGCACCCGGTTTTATGTGGAATTGTCCATTATTCTCCCAAGCCTGTTTTTGTATTTTGTATAATAAAGTTTTGATGTTTTATACTTTCAACGGAATGCTGAGTTCCAGTACGTGAGCAGTTTGCAAACCAGTCAGTGTGATGGCACTTGCAAGCACTGCAGCATCACTGCTGTAGCTGACTTGTGGAAATGGGCGCATCAGTTGGCCACCTTCTCCCTCTAGACACCCCACTGCCTTAAATGGCACTCTAAAAATTGAGAGGACTGCTTGATGACTCTGTGGTTATGGTGGAGAAGTTGGAAAAAAAGCACAAACCGTAAATTATTTTTTAGCTGGGGAAGGGTGCATGGGAATAAGAATACACCAGCAAAAAAGGAACATTTTGACAAGGGACATTGCCGCATGTGGTTGCCCACCTTCTTCCTCTAGTCACAACAATGCCTGTGATGGCCCAATAAAAAATATTATTAATCATAGGAAGAACGACACCACAGCTACAGAGGCGACTGTCTGATAGCCCAGCTCGACTACTTATCTCTACTGAAGACCCGTTAAGCTTTTTGAGAGTTGGGTGGAGGACATCATCTCTGAAAATATGGTTGTGACGACACAGCATTTTACCATAATTAATCAGCGGTCAGTATATTTTTAGTAAGCCTGGAGTAATAGACGGCTATCTCTATATTGACTTTTGAATGTATGTGTTTCTTTCTTGTTGGTCAAGAAAATGTAATATTGACTTGTAAGTTGACATTTGTTGTATCATATTGTGCTGTTATCCTGGATGACTAGAGGCTCAGGATAATTGAGCAATAATGTTTGCTGATATGTTGACTACACATTGTCCAGGCCAGCTAGCTTGCAAAACAGAGCAGTTAAAACTATGCAAATAGATATAATAATCGAACAATGCGAGTTGATCTTGTCAGCATTCTTCCCCTTTAGCTGTGAATGCTGGCTTGAAGGACAACAGCTACGTGAGATATATACAATCAGATAGAGATACATCCAAAGACCCAGAGACTCCATCATGAGGGTCACAGATTTGTCATTCTACAGGATGCCAGGTTAGGGGACTGTTATGACCTGGTGGTAACGGAGCAGCACTGATATGACCTGGTGGTAACGAAGCAGCACTGCTATGACCTGGTGGGTATGGAGCAGCACTGAAATGACCTTGTGGGTACGGAGCAGCACTGAAATGACCTGGTGGGTACGGAGCAACACTGATATGACCTGGTGGGTACGGGGCAACACTGATATGACCTGGTGGGTAAAATAGATCATGAACAAGCTCTGAGGAGGTGGTAGCTTTACTGACCGCAATCCCTAATCCTAACACAAACACTAGAAATAGCCGTGGGACGTTCCTGTCACTCCCTAGACGCCTCTTCACAGCCTAAGAACTAACTACCCCTAAAGATGGAAATAGAAAACTATCTCGCCTCAGAGAAATTCCCCAAAGGAAAGATAGCCCCCCACATATATTGGCTGTGAGTGGAGAGGGAAATGACAAACGCAGGGATGAAAACAGATTTTAGCAAAGGAGGCCAACTCTGACTAGATAGACAGAAATAGGAAAGGGAACTGTGCGGTCAGTATATAGAACCTAAAAATCCACGCAGAGATTACAAAAATAACCTCCACACCGACTCACTGTGTGGAGGGGCAACTCTGCTTCCCCAGAGCTTCCAGCTAGCCTGAATGTTTCATAATGACAAGCTGGACAAAAAGAGACATAACTTTAACCCTGCTGTTCTGTTAGGTCAAAAATGACCGTTTTTGAAATTCTATAATGTTATAAAAATTCAGCGTGTGATTCTGAGACTTGAGGCTCCCTGACTTTTCGTCATTAGGGGGGTACTCTCTGTGGGAATTTTTTTTTTTTTTAATTTTTGTTTACTTTATTTGGTACAATTTTTTTTACACTTGTACTGTTCGGTCAAAAATGACCGATAGGCCTTTATTCAGCTCTCCAGACAATTTTTGACAAAAATAAAGGTGCTATCACCTCATTTTGAACTATATATTGCATCTACTACTATTTATCAATGTATCTGACTACTTTTGGTCAGAACAGATTTACACATACCAACATTTTCAAGTTGCGAAACAGCCGACGGATTCGCTTCCAGTATAGCTATGCGCAATTTATTTCACTGGTTTTTATTTACCCTGCTGTTCATATAGATCTAGTTCCATTCAGTTGTCAACATTTCATATTGTAAATCATGATTTTCTGATTTTCCATGTGTTTGCTGGTTGTACAGTATTACACTGTACATAAATGTTAATTTATTTGATTCAAAAAATAAAAGTTTTTGATTTAATTTTTCATCTGATTATTGAAAACCATGTTCACATACAGTAAAACAATGCAACAGGTAATCAAATAACACTTGAATTAGGTACAAATCACAACTTTGTTAGGTCCGGTCAAAAATGACCGGGAACAGTACAAGTGTATGTGAAATCTAAACAGAACAGCAGGGTTAAACTGAACAGTAAGTACAAGAACTAGCAAGAACTTATCTTATGCTGACATGGACAGGCCATCAGAGAAATCCAAGGAGAAGACTGAGTCTAACCTAGAAGAACATTGACAGCTGGCATGAATTACAGGCCAGAGCCCTGTTAAATACCAAGGCCAAGGGAGACGATTAGTGAAGTCAGCTGCCAGGCCAAACTCCAGGAGCAGCAGTTCCACTCAAACCCACCAGAGGGAGCCCAAGGGCAGAACTCCCAAAAGTATCATTCACAACCACAGGAGGGAGCCCAAGAACGGAATTCACAACAGGGGACTATGGCCCTGGCTGAAAGAATACAGATCAGCTCCATAGGCCATTGATGAACCATGGAAACATTTGGGGTAATCAGGATTTGGACCCTTCAGTCACCTGATCCTCTTGAATACATTTGTGAAAGCCAGGAATGGGACCCATTGGTCACGTGGCTCCATGATGATATTTGGAGAAGCTAGGTTTTGACCCTCATGTCAAAAGGCCATTGTACCTCAATGGACTTTCATCTTCTTAAGCTTGTCATTACCTCCTCTCTGTGCATGCCGTGCCACAGGTGGGGTAGTTGTCCCTGGAAACTCTGAAGTAACAATTGCTCTTATCCCAGCACATCAGCGGAAGGGTAATACTCTGTAATTTGCACCATCTTGGGTAGGCTTGAGCGACTTTTACTTTTTTAGGATCGAGTCGGGTTTCGCGAAACCCGATTTTGTCAATAGTCGAGTCGAGTGAAATCGTCCGATTATCGCGCAAAGTCAGGGATTGACCGAAACACGAAGCCCAATGTAAGTCAATGGGGGAGCAAAGTCGGCAGTGAGATGAGGACAGGAAAACACCTACAGTGCCCATTTTAATGTCAAAAACAGCAATTCGTGTCACTTAAGCTTGTGAATCTTAATTTACCTTATAATAATAGTTAGGCATTGAAAATTAGGGGTCATTTGGCTAAAGTTGTGGGGGGGTAGGACTGGCTCAAGTTTTTCGTGGGCCCAGGAAATGCGGACTACATCACGGCAGTGGAGCAGGGAGAGGTCAGTATTTCAACTTTGCAAGTGCTGTGATCCTGAGCAAGCAGGGGGGCCCACTCGTTCGCATTGGCACTGGCACAGGGCCCCTCAAAGTACGGCGTTGTGTTTGACGGCGGGGGCGCCTCCCACCGGCAGAGACACTTTTGCGTACTATGAGGGGCCCTGTGACAGTGACGTCACCAACAAGTATGCCCTCCCCACCTGATGAAGGAACCTGCACTTTCATCTGCGCCTTCCTCTTTGTCCCCGTGTAAGGTGGTATAGTATGCGGGAAGGGGAACCTGAATTTCAGCAGGGTCAGATTCTGGCTGTGTAGAGTGCAAGGGGAATGTAGTGGTCTGGGTCAATGTACCAGCAGACTCATGTAGCACTGGCTGGGCAATGGGCAGGATGAGGAGGAAACACAGATATAGGCCCAAATAATAAAGTGGGCTAAATGCAGTTGAAAATTGGTAACAGGACTAACCAGGCGGCATTGCTTTGTTCAGTGGAGGACAACTGTAATGAGAGACAGACACAGTTAGTAGGCCCAAATAATAAAGTGGGCCAAATAAAGTTCAAAATTGGTAACAGGAGTAAACAGGCGGCACTGCTTTGTTCAGTGGAGGAGAACACCAAAGAGCGGCAGACACCGTTAGTAGGCCCCAACCAAACTAGTAGGCCAAATGCAGTTAAATATCTGATATAAGCCGAAAGCCTGAAGATTGAAGCTCAGCTTTGTTCAGTGGAGGAGAACACCAAGGAGCGGCAGACACTGTTAGTAGGCTCCAACCAAACTAGTAGCCCAAATGCAGTTAAATATCTGATATAGGCTGAAAGCCTGAAGATTGAAGCTCAGCTTTGTTCAGTGGAGGAGAACACCAAGGAGCGGCAGACACCGTTAGTAGGCCCCAACCAAACTAGTAGCCCCAATGCAGTTAAATATCTGATATAGGCCGAAAGCCTGACGATTGAAGCTCAGCTTTGTTCAGTGGAGGAGAACACCAAGGAGCGGCAGACACCGTTAGTAGGCCCCAACCAAACTAGTAGGCCAAATGCAGTTTCATATTAAAAATATAGGCCGAAAGCCAGAAGATTGAAGCTCAGGAAAAAAAAACAGGAGAACACCAAGGAGCGGCAGACACAGTTTGTAGGCCCCAACCAAACTAGTAGGCCAAATGCAGTTTAAAATTTGTAAATATAGGCCGAAAGCCTGAAGATTGAAGCTCAGCTTTGTTCAGTGGAGGAGAACACCAAGGAGCGGCAGACACCGTTAGTAGGCCCCAACCAAACTAGTAGGCCAAATGCAGTTTCATATTAAAAATACAGGCCGAAAGCCAGAAGATTGAAGCTCAGGAAAAAAAACCTGGAGAACACCAAGGAGCGGCAGACACCGTTAGTAGGCCCCAACCAAACTAGTAGGCCAAATGCAGTTTCATATTAAAAATATAGGCCGAAAGCCAGAAGATTGAAGCTCAGGAAAAAAAACCTGGAGAACACCAAGGAGCGGCAGACACCGTTAGTAGGCCCCAACCAAACTAGTAGGCCAAATGCAGTTTCATATTAAAAATATAGGCCGAAAGCCAGAAGATTGAAGCTCAGGAAAAAAAACCAGGAGAACACCAAGGAGCGGCAGACACCGTTAGTAGGCCCCAACCAAACTAGTAGCCCCAACGCATTGCGGGGGTGGGAGGGATGCAGCCTGCTGAGCCTGGGCCTGTGTGCATCCTGTAATGCCAAGCTGTATTGCTTCACAGTTTGTGAACCAGGCCTTTCCTGGCTTCTGATCCTAGAGTCTGACTTAGCTCTCAATGGGAAGATGTTTAGGTCATGTAGAGGCTATTTCCCCTCTCTATTTTATCCCCCCCCGGTAGATAGTCAGAAGAGAACACTGACCCTTTTACTTTCCAAATCTCAAATGTTGCATCATACAGACTAAAGGCATAGACTACTGACTGTATATACTAAATGGGCGGTGTAATATACTATGTCACGGGGCTGTGCTATAATACATGGGCTATATATATATATATATATATATACTATGTGGCTGTGTTATATACTGCATGGCTGTGTTATATACTGCGTGGCTGTTTTAAATACTATGTGGGCTGTGTTATATACTACGTGGGCTGTGCTATATACTACGTGGGCTGTGCTATATACTACGTGGGCTGTAATATACTGCGTGGACTGTGTTATATACTGCGTGGGCTGTGTTATATACTGCGTGGGCTGTGTTATATACTGCATGGCCTGTGTTATATACTGCATGGGCTGTGCTATATACTGCGTGGGCTGTGCTATATACTGCGTGGGCTGTGCTATTTACTATGTGGGCTGGGCAATATACTACATGGGCTGGGCAATATACTACGTGGCTGGGCAATATACTACGTGGCTGTGCTATATACTACATGGGCTGTGTTATATACTACATGGGCTGTGTTATACGCTACTTGCCTGTGGTATATTTCTCTGCTGTATCTGTGCATCATGAATCGTGGTATGTGTTAAAGAGGGAGGCCCACTGAGACTCTTTCGCCTGGGGCTCTCAAAAACCTGGAGCCAGCCCTGACCCTTTGCCCCGATTCCATGGACTTTAGGATCAACAGATTGGAACAGTGGCAAGAACTGGACCACTTTGCTATGGGAATATAGTCATATCCATCCTGCAGTCTAATGTCAAAAAGGGCCTGGAGAACCTAACATTTTTCAAAATGAATCTGGCATGGATCAGTGCTGACTTTCATTTACCTACAGATGATGCCAATGATTATATCAATCATACCATCTGCCTGCCTGATTGTCCATGGTCTGTTTTCTACAGCATCCTACTGCCACCAGCTGTGTTCCTACTCCCTATTAATCATGTCATCTATTCTGTAGTACTTTTGCTTCCTGGGCTGCTGTTGCTGTCACACATCTCCTTGCCTGTCCTTTTCTAATACTCTACCATGTGGCTTTTGCTACTGCCTCTGCACAGCCACACATTTCCTGGCTGCCTATCCACCCTTGTTTTATACTGCTAGACCATTCTGCTGACTTTGGTGACTCTACACAGAGAGACATCACCTTCCTTGCCCTGTCATAATTATTTAATATAAAACTTATGCCACTGAAGAACCACACCAGCCACATATCTTCTGGCTGCCCACTGTGTTATATAGTGTTAGACTATATTGCTTCTGTCATAGCTTATATTACTGGCTCTATACTGCCAGACATCTCCTTGCCTGCTCCATCCTAATTCACTACCATGGACATCTGCCACTGCACAGCCACATATTTCCTAGCTGCCCGTTCACTGTGATTTATAGTGATTCACTGTACTGTTGTTGCAAAACATACTCTTTTGAGGGTACGCAAATATGAAACAACTCTCAAAATAGGACAAATTTTTGGAGAGGTTTGGTGACAACTTGAAGCCATTGCATTTTCACTTTGAAAATAGCTAACCTCTTCCTGCTCCCTAAAAAAGGGATAATTATTGATGACTTTATAAAAAGCCTTTGCAATTATTCATTTTGGAAATTGCAAGCCGGTTGTGCATTCAAAAAAGGGATAATTTCTTCCCTCCTAGGTGAGAAGCCATTATCACTAATTCACATTCGAAAGTGTACACCTGTTTCATTTCCCTATATAATGGGATAATTTTGAATAGATTGTGAAAAAGCTATTGCTGATACACTAACAAAGAAAAAAGCTCTTGTTTCTTTTTAAACAAGGATAATTTTTGCGCTCCCCGTGTGAAAAGACCAAGGCTTCTTCCGCTTGCACAGCTTGCTCATAGCAGTAGAAAGGCAGGCATCTGCCCTCCAAAAAAGGTAATTTTTGGACCATTTATAGATTTTAAGTAGCCTACAAAGTCTGAAACTGCAGTGTCTAGTTAAATAGGCTGCTGCTTACCAGCAGTTGTCATCCGTTTTTCCTTAGCCAGATAGGTTAAGGTCGCTTGGGCATTAATAAGACTATTTGCATAACAGGGATTAAAACTGCAATTAATTGTTTTCAGGCAATGAAACACTTTTCAGTATTCCAATTTGGAGGGAATATATTAGCTACAAATTAAATATTTTGGAAAAATTTGGCGAGGCCTGCAAAACTGAATTTCAAATGATTCGCTCATTCTTGTTCCCAATTGCAGGAATGCTGATAGTGCCCTAATTTCGCTGTATTATCTATAAGTGGCCGCTGCTTCCTATATGCAGACCTATAAGGTCATGCTCCCATAGCATACTAAGAACTCCAATATATTTAAAAAATAAGATATATAGATATTTATTTAAGAGCAACTATAAGTTGGGAATTCCTACATTTTGAAATATTCAGTATAGGTATATGGTGCTTTAGGATGATGATTTTTGTAATAAAGTTAATCATTAATTTTTATATTGTGTTCATTGTTTAGTTATGGTAGCATTTTGACAATGAGCTATATTCTTAGTGACAGTCAAGGGGTGGAGTGATCCTACGGAAAATCAGCGGAGATATAAGAATAGAGCTCAAAAGAAAATGTGACAGACAAAAACAACAAAGTGAGTGGAACTGAAATTTTCTAATTATACAATTATGGAGCCAGGCTGGAAAACAAGACCCAGGTAAATGTATTAACTCCTTATCATATGATCACACAGCAGAATTGTTACATAAGTATCTACAGCATTAATCCGAATGACATTTTCAGTGATCTGAGCACTTACAGCAGAAACAATTAAGATTTATGAATAGTGTTGAGCGATACCGTCCGATATTCGAAAATATCGGTATCGGATTGGATCGGCCGATATCCAAAAAATATCGGATATCGCCGATACCGATACCCGATACCAATGCGTCAATGGGACAAAAATATCGGAATTAAAATAAACCCTTTCTTTCCTTGTAGGTTAATTCTACATGAAGGAAAACAACTAAGAATAATGTAGGATGTATTGGGGGAGGTGGAGGAGACATTAAAGGCATAGAGGTTTAGCCCAATCAAATGGAATAGCAGGAATTTATTTTTTTTTAAGACGTTCAGAATTACAAAGATATTGACTACGTTAAGATTTTTTATATTTAGCCAGATATTTATGTTTCACTACTTCCGTGCTGTTCACCTTTTTTACTTCTCCCACACTTTCTTCTTCATCATCCTCAGCAGCAGCATCTTTTTCATCAACTTCTCCTTCACCTTATTCATCTTCTTCTTCACCTTCTTCCTATTTTTTTTCATTCTTCATATTCTTTTTATTCAACTATTATTATTCTTCATATCCTACTTCTTCATCTTCTTCATATTCTTCTTCTTCATCATATTCTTATTTGTGACAGGCATTCCTGTAGTTGTTATCTATAAAAGTTTGAAGATTACACCTTCCGTTCTGCCTGTCACAAAAGATTTACAACAGGATTTGTCCGCGTTTAGTTTGGCCTGCAGCAGCAGGTTTTTTCCAGGGGCACCACGAGGAGGAACGGACTCACCCCCATACACTGCTTAGTCTTCTTCTGCTTATAATTTAGATATCTTTTGCTCTGATTTTTAGTCTTATGCTTAATGTTCTTCTGCTTTTTGTTCTGCAGCTTCTTGTTCTTCTGCTTCTTGGTCTTCAGGGTCGTCGTCTTCAGGGTCGTCGTCTCCGGGGTCGTCGTCTTCTTCGGGGTGGTCTTCAGGGTCGTCTACGGGGTCATCGTCTCTGGGGTCGTCGTCTTCTTCAGGGTGGTCTTCAGGGTCGTCGTCTTTAGGGTCATCGTCAGGGAGATCAAGAGTGATTAGCAAGAAGGTACATGAAGGCTAAGGAACTGCTGAGAACCAGCTGATGGTACTGGAACCCGGATGGCTACCCGAAGATACAAGAGCCAATGGAACTACCGAGGACCAGCTGATGGTACTGGAACCCGGTTACTAAGCAGGAGGTACCCATGCCAGAAAGCACTACCAAGGACCACCAGACGTTGGTGGAACTCGGATACCCAGAAGGAGGCACCTAAGCCAAAGGTTCTGCCTGGAACCAGCTGACGGTACTGGAACCAGGATGAGGAACAGAAGGTACAAGAGCAAAAGACACTGCCGAGAACCAGCTGATGGTACTGGAAACCGAATAAGTAGCAGAATGTACAAGAGCCAATGGAACTACCAAGGACCAGCTGATGGTACTGGAACCCGGTTACTAAGCAGGAGGTACCCGTGCCTGAAAGCACTACCAAGGACCACCAGACGTTGGTGGAACTTGGACACCCAGAAGGAGGCACCTAAGCCTTGGATGTGACGGTCAGTTTTTTGAAATTTGTATTCACTAGCCTTCTGACCGAGCACTCAGCCTCTTAGCCACAGGGGTTTTAATCGCAGCAGGTCCATTACCCCTCCACAGAGAGAGAGAAATTTAGTCTAAGAAGAGGTTTCATAGGTACCCATTCAGATGAAGACGTTTATTCTCAGTGAGGAAAGGAAAGTGTAGGACCTGGTATACGAGAGATGCCCTAAAGTGGCTACCAGGTACACGTAAATTGGCCAATTTATGCGCTAAATGCTCTCATTTTTTCATATTTCTAGTGCAGTAATGCGGTTCAACTTTCATGTATCATGTTTGCATGTTTTAGTCTACATCACCACACACACTAAAATGCATGACACTATTCACAATGTAATGCACAGCACAGCATGATTTTTGACACAAAAGTAGTGCACCACTCTTCTCTCTTCTGACAGATCATAGAATGTTAGAGGCGAGAAAAATGATTTGTAATAAGCAATTCACTTTTTTTAAAAATTGAGATTGCTGTTATTTGTTGGCTCACAATGATTGTGTCCCCCCCAAAAATGCCCAGACTCTACTCCAGGGTTTCAGCTACCTGGAATGTTTCTACCTAGTGAGGGGGCACCATTTACTTGTTTCTCAGAACCATAACAAATCAGTGCTGAGCAATAAAGCTTTTTAATGACTGCTGTAAATAGGCATATGAGAGGTCCTTAAAGGGTTGAGAATGTATTGCTAGGATGGGGGCTTTACTTGCATCATAAACAAGCATTGGCTAAAGAAAGTATCATTGCATCTAGTTGACACCTATGAACTTCCTGCAACTTTGTAGTCCACTCATTTGCACTAAAGAATATAGAGTGAAATTACCCACAGAAGACTTTTTACAAATGTGTTATAAAATAGGTTTAATACATTTTGGGTTGTCTTTCAGGTTTGTCTGCAGCAACATTCAGTGCTTGAAAATCTCTGGAGTTATTTTACTAATTACAATAGTATTGTTTTTGGCTTTACAAATTCTGATAATCAGCAAGTCCAAAAGGTGAGAGAATAATTGTTTTCAAATGTCTAATACTAAAATAAATATCTATCACAAAGATAACAGAGTCAGCATACATAATATAGTTTCTTTTTAAATAAAAGAGTGTAGGGTAGGGTCACAGCTCGAAAACATTTACTGTTGAAAAAATACAATAAAAACAAGTAACAGGAAGCAGAAAACTTTATTATGGTTAGTAAAGTATGTGCACAAAAAAAATAATATGAGTTTTGTAATAAATCTTTTTTTCTGCCTTGGATGCAATTTCAGGAGTTCTTTATATACTTTATTGATTTATTTATTTTACTCAAATATATAGCTCCATTACTTCCGCAGCACTTTACAGTCATCATCATCACTGTTTCCATTGGGGCTCACAATCTAAATTCAGTATGACTTTACAGTGTGGGAATAAAGCCACACTGGGAGAACATACAAACGCCTTGCAGATGTCCTTGGTGAGATTTGAACCCAGAACTCCAGCTCTACTAAGCTAAAGGATATCAGGCTTTTATCGCTAAAAGTTCTTTTCACTGTGATTACCTGCCAATCAAAATGGCATTATGGGTTACGTCTCTATGTCATGGGTATAATAGTGTATAAAAATAATGGAAACTTAATTCTTATACAACATTTCTGGTTGATTTGATATTCTACAGTGGTTGACTACATGTGGTAGAAAGTTTTGAGAAACAAATTAAATGTTATACATGTGTCCAAAATGTATATTAAACCCAAAATCTGGCATTGACAACAGAAGTGGTAGCATGAGAGAAAAGAAAACCCATATCATGGCTAAAAAATTGGAAGCCTCCAGCAACACCAACACCACCGTCACTGTGAACATTAACTGTCCTGGCAGTAGTATTACTAAATACAGGTCACAATTGGTCGCATTTCTCACTTTTAAGATTATCATTGGAGAGAAAGTGGAGGGTATAATGCAATATACAGTGGGGCAAAAAAGTATTTAGTCAGTCAGCAATAGTGCAAGTTCCACCACTTAAAAAGATGAGAGGCGTCTGTAATTTACATCATAGGTAGACCTCAACTATGGGAGACAAACTGAGAAAAAAAAATCCAGAAAATCACATTGTCTGTTTTTTTATCATTTTATTTGCATATTATGGTGGAAAATAAGTATTTGGTCAGAAACAAAATTTCATCTCAATACTTTGTAATATATCCTTTGTTGGCAATGACAGAGGTCAAACGTTTTCTGTAAGTCTTCACAAGGTTGCCACACACTGTTGTTGGTATGTTGGCCCATTCCTCCATGCAGATCTCCTCTAGAGCAGTGATGTTTTTGGCTTTTCGCTTGGCAACACGGACTTTCAACTCCCTCCAAAGGTTTTCTATAGGGTTGAGATCTGGAGACTGGCTAGGCCACTCCAGGACCTTGAAATGCTTCTTACGAAGCCACTCCTTCGTTGCCCTGGCGGTGTGCTTTGGATCATTGTCATGTTGAAAGACCCAGCCACGTTTCATCTTCAATGCCCTTGCTGATGGAAGGAGGTTTGCACTCAAAATCTCACGATACATGGCCCCATTCATTCTTTCATGTACCCGGATCAGTCGTCCTGGCCCCTTTGCAGAGAAACAGCCCCAAAGCATGATGTTTCCACCACCATGCTTTACAGTAGGTATGGTGTTTGATGGATGCAACTCAGTATTCTTTTTCCTCCAAACACGACAAGTTGTGTTTCTACCAAACAGTTCCAGTTTGGTTTCATCAGACCATAGGACATTCTCCCAAAACTCCTCTGGATCATCCAAATGCTCTCTAGCAAACTTCAGACGGGCCCGGACATGTACTGGCTTAAGCAGTGGGACACGTCTGGCACTGAAGGATCTGAGTCCATGGTGGCGTAGTGTGTTACTTATGGTAGGCCTTGTTACATTGGTCCCAGCTCTCTGCAGTTCATTCACTAGGTCCCCCCGCGTGGTTCTGGGATTTTTGCTCACCGTTCTTGTGATCATTCTGACCCCACGGGGTGGGATTTTGCGTGGAGCCCCAGATCGAGGGAGATTATCAGTGGTCTTGAATGTCTTCCATTTTCTAATTATTGCTCCCACTGTTGATTTCTTCACTCCAAGCTGGTTGGCTATTGCAGATTCAGTCTTCCCAGCCTGGTGCAGGGCTACAATTTTGTTTCTGGTGTCCTTTGACAGCTCTTTGGTCTTCACCATAGTGGTGTTTGGAGTCAGACTGTTTGAGGGTGTGCACAGGTGTCTTTTTATACTGATAACAAGTTTAAACAGGTGCCATTACTACAGGTAATGAGTGGAGGAAAGAGGAGACTCTTAAAGAAGAAGTTACAGGTCTGTGAGAGCCAGAAATCTTGATTGTTTGTTTCTGACCAAATACTTATTTTCCACCATAATATGCAAATAAAATGATAAAAAAACAGACAATGTGATTTTCTGGATTTTTTTTTCTCAGTTTGTCTCCCATAGTTGAGGTCTACCTATGATGTAAATTACAGACGCCTCTCATCTTTTTAAGTGGTGGAACTTGCACTATTGCTGACTGACTAAATACTTTTTTGCCCCACTGTATGTTACATCACTTGCCTCAGTAACAATAGGATAATTAATAACCACAAAAACCTCTCTGACATATTTAAGTCAGAAGCGAAGGCTATAGTTAGCCCATATAGCAACAAGAAATATACCTACTCAAAACAGCATATTATAACTGGAGGAATAAGAGTTATACTAGGTATAAGTAACGTAGAAAAAAGTTCAAATTTATTAGAGATTCACATAACATAGACTAGACATTATACATAAATAGGATAAAAAGGTACATGTGCAGAAATAACACACTGGGGTAACCATAGCCCTCTCATAACCCTAGTCCCTTGACGCCTATCAGTGCATGTATAAAGTGCATGTGCATAGTGCTAAGGCACAGGGGGGGGGATAAGTGTGCTGCCAGAATGAAGAGCCAATCTAATGCCACAATGGGGAAACTGATCGCTAGATGAAAAGTTGGCAGACACTTACCACTGACGAGGGTTGGAGGGTCGTAGGAAGGTTGTAGAAAAAGAAGCCCCCCCGGGGCTTCTTTTTCTACAACCTTCCTAGGACCCTCCAACCCTCGTCAGTGGTAAGTGTCTGCCAACTTTTCATCTAGCGATCAGTTTCCCCATTGTGGCATTAGATTGGCTCTTCATTCTGGCAGCACACTTATCCCCCCCCCTGTGCCTTAGCACTATGCACATGCACTTTATACATGCACTGATAGGCGTCAAGGGACTAGGGTTATGAGAGGGCTATGGTTACCCCAGTGTGTTATTTCTGCACATGTACCTTTTTATCCTATTTATGTATAATGTCTAGTCTATGTTATGTGAATCTCTAATAAATTTGAACTTTTTTCTACGTTACTTATACCTAGTATAACTCTTATTCCTCCAGTTATAATAAACAATAGGATAATGTAGTCTCTGACAGCAGCTCATTCAGCTTGAATCAGTGTTATGCTCTGTCCAACTCCATCGCCATGACATTTAATGTTGTGCATCCCATAGTCCCCTATCGCACAACATCCTGGGGACTAAGGAAGATACTACACTGCAACAAATTTCAGTTGATTTATTTGAAGACATGAATTGCTAACTTTCATACTCAGATGGGACAGGAGGAACTAAAGAACACTGTACCAATGTCAAGCTGTGTTACTGGCCCTGTAAGCTGTGGTGGTAGCACGTGGTAGCACTCTGAGATAGGGCAAATTTCTACGTGTGAACATGGGAATCAAGTGGATAGGAGAGAGGAGGAGTGAAGGTCAAGCAGCTATGGCCATTTCCCACACAGAGGCAATTATCAGGCAGACATGGGAACCAAAGAGGTGTGTAGAAGAGGTGAGCTCATCAGACGAGGAGGGTATTGGCTTCAGTGATACACAATGCATGCTAAAAGATCCTCTGAGGCAAAATCTCCTTGTTCTACTATGAGCTCTGGAGCCTATGTTGCCACATGCGCTGTTGGCGGAGGCGGCTCAACAGCCCCTTAAAGGTCAGCTCATGGTGGTGTTGAGTCATATATATAGGTATCTTGTATATGGGAGACCTTGTAAACATTGCCACCAAATGATTCGTTAGCAGTCTGTAGGCTCTGCAAGACCAACATAACCTGTTGGCATCCCGGCTCGTGTAGAATTGGAACTAGAGCTCTTCATCAGCACACATGGAACATCACCTGCTCCTTTAATTAAATCAATCTGGCCAGAAATCAGAGCAAGCCTCAAATTCTCTTCCTTTTCTTCTTGTCACTCTCATCTTTCTGTAAGTCATGTCACACCCTCAAGTAGTACCTGTTCTGTGTCTTCGTCACCATTGTCATTATCATCCACCACTAGTGCTTGACGAACTTTGAGTGTACATCCTCCTTCTTCTGCCTACCACTTTGCGAAGTCAGCTGTGCTCAGCCTCACTGGAAGACATATAATATTATTTCTACTTGACTTTGAGCTTCAAAATGTACTGCATTCTAGACACATGAAGCACCATTGGCAAGGACAATACATGAGTTTCACAGCCATTGAGTGAATGTTTTGAGTGCCAGTGATGCGCCACCACAAACGGGACATGCAGTGAAGACTCCACGTCTAGGAGCTGCATCTGGTTCCATGACCAGGAGGTGGTTATTTGTCTGCTCCTACACAACCTATGGCTCTTGTACAACAAACAGACCCTTCCTTAACTGGCACATGACAAAGCATTGACTCCAGAGTGGAAACACGGTGACTTCTGTGGACTGCAGCTGGGAAATGTTATGAATGATAATTCCCAGAACATTCTGGTTATTATTATTATTATTTATTATTATAGCATCATTTATTCCATGGCGCTTTACATGTGAGGAGGGGTATACATAATAAAAACAAGTACAATAATCTTGAACAATACAAGTCACAACTGGTAGGGGAGGAGAGAGGACCCTGCCCGTGAGGGCTCACAATGTACAAGGGATGGGTGAGGATACAGTAGGTGAAGGTAGAGCTGGTCGTGCAGTGGTTTGGTCAATCGGTGGTTACTGCAGGTTGTAGGCTTGTTGGAAGAGGTGGGTCTTCAGGTTCTTTTTGAAGGTTTCGATGGTAGGCGAGAGTCTGATGTGTTGTGGTAGAGAGTTCCAGAGTAGGGGGGATGCACGAGAGAAATCTTGTATGCGATTGTAGGAAGAGGAGATAACAGGTGAGTAGAGAAGGAGATCTTGTGAGGATCGGAGGTTGCGTGCAGGAAAGTACCGGGAGACGAGGTCACAGATGTATGGAGGAGACAGGTTGTGGATGGCTTTGTATGTCATGGTTAGGCTTTTGTACTGGAGTCTCTGGGTAATGGGGAGCCAGTGCAGGAATTGACAGAGGGGAGAGGCCGGGGAATAGCGGGGAGACAGGTGGATTAGTCGGGCAGCAGAGTTTAGAATAGATTGGAGGGGTGTGAGAGTGTTAGAGGGGAGGCCACAGAGCAGGAGGGTACAGTAGTTGAGGCGGGAGATGATGAGGGCATGGACTAGGGTTTTTGCAGATTCTTGGTTTAGGAATGTACGGATCCGTGAAATATTTTTGAGTTGAAGGCGGCAGGAAGTGGAAAGGGTTTGGATATGTGGTTTGAAGGAGAGATCAGTGTCAAGGATTACCCCAAGACAGCGGGCTTGTGGGACTGGGGAGAGTGGGCAGCCATTTACTGTAATGGATAGGTTCGTTGGGGAGGTCGTGTGAGATGGGGGAAAGACGATGAATTCTGTTTTGTCCATGTTAAGTTTTAGAAATCTAGCGGAGAAGAAGGATGAAATAGCAGATAGACATTGAGGGATTCTGGTTAGTAGGGTGGTGATATCTGGTCCAGAGATGTAGATCTGTGTGTCGTCAGCATAGAGATGATACTGAATGCCGTGAGATTCTATGAGCTGTCCCAGGCCAAAGGTGTAAATGGAGAAGAGCAGGGGCCCTAGACAATCAGGAAAAGTAACTCATGCTTCAGGCATGGCACATATCCTGATTTTCATTGTGCAACATTTCTTTCAGAAAAATACCTCCCTGACGAAAGTGGTGGCTATGGTCTGTAAAGTGTCAGCTCATTTGAAATGATCTTATGTGTCAAAGTACACCATCCTGGCTCTTGCAAAAATTAAATGGTCTGCCAGAGAGCTACCTGTTATGGCATATCACAAGCCAATAGATTTTGTACATATTGAAGAATCTCTACAGGTGTTGGAGATTGTCAGCTCATTCAATCATTTTTATGTGGCAAAGCATGCCCTTCCAGCTTAGCAAAAACAGAAAAGATTGCCAGAGTACTGCCTGATTTGCAAGTTGCAAACTGCTAGACTGCAACGGTGTAACTTTTGGAGCATCTGTTCAATAAGTTGTGATTGCCTATAACAAGTAGCAGCCATACTAGGTTATTTTGAGTTTATAAACACAGTCCAATAGAGTAAAGGAATATAACCTCAAATATATGATATCTACACATCCCCAAAACAAATTATTTAGGGCAAAAGAAGATCCATTCAAAAATATTTAAAATAACCAATATTTTATTTCCAAAAGTTTTTTAAAATGTTAAAAATTCAAGCAGGTTTAACACAAAGTGACAAATTCAAGTAAATATACCAAAAATTGATCCAAGTGGATATCAAGCTCATAGACATATTAAAGAATATATCATAAAAAATATCATAATACAAGATCTATCGTTTGATAGTCAATTTCAATATATAGGTCCGAACAGTACTCCCAATATAAAGTGCATGTGCCAAAACAATAACAGGACTTTCAGTACCAAAGACTATACTGAAACTGCATAGGACAGAAATCAAGATGGAGATAAAGATAGAGTGCTTGTAAATACTTACATAAAGTGCCTATGAGCTTAATGTGCAATAGACTTGATTAGATGTCACCACCCCAACGACCCCATTTCACCATATGCTTCTTCTTCTTCTTCTTTTTAAGATTGTCCCATTCATATTTTTCCTGGGAAAAAACATTCACCAGAATGCAAGAGGGGATGTAAGAAGAACAGCAATTTGCACCTCATCATCATAGCACTGTGTCTGTTGAAGGACCATACTAAATGCTGCAGGACTTTGAGGAAGAGAAGGAGGAGCAGCAGCAGCATGTGAATGGGGAAATAGACTTGGCACAGGCAGGGGATAAGGCTGATAGTCCAATTGAAAATGATGATGATGCTGACCATGATAACAGTGGAGTGATGAAAATGAACCAACCGGGCTCTTAATTGTGCTGGCTAGCATGGCCAGCGGTAAGCTAGAATCCTTGTGCAATGACAGGCATATTATAACCATAAAGGAAATGAATTACTTTTGTATAGACACATTTTTATACTCTCTCAAAATTAGGGAATTTTTTATGGCTTCTGAAAGGAGTCCAAATTGCTCTGTTATCAGGATAAGCTGTGCTAACTGCTCTGCTAATCACATTCCTTTATGGTCAATAAAATGAGTCTGGTTATTTCTGTACGTCACAGGGAGTTTTTTTCCCTACGCTTAAAACCATCTTCCCTGAACTTCTCCTTCTCTTTATGTACATGTGCTATTTCACAAGGTTGCACAGTCATTTTCATAGACATAAGCCCGTATTTTAGTGTCATTGTGTGTAATAAACTATATATGGACAAGTCCTGTGGGATCAATGCCTGGTTCATTTTTATGAATATGAGCTTGCCCACGTTGGTTGTGAATAGGCGGATGCTCCTGTTTATGATCACACCCCTTGCCACGATGAGCACACCTTCCAAAAGAACACTTCCCGCAGGGCAGGCCAGCACCTCCAAGGCATAAATGGCAAGTGTCCACTTTGGAGAGCCAGAAGTTAAATGGCGAATACCATCACTCAGTACGTGGAGAAGTGTGGACACATACTCTTCCTGAAAGGCTGCCTTCTGCTAATACGGACCATATCAGATGGTTGTGCTGGATGTTGTGGAATGCTGAGGAAAGTTTTCCCCATTTTGTACCATTCTTCCGAGGTGGTGTCGGTGCCCCAGCTGCATTGGTGACTTTGTCCTCTGCCTGATCCTTCCAATGAGCCCCCGCTATCAGGTGGGAACACCATCAGTAGTGTGTCTGCCAGCTTTTGTTTGCACTCCCGCTTTTTCTGATCCCGCCCCAGTGATGGAAGAAAGGATGGTACATTGTCCTTGTAGCAGGGATCCAGCTGGGTGGCCATTCAGTAATCAACAGTGATAACAATTTGGCAACTTAGCTGTCGTTGCACATGCACAACACCATTTAATGGTTCATGTGTGCCAGGCTGCCAAGTGGCAACAACAAGCTGTCCTCGGTGGGAGGAGCCTGTGAGCTGCTTTGAGTGCCACCCTGCTGTGAAGATGGTTCTTCCTCCTCCTCAACTGTCCCGTGGCTGGACAGTTATGTACTTGGCTGCTGTTGGTACAAGAACCCACCCTTCGAGACATGTGTGGACAACTGGCCTGATAATTTTGTGAATAGTCCCTGTTCCTCCTCCTTCTCTTCTTTATGTGTCACCATCACACCCATCATCGCCTTCAGTCTTTTTTCAAGGAGGAAGAGAAGTGGAATAGTGACGCCAATGGTGGCGTCATCAGTGCTGGTCATGTTGGTGGAGTACCCAAAGCAATGCAACAAGGCACACATGTCCCGCTTGGAGGCCCACTTGTTGGACGTGAAGTGTTGGTGTTCACCAGAGCAACTCACCCGTGCACCCTGCATCTAAAACTCCACTATTGCCTGCTGTCATTCATACAGTCTTTCCAGCACATGTAAGGTTCGTACATCAACATATTAAATGGTAAGCAAGAAGGCAAAAATGATGCTGCAGGGCAGATAGGCAAGTAGCAGCAGGGTGAGAACGCCGAAAACATGCAAAGACATCACCAACATTCTGCAGCAGCTCTGACAGATGAGGATAATTTTTAAGGAAACCATGCACTACCAAATTCAGCACATATGCCAGACAAGAGATGTGTGTCAAATCGACCAGGCCCAGAGCTGCTATGAGATTTTCCCATTATCGTGCACCACCAGGCAGTGCATGTCAACAACCATTCATCGGCCTATTGTTTGATTCCCGTCCACAGCTCCTGTGTGGTGTGGAATATTTCCCCCAAATAAATGAGTGTCAGAACAGTCTTCTGTTATTTCCCCCTGGCTGTGCTGAAGTTAGCGGTGCAGTTGTTGCATTGATCGGATGAAGAGGTGGTGGAGGAAGCAGAGTAGGAGTAGGTGGCAACATGGAAAGAGAAACGTCCAGCAATCCTGGTAGGGCATGCACCAGAATGCCTTCCGCCTGAGGACCACTATATTTACGCAATGGGCAGGTAGGGTAATGTAAAGTCCCTGGCCATGCTTACTTGGTGGCTATGTGAATCTTGCCACTGATGGCATTGCGCAGAGAACACTGGATTTTGTTCATAAAATTTTTGTGCAGGGCAGGGATGGCACGCCTGGAAAACTAGTGGCGGCTGGGAAGCATGTACTGTGGGACAGCCACCGCCATCAATTTTATAAAACTGTCCGTCTCCACCAGCTGGAATAACAGCATTTCAAAGGCCAGTAATTTTGAAATGTTGTCATTCAGGACCATGGCTCATAGGTGAGTAGAGGGTACTTTCTTTTTTCTCACCAGTGTTTGGACGATGGACTGCTGAACGCTACCATGGGATGGTGTGGGATGCTGGGTGACACTGCTGCTGGTGGTGGTGTTGGTACAGTCACATCCTCTCTTTGTGGTGAACCAGGTAACTCTGTTGATTAGAATCGGGAGGAAGAGGCTGAAACCGCAGCAAAACATTGAGCAGGAGGAGCCTCAGATCTTTCCTGGTTTTTAGGTGTGTAAAGAAGTGCAGCTCATTCTTTGAATTCAGATGCACATGGTGCTCAGGTTCAGAACATTTATGCCTAGCATCAGGCTCAGGCACAGGGTCTGACTGCACACCGAGACACAGCTCTTGTTGTCAGCACATTGTCTGAAGAAATACCACACCAGGGAGCACCTTTGATCTGACTTTGGTGTGCTCATTTCATTGGTGTAGTGGGCAGTAGCAGATAACATACTGGCTAGTTTCCGGCCTCTGTGCTTTTGCACCCTGCTCCTTCCTTTGCTGTGCACATCAGGCAGCGTGACCACCTCTCCCCCCCCCCCCCGAACCTCACACATTCATCTCCTGCATCATATTTCACCCAGTCATCACCCCCACTCTCCTTGCTGGTCTGCAAACTGCAGAAAGAAGCAGCAGTTGGTACCTTTGTTTTGTCATCATCAGAGTGCTGTGGTGGTCCGCTGTTTGTGCACACTAACCAAGTGGTGGTTGCTCAATCTCTTCCATTTGTGGAGCAGGCCCAGGTGGATGGGCCCTGAGACCCCAGCCAGCGGACTCGTCAAAAATCAGAAGTGACTGCAGCATGACTTGGGGCTCCAACTGCAAGGGTGACATGCAAGGGCATGAGGTGGAAGCCACTTGCCCATGGTCCACGTATGTCAACTCTGCACTTTCAGCAGGGGACAGGGTGGAAGATAACGCAAAGGAACTGAAGATACTCTCAGCTATCCAATCTAACTAGTGATGAGCGAATATACTCGTTACTCGAGATTTCTCGAGCATGCTCGGGGGTCCTCCGAGTATTTTTTAGTGCTCGGAGATTTAGTTTTTCTTGCCGCAGCTGAATGATTTACATCTGTTAACCAGCATAAGTACATGTGGGGATTGCCTGGTTGCTAGGTAATCCCTACATGTACTTATGCTGGCTAACAGATGTAAATCATTCAGCTGCGGCAAGAAAAACTAAATCTTCGAGCAAAAAAAAATACTTGGAGGACCACCCAGCATGCTCGAGAAATCTCGAGTAACGAGTATATTAGCTCATCACTAAATCTAATGCATGCACAATACACAAACAGGCTTTTTGGCAGAGTACTCAGACAGAGACGTGTCCGGAGCAATTAGACAAAGATGCGTCCAGAGTAGACAAATAGGCTTTTTGGCAGAGTACTCTGACAGAGACACGTGCAGAGTACTTACAGACGTGTGCAGAGTACACATACAGGTTTTTTGGCAGAGTACTCCCACAGAGACACGTGCAGAGTAATTAAACAGGCTTTTAGCAAAGTACTCAGACAGAGATGTTTGCAGGGTACACATAAAGTCATTTTGGCAGACTACTCAGACAGAGTGTGTGCAAAGTGCACACAGGCTTTTTTGGCAGAGTACTGAAACAAGGATGGATGTAGAGTACAGACAGGCTTTTTGGCAGAGTACTCCCACAGAGATGTGTACAGAGTACACAAACAGGATTTTTGGCAGAGTACTCAGTCAGAGACCATTGAAAAGTACACATACAGGCTTTTTGGCAAAGTACTCACAAAGAGACACCTGCAGAGTACACAAACAGGCTTTTTGTCAGAGTACTCAAAGATGGGTGCAGAATACACACAGGCTTTTTGGCAGAGTACTCAGACAGAGATGGGTGCAGAGTACACACATAGGCTTTTGGGCACAGTACTCATACAGAGATGCATGCAGAGTACACACACAGAGTTTTTTTTGCAGAGTGGACACACAGAATGTAACACTGTCCCTCACTCAAATTACTTTCTGACCCTATGTTAATCAGAGCAGAATAGTGACGACACCCATGATCCGACAATACTTGGCATGGCTGTGATGGGTCTGGAAGTGACCACAGCCCAAAAGCTTGTTGATTGGCTGTGCTGCAGGCTCTCAACAAACTTTATTCAGCACCAAACCCAGACAGTAAAATGGACTTCAGGTAAAAAGTCTGTGTTCGGAGTTTGGTACTAGACACTAGATGTCCGGTATGAACCCCAAACTTTTTAGTTCGCTCATCCCTAGTTACTATGCCTAGATAAGAAAAGATCTAAGTTATATGAAAATGATGTAGAAAAAGTATATACTCTAGCAAATTCACTTTTATGCTTTGAACCACCCCCAAATTTCAAGAAATTTAATTCTATGGTTACCACCCCTACCTTAAAACTAAAGCATGACACAATTATTAGAAAGTCCAAAAAACTATGCCATGATCACAGTGAACACCAAAACAATTGTGGTAAAGGCTCAACCAAAAACAATAATCTTACTGGTAATAAAAGTGATCTATCAAACTCATTCCATAGAAATTCTAAACCTAACACAGCAAGGAATTTTTTCAATAGTAAATTTAAGAAAAAATAATTATGCTCAGGTCAACAATAGTGTTAAAGGGACACTGTCACCCCCTCCAGCCGTTATAAACTAAAAGAGCCACCTTGTGCAGCAGTAATGCTGCAGTCTAACAAGGTGACTCTTAGTTTTTGTTGCTGATATTCCCACAATAAAGGTATTTATAATTTTGCTCAAATACCTATCTTTGTACCTGGAGGCAGGTCTGAAGCCTCCTCTTTGAAGCGCCCAACTGCCTCAGTCATCTCTTCTGGGGCGATTGTCGCCGCCCCCTCAGCGCTGTTTTCATCCGAAATCCGGCGCCTGCGCTCTGCTCTTCTGCTTGGAGCAGGCGCATAGAGCATTGGCCATCCTAGCTTTGATGCCGGGTTCCGGTCTGCGCCTGTGCGGGCAGTGCGGCCACCCTGTTACTGAATCCCCGCCCCGCACTGTGCATAATGCATAACACAGTGCGGGGCAGGGATTCAGTAACAGGGTGGCCGCACTGCCCGCACAGGCGCAGACCGGAACCCGGCATCAGAGCTAGGACGGCCAATGCTCTATGCGCCTGCTCCAGGAAGAAGAGCAGAGCGCAGGCGCCGGATTTCGGACGAAAACAGCGCTGAGGGGGCGGCGACAATCACCCCAGAAGAGATGACTGACGGCAGTTGGGCGCTTCAAAGAGGAGGCTTCAGACCTGCCTCCAGGTACAAAGATAGGTATTTGAGCAAAATTCCAAATACCTTTATTGTGGGAATATCAGCAACAAAAACTAAAATAGTCACCTTGTTAGACTGCAGCATTGCAGCTGCACAAGGTGGCTCTTTTAGTTTATAACGGCTGGAGGGGGTGACAGTGTCCCTTTAAGAGATTTTTTTCTATAGATAAACCCCCCATGGTCACATGTACTGAAAAGCATCTAAATTCACCTCCTTTTTTTATGTAATTAAGCACGTTGAGGCCATTACAAAATATATAGATAAGATCAATGAAGAAAGGAGAAAATTCCACATCTCCATAAATTCCCCTTTGCCACCTCTCGATACAGGGACTATTTTACACCCAAGTTCTCAATTGACCTTGATACTACCAACATCATATCTCCCAGATCTATTGACTTATTGGATCTCTGTTCATGATACCTCTCCTGAGGATATATTCCCCTCATAGGAAAACAATATTACCCCTTAACCTGGAACTGACAATACCACTTCAGTTAAATTTTTGCCCCGAGTACTAACTCAAAAAAAAGAAAAAAAAGGATTAATATCCAACTTTTATTCACCAAAATCAGGAAAAAGAAAAAAAAAGTCTTACAGATGAGTCGCCCGCCAGGGCCGTGGGGAACTCGGTACCAGGTCCAGTGTTCACAGGGGGATGTCAGGGTGGCTGCGACCCGGTCCATGGCCCTGGGCACCCATGTAAAAGGGAATGGTCTTTTAAGGGAATTAAGTTTATGTTCGTGACACCACCTGTGGTATTCGGTCCAGGTGACCGACGCTGCTGTAGCGCCCCCACTGCCGCAGGGCCGAGGGGTACCCGGTACTGGGCCTCTGAGTCTCTGCTCTGGGGTTGTCACGGTGGCTAGACCCGGTCCATGACCCTGCTGAGGGGCGCCCAATGAAAGGTGTGGGTGGTGATGATATTATGATGTCGTGCAAGTCGCAGTAAATAACGAGGACACCAGGTTGCAGTCTCTTTACCTCTTTACTGAAGGCTTCAGGATCCTCAGTCCGGAATACGGTTAACCAGGCTGCGTGAGTCCGGCCGGTCCGATGGCACCTCCAGAGTTCCCTTTGCAGGTGGAAATCTGTGCCTACCTTCTAGCGCTTGTGTGTTGTGATCCTCCCCTGCTGTGCTTACGGGATAGTCCCCACAACTGTTGTGTCTGTTTCTGAAGTTCCCTCACAACTCGATTATGATGTTCTGCTTCGTCCCTCAGATCATATGGATAGGACGCACCCATATGACGGGTAGGCTCGGAGCTCTTCTGGGACCCTAGTGTCGCCCCTCTCCAGTTGTTGCCCCCTATGTCTTCTTAGGTGAATTGAGTGAGACAGCCCGCCTATAACTGACTGTCCTGCCGTAGGTTTGAAGTTAGGCCTGGAGCTCTATACTTCCTCGGCGTTCCGGCCACCGGCTGCGCGCCTCAGTAGGATGTTGCCTCGTCTTACAGCACGACTCCTACTGGTGTTTCTCCTTGTTGCGTTGATCTCGTTTCTCACTCAGCACAATAAACCTCGCTTCTTGTCCTTTCTTAGGGCACCGCCGCTATCTCGTGCAGGCGCGGTCCCGTAACGTTCTCTCTGTTCGCTAGGCCTCTGTCAGGATCCCACCCCTGACAGTGACCCCCCTGAGTCTCTCCCCGCAACACCCTCTGCCACAGGATGTTGCCTGTTCGATTCCCAGTCAGCTTCTCTCTAACTTCCTGTCTAACCCCCAGTTTTACCAGACTGTGAGGAGTGGCCTAATACATAGCACCCTTAGCTCCCCCTGGAGGCCAGACTGTGAAGTGTATTGGTGTCTGTGATACCTGGTCAGGTGAACCCCTTCAGTGCCATCAGACGTACCATAGCCCCCCTTAGCGGCGGAGCATCAGTACTGCAACGACCAGGACTCTGGGGCGCTGCACTGCTTTAAGGGGTCCTCTGGGGTGATGTTATGGCAGCTAGATGGTATAACTTCCCACAGGTGAAGTATGTCCCCAGGGCTTCCCAGTGTGTAGATGGTAGAATGGTGAGAGGTGCCGTATGGAATGAGGACACAGGTTTGCAGTCTCTTTACCTTGTTTACTGAAGACTTCAGCAGCCATAGTCAGAAATGGAAAATAGAAGCCTTCCTTTGTGCTGTAGTGGTGTAGTCCCTTACTGCTAGAAGCTTCACATAAGGTCCTCACAGATGTTATCTCTTTCTCTCTGTCCCCCCGGATAGGATAGGACATAACCCATATGACTGGTGACTTGAGCCTGTTTATAGGGTCTCTTAGATGACCCGGCTCAGAAGGGTGTCACCGTGCCTCCTGGGTGTTGGGCTGGACAGGGAACTTGAAGTTCAGCTGTCTTGCTGGTCTCTGATGTAAGGTTTGGAGGTCCTTACAACCTCGGTGTTCCGGCTACCGGATTTCTGCGCCTCAGAAGGAGGCAGCCTGCTCGGGGCTGGTCTCCCTCTGGTATACTCTCCTGTGCTTCCTCTCCTGCACGCTCACTGCAATCAATTCAGCTTTCTAAATGTCTCTTTCCAGGAGCTGTAGCACTGTGGCCTACACAGCTTCGTAAACCCCCTGTCCTCCTCAGACTGCTGTCTGGAACTCACTAACTTTCCCTACAGGCTACCAGTTATATATATATGGGGAGTCACCTAGTAAATAGGATCAAAAGCTCCCCCTGGTGGCCTGAAGTGTGAATGTGTTGCATGTTTGTGGTACCTGGTTACAGTTATCCTTTCTTACCTCCAAACGTAGCATCACTCTCCACGTGAGGAAAGCGACATTACTGTGACGACCAGGACCCTGGGGCACCACACGAAGGCTAGTAGTTTTACATAGGCTGGTAAAAAACAACAAAAAGGGAAAGATTACAATACCTATCATTCTGAACTAATAAATCATTCCACCATTACCGACATTTTTAATTTGTCTGACAACCAGCTCACAGAAAATAACACTCTAGTTCTGTCAAAAGGATTATGTTCTTGACCCACCTAAAAAAACAAAGATTTTGATCTATTTTGTATTTCTAATCCTTTATTAGGAAGGTGACACTTAAAGTTATTTCCATATTAATAAGAATAAAAATCCTGCACCTGCTCAATTAGGCAACAATGATCTGAATCTCCATGTAGAACTAGACCACAAATCCTCCTTCTATTTCATTTAATGTAAAGGTCAATATATCAACATTTTTAGTGATTTAGTACTAAGCAAATTCAAATCCTCACTACCTTCACTCAGGCTTCCTACTAAAAAGCTTACTACACATGAGAGGAATTCCCTAAAATGCCTCCGTGATAACACTAACATTGTCATCAGATTTGCTGACAAGGGGAGAGGGGGGATGTGGGATAGTGATCCAACATTTTGCAAATTACTGCAAGGATGCTGATAGGATTTTGTCTGATTCTGAATATTCTGAATATTACTAGGAAATGTATTCCAATCCTTTTCCATATATCATTTCCCAATACAATGCTCTAGTTGATAAAGCGGTAGCTAAAAATATTCTAAATAAACCAGAAAATAATTCTCTAATTAATAGATTCCCTAAAATTCCTTTTGATTATCATTTAACAAAAATCTACATGAGCCTTACAAAATCATTTTGGGCATAAGGTCCCTCATCAGTAACCTGTTCTCTTACATTGACAAGATGATGAAGTTTCACATCCTCTAGCTACCTAGCTGTATTAAAGACTCAACACATCTCATTAGCATCATTTGTGATAACTCATATTTTTTTAACAATGGATGTATCTGCCTTATATTCAAATATTGAACACAATATTGGATTACTGTGTTTTCAGGAATTTTTATCAAGAGATTCAAGACTTTCAGCTGATCAAAATAAAATTTATTATGTCAGTGTTGTCCTTAATTTTTAAAAATAATTACTTCACTTTCTGAGAAAATTAATTTATCAAATGCGTGGGACAGCGATGGGCTCGAGGGTAGCACCGACATATGCAAATCACTTTAAGGAATTGTTTGAAGAAGCCTTTATTTCTAATAACCCATTGGCCAAAAATCAAGTTCTGTATAAAGGGTTTATTCATGACGTGTTCTTTATATGGGACATCTCCCAGGATAATATAGAGACCATCATTAATAGCCTCAATGACAACAGCTAGAGCATTTCTTTCTATTCCAGCCATAATACACATTCCATAGATTTTCTGGTTATCGCAATTTTTGACTTGAATTAATGCAATTATACTAAAAAAAATTTAAAAAAATGTAGACTCTAACATCTATATTCACTATAATAGTAAATATACGTGTGAATCACTTCAAGAGAGTTTGAAAAAAATTGTACGTTAGATTTGGATTTTTTGGCACAAGCCGTCATTTTACGCAGCCGATTCCATGTACAGAACTATTCTGAAGAGCTAATAAGACAAGCCTTCCACGATACAAAGGATGTTAGTCGAGAAATGCTTTTATCTAAAACAATAAACCCTACATCCAATAGGTATGAGTTCAATGTAATTGCTACCTACTTTTAGTGCAACCAACAAAGGATGTGTGATAGCTTACAAGTACACTGGCATATCTTACTGGGTGACCCCATATTGGATACACATCTCCCTAGAATCCAGAACTGACTTTTTGGAAGGGCCCTCACAAATAGAAATATAATAGCATCTAGCTGGCTACAAACAAGAAAAGTGAACTGCAAAAATCCTTCTATAATCAGAGAATCACAGAATGGGGTGCTTCAATGTAACATGAATAAGTGTCTCTGCTGTGAATCTTTCACACACTGCTGTACAGAGTTCTCCACAAACAGAATTCTTTTCTATAGAATGCTTTCTTACCTGTAAAACTACTGATGTCACTTATGTGATATAATGTCCTTGCACAATATAGTATGTGTACAACAATGCAATCTTCACGTAAAACACTAAACACCCACAGATCAAACATCGTAAAACGTTTTTTACAGCATGGCTTATGACGCCACTGGTTCATAAAAAAAGACTATAAAGTGTTGCACATTATCCCAATTGAGCATATGCTAATCAGCATTAATAACTGTATATAACAATTAAATAGAAAATATGTTTTTGTCTTTATAAATAAAATGCCCTCAAGCCATTTGGCTTTAACGAAATCTTTGACATTTTTAATATGCAAATTGTCTCTTCAGAGAGGAAGAAGGCCTTGAAATGTGATTTAGGATAAAAGCCAAATCTTTTATCCTAAGTCACATTGCGAGGTCCATTAAAGGGTCAATAGTGACTTCTAGGATTGTTGCTTCCAACAGGTGGCACTATAGAGCTCAAGTCCTCCTCTCTGAATAGGCAATTGGCATATTACATTTCTCAGAAAAGCATTGCATGGCGAATAATCCTCCTTTACCTTGGCATGCCAGAGCCGGTATGTCACTCTCCACAAGGAGAAATGTTACTACTTAGGCCTCTGAAATGTTTAACTAATTTATTATTCCTCCCTCCACCACCATAAACTCTATTGTGAACATGTGGCATTAGGTTTTTATTGCACTGCAATTTATATTAATAACAATTTTTTAAAATGTAATTATTTAATATGTAATTATTCTTAAAATTGGTATGTTTATATCTACAACAAGGTTTCAAATCTAATTATTATGCTAACTAATACCAATTGTTTTAGTACAGTTGGGCATAGTAATGTTGTTCTCTATTCTTTGTACATAAAACATATAAAATGAAGATGCTCTTTTTTATATGTTCCTCCATATGTTCTTAAAGTGAGCCTGTCAGCAGGATTGTGGTGAGTAACCTACAGAAACTGTCAGGTTGGCGCTGTTTATACTGATTAAAATGATACCTGGGGTGATGAATTCCGTCTTGTGGTTGTTGTTTAATCTTTATTTGCAGTTTTCAGTTAATGAGATTCTCATGCTCCGGGACGGGGCTGTGTGGGGACTCTTCATGTGGTGCTCTGCTTACATATTCATCTGTATGGCTTATGACAGGTCACTGATCCCTCAGTCACCTGCCCCCTATTTTACATACTGCATAGCTTATTGTTTGAAAAAAAAATTTAATTCATAATTCAGGTGGCACCTGTGCTGTAGCATGATACGAGCTATAATATCCATATTTTCATTTGATTTTGTCATATAAATTTCCTGAGAAACTGCATTATGTAAAATAGGGAGCAGGTCACTCAGGGATCAGTGACCTGTATAAGCAGAGCACCACATAAAGCCCCACCCAAATGCCACCCACAGCTCCGCCTACATGCCACCCACAGCCACGTCCACAGGCCACCCCAGAGCACGAGAATCTCATTAACTGAAAATAAAGATTAAACAACAACCACAAGACGGATTTCATCAACCAAGGTATCACTGTTATCAGTATAACGGCACTGACCTGACACAGTCTGTAGATTACTGAGCACAATCCTGCTGACAGGATCCCCTTTACTTACCACATTCTTATTTTAAATTCTTGTAAACTAAACAGTAGTTCTCTGTTTCAATATTTCTCCCCTACCGCTGCTACCTATATGCTTGGTATTCCTCATGCTGAGTGCACACAAGTACGCTCTCACTTTCTACACTGCGTTCCACCCATTCTTGGGATCCAAACTTTTTTTTTCCCATTTATATTTTGGATCACTATAACTTACATTGTGATCTAGTCATATTATTATAGTTTTATGATCTCACTCTTTCTATAATGTGAAAAAAACACTATTAATTTGCACATATGGAGTTATCGCTTTAGCCAAGCTCCCAGTGGCTATCATGCAGGCACAGCTCCTGTGTCGTGCACAATTGCCATGACATACCCATATGTGAAAGGTCAGAAACCCCTTCTCGACCATGACATATAGGTATGTCAAAGGTCATGAAGGGATAAAATAAAACTGCTTTATTTCTCATATTTCCTGGTATTTGGCTTTGACAAAACTTTATTGATATACAGTACTTAGGTGCGGATTAAATGCAATTGTGATGCGTTTCCACCACTGAAATACACTAAAAACGCACATGAATTTTTTACCTGCAGAAAACCCTGAGTCTCTAGTGCCACCCATTAAAGGGAGCTATTATATAAGTCAAAGTCCAACCCTTTAACAAATCTTGCCACATAGTTAAGGAAAATAGGCCAAACCAGATTGTTTTCTTGAATTTTAAGAAACCAAAAATAAAACTAAAAAGGGGCGCACCAATCTATAATATCAAAATAACTACCAAGGGGTGCAATACTTAGTCTACATGTAGCACATGAACATATGGGAAGAGAAAGGAGTAGACTAAAAAACGTATGCACAACCCAAAAGAATTGTAAAGACAATGACTAATTACAATAAGCAAAAGCACCTTTATTCAACACCTCAAAAGACATTTAAAAACATTTAAAAACAAATATACAAATACCTATGCCCACCATATCCCATGATAGATGAGAGTCCCATAAATGGGGAAATGATGATATCCCACCCTGGGTCCACCTGATCACATGTGTAATCCTGAAAAGATGTGCCTATATAGGCCACAGCGGACTAAGCCACCCTATGTCAATCTGCACTGCTGTAAGCCATGAAGTAATAAAGAAATAGGAACTGACATGCAATGCATCATCCCAAGATAAAGATATGACATGCAATGTAACTGCTGCAAATACAACCTGTCCAACGTCAATTCAGGTCTGTGAAAGTGCAGCAATGTCCAAAGGCACAAGGCACCACAGGGATAAAGTCCATATAAAATCAAGGAGCGTAACGGTCCCAAAAATGGCACCAAGGTGGGAAGGAGGGATAAGGTGGGAGCGCACCCCACGCGTATCGCTGCCTCTGCAGCTTCGTCAGGGGAAGTGATGCTGAAGGTGCCATATTCAATGCTTAAATAATACATGTAATAATAATAGACTGCATACCGGTGTAGAGGAACGGAACGGAAGAGGTGGAGAAGAATGCCGGACGCGCCGGCCGCGCCATGATAGTGAAACCATGATGGATGACGATCCCAGAGCGTCCAGGAAGGTGACATGCGCATGCGCAAACCGCGGTATCCGATAGGACCGCGTTGCGCACGCGCAGTACCAGCCGGCTGGATGGACAGAAAGTTGGGCACAAAAGCCCGGGGTGAGAATAGAGTGGGGAACTGAGCTGAAACGGCAGGGCCCGCCGAATGGGTGCATGGCAGGGCCCAGAATGGAGGGGATGCAATGGGGCACTGCACTGAAGATCAAAGAACACAGAAAACAGACAAAAAAAATGTATATATATATAAAAGGTGAAAATGAGAACAGGACCCAGGAGGGAAGCGAAAGAGTTTAAATATATTGTGACAGAGTATGACAGTACATAATATCCACCCATGAAATAACGAGGGATATACAAAAAGTATAGAGATGTGTTTTAATAATAAAGGCAAAAACGCCAAGTGTGCATCTATGCTTATGTACTTGGTAACAACAATAATATGTCCTTTTTCCCTCTCAGATGTGCTATGTGGCCTCACACGTTTGGCCTGCTTATATCCTCTGGCGTTTTTGCCTTTATTATTAAAACACATCTCTATACTTTTTGTATATCCCTCGTTATTTCATGGGTGGATATTATGTACTGTCATACTCTGTCACAATATATTTAAACTCTTTCGCTTCCCTCCTGGGTCCTGTTCTCATTTTCACCTTTTATATATATATACATATTTTTTTGTCTGTTTTCTGTGTTCTTTGATCTTCAGTGCAGTGCCCCATTGCATCCCCTCCATTCTGGGCCCTGCCATGCACCCATTCGGCGAGCCCTGCCGTTTCAGCTCAGTTCCCCACTCTATTCTCACCCCGGGCTTTTGTGCCCAACTTTCTGTCCATCCAGCCGGCTGGTACTGCGCGTGCGCAACGCGGTCCTATCGGATACCGCGGTTTGCGCATGCGCATGTCACCTTCCTGGACGCTCTGGGATCGTCATCCATCATGGTTTCACTATCATGGCGCGGCCGGCGCTTCCGGCATTCTTCTCCACCTCTTCCGTTCCGTTCCTCTACACCGGTATGCAGTCTATTATTATTACATGTATTATTTAAGCATTGAATATGGCACCTTCAGCATCACTTCCCCTGACGAAGCTGCAGAGGCAGCGATACGCGTGGGGTGCGCTCCCACCTTATCCCTCCTTCCCACCTTGGTGCCATTTTTGGGACCGTTACGCTCCTTGATTTTATATGGACTTTATCCCTGTGGTGCCTTGTGCCTTTGGACATTGCTGCACTTTCACAGACCTGAATTGACGTTGGACAGGTTGTATTTGCAGCAGTTACATTGCATGTCATATCTTTATCTTGGGATGATGCATTGCATGTCAGTTCCTATTTCTTTATTACTTCATGGCTTACAGCAGTGCAGATTGACATAGGGTGGCTTAGTCCGCTGTGGCCTATATAGGCACATCTTTTCAGGATTACACATGTGATCAGGTGGACCCAGGGTGGGATATCATCATTTCCCCATTTATGGGACTCTCATCTATCATGGGATATGGTGGGCATAGGTATTTGTATATTTGTTTTTAAATGTTTTTAAATGTCTTTTGAGGTGTTGAATAAAGGTGCTTTTGCTTATTGTAATTAGTCATTGTCTTTACAATTCTTTTGGGTTGTGCATACATTTTTTAGTCTACTCCTTTCTCTTCCCATATGTTCGAATTTTAAGAAACCATCAGCATATCAAACTCAATATCTGATATTCTAGAGATCTAGAAGCTAAGAAGTGTAGATAAATATATTGCACTAGATTGTGGCCCGATTCTAACGCATCGGGTATTCTAGAATATGCATGTCCCCGTAGTATATGGACAATGATGATTCCAGAATTCGCGGCGGACTGTGCCCGTCGCTGATTGGTCGAGGCAACCTTTATGACATCATCGTCGCCATGGCAACCATTATGACATCTATGTCGATACTGTGCCCGTCGCTGATTGGTCGAGACCCAGGCGGCCTCGACCAATCAGAGACGCGGGATTTCCAGGGCAGACAGAAAAACCCTTAGACAATTATATATATAGATTGTATTCAATGTGTAAATTTATCTGACATATTCCTGTCACTTATATGACTATTACTAACTAGATGGTGGCTCGATTGTAATGCATCAGGTATTCTAGAATATGTATGTATGTATGTATGTATATAGCAGCCACACAGTATATAGCACAGGCCACGTAGTACATAGGAGCCATGTAGTATATAGCAGACAAATACTACGTGGCCTGTGCTATATACATACATGCATACGTACATATTGTAGAATACCAATGCGTTAATACAGGCCACGCAGTATATAACAGTGGCCACACAGTATATAACACAGACCAAACAGTATATAGCAGCCACACCGTATGTAACACAGGCGACGTTGTATATAACACAGGCGACGCAGTATATAACACAGGCCACGCAGTATATATCACAGGGCACGTAGTATATAGCACAGCCCATGCAGTATATAGCAGCCACGCAGTATATAACACAGGCATAAAGGTGACGTAGTATATAGCACAGGCTACGCAGTATATAACACTGCCCATGTAGTATATAGCAGCCACATAGTATATAACACAGCCCACGTAATATATAGCACAGCCCACGCAGTATATAACACTGGCCACGTAATATATAGCATTGCCCACGCAGTATATAACACTGCCCACATAGTATATAGCACTGCCCACATAGTATATAGCAGCCACGCAGTATATAACACAGCCCACGTAGTATTTAGCAGTGTGGGCACCATATCCCTGTTAAAAAAATAATAAAAATAAAAATAGCTATATACTCATCCGCCTGGATCCAGCAAAGCTCTGGCAATGCGCGCACTGCTGCCGCCATCTTCCGTTCCCAGGATGCATTGCGAAATTACCCAGATGACTTAGCGGTCTTGCGAGACCGCTAAGTCTCCTGGGTAATTTCGCAATGCATCTCTGGGAACGGAAGATGGCGGCAGGCGCGAGTACATCGTCGAACGACAGAAGGTGAGAATGACAGGTTTTGTTTTTTTAAAATTATTTTTAACATTAGATCTGTTTACTTTTGATGCTGCATAGGCAGCATCAATAGTAAAAAGTTGGGGACACACAGGGTTAATAGCAGCAGTAACGGAGTGCGTTACCCGCGGCATAACGCAGTCCGTTACCGCTGGCATTAACCCTGTGTGAGCGGTGACTGGAGGGGAGTATGGAGAGGGCGTCGGGCACTGACTGCAGGGGAGTAGGGAGGGACTAATCGGACTGTGCCCGTCGCTGATTGGTCGCGGCAGCCATGACAGTCAGCTGGCGAGACCAATCAGTGACGCGGGATTTCCGTGACAGAATTTGCCGACAGAAAGACGGAAGTACCCCTTAGACAATTATATATATAGATAATTAGCCTCAAAAGTTATTTTATTCTCATGCAGGTATACTATCCATGAGATTCCTTTCATCTCAAATCTATTACCTTTCAATAATGGAGACGGAGTTACTTATGGACTCGAAAGAAGTGATTACAACTACGTCAGAGAACAAGATATTGCAGCTGAACTTTTGAGTTATTTGCAAAAAGATCAATTGTCTGAGAGATTAAAAGGGCCGAGGTGGAAGGAAGTGTTAATGACTTTAAAATCAAGAATGAGAAGCAAAACAGTCTTAACAGATGAATCTGATGCCAGAAGTGAACAAGACAAAAAATCTTGTCAACCCAAGAACAACATCTTCTTCCTAAAAACTCACAAGACGGCCAGCAGCTCAATTATGAATATTCTTTTCCGCTATGGAGAATTTCACAACTTAACATTTGCCTTCCCTACTCACCAAGTTCATTACTCATACCCCAGTTTTTTCAGAGCTTCTTATGTGAATGGATTCTCAGAAAAAACAAAAAAGATTTTTAATATTATGTGTCATCACATGCGCTTCAAGATTACAGAGGTGAGCAATGAATGATTCAATTGTAATTTAAAGGAATAGAAATTAGTAGACTTCAGGTAATAATTAAACTTTTGGCTTTGATTGATGGTTGACTAACAGAGGAAATTTCATTAAAGGGATTTTATCACCAGCTTCTTGATGCCCCATCTGAGTTGTGATACCACCAATGTATCACTTACTTTACTGGTGTCTGCAATTTTGATAACATTTCTTTAATGCTGATCCTGTTGTCAGTCAGTGCTTGGGGCACGGTTAAAGCCTCTGTCACTATGCACAGAGCGGTGACTGAAACTGTTCCAGCTCCGCCGCTATGACTAGAAGTTGATGCTGCTCGGGTAATAAAGTAAATTTCCTCCTGGCAGCGGGGCTCTCAATACCAGCACCGCCCAGTGTTAGAATGCCTTAAAGGGAACCTGTCACCCCCAAAATTGATGGTGAGGTAAGCTCACCATCATCAGGGGCTTATCTACAGCATTCTGTAATTCTGTAGCTAAGCCCCCGATGTTACCTGAAAGAGGACAAAAAGAGGTTAGATTATACTCACCCAGGGGCGGTCCCGCTGCGGTCCGGGTTCGATGGGTGTCTCAGGTCCGGTCCGGCGCCTGCGCACTGCAGTACTTTGCTCTGCCCTCAACAGGGCAGACAAAGTACGCCTGCGCCGCAGCCGCAGCGTGAAGACCAGAAGAGGACGTCATGGAATGAAGATGGGAGGCCCCGGACTGGACCTGAGACACCCATCGGACCCGGACCTCAGTGGGACCGCCCCTGGGTGAGTATAATCTAACGTCTTTTTCTCCTCTTTCAGGTAACATCGGGGGCTTATCTACCTTATCTACAGCATTACAGAATGCTGTAGATAAGCCCCTGATGACTGTGAGCTTACCTCACCATCGATTTTGGAGGTGACAGGTTCCCTTTAACCTGCAGATCATCTCCATTTCTACAGGTTAATAGCATTATTTTACATGACTGGTTCTCTTTAAGTGAAAATTTACTCTCTGGGCTGTATAATTTGATATTCTCGTAGACCATGTGTTATCAGCTTGTATTTTCTTATGCCGTCTTGGAAAGAGGAATTGCATGCTTTTTTCCCAGATGCTATTTAGATAACAGATAAATGGCTTTGATGGCTATAACACATGTGTGTAACATTATATTGCGCAAGTTGTTTTATCTATGAACATTCTTCATAACTTAATATTTTATTTAATATTATAACACAATGTTGTGCAGTTTGGCTTATATCTACTGCTAAAACTACTGTCACAATTTAGACCTCAAATTTGGAGGTAGAAGAAATTAATTGTTCTCCCTTGCTGAAATGAAAGCAGAGGACTCAGCCTGAGCCTTGCTCATTCTGAGGCTTGATCAATAAATTGGTTTTCCCACAAACAAAATACATTTAATCAATAGATCTTGGAATAATAATAAATTCCAAATTTAAATGTTTTAAAATAAAATATACCTGTGTTGAAAATCTTATGAATGCATCCACTGCTATGTACTGTGTAATAGTTGTGTCCAACCATGCAGAGCTGCTCCAGTTCATGGTTGTCACACGCCACAGCTTCTTGCCAGGGAAAAAAGCATAAGTCAGCTATGATAAGTGAGTATGCAGATGAAACAGGGGATCGCAGCTGCTGTTTTCTGACATGAAACATTTCGCTGGTTGTTTTATCACAGGAGTTAGTATTTGTGTTGCACCACCAGTCTTGTGAGCTCATCATAAATTTAGTTGATGACATATAGATCCAGCTGCCCAGTCGGCCCAGGCCCAGTCGCTGGAGCTCCTATGTCACTGACTTGATTTATGATGAGCTTTGAGGGCTGGAGGGTGACAGAAACACTCACTCTTGTCTTAAAACATGCAGAGAATATGCTTCCCCACGTAGGGAAATGTATTTCCTCAGAATTCAGCAGCTGTAAGCTGTCCACATACTCACTTATCATAAGTGAGAAATTCTTCCTTCCCTGGCCAGGAGCTGTTGTATGTGACAAACATGAACTGGAGCAGCATTAAATAGCAGTGGAAGGTTTACAAGATTATCTCAGTGTAAGAGGGTGGTGCTGTTATGGACAGTATGGAACACGCTGTCACTTTAAGAGGCTGCACCCCCTTGTCTGGCGTGATGGAATGTTCTGTTTCTCCCCTGCAATAATCGTTGTAATGAACTAGTCTGTGCAGAGTGCAGGGGTGGAGCTGGAGCAGCATGTGTGAGCTGAGGCTGCTGCAGAGAGGACTTTTTGTGCTGATAGCTGAAAGAGAGAAGAACTGTGTCCTGATATAGCTGCAAGAGAGCCACGAAGATACAGAGAAAGGGATTTACAGTTTCCAGAAGCATCCCTAGGACCCAGAAGCAAGGAGAAGACCACGTTTCACAGAGCTGACAGAAAGCCGTGCGCACCACCGTATTAGACTGTTGGGGGCTCTGTTGTGAACTCTGTTTTCGGGCTCCCTCTTGTGGTCACAGGTGGTATTGCGTGAGTTTTATTTTTGGGCTCCCCCTGGTGGCTTTGTTTGTTATCTTGCGGGTCTGTGGCTGGATCAGCTGCCTCGTTATTCTCTAGGGAGGTTCCTATTTAGCTCTGCTTCACCTCTACTTGTTGCCGGCTGTCGATGTATTCAGTGCTATTCTGATTACTCCTGACTATCTTGGTTTTCTGTCTCTTCATGAGAAGCTAAGTTCTGTTTGATTATTTTTTGCTCATCTGTCTGCAATATGATTTCTGTTTATGATGAGTTTAGTCCAGCTTGCTAATATGTGATTTCTTGCTGCTGGTAAGCTCTGGGGTACGGAGTTGCTTCCCCCGCACCGTTAGTTGGTGCGGGGGCTCGAGCAATCTCTGCGTGGATATTTTGAATAGGGTTTTTCATTGACCGCACAGTTCTCTTCCTATTTTCTGCTATCTAGTGTTAGTGGGCCTCATTTGCTAAATCTATTTCATCTCTGCGTATGTGCTTTCCCCTTAACTCACCGTTAATATTTGTGGGGGGCTTTTCTATATCTTTGGGGGTCATTTCTCTGAGGCAAGTGAGGACTTACTTTCTCTCTAGGAATAGTCAGTTTCTCAGGCCGTGACGAGACGTCTAGCATTTCCAGGTAACGTTCCACGGCTACTTATAGTTGTTTGCGGATAGGATCAGGTTGCGGTCAATTCAGTTACCACTTCCCCAGAGCTAGTCGTCGGTTCAGTTTCTTAGCTAGTCAGATTTGCGATCCTTGACACTAGGATCATAACAGTACAGCCAGCCTATAAAGTGTTAATTACATGGCAGAAGCAGGAGAAGAGAAGCCTTGAGTTTTTTTTTTGTTTTTTTTGTTTCTGTGTGTCTAGCTGCTGTGTGTCTAGCCTCTCTCCTCCTCTTAATCTTGGTGTGGCTCTGAGTTCAGCTGCTGACATGGATACACAGAGTTTGGCCTCCAGTGTAGATCATCTTGCTGCAAGGGTACAAAGTATTCAGGATTTTGATGTTCACAGTCCTATGTCAGAGCTTAGAATACCTATTCCGGAGTTGTTTTCCGGAGATAGATCTAGGTTCCTGAATTTTAAGAACAATTGCAAGTTGTTTCTTTCTTTGAAACCTCGTTCCTCTGGTGATTCCGTTCAGCAAGTTAAGATTATTATTTCTTTCTTGCGCGGCGACCCTCAAGATTGGGCCTTCGCATTGGCGCCAGGGGATCCTGCATTGCTCAGTGTGGATGCGTTTTTTCTGGCCCTTGGATTGCTCTGTGATGAAGCCATGTGCTTTCTTTTCAAGAAAGTTTTCGCCTGCCGAGCGGAATTATGATGTCGGTAATCGGGAGTTGTTGGCTATGAAGTGGGCATTTGAGGAGTGGCGACATTGGCTCGAGGGAGCTAAGCATCGTGTGGTGGTCTTGACTGATCACAAAAATCTGATTTATCTCGAGTCGGCCAAGCGGCTGAATCCTAGACAGGCTCGTTGGTCGTTGTTTTTCTCTCGTTTTGATTTCGTGGTCTCGTACCTGCCTGGTTCGAAGAATGTGAAGGCTGATGCTCTTTCTAGGAGTTTTGTGCCTGACTCTCCTGGAGATTCAGAGCCGGCTTGTATCCTCAGAGAAGGGGTGATTTTGTCCGCCATCTCCCCAGATTTGCGACGAGTGTTGCAGAAGTTTCAGGCGGATAGACCTGACCGTTGTCCACCGGATAGACTGTTTGTCCCAGATAGATGGACCAGTAGAGTAATTTCCGAGGTTCATTCTTCGGTGTTGGCGGGCCATCCTGGAATATTTGGTACCAGAGATTTGGTGGCCAGGTCCTTTTGGTGGCCTTCCTTGTCGCGGGATGTGCGTTCCTTTGTGCAGTCTTGTGGAATTTGTGCTCAGGCTAAGCCTTGCTGTTCTCGTGCCAGTGGTTTGTTGTTACCTTTGCCTGTCCCGAAGAGGCCTTGGACGCACATTTCCATGGATTTTATTTCAGATCTCCCTGTCTCTCAGAGAATGTCTGTCATCTGGGTGGTGTGTGATCGTTTTTCTAAGATGGTCCATTTGGTGCCCTTGCCTAAGTTGCCTTCCTCCTCCGAGTTGGTTCCACTGTTTTTTCAAAATGTGGTTCGTTTGCACGGGATCCCTGAAAATATTGTTTCCGACAGAGGATCCCAGTTTGTGTCTAGATTTTGGCGGACCTTTTGTGCTAAGATGGGCATTGATTTGTCTTTTTCGTCGGCCTTCCATCCTCAGACGAATGGCCAAACCGAGCGAACTAATCAGACCTTGGAAACTTATTTAAGATGTTTTGTTTCTGCTGATCAGGACGACTGGGTCACTTTTTTGCCATTGGCCGAATTTGCCCTTAATAATCGGGCTAGTTCTGCTACTTTGGTTTCTCCTTTTTTTTGTAATTCGGGGTTTCATCCTCGTTTTTCCTCGGGTCAGGTGGAGCCTTCTGACTGTCCTGGAGTGGATATTGTGGTGGATAGGTTGCATCAGATTTGGGATCATGTGGTGGACAATTTGAAGCTGTCACAAGAGAAGGCTCAGCGCTTTGCCAACCGCCGTCGCTGTGTGGGTCCCCGACTTCGCGTTGGGGACTTGGTGTGGTTGTTTTCTCGCTTTGTTCCTATGAAGGTCTCCTCTCCTAAGTTCAAGCCTCGGTTTATCGGTCCTTATAAGATTTTGGAAGTCCTTAACCCTGTGTCATTTCGTCTGGACCTCCCAGCATCGTTTGCTATTCATAATGTGTTCCATCGGTCGTTGTTGCGGAGGTACGTGGTGCCTGTGGTTCCTTCGGTTGAGCCTCCTGCCCCTGTGCTGGTTGAGGGTGAATTGGAATACGTGGTGGAGAAGATCTTGGATTCTCGTGTTTCTAGACGGAGGCTTCAGTATTTGGTTAAGTGGAAGGGCTATGGTCAGGAGGATAATTCCTGGGTTGTCGCCTCTGATGTTCATGCGGCCGATTTGGTTCGTGCCTTCCATGTGGCTCACCCTGATCGCCCTGGGGGTTTTGATGAGGGTTCGGTGACCCCTCCTCAAGGGGGGGGTACTGTTGTGAACTCTGTTTTCGGGCTCCCTCTTGTGGTCACAGGTGGTATTGCGTGAGTTTTATTTTTGGGCTACCCCTGGTGGCTTTGTTTGTTATCTTGCGGGTCTGTGGCTGGATTAGCTGCCTTGTTATTCTCTAGGGAGGTTCCTATTTAGCTCTGCTTCACCTCCACTTGTTGCCGGCTGTCGATGTATTCAGTGCTATTCTGATTACTCCTGACTATCTTGGTTTTCTGTCTCTTCATGAGAAGCTAAGTTCTGTTTGATTATTTTTTGCTCATCTGTCTGCAATATGATTTCTGTTTATGATGAGTTTAGTCCAGCTTGCTAATATGTGATGTCTTGCTGCTGGTAAGCTCTGGGGTACGGAGTTGCTTCCCCCGCACCGTTAGTTGGTGCGGGGGCTCGAGCAATCTCTGCGTGGATATTTTGAATAGGGTTTTTCATTGACCGCACAGTTCTCTTCCTATTTTCTGCTATCTAGTGTTAGTGGGCCTCATTTGCTAAATCTATTTCATCTCTGCGTATGTGCTTTCCCCTTAACTCACCGTTAATATTTGTGGGGGGCTTTTCTATATCTTTGGGGGTCATTTCTCTGAGGCAAGTGAGGACTTACTTTCTCTCTAGGAATAGTCAGTTTCTCAGGCCGTGACGAGACGTCTAGGATTTCCAGGTAACGTTCCACGGCTACTTATAGTTGTTTGCGGATAGGATCAGGTTGCAGTCAATTCAGTTACCACTTCCCCAGAGCTAGTCGTCGGTTCAGTTTCTTAGCTAGTCAGATTTGCGATCCTTGCCACTAGGATCATAACAGGGCTCCCTGGGACTGGACCTGATATTCCAACATCACCGTGAGTTTGTTCCTGTTTTGGTGCACCTGTTAGGGCCTAGTGTAGGCTTCAATAGTCAGTACACGGGAGCCGTGAGGCCTGCTTAGTAAAGGCCAGGGAGGTTATACGTAGAGTAGCATCATCACTTGTTTATTGTTTATATTTGCTTGTTAGACATATTTTGAGTCTGTAATAGCTAGAGCACCGTGCTATTTTACGGAAAAGATAAAGTTTATTACTCTTGTAAATTGTCTGTTGCCATTGTATACCCCTGTTTGCATCTTCCTCATCCACTTCATTCCTTGCCTTCCAATAAATCTACCCTTTGTTGTTTGCACCTCATCTTGTGTATAGTAGTCTTCCTGCACCGTGGTGGTCCCCCGGTCATCGCTTCAAGTGGTGCTGCGAGCAGGGTACTGTCACCAAGATGGAGGCAGCAGACAGCAATGGCGGGAATGCTAATGTTAATGGAGATGCTGTGGGCATTGGTGGAACCCCTGCAAGGACACTCCCTATGGGCACCATATTTAGTGTGCTACCAAAGTTTGACGGCAAGAATATGCCACTGTCCGACTGGGTGTCCCGGCTGCAAAGCACCCTGAAGATTTATAACATCAGCCCAAACCTTGAAGTGGACATTGCGTTAACTGCCCTAGAGGGAGAAGCCCATAGAAATGTCTGCCTACAACCAGAACACACCCGCAGTACCCCGAAGGAGCTAGTGAAGTTCCTGGAAGAGATCTACGGCGAGACTGCTAGCGCCGGACACCTTCGTGCCAAATTTTTCTCTAGGCTGCAGTGGGAAGAAGAAGGAATTTCTCAGTATGCAACAGCACTGCAAGAAGTGTTAGCAGAGGTGCAGAGAAAGGAGGTGGATGGATTTGGCGGCATGGGCTCTAAAGACCGGATACTCCGGGAGCAATTCATTCTGGGACTGCACAGCACATCCTTGAGGCGAGCACTGTCAGAACGGGTCCGGGCAGATCCGTCTCTTACGTTTCTTCAAATCCTGGCGGAAACAGTGGCCCGAAGTAAAGAAGAGAGCTATGCGTCTGGGGTGATGCGTGTCCAGGGCACCAATACCAGAGGGGACCCAAACCATCAGGAGGTTTTGGTCAAGGTGGTGCAAGACTTGCAGCAGTCCCTTCTCAACGTGCAAGAGAAACTGACCCAGATGGAGCGAAGAATGGGGGAACTACAACAGTCTGACCCACCGTACTCATGCAACCATACTACAGTCCGACCGATAAGGGATCAGTGGGAGCAAGCCCCCTCCCATCAGGCATTGGAGGAATGAGGACAGGCTCGAGGTACCCCCCGGCGAGGAGGAGGCATCTAATGCTGGGAATGTGGAGGATGGGGGCACCTTGCCAGAGACTGTCGGACCTATACTCAAAGCCAGCTGAAGCCGCCGTTAAACTACCAACCCCAGCAGTAGTGCGGCACTCTGTGGGGGAGGCGAGGAGAGAGGCCGCTCCATATCATAACGAACACTTGATTGCTGGGAGCCCCATCCTACGTGCTGAATTCGAAGGAGTTCTAGTGGATTGCCTGATAGATACCGGGTCACAAGTGACAACGATGCCCAAATCGTATTTCAAGCAGCATTTCCAGGACCTGGCCAAGCCAGAAAAAGAGACATTGATCCGGTTGTTTGCTGCCAACCAACAACCGATCCCGGTCACAGGGGTCGTGTGGATGAATATTCGAATCTGTGGGCAAGAAGTTGGGAGAAAAGGGATCCTGCTAGTCCCTGAGCCTATCAAGGAAGATGTGCCTGTAGTACTGGGAATGAACATCCTACGTGAACTCGATCAGATTATGTTTACCAAACGGGGACATGGATATTGGAAGAAGGCTACTACACATAAGCCTACTCAAGAAGCCCTTCAACGACTGATCCACGTGTGTGGGATGCAGAAGAGTGTGCCATCTTATCAGACGGTAGGGGTCATCAGGGCTCCTGGTAAAGAACCTGTAATCCTACCTCCCGAGCGAGAAACTATAGTATACCTTCCAGTGGGGACTCACCGCAACCTTGATGGGTTGGAAGTGGTTGTTCAGCCTGTGGTACGCAGAGGAGTGGACCAAGAAGTCATGATAGCTTGTACGATAGCTATGGTCCAACGAGGACATGTCCCCATAAGAGCTTTGAATGTGGGCCCCGGGGAGGTCACCTTGCCACGAGGGACAAATCTGGCCCTGGTGTACCTATGTAGCGCCCCCCACTGCCGCAGGGCCGAGGGGTACCCGGTACCGGGCCTCTGAGTCTCTGCTCTGGGGTTGTCACGGTGGCTAGGCCCCGGTCCGTGACCCTGCCGAGGGGCGCACAGTGAAGGATGTGACAGATGTAGATGGTGGGGATGCTGTGGTGGTGCGGTGCAGCAAATAACGAGGACACCAGGTTGCAGTCTCTTTACCTCTTTACTGAAGGTCTCTGGGTCCTCAGTCCGGAATCCGGATTACCAGGCTGCGCAAGTCCGGCCGGTCCAATGGCACCTCCAGAGTTCTCTTAGCAGGTGGAAATCTGTGCCTTCCTTCTAGCGCTATGTGTTGTGGTCCTTCCCTGCTGTGCTTACAGAAAGTCCCCACAACTGTTGTGTCTGTTTCTTAAGTTCCCTCACAACTCGATTAGATGATGTTCTGCTAATCCTCCGTCCCTCCCTGGTGTTCTGGTTGGGACGGCACCCGTTTGATGGGTAGGCTCGGAGCTCTTCCGGGACCCTAGAGTCGCCCCTCTCCACAAGTTGCCCCCCAAGACTGCATAAGTGATTAAAGTTAGACAGCCCGCCTTAGACTGACTGTCCTGCCGCTGTTTGGAGTATTGCTTGAAGCTGAATGTTATGATACTCCCTCGGCGTTCCGGCCACCGGTAGTGCGCCTCAATAGGATGTTGCTTCGGTCTTACAGCACGACTCCTACTGGTATTTCTCCTTTTGCGTGATCTCGTTTCTCACTCAGCACAATCTATCTCGCTTCTAATCCTTCCTTGGGCACCGCCGCTACCCGGAGCAGGCGCGGTCCCGTTACGTTCGTTCAAGTTGCCAAGCCTCTGTCAGGATCCCACCCCTGACAGAGACCCTACTGTATCTTCCCCCACAACACCCTGTGCCACAAGGTGTTGCCTGGTTCCAACCCAGTCAGCTTTCTGATCTAACTTCCTGCCTGACCCCCAGTTTACCCACTATGGTGGGGAGTGGCCTAGTGAATAGAACCCTTAGCTCCCCCCAGAGGCCCGACTGTGAAATGTATTGGTGTCTGTGATACCTGATCCGATGAACTCCTTCAGTGCCATCAGACGCACCATAGCTCCCCATAGTGTCGGAGCCATAGTACTGCAACGACCAGGACTCTGGGGCGCTGCACCTACATAAGGGTGAAGTGGTGAGTCAGAAGGAGATGTCTTTATCACCGAAAGAAGGTGCGGGGTGGACCCTAGCAGTTGCTGCGGGGGACGAAGAGACGCCGTCCCCGGAGTGGAGTGGACAGGTCATCCTTGATCAAATGGAAGTGGATGTGAAGGCTCTGGGCCCTGAGCATGTGCAAGCAATAGAAACTATGCTGTGGGAAAATCAGGTCACATTCGCCCGTCACGCCGAATATTTTGGCTGTACTGAAGCCATCACACATGAGATACCAACTGGGGAAGATCGTCCTATTCGAGAACGATACCGGCAGATCCCGCTCAAGATGTATCAGGAGGTGAAAACATTACTGAGGCAGATGCTGGATTCGGGAGTGGTGCAGAGTAGTCAGAGCCCTTGGGCAGCCCTGGTGGTGCTCGTCAAGAAAAAGGATGGGACCATCCGGTTCTGTGTAGATTACAGGAAACTCAATGCCTGCACTGTTCGAGACTCGCATCCGTTGCCCTGCATCGAGGAATCCTTAACAGCGTTGGGGAAAGCCAAGTACTTCTCCACCCTGGACCTAGCAAGCGGATACTGGCAAGTAGCCGTGGCAGAAAAAGACAAAGAGAAAACCGCCTTCATCCTCCTTATGGGGCTGTTCGAGTTTAACCGGATGCCCTTCGGGCTCTCCAATGCTCCAGGCACATTTCAACGGCTGATGGAAAAGAGTTTGGGAGAATTAAATTTTGAGGCTACCCTGATCTATCTGGATGACATCATTGTGTTTTCGGCCTCATTCGAAGAACACCTTGCCTGGCTTGGACTGGTACTCGGAAGACTGCGGGCTCATAACCTGAAGGTGAAGCCAAAGAAGTGCCACCTCTTCAAGAGAGAGATCGAGTACCTGGGCCACATAGTGTCACAAGATGGAGTTCTACCCTTGCCAGGAAAAGTGGCTGCTATCCAGAAGTGGCCAGTCCTTCGAACCGTGAGAGAACTCCAGGCCTTCCTGGGACTCGCTGGGTACTATCGCCGGCTTGTTAAAGACTTCGCGAAGGTGGCGGGTCCTCTCAATGAGTTGCTAAGGGGGACCGCTGGAATGCCGAAGACCTAGCGCATCTCCTGGGCACAGGGACAAGACGAGGCCTTCCAGGCTATAATGAATGCCCTTACTTCAGCCCCGATTTTGGCCTACGCAGACTTCGATCAACCGTTCCTGTTGTACACAGACGGTAGCCTTCATGGACTCAGTGCAGTACTTTCTCAGATACAGGATGGACATGAGAGAGTCATCGGGTATGCCGGCAGGTCCCTGCGAGAGAGCAAAAGAAACCCTCACAATTACAGCTCCTTCTGGTTAGAGCTCCTGGCCCTGGTGTGGGCCATGACAGAAAGTTTGCAGGCTTCCTGACAGGTACCAAGATTCAAGTTCAAACAGACAATAATCCCCTGGCCCACCTTGAGAATGCTAAATTGGGGGCCTTAGAACAACGGTGGGTGGCTTGCCTAGCCAAGGTCGACTTTACCATCCGTTATCGCTCTGCTACCGAAAACGCAAATGCTGATGGGCTGTCAATAGTGACTGTGGAGACTCCAGTGGGGGATCTTGATGAGCAACTCGAAGAGGAGGAAACCCCAGACTTTTGCAAGTTTAAGCCCCCAATGGTTGCAGCCCAGTCAAGAAGGGAGGCCTGCACATTACCCCGGTCCCTGGGGAGAACCAATGAGGAATGGAGACACGTTCATGATAAAGACGAAGTGCTGAGACAGATGAAATGGTGGGTAACTCAAAAGCGGAAGCCTGGCAAACAAGAGAGAGATGATCTGGACTCTGAATTGAGGAGCGTGTTACATCAGTGGGATAGACTGGAGGTGTGAGTGTCAGTGCTATATCGTAAGAGGCAACAGCCAAAAGATATGGAAGTAAGGTGGCAAGTTGTCATCCCAGGAAGAATGGCTCAAGAAGTAGCTAAAGAAGCCCACGAATTTGGAGCGCACTTCGGCCCCACAAAGACCTACCAATGGTTACAGCGGTATGTGTATTGCCCTCGGTTGGAGTTTGTGGTGGAAGAGGTTTGCCGGCAATGTCGAGTATGTGACCTCATTAAGAGTACCGAACAGAGGGCACCCATCCAGACCATACAAACTAAGGAACCTCTAGAAGTCTTGATGATCGACTATCTCCTCGTGGGACACTCGGCCCGGGGGCTGCAATACTGTTTGGTGATGACCGATCATTTCTCTAAGTTCGCAGTAGTCACTCCGACTAGAGACCAGACTGCGGAATCGGCGGCGCAAGCCATCTGTCAAGACTTCATCCGGGTGTATGGGTGCCCAAAGCGCATCCACTCCGACCAAGGCGCATGTTTCCAAGGCAAGGTGATGGAAGAATTGTATCGTATGTATGGCATCAAGCGGTCCCGGACCACCCCTTACCACCCTCAAGGCAACGGAGTTTGTGAACACTTCAACCGAACCTTACTTCAAATGCTGAGAACATTGGAGGAGGATAAGAAGGCGTGTTGGCCAGACTATCTGCCGTAATTGGTCTGGACCTACAACAATCGGGTCCACTCCACCACAGGTTATACCCCCTATCTACTGTTGTTTGGAAGAGCTGGACGAGAGATCATTGAGCTGAATTTGGAACAGCCAGAGGAGCTGATGGAGCGAACTGTCACCTCATGGGGGAAAGAGCATCGGCAACGATTACAAACGATACGGCGGTTGGTGGGTCAGCAGCTGCAAGAAAAAGAACTTACTGGCCGCAAACCGACTCAAGAGTTACCTGTTGTGAATTCTGTCATGGGTTCTGCTCTTAGGCTCCCTCCGGTGGTTATAAGTGGTAGTGCTGCCGTTTGTCCTTCACAACAGTCATCAGCTGCTTCCACTTTGGACGGGGCTATTTAGTCTGGCTCCTTCCTTTAGGTAGTGCCAGTTGTCCATTGTTTTCTAGGGATCCACATCTCTGCTTGGTTTCTCCTTCTGGATTGTCCAAATCATCAAAGATAAGTCCTGGCTCTGTTTTTGCAGTCCACATGCGGTGGACTTAATAGTTCTGTGAATTGCTATGTTTTTTCTTGTCCAGCTTTGTCTGTGTTAAGATTTACTCAGCCAAGTTGGAAGCTCTGGAGTCACAGAGTTACCCTCCATGCCTTTAGTTAGGTGTGGAGATTTTCGTATTCTCTGTGGTGGATTTTGTAGTATTTTTTATACTGACCGCACAGTACTCTTTCCTGTCTTTTCTTTCTAGGTAGCGTGGCCTCCTTTGCTAAATTCTGTTTTCAGTCTGCGTTTGTAATTTCCCTCTCCTCTCACAGTCAATATTTGTGGGGGGCTGCCTTTCCTTTGGGAATTTTCTCTGAGGCAAGATAGTATTCCTGTTTCTTGCTTTAGGTGTAATTAGTCCTCCGGCCGTGATGAGGTGTCTAGGGAGTGACAGGAACATCCCACGGCTACTTCTAGTTGATGTGTTAAGTTCAGGGTCTGCGGTTAGTATAGGGGCCACCTACTCCAGAGCTCGTCCATGCTGCTCCTAGGCCACTAGTTCATAACAGTTACCGCTCCAACCTGGAGACCGAGTATTAGTCAGAGAGAAACGCTCCAAGGGAAAACTAAGTGAGAGATGGGAAGTACAGCCGTAGAAAGTTATCGAGCGAGTGTATGCTAATGGCCCTGTCTACAAGGTACAGATTGAGACTGGGGCATCCGCCCCTAGAGTACTTCACAGAAATATGCTGCGGCCTTGCCGGTCTGAGGTCTGTTCTACGCCATTGTCACCTGAAGGCGCTACTCCACTTCCTGAATCTGTCATGCCTGATGGTGAAATTGATGATGAGTGGTGGGTGGACCGTCCCTGACACAGTAGGGGTCCTCAGCCGCACAGAGACGGTAATCCCATGGATGTACCAGTACCGCCATGCGAGGACAAGACCAGACAACAGCTCACAATGTCTCCTGCAACAAGTGTTCCTCTGGAAGATAGTCAAGCCTTGCCTGACAGCCAAGAGCTTCGGAGATCCCAGAGGTCTAATGCAGGGGTTCCACCAGTCCGATATGTAGAACAGTGTGCTTTGTCTGTTTTTACACCTTTGTGCCTCCTCTATAGGTGCTGTTTCCGCATTGCACGTTCCTCCATTACACTTTGACCCTGATGCTGTGATGGCCGAGGACGACCATCATTAAGAAGGGAGGCATGTAAGAGGGTGGTGCTGTTATGGACAGTAAGGAACACGTTGTCACTTTAAGAGGCTGCACCCCCTTGTCTGGCGTGATGGAATGTTCTGTTTCTCCCTGTAATAATTATAGGGGATAACTCAGGAGACTCTTTGCGTGGAACAAGACTACTACAGGACACAGTTTTATAAGTGGTAAAGTCTATATTATCACACGGTGATTCAAACAGGTGCAGAGAGAAACTCAAGTCCACAACACTTGGTGTAAATATTAAACGCAGCTTAGCAGTCTATAGGGTACTTCAGAGGAAAATGCAATCACGCAGAAAGTCTATAAAGCACAATTATTCTTGAGGATACTTGACACAAATTAGTCCTTGCTTAGTCCAAAACACAGATAGATAGGCTTATAAGGCAGTTCAAATAATATCTTAGCTCAACCAGGGAGGCCTGGGTAATAGTCTCAGATTCTTGCAGAGCAGAAACAGCTTACATGTCCAGCAAATGCAGATGGAAGTAAACACGAGCAGCAGATGAAGGAGGATTACTGGAACTGGTGTATGCAGCAGGAACTCAGAGCAGAGTAGCAGGATAACCCCCTGAGGATGACTCTTGGGAACCTGTGGAAAATATCAATGCCCAACAGAAGATTTCTCGTTTTCATCAGAGATTCCCTGAGAAACCAGGTCCAGGATCATCCCGAGGCCGCTTCTAAGGAGGGAGTAATGTCAGGACTCTGAACATTTTTATTACCTTTTGTGCATTACTGCCCTTTTCCAAGATGGCGTCTTTGGTCTCATGTGCACTGTGTCTTCCTGCTATAAAACTCCACCCCAGCCTTCAGTCTGTGCTAGAGTATTCTGCCTTGCATCCAGCTCCTGACTCTGGTGACTCCCTGGCTATATACCTGCTCCTGTGAACCTGTGGGGATATCTCTGCCATCTTATCAGATATTGGAGCCGATTCCTGTGAATCCTGGAATCAATAATTTCCTCCACCACAAATTGTTCTTGCCCATCAATCACCGCAGGCTGCGGAGGTGGCACAACACGTCCCTGGAAGGTATTAGGAGATACAGGCTTTAGTAAAGATACATGAAAAACTGGGTGTGCCTTCATAGTCCTAGGCAGCTTCAGCCGGCAGGCCACAGAGCTCACAATACCGTTGATCTTGAAAGGGCCAATGAATTTCTATCCAAGTTTTTGTGAAGGAACGTTTAACTTCAGATTCTTCGTTGCTAACCACATGGAATCTCCTACCTTGAACATGGGTGCAGGTTTACGGAATCTATCAGCCGATCTCTTATAACGTTCTTGAGCTGTGGTCAGGGATTCCTTCAGAACCTCCAGATTTTGCCTCATCGCAGTCAGCCTTTCCTCCACTGCCGGAACTGGAGAATTAATTGGAGACCTAGGTAAGATACACAGATGATAACCCAGATTGGCAAAGAAAGGTGTAAATTTAGTGGAGGCGCTCTGAGAATTGTTATATGAAAATTCGGCTAACGGCAGCAACTCCAACCAATCATCCTGGAGATGGCTGACATAGCAACTTAGATATTGTTCCAGCGTCTGTTTGGTACGCTCAGTCTGACCATTTTGTCTGGGGATGGTAAGCGGAAGAGAGACAGACATTAATATTGAGTGCAGAGCAAAACCCCTTCCAGAATCTTGAAGTGAACTGTACTCCACGGTCAGAGATGATCTCATCCGGAACCCCATGCAACCGAAAGACATTCTGTATAACCAAGTTCACTGTATCTTTAGCTGAGGGGAGGCCGGTGCACAGAACAAAATGAGCAGCTTTAGTCAGGCGATCAACTACCACCATAATTGTATTCATGCCCCCCGATGTAGGCAGCTCCACAATAAAGTCCATTGATATAGACCCCCAAGGGCGGGACGGAACAGGTAATGGTTGTAGAAGACCCGTAGGTGCCACATGAGGAGTCTTGTAACGAGCACATACCTCGCAAGAGAGAACATAGTCCTTGGTATCCTTCAGGCAAGTTGGCCACCAGAAGAATCAGCTCAGGAACTCTTGTGTCTTCTGTACCCTCCTGTGACCAGCCAACTTGGAGTCATGTACCAAATTGAGGATCTGCAGATGGACGACCTCAGGGACGTAGATACGTCGATCTCTGAACCACATGCCACCCTTAAAGACAAGATTAATATCCACAGGTGGGTTGGCCAGAAATACATCACCGTCATAGGCCTCCCTGCACTCCTTCCACAAGTCCTGATCGTGGATAACTCTGATGAAATTGGCATCAGATAGAATGTTCTTGGATGGGGCTCCAGGTACGGAATCCGCAGCATGGATTCGGGATAAAGCATCAGCCTTCCCATTACGAGAACCTGGATGGTACGAGATAACAAAGTTAAATTGATTTAAAAATAAGTTCCAACGAGCCTGACGAGGAGAAAGACATCTAGCGGATCTAAGGAACGCTAAATTGCGATGGTCAGTTAGCACTATGATCTGTTGTGCAGCTCCTTGCAGATGATGGCTCTATTCTTTGAAAGCCGCAATAATAGCCAGCAATTCCTTGTCTCCCACATCGTAATTCTTCTCTGCTGAGGTTAGTCTACGGGAAAAGAAAGCACAAGGATGTAGCAGACCCTTCTTTCCAGTTCTTTGGGAGAGAATAGCCCCCAAAGCATTATCAGAAGCGTCCACCTCCACAATGAAAGAAAGTGTTGGATCTGGGTGTATCAACAGCGGTGCTGATGTGAGACAGATCTTAAGCCGATCAAAAGCTTCTTGAGCCTGTGATGACCACTTAAAGGGCTTTTCCTTCTTTGTCAAGGAAGTAATGGGACGGACAATATCAGAAAAATTTTGAATGAAGCATCTGTAGAAATTTGCAAAACCAATAAAACGTTGGACCTCCTTAACGTTCTTGGGTACCGACCAGTCAAGGATAGCCTGAATCTTACCAGATTCCATGTTCAGCCCCTGGATAGAGATGATATAACCTAAGAACTGCATCTCAGAATGATGGAACTCGCATTTCTCCGGCTTAATATACAGATGGTTCTCTTTCAGACGTCTTAAAACAGTTTTGACATGTTCTTCATGTTCCTGTAGAGAGTCAGAAAAGATTAGTATATCGTCCAAATAGATCACTACAAACTGGTCCAACAAATCTCTGAAAATGTCATAAGCAAGGTGTTGAAACGTTGCAGGGGCGTTACAAAGCCCGAAGGGCATCAAAAGAGATTCAAAGTGTCCATACCGGCATCTGAATGCTGTCTTCCTCTCATCCCCTGGACGAATACGCACCAAATTATAAGCCCCACGAAGATCCAGTTTAGAGAACACCTTAGCATGGCGGACTCTTTCCAGTAACTCGGGAATCAGAGGCAAAGGGTAACAGTTTTGTACGGTTACCTTATTGAGTTCCCGATAGTCAACACAGGGTCTCAGGGTCCCATCCTTCTTCTTTACAAAAAAGATAGGTGCCCCTGCTGGTGAGGAAGAAGGACGTATGAAGCCTTTGGCCAGATTTTCATCAATATACTCCTTTAAGGCTTGGAGCTCAGGTGCCGCCAAAGGGTATACGTTACCAAAAGGAATAGCTGCCCCAGGAAGCAACTCAATGGGACAGTCATAATGCCTGTGTGGAGGAAGCTGATCTGCATTCTTCTTGAAACAGCTGTCAGAGAACTCTTTATATGCTGGAGGTAAAGAAAATACCTGTACATGTGGTTCCGTAGCCGTGGACTCAGGGACAGCTTCTGTTAACGCTGAGTTGCTCCTTGTTGGAAAGATAATCTCCTTGGTCTCCCAGTTGATAATTGGGTTCTGAGAACGCAACCAAGAAATGCCTAAAATCACAGGAAAATGAGAAGAAATTAGCAAGAAAGAAAGTTGCTCCTGATGATTAGGCTCCAACAAAATTTCAAGGGGTACGGTCTCCTGAACCACAGGCCCAGAGATTAAAGGTGACCCATCCACTGTTTCCATGGTAATTGGAGAGGCTCTTTGCTGAATTTCAATACCATGTTCCTTGGCAAATGCGATATCCATGAAATTGCCACCTGCACCAGAGTCAATCATAGCTGCACTGGAAATCCACTGTCCTGAACACAGGATCTTAATAGGGAGAGAACAGTGAGAGTTCTTTTCCTTAAGCTCCTTGGGGGGTGAAGTCATACAAAGTGAATGGAATACAGCATTTAAATGCAGGCTACATTCAGAGATGCCAGATTCATCATCACAGTTGTCATACTCCCCTACTGCTGCTAGCACCTTGTTAGGCAGTCTAGGACACTTAGGACAATTGATCAAGAAGTGGTCAGACTGGCCGCAGTAGAAACATAGACTTTCACGAAGGCGATGCTCCCGGCGCTCATTGATCTCGCGCCTCTGAACGGAATCAATTTGCATGGGCACCTCCTCCACCTCCCAAGATGTTTTACCTGCAGGCTCTTTGGAAGGAAGGGAAAAGTTAGAAATACGGTTATATGCAGCAAACTTCTCCTGCCTATGCTCAGTAAGGCGAATGTCAATGCACACACAATGCTGTATAAATGTCTCTAGCTCTTGTGGTGACTCAGAGCGAGCTAGTTCATCTTTTACAATACTAGACAGACCCCTTTTAAAAATAGGCAATTGTGCATAACTGTCCCAATTGGTATCTACCGCTAATCTCCTGAATTCAGTAGCATACTCAATAACAGAACGTTTTGCCTGGCGTAAAGACAATAAAGCAGATTCAGCGGTTGCATGACGATTAGGATCATCAAACATTAATGCCATAGTGGCCAAGAAATCATCCAAGTTATTTAACCGTGGGTCACGAGACTCAAACATCGGATTCGCCCAGGCGAGCGCTCGTGCAGTCAGCAGCATTATTACACACAATACTTTGAATCTATCATTAGGAAAACGATCAGCATGCACATCAAAATATAGCATATATTGATTCACAAAGCCACAAAATTTGTCGCGATCACCATTAAATCTGAATGGGGCAACTTAGGTGGGATAGCTGGTGGCGGTTGCCCAGAGGGAAAAGTCGCTTGTGCAGCTATTTGCGTGCTTATGTCCTGAAAAGCCCGTCAATACTGGGACTCTATGCCAGCAAGTTTGTTTTCCTGGGCTGCCATGCGGGTGCTTAAATCCTGCAAAGTCTGTCCAAACACTTGTTAATTGTGTTCAAAGCTTCCAAACTTCTTTTGCAGACCTTCCACATCTTTCTGCAGTGATCTAATTATGGAAAACACCTGCTCTAAACTGCTCTCTGCAGTCATTGTTCCAGCAGTCTTCTTTTTCTTTTGGGCTAGAGTATCCTGTAATAATTATAGGGGATAACTCAGGAGACTCTTTGCGTGGAACAAGACAACTACAGGACACAGTTTTATAAGTGGTAAAGTCTATATTATCACACGGTGATTCAAACAGGTGCAGAGAGAAACTCAAGTCCACAACACTTGGTGTAAATATTAAACGCAGCTTAGCAGTCTATAGGGAACTTCAGAGGAAAATGCAATCACGCAGAAAGTCTATGAAGCACAATTATTCTTGAGGATACTTGACACAAATAAGTCCTTGCTTAGTCCCAAACACAGATAGATATGCTTATAAGGCAGTTCAAATAATATCTTAGCTCAACCAGGGAGGCCTGGGTAATAGTCTCAGATTCTTGCAGAGCAGCAACAGCTTACATGTCCAGCAAATGCAGATGGAAGTAAACACGAGCAGCAGATGAAGGAGGATTACTGGAACTGGTGTATGCAGCAGGAACTCAGAGCAGAGTAGCAGGATAACCCCACAGGTTCAAAGGAGCAGGTATATAGCCAGGGAGTCACCAGAGTCAGGAGCTGGATGCAAGGCAGAATACTCTAGCACAGACTGAAGGCTGGGGTGGAGTTTTATAGCAGGAAGACACAGTGCACATGAGACCAAAGACGCCATCTTGGAAAAGGGCAGGAATGCACAAAAGGTAATAAAAATGTTCAGAGTCCTGACACTCCCCTGCAATAATCGTTGTAATGAACTAGTCTGTGCAGAGTGCAGGTGTGGAGCTGGAGCAGCATGTGTGAGCTGAGGCTGCTGCAGAGAGGACTTTTTGTGCTGATAGCTGAAGGAGAGAAGAACTGTGTCCTGATATAGCTGCAAGAGAGCCACGAAGATACAGAGAAAGGGATTTACAGTTTCCAGGAGCATCCCTAGGACCCAGAAGCAAGGAGAAGACCACGTTTCACAGAGCTGACAGAAAGCCGTGCGCACCATCGTATTAGACTGCTGGGGGCCCCCTGGGACTGGACATGATTCTCCAACATCACCGTGAGTTTGTTCCTGTTTTGGTGCACCTGTTAGGGCCTAGTGTAGGCTTCAATAGTCAGTACACGGGAGCCGTGAGGCCTGCTTAGTAAAGGCCAGGGATGTTAATGTAGAGTAGCATCATCACTTGTTTATTGTTTACATTTGCTTGTTAGACATATTTTGAGTCTGTAATAGCTGGGGCACCGTGCTATTTTACGGAAAAGATAAAGTTTATTACTCTTGTAAATTGTCTGTTGCCATTGTATACCCTGCTTGCATCTTCCTCATTCCCTTCATTCCTTGCCTTCCAATAAATCTACCCTTTGTTGTTTGCACCTCATCTTGTGTATAGTAGTCTTCCTGCACCATGGTGGTCCCCCGGCCATTGCTTCAAGAGCACAGAATTTTTTTTGTGGTACAACAGATCTAAGTGGCCTGTGAACAAGTGAAATTAAAAAAGGAGTTGAAGATAGGAGTTCCATACCTATCAGTATTTATTTTTTTCTGTCTTTTATTATTGTTTACTGTTTTTTATTTTTGGTTAATGTATGGCAGGACTGAAGGTTAGCTTCAGTGCACAGTCTACCTTATGAAAGCAAAACTGGAGCAGGAGTTCCAGAGTGCATATTGCTTAGCAGATGTGAGCATGTTGCCCGCTTTATGTGGTATGTATAGGTAGGAGGTATCCATTATAGCAAATAAGGGCACAAATCTTGATACTTTTAAATGGGAAAACTATTGGTGATTTAGTGCCGTGTGCCTCTGCTCTTACTCGGCTGTGTGTATCACATAGCAGAGCCACGTAGTTGAATCGGATGATAGGTGTTCCTCCTTTGACTGGAGTGGGTGCCCATCAACCACATCCAACTTGTGCAGTGGAAACCACCCTACTGTACATTTGCGATCTCCCTACAAAGTAAAAAAAGTATACTTACATAGAAGAATAGCAGGTATGTTCTGAGCATTTGTGACCTGCCATTATAGGACTACAGATTGTATCTATGAGCGACGAGGCAGGAAAAAGCTTTTGACATGCAGATCTTCACGGAATGATATATGTAGCAGCGAGCACTTTTGGAAATTAATTGTATTTGGCATTATTTTGACTTAATTTATTTTAGGATTTGAAGATACTGAGCTGTGATTAATATTGTGGAAATAACCCTTACGCTGCATGCCCACAACGTATTTTCACTGATTCCAAGATGCTGCATGGTACAGCACAAGCACAGTCAATGGGATTAATAGAAATCTCATGCCCACTGTGCTCCTTTTTTACGCAGTGTAACCTGATCTGCGGCTCATATTTCCAAGCTGCAGCATGTCAATTTCTCTTACGAACTCCTCTGTGTGTAATTTCCCATAGACTTGCATTAGATGTGGAAAATTTCCAGTTAAAAACAGCACATGCGTTGTAAGTACGTTTATGCAGTGTAAACTCACTCAAAAAATGCATCTAAACAAACATATCATAGGTACAGGCAGCTGAGCAAACAGGAAGTTGCTCAAAGCGAAGAGTTCAGTAAAGTAATGTTCCACCTCCCCTACATATACACTTTCACCCTTTAGTGCCTTGCATAACTTATGAATATTAATAGTCATTTTCAATAAAGATACAGAAAGTGATGATTTTCATTACATTTGCTCAGACATTCGAACTCCCATACAGCAGAGCACCACGGTTACACCTGATTAATCACTGACCAGGCTTACAGTAGGGATAAAGGAGCAAAGTGTTTAACTGTCTAGTGCCCTGAAGCTTTATCTTTCTACTGAATGGAGGAAGAGTATGTCTGCATGTTAGAAGTGACCCCCACACAACATCCCTGAGGAGTTGGAAGGTCGGCTGCAATATCGGAGGGGTGGGCTACATAGACTGCAGCAGTAATGATTATAGGAGGTTTTAACTATCCAGATATTGACTGGGGTCTTGGTCCTGCTTCATCTGCAAAGGGAAGAAAATTCCTCATTTCGTTGCACTATGGCCACGGTCACACGTTCAGGATTTGGTCAGTATTTTACATCCATATTTATAAGCCAAAACCATGGTAACACAATCCCCACTTACCCAAATAAAATAAAACACAAAACTACAAGACTTAGTTTGGAATAAAATTGGCCGTGGCGTTTATTTTTGATTAACACAAATGAAATTTATTAACTGATAACCAACAAATGATTTTATAATCCTTTCCATAAAACTGAATTAAATTCACCATGAAACGTCCGAATCCAGCCGAACCGGGCGATTTTCCAAAAGCCAGGCCTCAACAAGGCATGGCCCCCCAAAAACGCCCCAGGCAATCCTCGATAATGGCCTGGAGATCCAAATTAAAGATGGACCCAATCTCTCCTGTACATTCCTGGAACTGCATCCTCCAGATTGACATGCCTGAAAGAGAATCCATGTATTAATGGCATAAAACGATGTACATCCCTATTAACCCTCTTCTGAATACGCTCCAAAAATGAAGTACTCTTCTGGAATCACAACCATCTAGGAACAATTTCCGAGAATAGAAATGTAGCATTAAAAAATTCTGTTTTTAAGAAACACAAATCCCTCTAAATGAAAGATAAAAGGTCCAGAGTATTCACTTTACCCAGATCGCTACCACCTAAATAAATAATAACTAAGTTCGGGTGAGGTCTCGTCTCGGCTAGCTTATGCATCTCAAAAATCAAGTTCTGCCATAACATTCCTCTCTTGCTATGCCAAAAAATTTGGAGGGAAGAATTATTTAAAGATAAATTTTCTGTATAACATCTTACGCTTGCCCTCTTCTCGGCCCAATAAACAAAGGAATGTCCGATGATCCAAATAGTGAAAACACCTAGAAAATGAATAACATGTTAATGATCGTATAATTCCGGACGAATATAAAGTTTAAAACGGTTAGACTCCCATCTGCCAATTCTTTTTATGTGGGCCTCGCTAAAGCCAAGCCTGGCAGCCTCAGTAGCTGCTCCAATACGAAAGAAATGGGAAGAAATATTAAGATTACCCAAACCTAAATGATTTAAACATTTTTTAAGTATGAAATTAAACTGAAAGACGGTTGCCGGTTCATTATTTTTATGCACAAAAAACGGGCCATCTAAACTTGGCCCAAAAGACAACCACTTCTTAAGGTACCTTCACACGAAACGACTTTGTAACGATATCGCTAGCGATCCGTGACGTTGCAGCGTCCTGGCTAGCGATATCGTTTAGTTTGACACGCAGCAGCGATCAGGATCCTGCTGTGATGTCGCTGGTCGCTGAATAAAGTCCAGAACTTTATTTGGTCGTCCGATCGCCGTGTATCGTTGAGTTTGAAAGCAAAAGCAACGATACCAGCGATGTTTTACACTGGTAACCAGGGTAAACATCGGGTTACCAAGCACAGGGCCGCGCTTAGTAACCCGATGTTTACCCTGGTTACCAGCGTAAAAGTAAAAAAAACAAACAGTACATGCTCACCTGCGCGTCCCCCAGCGTCCGCTTCCTGACACTTACTGAGCGCCGGCCCCAAAGTGAAAGTGAAAGCACAGCGGTGACGTCACCGCTCTGCTGTTAGGGCCGGAGCTCAGTCAGTGTCAGGAAGCGGACGCTGGGGGATGCGCAGGTGAGTATGTAGTGTTTGTTTTTTTTACTTTTACGCTGGTAACCAGGGTAAACATCGGGTTACTAAGCACGGCCCTGCGCTTAGCAACCCGATGTTTACCCTGGTTACCCGGGGACCTTGGCATCGTTGGTCGCTGGAGAGCTGTCTGTGTGACAGCTCCCCAGCGATCAAACAGCGACGCTGCAGCGATCGGCATCGTTGTCGCTATCGCTGCAGCGTCGCTTCGTGTGAAGGTACCTTTAGCATTAAACACTGGACAAATGGTCGGGTCGGAGATAGAATTCAACTTCACAGACGCACGTCTACAAAGCTGATCAGTTTTTGATTTTTTTATAAACAAAAACAAATGACTGCCGTGCAAACTAACGTGCTCTAAAAACAAACTCGCCGGCGATGCTTTCTTCAGAGAAACAATTTCACTAACACGCAAAGCTGCAAAAAATGCAAAACAAAAAGCCGTAGCAAAAAGAGACGCTTCAAAAAGATCGTTACATACTGAAGGAAGAGATAAGCAAATGTCTCTTAGCAATTGAGCTGAAATCGGGCAGCGAGTATCAGGCGTGAAGGTAGCCCTCCTGAAGCCTTTCAAAAATTGCCTAACCAGAAAAAACTCAGACAACGGTCTTTTTCCTAAGACTTTAAGAAAAAATGAAATTCCAGATAGATTTTTAGATAGGGCCGAGTAAGACGACCCATTTTTTACTAATTGCTCAGCAAACATAAAGCAACAGCTGGGTTGCCTTCATGACAGGGGTAATTATTAGCATAACAAAATTTTACCCACATACTCCAAGCAGCTGAGTAGTCAACCCAAGTTTTATTAGCTAAGGAATTCTCTACAAAAAATTGAATTATACTTGAATCAGATCCCATATCTGTGGAGGACAAATTGATCTTCCTTTGTCCGCTTCTGCCTGGTGGTGACAAATAAACTGTGCATTATCATCATTAGTATTGGTGGAAAAAAAAGCTTTTAGCCAAATATTACAGTGGGGCAAAAAAGTATTTAGTCAGTCAGCAATAGTGCAAGTTCCACCACTTAAAAAGATGAGAGGCGTCTGTAATTTACATCATAGTTAGACCTCAACTATGGGAGACAAACTGAGAAAAAAAATCCAGAAAATCACATTGTCTGTTTTTTTATCATTTTATTTGCATATTATGGTGGAAAATAAGTATTTGGTCAGAAACAAACAATCAAGATTTCTGGCTCTCACAGACCTGTAACTTCTTCTTTAAGAGTCTCCTCTTTCCTCCACTCATTACCTGTAGTAATGGCACCTGTTTAAACTTGTTATCAGTATAAAAAGACACCTGTGCACACCCTCAAACAGTCTGACTCCAAACTCCACTATGGTGAAGACCAAAGAGCTGTCAAAGGACACCAGAAACAAAATTGTAGCCCTGCACCAGGCTGGGAAGACTGAATCTGCAATAGCCAACCAGCTTGGAGTGAAGAAATCAACAGTGGGAGCAATAATTAGAAAATGGAAGACATTCAAGACCACTGATAATCTCCCTCGATCTGGGGCTCCACGCAAAATCCCACCCCATGGGGTCAGAATGATCACAAGAACGGTGAGCAAAAAATCCCAGAACCACGCAGGGGGACCTAGTGAATGAACTGCAGAGAGCTGGGACCAATGTAACAAGGCCTACCATAAGTAACACACTACGCCACCATGGACTCAGATCCTGCGGTGCCAGACGTGTCCCACTGCTTAAGCCAGTACATGTCCGGGCCCGTCTGAAGTTTGCTAGAGAGCATTTGGATGATCCAGAGGAGTTTTGGGAGAATGTCCTATGGTCTGATGAAACCAAACTGGAAATGTTTGGTAGAAACACAACTTGTCGTGTTTGGAGGAAAAAGAATACTGAGTTGCATCCATCAAACACCATACCTACTGTAAAGCATGGTGGTGGAAACATCATGCTTTGGGGCTGTTTCTCTGCAAAGGGGCCAGGACGACTGATCCGGGTACATGAAAGAATGAATGGGGCCATGTATCGTGAGATTTTGAGTGCAAACCTCCTTCCATCAGCAAGGGCATTGAAGATGAAACGTGGCTGGGTCTTTCAACATGACAATGATCCAAAGCACACCGCCAGGGCAACGAAGGAGTGGCTTCGTAAGAAGCATTTCAAGGTCCTGGAGTGGCCTAGCCAGTCTCCAGATCTCAACCCTATAGAAAACCTTTGGAGGGAGTTGAAAGTCCGTGTTGCCAAGCGAAAAGCCAAAAACATCACTGCTCTAGAGGAGATCTGCATGGAGGAATGGGCCAACATACCAACAACAGTGTGTGGCAACCTTGTGAAGACTTACAGAAAACGTTTGACCTCTGTCATTGCCAACAAAGGATATATTACAAAGTATTGAGATGAAATTTTGTTTCTGACCAAATACTTATTTTCCACCATAATATGCAAATAAAATGATAAAAAAACAGACAATGTGGTTTTCTGGATTTTTTTTTCTCAGTTTGTCTCCCATAGTTGAGGTCTACCTATGATGTAAATTACAGACGCCTCTCATCTTTTTAAGTGGTGGAACTTGCACTATTGCTGACTGACTAAATACTTTTTTGCCCCACTGTAGATTTTAAACAAAGGAGGGTCAAATGCCTAAGAACCATAGCAGATAGATAATTCTTAGAAGAAAGGGTATTTAATATGAAAACGAGACCCTGTTTCTCAGAGCGAAAATAAATGCGTTTGTTAGCGAGACAATCACCCCAAAGCTGGATAGCTATAAAAATGGAAAAAAGATCCAAAAATGCTGAATTTTTTGTGATTTTTTTATTGACCCATGACTTAGGCCAGAACTCAAAGGCCCAATTGGAAGAAAATGACAATCCCATACCAAGGTGCTCGTCAGTAAAAAATGACAAACCAAGCTCATCAAAAAATATGAAAGCAGCTTGCCATAAATTCTTACCATTAAATTCTACCAGAAACTTCAACCAAATCTTCAAATCATCCTTTACATCGCTGTTAAGCCGCAAATGAGCATGAGGGGAAGAGTGACCAGCTGTGAGATCATAAAGTCGCTTAGAAAATGCACGACCCATAGGGATAACTTTCAAGGTGAAATTTAACATACCCAGCAAAGATTGGAGCTCTTTGAGGGTAACCTTTTCTCTTAACAAGAAATTATGAATCAATGAACATAACCTGTAAATCTTATCCACGGGCAGGGAGCAAGTCATGTTCACTAGTGTTGAGCATTCCGATACCGCAAGTATCGGGTATCGGCCGATATTTGCTGTATCGGAATTCCGATACCGAGATCCGATACTTTTGTGGTATCGGGTATCGGTATCGAAACAACATTAATGTGTAAAATAAAGAATTAAAATAAAAAATATTGCTATACTCACCTCTCCGACGCAGCCTGGACCTTACTGAGGGAACCGGCAGCGTTCTTTGCTTAAAATTCGCGCTTTAACTTCCTTACTTGAAGTCCCGGCTTGTGATTGGTCGCGCGCCGCCCATGTGACCGCGACGCGACCAATCACAGCAAGCCGTGACGTAATTTTAGGTCCTTCAGGATTTTAAAATTACGTTCCGGCGTTGTGATTGGTTGCGTCGCGGTCACATGGGCGACGCGACCAATCACAAGCCGTGACGTCACGGGAGGCAGGAGACGCGCGCATTTTAAAATGCGCGCGTCTCCTGCCTCCCGTGACGTCACGGCTTGTGATTGGTCGCGTCGCCCATGTGACCGCGACGCAACCAATCACAACGCCGGAACGTAATTTTAAAATCCTGAAGGACCTAAAATTACGTCACGGCTTGCTGTGATTGGTCGCGTCGCGGTCACATGGGCGGCGCGCGACCAATCACAAGCCGGGACTTCAAGTAAGGAAGTTAAAGCGCGAATTTTAAGCAAACAACGCTGCCGGTTCCCTCGCTGAAGTCCAGGCTGCGTCGGAGAGGTGAGTATAGCAATATTTTTTATTTTAATTCTTTATTTTACACATTAATATGGTTCCCAGGGCCTGAAGGAGAGTTTCCTCTCCTTCAGACCCTGGGAACCATCAGGAATACCGTCCGATACATGAGTCCCATTGACTTGTATTGGTATCGGGTATCGGTATCGGATTAGATCCGATACTTTGTCGGTATCGGCCGATACTTTCCGATACCGATACTTTCAAGTATCAGACGGTATCGCTCAACACTAATGTTCACTGAATCAATATGACTTCCAAGAAACTCCAAGGAAGTACAGGGAGAAACTGTTTTTTCCTCCGCAATCGGGACACCAAAATAATCACAGATTTCAATGAAACTATGTAAAAGGGAAAAACAGACGTCAGAGCCAGCTGGACCAACAAACAAGAAATCGTCTAAATAATGCAACACTCCCGATTTTTTTACAGAAACCTCAACTAGCCAGTGCAAAAAAGAAGAAAATGACTCAAAATAATTACAAGATAACGAAAAATCCCATAGGAAGACACTTATCGAAAAAAAATTTGTTATTAAAAAAGAAACCGAGGGGGTTAAAACCATCTGGATTGACTGGTAACAGTCTAAAGGCAGATATTATGTCAGATTTTGCCATGTAAGCATTGCGGCCAAACCTTTGCAGGATTTCAATGGCTTCATCAAATGAAGCATATTTAACAGAGCAAATGTCAGTACTTACTTCATCATTAAGAGAAGATCCCTTCGGATACGACAAATGGTGTATCAAACGAAAGGAACCTTGCTCTTTTTTAGGAACTACTCCAAGAGGGGAGATCCTAAAATTTTTAAAAGGTGGGGAATCAAAAGGGCCAAAGACTCTACCCGCTTCCAACTCCTTCAAAACTTTTTCTTTAACTATTAAAGGGAATTCAGCAGCGGATGGTAAATTCTGAACTACTTTACAACCAATGCCTTTAAATTGCGGAGCGAAAAATCCATGATAAAAACCATGAAAAATAAGCGAACTAATCCCCTGATTTGGGTACGCCTCTAGCCAAGGGACCATGTTTTGCAATTTCACCGGAGTCAGGGCCCTTCGGAATAGCATCCTTATTGGGCCCCTGATGTCCGGATTGAAATTGTTTCTTGTAGCAATTTGACATGGGGTGGTTGCCCCCACAAAAAGAGCATGTGTGCCGAAAGCGGCAGTTAAGAGACCATTTACAACTATTTTCGTTGAAAGCAAAACATACACCTTTTTTAGTGGGGGCTAACACACCCTGCCTAGATGATGGGAATCTCTGAGGCAACATTAAATTGATCCATAATCCATTATCCTTTTTACCCCATGATAAATCTGGGTGCATAGACAACTTTTGTCTAAAAGACTCGTCGTATTGAAGCCAGGCCATACCCCCAAAATTTCTATAAGCTTCAAGAATAGAATCTAGGTGTTGAAAAAGGCCTGAACATAAATTGGGAAATTTCTCACCCAATACAGCAGCATAAATAGAAAAGGCTTGGAGCCAATTGTTAAATGATCTAGTGTTAGAATTTTTTCTTTTATCCTCCAGATCATCCTTCTTGTCAAATTTATGCTGCTGCTCTTTTACAAATGGTAAAAGGGAAAAAACGTCTACATATTCCCTCTTCCAAATTTGCTTTTTTACTGAAGGATTAGATTAAGATGAAATCCTAAGGGGGATACCTCACATGTATGGGACTCTTTAAAAATACCTCAGGCAGACCGGGTTTGATAATTATATTACCACTGACTGAGTCATTCGTCAGAACAGGAACATTAGGAATTGGTGTCAGAACACGGCTAGAAAAATATTCATTGCGCACCTCCTTGACTACAGCTTTTAAATTTGAAGAGGAAGAAACAGACAGGGGCACATTAAGGATCTCACCCCCATTTCGATGGACGACATCACTCTCAAAGGGGACTTCAGGAGTCTTGCTCCTCCTCTTGATCAGAAAAGGGTGATGCGGACCTCGATGACGCTGCTGCGGCAGAAGCGGTGCTCACCTCTCCTGAAGCTGATCTCTTTGATGGATGGCATGTCGTCGATGGAACTCCCTGGGCCGCCGCAGCTCTTTTATGGATGCGGCAGCTAGATGATCCTTGCCTGACGCATCCGACATCCGGAATCTCAGGTAAGCCTAAACCAGACGTCAAAGAAATGCCGGCGGCTGAGAGTAATGATGCTGGCAAAGCGATATGACGAACCCTGTTGAATTCCCGCGATGAGCTGCGGGACTTCCGACGCGAGGGTCTTCTGCTTCTACTACGTGCCTCCAGGGTCCGGTCAGCTGATCGGGAACATGGCGGAGGTGAATATGACATCCTGGGCCGCCGATTTCTCGCTGAGCTGCGGCAAGAAGGCGGTGGAACCAGCGGCTGACGAGGGACAGGAGGAGAGAGCGGCAATTGCAGAGCAGGAGCTGTCAAATCCTCCAGAGCAGAGGTAGGTTTTATAGCAGGTTCTATAGCTAGACAGCTACGCAACCACTCGACACCGCCCTCACTCTCCACCCTTCGGAGCAGCTGTTGCATCAATGATTCCATTAGCTAATCTTCTTCTGATCTTCAAACTTGCTTGAAGTAAACTGATGACACTGCTCCCGAAAAGCTGCTTTTATAGACAAAATTCCTTCCCGCTCAAAACCTGCTGACCAATCAAAAATCCACAAAAGGCGGGAAGGAGACATAAAATAAACCAGATCAACCTGCTCGTGCACTGCACAGCTTACTTGACAGAAATTAACCCTTTAGCTGAATAATAAAATGTGTAGATTAAACATGCATTACCAATTTAATGTTACGGGGGCTGTGTTATCATTTTACCCCCCTAAGATTGTGTAACGCCCCCACTACCGCGGGGCCAAGGGGTACCCGGTACCGGGCCTCTGAGTCTCTGTCCTGGGGTTGTCACGGTGGCTAGACCCGGTCCGTGACCCTGCTGAGGGGCGTACAATGAAGGTGGAGGGTGGTATGGTGCTGATGTTATGATGTGGTGCAGGTCGCAGTAAATAACGAGGACACCAGGTTGCAGTCTCTTTACCTCTTTACTGAAGGCTTCAGGATCCTCAGTCCGGAATACGGTTAACCGGGCTGCGCAAGTCCGGCTGGTCCGATGGCACCTCCAGAGTTCCCTTCGCAGGTGGAAATCTGTGCCTACCTTCTAGCGCTTGTGTGTTGTGGTCCTCCCCTGCTGTGCTTACGGGATAGTCCCCACAACTGTTGTGTCTGTTTCTGAAGTTCCATCACAACTCGATTATGATGTTCTGCTTCGTCCCCCAGATGATATGGCTAGGACACACCCGTATGACGGGTAGGCTCGGAGCTCTTCCTGGACTCTAGTGTCGCCCTTCTCCTGTTGTTGCCCCCTGTGTCTTCATAGGTGATTTGTGTGAGACAGCCCGCCTATAGCTGACTGTCCTGCCGTAGGTTTGAAGTTAGGCCTGGAGCTCTATACTTCCTCGGCGTTCCGGCCACTGGCTGCGCGCCTCAGTAGGATGTTGCCTCGTCTTACAGCACGACTCCTACTGGTGTTTCTCCTTGTTGCGTTGATCTCGTTTCTCACTCAGCACAATAAACCTCGCTTCTTGTCCTTTCTTAGGGTACCGCCGCGATCAGGTGCAGGCGCGGTCCCGTAACGTTCTCTCAGTTCACTAGGCCCCTGTCAGGATCCCACCCCTGACAGTGACCCCCCTGAGTCTCTCCCCGCAACACCCTCTGCCACAGGATGTTGCCTGTTCGATTCCCAGTCAGCTTCTGTCTAACTTCCTGCCTAACCCCCAGTTTTACCAGATTGTGAGGAGTGGCCTAATACATAGCACCCTTAGCTCCCCCTGGAGGCCAGACTGTGAAATGTATTGGTGACTGTGATACCTGGTCAGAAGAACTCCTTCAGTGCCATCAGACGTACCATAGCCCCCCTTAGCGGCGGAGCATCAGTACTGCAACGACCAGGACTCTGGGGCGCTGCACTCCCCCCTGGTTAAATCCAGTACTCCTGGACTGGGAAGAAAACAACAATACATGTCAGCAAAAAGACATACAATTTTGGAAATGCAATAACAATAAGTAAATTTGAACAGAGCTTCCCTTTATGGGAGGTGAGGACACTTGAACGTTACAAACCTGGTTAAATACCTTAAATAACATACTATAAATAACTTTTCTTACCCAACCGGGTATTCTACTAAGTGCAAATTTTTGAACAATAATTTAACGTTGCCTTTAAGGACGTACACGCTGAATCCACTAAAGACCTTCTTATAAAACACTATAAGGCTAATCAACTTTTTCCTTCATTTCCCATCTTTACATCTGCAGGACCGCCTGTCTACTTGCCCAGGCCTACCGCCTCTCGTTCTATTACAGGACCGCCCCTTTCTGCCCGGGCCTACTGCCTTTCTACTACTATACACAGTATAGAACTTATCATCCATCTCTCATTTTAGGACTGCGGAGCCATCTCTGTATGGCTCCTAGGAGGACTCAGTGACTAACCCCATACGGGTCGTAGCAGCAAAAGGACAAACAGTTAACTATTTACATGCGTTGAAGCATTCTTGCTTACTCAGTTTCTGGCTGGACAGAAGACGGCCTCTGATCCGCGGCTGATGTGGTGTCAGTGTCAAGGGTTGGTCCCTCGGGTGCAGTCAGGTCACCCGGTGTCTGGATTCGAAGGCTAACCCTGGCTGCAAGCTCAGTAGCCGCAACAAGGCGTACAGTGGCGATAGCAACAAGATCTGTCAGGTCCGGATCGGTCATGGTCGGGGCAACAGGTGACACCCCCTCAGGCCCACATCGTTGGACGTTCCGAGTGCACCATCCTTGCGCACTCCGGTGGCGGGTGTAGGTCACCTGATCCCCCCTTTGCAATAGTGGGTCACCATATTGGTTGCGACAGGGAGTCTTCACGTTGTAACTGGTAACGAAGATGTCAGTCGGTAGTCCCGGTTCCTGTATGGAGCCCCAACCACGCTTTGGGTGAAAGGCCAGCACAGTTCCCCGCTTTACCACGTCTTTCCTGCCGCACGCAGGCTTCAGGCGTTGTATTTTTGGTGCATTAGTTTGTTCTGTGTCTCTTCGGTTTTTCCAATGTAGGATCAGGCATTGTTTATATTGTTCCCAGGTGAGCACAGCAAGGGTGAAGCCTTCCTCCCGAGCTCCTTCTGGCCCGGTCCAGGGGGTGTCCCACTGGAGGATCACCCCCTCTGGGCTCACATCTATGGGTTCCCCCATCGTGGTCGGTAGTGGAGGTACCAGCTTCCCCATCGTGTCGGGGGTGAGCACCACCAGACCCGCCGAGAGGAAACGGTTATTGTTGGGGTGAGGAGCGGTCGCGGGAGCGGGATCGGTCAGGGGAGCAGGATCGGTCAGGGGAGCAGGTGCGTCTTCCATACCTGCGCCTGATGTGATTCCACCGATGTCGATCCGTTCCGCTGACAAGGACACTGGAATCGGCCGCAGCCCGGACTGCTGTTCCTCCAAGGTGGCCTCTTGATGTGGTTCCGCCCTCCATGGCTCCGTGGTTGGGATAGGTAGGCTCGGCTCCTCCGCCGGCGACTCCAAGGAGTTCAGATCCTTCAGCTGCGGTGGACGCGAGTCCGCCTCTGGTGGGTGAGGGCAAGCCAGGATCACTTCGCCGTCGCTCGGGCACTTGCTGCTCATCGTCGCTGTCCGGCATTCGGCGGCACCGCATACACCTGGCTCCGCCATTTCTCCAAGGTCGAGCTCCCTCTTCGCCTCGTTCCCGCCGTTGCAAATCAGGGGGTGGTTCCCCTCTGCTTCTGGGCAGGTCATCATCTCGCAGCAGAAGTTGGAGGGGGCGGTCACTGCTTTTGGCGCCGCTCTGGTAGTCTCCTCCCATGGCACGCCCTTCTTCTTCCTCTGCGCTCCCGGTGGCGCTGCAATGGCGGCGGATTTTGGCGGCAAATGGTAGTGCACAGTCTTTGCAATAAGTCACAGTCTAAGTACAATAAATCACAGTTCCAAGGCACACATGACCTGATTCTTCAGGCTTAAGTAGATCCTGTTCGTGACGCCAAGTTGTAACGCCCCCACTACCGCAGGGCCGAGGGGTACCCGGTACCGGGCCTCTGAGTCTCTGTCCTGGGGTTGTCACGGTGGCTACACCCGGTCCGTGACCCTGCTGAGGGGCGTACAATGAAGGTGGAGGGTGGTATGGTGCTGATGTTATGATGTGGTGCAGGTCACAGTAAATAACGAGGACACCAGGTTGCAGTCTATTTACCTCTTTACTGAAGGCTTCAGGATCCTCAGTCCGGAATACGGTTAACCGGGCTGCGCAAGTCCGGCCGGTCCGATGGCACCTCCAGAGTTCCCTTCGCAGGTGGAAATCTGTGCCTACCTTCTAGCGCTTGTGTGTTGTGGTCCTCCCCTGCTGTGCTTACGGGATAGTCCCCACAACTGTTGTGTCTGTTTCTGAAGTTCCCTCACAACTCGATTATGATGTTCTGCTTCGTCCCCCAGATGATATGGCTAGGACGCACCCGTATGACGGGTAGGCTCGGAGCTCTTCCTGGACTCTAGTGTCGCCCTTCTCCTGTTGTTGCCCCCTGTGTCTTCATAGGTGATTTGTGTGAGACAGCCCGCCTATAGCTGACTGTCCTGCCGTAGGTTTGAAGTTAGGCCTGGAGCTCTATACTTCCTCGGCGTTCCGGCCACCGGCTGCGCGCCTCAGTAGGATGTTGCCTCGTCTTACAGCACGACTCCTACTGGTGTTTCTCCTTGTTGCGTTGATCTCATTTCTCACTCAGCACAATAAACCTCGCTTCTTGTCCTTTCTTAGGGTACCGCCGCGATCAGGTGCAGGCGCGGTCCCGTAACGTTCTCTCAGTTCGCTAGGCCCCTGTCAGGATCCCACCCCTGACAGTGACCCCCCTGAGTCTCTCCCCGCAACACCCTCTGCCACAGGATGTTGCCTGTTCGATTCCCAGTCAGCTTCTGTCTAACTTCCTGCCTAACCCCCAGTTTTACCAGATTGTGAGGAGTGGCCTAATACATAGCACCCTTAGCTCCCCCTGGAGGCCAGACTGTGAAATGTATTGGTGACTGTGATACCTGGTCAGAAGAACTCCTTCAGTGCCATCAGACGTACCATAGCCCCCCCTTAGCGGCGGAGCTTCAGCACTGCAACAACCAGGACTCTGGGGCGCTGCAATTGCACTAAGGGGAGGGCGTTCAGGAGTGGAACAATCAGAGGAAAAGTATAATAGAAACTCATCACCACTTCTGTATTTATCACCCACTCCTGGTTTTGGCTTACAAATACTGAGGTAAAAAAATCACCAAATACTGAACGTATGAATGTGGCCTATAATTGTAGGGGCCACTTTTGTGGAAAAAGTGATGCTCTGTTGGATCTGGTCATTTCTAACAATGCAGAGTTTATAGGAATTGGCACTGTTTACAAAAACCTTGGTAATAGTGACCAAAATATAATTTCATTTTGAGAGTATATAAAAAAGGTTGCCGCGCTCAAAGCTTGAGGAAGAGGGAAGTTTCCCTCGAAACGCGTCGGAATTGGCCCCTACACACGTCCGTCACAAACGCACAGGTGACGTCACCATCTTACCACGCCCCCCGCTCACCTCGCTACGCTGACAGCGGCGCCATCGGCCGTGGCTACCGCTGAATTACGGCGGCAGGTTTCTACGGGGTATTGCTACTCTAGGGAGGACGCTCCCATTGCTAAACACTACTGGACTGTGGATGAAGATACCGTTATGCAAGTGGACATTTCTTGCACAGGACCACACTTCACTCTGGAAGTGCCTTTCAGCGCGGCAACCTTTTTTATATACTCTGCTTATCTGTTGACAGTTACACATACCACACTGGTTGGTTTGCCTGCTGCTGTTTTTTTAGGCACACGTGTTCAGCGCCATTGTGATCTATAGTTATACTATAATTTCATTTTGTTTAGACTGTAAAAAACATACTCGGACATAGAGGTCAAAATCACATAATTTTAAAAGGCAAATATTCCTTGATTGTGCGCTGCACTTCAGGACATTGGCTGGGAATAGCTACAGTCAGAGAGTGATACTGATGCAAATGATAAATAGACGTGATTTAAGTCCATATTGGTCTGCAAGATTGAAAAATGTGTCTCTATAGGCAACTAGTATACACAGCAAAAATTAAACCCCATGTGGCTTACACCTGTGGTTAGGAAGGTTTTTAATGACAAAAAGGGGATTTAGAACACATTAATTTATAATTTAAAAATGATAAAAAACTGAATAGAATTGGTAAAAAAAAAGTAATAAAATCAGCTAGAGAATTAGCAGCAGGTAGCCAAGGAAAGCAAGACAAATCCCAAGAAATTCCTTAAATATATAAATACAAAAAAATCAAGGTCTGCACAGGTGGTTCCTCTAAGTTATGGTAACAGGGAGATGGTCACTAAGGATTAAGAGAAAGGAGAATGACTTAATGAATTCATTAGTTCTGTGTATATCAAAGAAGAGAGAGCAGCAGATGTGATCGATCCCAGTGCACTTATTATGTCATCTAATGTATTCAGATAGTTAAGCATAGATATGGTCTAACTATGATTTTTCTAAGTTAAATAAAATCTATATGAACAAAGTCCTGGGCTCAAATGTACTGCATCCGAGAATTATTAAAGGTAATCATTCACCTGCTTTTTGTCTGCTCATTTTAAAGCAGCATAATGTAGAGTTAAAGATTCATATTCCAGTGATGTTTCACTTCCTGGTCTGCTTGGGGTAGTTTACATGAAACCACTTTTATTAGCAGGAGATGATCACTAAAGTACTAGTAAACCTTCTGCCATGTAGTCCTCCATATTCATGAGCTCTCTATCACCTGCCTCCAAGATTGATTGGAGCTTTCTGCATATGCACATAAAGCTGCCAATCAGTGGTGGGAGTGGGGTTATACAGAGCTCAGTCTTCAGCAGCAAGCAGTCCATTAAGTGACACATTGGTGGTCTCAGAGTCTCTGACCCTATATCATGCTGCTTTCAGATGGAGTAGCAAAAACCTGGTTACAGATTCCTGTTAATCTTTTCCCAACATTAGTTGCATCGATATACCCAATTTTGCAGAGTGTCCCCAAATGGACATACAATCACCACCAGGAGCTTAGCTTATCCGATTTCTGAAGCCCTGCAAAACCCTGTAAATTAATAGCATTTAACCCTTGTAATGCTGCGGTAGCACCATACGCAGTGAAGAGGCAGTGACCCACAAAGTTCAAATACAACAGTCTCTTTAATGTGTTACTTCACACATAAAGGTGCATAGCATTTTATAGTACACGTCATCAAAGTTCATTACACATAATTGCATCTCGTCTCAGTGCCCGTTTCATAGCACTACACATCATATGGCTTTTACATTGCAGTCCCTAAACACGCCGGACCTCTCCTTGACCAGTATCAGTGGGGCGACCACACACCATATGACAGTCTCCAAAAGCAGCTTCACATGTTGCAGATACTACATACGCCAGTCCTCCTCTGACTAGTTCCCGTGGGTGTCCTGCACTGCTGTATCACAGACTCTTTACTCACACAGCCGTACACAGCCCAAGATATCCTCCGGATAACAGCCGAGCACCATATCCACCTGTCTGCAATCGTTACACATGCCAGTCCTCTTTCAGGCACAGGACATCCACCTCCGGTTCATCTCCGGGCACAGGACTGTCCACATCCGAGTCTTTCGGGCACAGGACATCCACCTCCGATTCACCTCCGGGCACAGGACTGTCCACATCCGAGGCCAGTTACCATGGATGACTTGCATCGCTGTGTACGCTGCGTGTGCCAGGCTGTTCAGCTGCCATAGCTGCTGGCTCCGCTGGTCTGTGCTGCTTCACACACACAGCCAACACTCTGCAGGCCTCTGCTCTGCACAACAGCACACACCAGACTGACACTGACATTGCACCTGAAACCTGACACACCCATACCCCTTACTGCAGGGTTTTTAACAAACTAACCTGTGGCTTTCAGCCACATGGAAAACCTGGACCGGAAATCCATGACTGTCATGCACACCTATGGACTTCATCCGTCTCCATGCACAACCTGGGGAGAACACACAGTGACCCCCACCTGTGACACGAATCACTGCCTCACACCCTGTAAATCAATAGCGATATTGCCTATTAGAAGGTGTGAGTGGGAAGAGGTTCCCTCTCTCAACCCACTGGCACTCCACAAAGCAGTTGGAGGAGCTGATGGTTTTCATGGCAACTAGAGCTTAAATAATGACCTGTCAAGGGTCAGTCAAGTACAGAGGCCATAAGCAGGTGAAGTCCACTTAACAATTTATGGGTTATGTGTCTCTAATAAGCAGAGTGCATTTGGCACTAAACCACCATATTTATATTGGGGTCACTTGTAAGAGTGTTCAACTTTTCTGGCACCTCAGGGACTCTGTTAACACAACATGGCACCCAAAAGTCATACCAGCAAACCTGCACTCCAATATGGCGCTACTTCTGAGCTTTGCACGGTGTCAGAAAATAAGTTTCTGACCACATATTGGATTTGGTGTACTGAGGAGTAAGGGCATAACAAATATTGTCACTTGTGGGCTTTAAAACACTTAATACACCCCTAGATAAATATCTTGACAGTGTATTTTACAAATGGGGTCATTTGTGGGAGGTTTTAGTTGTTTTGGCATCTCAGAGGCTCTCCTCCTAATATAAAAAGGCATCTACAATCTATTCTAGCAAAAATTGTGTCCCAAGTCAAATGCCACTACTTCGTTTCCAAACCCTGCTGTGTGCCCAAACAATAGTTTCTTACCACATGTAGGCTGTATTCGCACTCAGAAGAAGTTACATAATAGATTTTGGGGTCCACTGTCTCTTTCTTCTATTGTAAAAATAAGAAATGTTGAGCTAAAGCAACATTTTCATGGAAAAAATGTAATATTTCATTTTTACAGCCCAATGTTATAAAATTCTGTGAAGTACCAATGCATTCAAAATGCTCCTCACACCCCTAAATGGATACATTGAGGGCTGTAGAGTGTGGGGTTCTGTTGTTTCTGCAACTCAGAGGCTGTGCAAATGCAACATGGTGTCCGTAATTTATTCCATTTAAATTTGCACTCCAAAAATCAAATAATGCTCCTCCCCGTCTGAGCCCTTCCATTTGCCCAAGCAGTAATAATAAGCTTTTTATTTATATAGCACCAACATATTCCGCAGCGCTTTACAGTTTGCACACACATAATTATCACTGTCCCCAATGGGGCTCACAGTTCCCTATCAGTGTCTTTGGAATGTGGGAGGAAACCTGAGAATCTGGAGGAAACCCACGCAAACACGGGGAGAACATACAAACTCCTTGCAGATGTCCTTGCTGGGATTTGAACCCAGGACTCCAGCATGCTAACCACTGTGCCACCATGCAGTTTCAGACTACATGTGTACAAAAGAGAATTTGCACAACAAATTGTTACCTAGGTGAAAATGAGAAATATGGGGCTAAAACAACTTTTTTGGAAAAAATGTAATATTAAATTTCCATAGGGGAATTGATTAAAATTCAACAAATCAAATATGGGATCAAAATGCTCACTTTGCTACTCCACAAGGAGAAACCGTACCCCTTAGACCCCAGTCCAGAGCCTTTCACCTAGCAAAATTAGTTCTCATGCTTCGCACTGGCGAGGGCCAACAGCCCGAAACATCGTGTCTGCGAATTGAGATACTGATTTGGCTCTTATCCTAAGTCATATTGGTCGACTCGTTAAAGGGTTGATTGTGACTTGTTGGATTGCTACTTCCAACAGGTGGCGCTATAGAGTTTTCAGTCCTCTTTTTTTTCTCTGAAGAGGCAATTTGCATATGATACTTGATAAATCCCTTCAGGAGTGTAGTTTTCAAAATGGGGGGGTGTTCTGCTGTTTGGCACCTCAGGGGGTTTCCAAATGTCAAATGGTGTCTGCAATCTGTTTGAGCAAAAATTGCACTCCAAAGGTCAAACAGTCTTCCTTCTCTTCAGAGTCCTGTCGTCTGTTTAAATGGTAGATTCCAACTACTAGTTAGCTATCTGTGTACTCAGAAAAAAAAATGTACCCCAAATTTTATTTAGCAATTTCTCCTTTAAACTTGTGAAAATAAGAAACTTGGGGCGATAGCAAAATTTTTGTGTAAAAAAAAAAAATATTTAAAGTTTGTGGTCTAATATAACATTTTGTGAAGCAGCTGTAGGCACTTCTAGTTGATTTCCATACTAAAGTAATACCTACAAATATTGGTTTCTTCCTAGCATCCTAACAAAGAAAAGTCTTTTAAAAAAATAATGCTGATGTAAAGTAGACCTGACCAATGCTATATATAAACTCTCTTGGGCAATGTGTTTATCTGTTTTAACTTCTTTGACCTCCAGGCCTGTTTTCACCTTTCTGAACAGGCCACATTTTTCAGTTCTGACCAGTGTCACTTTATGTGGTAATAACGCTGGAATTCTTCAGCATATCACAGTGATTCTGAGTTTATTTTTTGTGACACATTGTACTTCATTTGAATTTGTATTCTCTTAAAACAGATGAATATACCACTAAAAATAATTAATAAATAACATTTGCCATATGCCTCCTTTACATCTTACCTCCTTTACATTTTTGAAACACATTTTTTTGTTCGGAAATTAGAAAGGTTTAAAATTTATCAGAAATTTTTTGTTTTTCCAACAAAATTTACAATACCAATTCATTTAATGACCACATCACATTTTAAGTCACTTTGAAGGGCCAATGTGACAGAAAATACCCAAAAGTGACACAATTTTAAAATCTGCACCCCTGAAAGTGGTCAAAACTACATTCAAGAAGTTTACTAACCCTTTAGATGAATCACAGGACTTAAAGCTATTAGCTCTAATTTTTTAATTTCCACAAGAGTAACAGGAGAAAATGGACCAAAAATTTGTTGTGCAATTTTTCCTAACTACACTAATTTCCTAAATATGGTGGAAAACTACTGTTTTGATGCACATCAGGGCTTGAAAGGGGAAGAACAACATTTGAATTCTGAAGTGCAATTTTGGCTGGAATAAATTCTGGATGCCTTGTTGCATTTGAAGAGCCCCTGATATCCCATAGCAGCAGAAACTCCTCACAAATGACCTCATTTTGAAAACTACACTCCTCAAGGAATTAATGCATGGATATTGTGAGCATCTAATTCCCACCCGTGCCTTACAGAACTTTCCAACATTGAGACTTGAAAATGAAAAATTACTTTTCTTCCCTCAAAAATGTTTTAGCCAAAAAATTTTCTTTTGGGAATCAGGAAGAATTAGATCACACAATTTATTTTGCAATTTTTCCTGAGTACAACAATGCTCCATATATAGAGGAAAACTACTGTTTGGGCAGACAGAAGAGCTCGGAAGAGAAGGAAGCGCTATTTCATTTTTGGAGCAGCATTTTGGCTGCAACAGATTACGCGAGCCATGTTACATTTGACATGCCAACACAGCAGAAACCACTGTAAATGATCCCATTGTGGAAACTACATCTCTCAAATTTATCTAGGGGTGTATTGAGCATTTGTCACCCTTGGTTGGTTAACAGAATTGTATAACATTGGAGTGAGTAAATGAAAACAATACATTTTTTTTTCCACTAAAATGTTATGGTCCCAAGTTTTCAATTTTCAAAATAGATAATAGGAGAAAATGAACAATACAGTTTGTTACATAGTTTCTCCTGATTAAACCAATATCACATATGTGGTCAAAAATTACTTTTAAGCCACAGTGCAAAGCTCAGGAGAGAAGGAGTGCCATTTGGTGAATAACGGCGATCACAAGACTGGGGTCGGTAAAAATCGACCTGAAGCATGTTCTCCAGGGTTTCAGCTTCTCCAGGGTCTCAGCTACATTAATGTACCCTTAATGAACCCTTAAATGTACCCTTAATTCCTGCCATTAAAAGGTGTATTGTCAGTTATTAAGGGGTTAAAAAAAGACTAAGACGCTATTTTAGAAGATAATAACACAAACACATGTAAATGTGTAAAGTTCTTCTTTAGAATGTTTGTTCCAGTGAATATACAATTGGGATCATGAGGGAAATATTTTATTTTTGGGGGTAGACTTGATCTTGCATTGTGGTTGTGCATGTTCCTTTTGCCTTTTTTTATTCCCATCCTAGAGTTGAACTTGAATATTTGCCTTTTTTCAAGCGGAATAATTATGTAACTGTAGGATACTAGCAGGTGTGTAGGATGCAGTGACACACAGGAGGCAGAGCAAGGGTTAACAGGGATTTTTATGTAACACAACAATAGATCAAGCAGGGGGGTATTATTATAAAGGTAACAACAGTTCAACTCATCAGTCTCTGGGTCTAGGTAGGAGGTGGCTGGAAGATCCCTCTTTGGTGGTGAACGGAAGGATGCTTTGAAGTCCATACTCGTCACTGTGTGGTGCGGGGATCTCTCTGGGTTGTGTGTCATCAGTCGGGATGGCACTGCTAACAAAGTGGGAAGGCACAAATAGCTGGCATGGGTAAGTTGAGAGGGAGTTCACTGTCTCTGTGCTTTCAAGCTGGTTCCCCGCCAAAAGCCCTTTCTTCCCTATATAAATCGGACCCGCCCCCATCAGTCAGGTGTCCTGAACTGCTCTGGTCAGAAATCGCTTCCCCCCGGAATAATGGTGACAGCCCCGACAGTTCCATCCCAGACACGCAAGAGGGACCGTTAGCCTGGCTCTCCTCCCTACACTCCCCCACTCTTTTTCCTCTCCATTCCATGGGCGAGACTCTTCAAGGGGTGTATGATTGTCTCTTCTTCTGTGTGGATTGTTGCCAGATGAAATTTTCTTGTTCATAGCAAATGGCGAGCTTACCAGCTGTTGTTTGTTCGGAGCATCTCAGATCAGGAAAAGTAGTGGAGTTCTCCTGTGGGACAGAATCCGGCTGTGAGGGCGGAGCCATGGCTGAGGCTGTATCCTCTGGTTCCAACCTCTCAAAGCCCTCGAAGCTCAACTCTTCACCCCCTTTTTCGTCCTAATCTGCTACAGGTGTCTGGATTGTTTCGGAAGCCTCGGGCTCCTCTTCCACCCGTACAGGGGTTTTATATAATCAGAGTCGGAGCATATTCCATGGAGGGTTCGAGTGGGGGCATCCTCTTTTCCCTCAGGCTGGACTTCGTACACGGGTCTCTCAGGACTAACTCTTCTCTTTACCCGATACGGGTCTTTTTCCCAATGGTTTTCCAGCTTGTTGTGAGGATGCACTCCCACACTAAGACACGGTCTCCAACTTGAAACTCTGTTGCTCTGGATGGGGTCTTCTCCGCATATTCTAGCTCCTGCAGTCTAGTCTGACCAAATGGATGTAAGGTTTGTAGGCGATGTCAATGTTCCCGAACCCAGGAGGACACCCCCGTCCGTGGGTAGTCCTCTTCTGGGTCCAATGCCACCTCAGAGATTCCCTTCCCATCTCTACCAAACAGGAGGAAATAAGGCGTATATCCTGTGGTTCAATGCACTCGATTATTATATATCCACACCAGTTCAGCAACATATTCAGGCCACCGGACCTTTCACTCTTCTTCTAAAGTTCTTAGCATCTGAATTAGAGTATGATTAAATTGTTCACAGGTGCCATTACCCTGAGGGTGGTAGGGTGCAGCGGATTCTGTGGTCTGGTCTCGAGTTGGAGTCACTACTGCAAACTTTGTAAAGTGATCCACCATTACTAAGCAATGCTTATAGCCCTGATGGGCTGGGCCAATGGTCAGATAGTCTATTGTCAAGAAATCTAGGGGAGCGGAGGTTACTATGGACTGGACGGGAGCTCTTTGCTCCGGCGGCTTAGTCAGTTCACATGTTCGACAGGCCTCTTCCACTTTTGTTTTAAACTGGGGGTGGTAAATGAACTGTTGTAGCCATTGGAAGGTTTTCTCTGGGCCAAAGTGGGCTCCTTGCTCATGTGCAGTAACGGCAACCTCGGGTAACAACACTGTCGGGATTATGACTTGCCAGGTCATACTGAGCTTGGTCCGCAATTGTGCTTTCCGATACACTAGGCCTTCCTTCATCCGAAGCTGTTCCCACTACCGAAGGATTCGTAACACCTCTGCAGACAGAGTACTTCTTTCTATTGAGCTGGGGAGTCTTTGAGCAGCCACACACTGTCTCAACAATTCCAGTTCACTATCTTCCTGTTGAAGTTGAACTCACTCATACCGAGATCGTCCCAGTTTGCCTTCCTGGGCCGAGGTGTGTATTTGCTCCTATGTTGCCACCACCATCCTGGTGGGTCTCAGAAGCTTTGGAATTTCTTCATCTTCCAGCTCTGCATCTCTGTCCCACTCTGGATTAGTACTTCTCCTCCTAGACAGGGCATCAGCATGAGTGTTTTGTGCTCCCCTCTTATAGGCAATCTAATAGAGAAACTTCACCAATCTGGCCACCCATTGCTGCTCCAGAGCCCCCAGTCTCGCATTCTCCAGGTGCATTAACGGGTTGTTGTTACTGCGCACTAATACTTTGGAGCCAGATAGATATTATGCGAATCTCTCCATCATAGCCCACACTAACACCAGCAGCTCCAACTTAAAGGAGCTGTAGTTGTCTGGATTGCATTCGGAATCATGAAGGGACCAGCTAGTGAACACGATCAACTTCTCTTTCCTGTCCTGCATCTGTGACAACAAAGCTCCAAGTCCCAGCAGACTCCCGTCGGTGTGGAGAATAAATGGTTGTGAGAAATCTGCATAAGCCAAGATAGGTGATTCGGTGAGTGCTCTCTTTAGATCTGGAAAGGCCTCTTCTTGGGACTCCTTCCAGCGGATTTTCCAGTTTTTTGCACAGGAAGGTACCTTTTTCAACAGCTCCAGTAACGGCTTTGCCCGCAGAACGAAGTTCTTCACAAAGCGCCTGTCATATTCGGTCAGTCCCAGGAATGCCTGAATATTCTTTATGGTCTCTGGAGTGGGCCAGTGTTGAATCCCAGCAATCTTTTCTCTGGAGGGCTCTGTCCCATCAGTGGAAACGACAGGGCCCCAGTACTTAATCTGTGTGCAAAATAAATTTCATTTTTGGGGCTTCACTTTTAGTCCATGTCTCTGAAGATGGACCAACACTTGTTCTAAGCACTGCAGATGTTCCTCTAATGAATCCGCATAGACTATAATGTCGTCCAGGTAGATGAGCGTGGATTCAAAATTCAAGTCCCATAGGCACCTTTCCATGACGCGTTGAAAAGTCCCGGGAGCGTTAGCTAAGCCGAACGGCATTCGATTGAACTTGTACAAACCCATGAGAAGAATAAAGGCTGTCTTCACTCGATCTTGTTCAGACATGGGTACTTGCCAGTAACTGCAGGCAGGGCCGGCCCGAATGTATAGGCGAACTAGGAGGCCACCTAGGGCACCGACCCTAAGGGGGCGCCAGAGAAAAAATAGAAAAAATTATAAAAAATCTTTTCAAAAGGCAAAAAGTTTTAGGGATGGAAAGAAAAGTGTACATAAATTTTTTTACCATAAATTTAAAAGAAAAACCGTTCAATTTACGCACGGAAAGGAGGCGCTAAACTACGGACATGAGTCGTTTGCATCGTCTGCTGACAGGTGTTTGATCCCGCGCGTTTATTTTGCTCCTAAGTTTTCAAATGTTGGCAAAGCAAACAACTAAAACAAACAACTAAAAATGCTCACTTAGCACACACTACACTAAGGGGGCGCCCGAGAGAAAAAAATACGTATACTTAACCCTCCATCAGGAACAATGGATCTAACAGGCGCAGCTCTTCTACTTTCATTTCTCCCTTCTCACCAGATTTTCAGGAAAGCCCCTCCCTCTAGATAGTCTCCTGGGCGGCTCTAGCTGCTGTGTGAAACCTGATACCACAGCTGGTCTGCAGAGCTTCAGGAAGGAAGATATAGCTGTGTGCTGGCTTCTCAGGCTCATTGTTCCCGAACACATCACACTTTATAAGGTTGGTATTTAATGTTTTTAGTCATTACTATTGTTTCTTTAGCTTGTTTTATGAATGGATAGAGGAAGGTTTGTGGATATCATATTTCATATAAATAAGGCAGATTTTTATTATTTGTTATTGATTACTTTGTATATATTTGTCCTATACAACTTCTCAGAAGATTAAAGAGTTAGGAGAGAGTTAATTAATCATTGTTGTTGTGGTTTATTTTGCTCCTAAACTTATATCCCAAGTTTTCATTTACTGCCAAGAATAGTAGGGGCGCAACAAAATAGTTTCGCCTAGGGCGCCGTAATCTCTCGGGCCGGCCCTGACTGCAGGTGAGGTCCAATGTAGAGAAAAACCTGGCTTTTCCCAGAGCAGATAGGGACTCTTCAATCCTGGGTAATGGGCATTAGTCTCTCACAGTACAGGCATTGAGTTTTCGGTAATCCACACAAAAACGTAAGGTACCATCCTTCTTCCGCAATAACACAATTGGGGCAGCCCATGGACTCTGGCTCTCCCTAATCACACCCGCCTGCAACATCTGGTTCAACGTGCTCTTCACCTCCTGGTATAACTGTGGGGGAATTTGTCGATAATTTCTCTCATAGGTGCAGTGCTTCCAGTTGGTATCCCATGCATAATGGCCGTGGTGCAGCAAAAATCATCTTCGTGGAGAGCAAAAACATCTTTATACTTTCCCAGCATAGCTTCTACCTTTTGTACCTGGGTGGGTTTGAGTTTGGTCAACTCGGCCCAGATTCGTTTCAGTATGGGTCGGCCCTCTTTGATGTAATGAGGTTCTGATGCTGAGATGGAGTTCACTGCCACAGTCCAAGGATCTCCAGGTTGTACTTCCACTTGTACTGCTTGGGAAGGTATTATTTCTTCAGGTGGATTCATTACTCGGGCCACCACACTTCTGGGAAAAATGGTGATGTCCTGATCTCCCAAATTAATACACCGTACAGGAACAGTCCCTTCTTGTACAATGGCTAACGTATGCACCACTAGGAGTCCCATGGGTAATTGTTCAGAAGAAGATGATTCAATTTGGACCTCAACCCTTTCCAAGGTGACACAGACATGGACGGGCAGAGACAGCACTGTTTGTCCCAATGGAAGAACAAGTTTGGTGGAAGCAGGGACGATCACTTTTCCCAACACTCCTCCCTCACAGCTAGACTCTTGTACTTGTGCCACCCGGGCCAGTTGTTGGTAAATTCTCCTTTGGGGGGTATGTGGGCCCCACTGTTTTAGAAACTCATTAGATAGCTCCCTGATGAGAAGACTTCCAAACTCTTTCAGCACGTTCATTCCCAAGGTGATGGCGGGTCCATTATTTACTTTTCTCTGGATCAGAATCACACCTTTCTATCCCAGGTCTCTCCTGCAGATAGACACTTGCATCTATACCACCCCTGTGACTGGGATGGGTAGTTGGTTGGCCACCATTAACTTTATCACATGGCCCCATTTAGGCCGCTTTGCTCCTGGAAAATGTCGCCGGAAGTGTGCCCACTCTCCGCAATTGTAACACGTGATGAGCCTCGGCTGGCGAAACATTCTGGAATCACGGTGGGGCTCTGGGCCTTCCTTGCTCTCTGAAGAATTACTGGTAGCCTCCATTTTCTTCTTTATGTCAGCCAGTTCTACTTTCACACTCACAAGTTCTCTCCTCAGTTCTTCTACCCATTGGGGTTCAGCAATGGCGTTTACAGACACCTCTACTCATGTTCACGCATGCGTGCCTCACTCCCTACTTCAGGGAAACTCATTTGGGGGGTTCACCCGGACACATTCTCGCAGGGCTTGTTTTGTCAGCACGTCCCGCAACCCAGTCACTAGGAGGTCTCGTAACATTATGTCTTTGGGTCCTACTCCCATGCCGTCTTTTCTAATAATCGCAGTGTGTAGCACTTGCAATTCATTCATATATTGGGTTGCGGTCTCCCCTCCCTCTGCATTCTACTAAAAAGGTGTGTTCTCAGTTCCCCTACGTCTGTGGGGTCTCCATGAGTCTCCTCCAAGATCTGAAACACCTTATTAAAGGTATCTTGGTCTCGGGGATCCGTAAAGTCACTGAATCCCTGGCTTCTCTGTCCAGTGCCATAATGGCCACCTCAGCCTCCAGCGCAGGGGTCATGGGTGCATTCTCATCATGCATCTAAAGCGCTCAGTCCAGCTCCAAAGCAGAGTGTTGCTCCCTGTGAATTTGGACAAATTGCTTAGCATGGGAAAAGCTAGTTCTGGGGCCACTCCCAACTGCTTGGTCTGCTGCCTGCATGCTATTGTACTGTTCCCTGCCGACTATGCCAAGTGTAAGATGCTAGCAGGAGACACACAGGAGGCAGAGCAAGGGTTAACAGGGGTTTTTATGTAAAACAACAATAGATCAAGCAGGGGGTATTATTATAAAGATAACAACAGCTTAACTTATCAGTCTCTGGGTCTTGGTAGGAGGTGGCTGGAAGATTCCTCGGTGGCGCCGCAGGTAGCGTAAGAAGTCTCAAATCTGGTCCTGCAGAAAGGCGATACACTGTCTCCTGACAGTGGTGAATCCTCTGGGTCCTTCGGCACGTGGTCTCCTGGTACGGGCACGAGATGTTGTAGAGGTGTAGGTCCGCGGCACAGTGGACGTAGAAAACAGTTCGGCAGACAAGGCCGGAGGAATAGTATTCAGTCCAGTGGTTGCAGTGACAGGAACAGGCCGGCACTCAGCAGACACTGCAGGGATAGGACTCAGCAGTACCTCTGCGGTGGTGAGCGGAACGATGCTTTGAAGTCCTGTAGCACAGAAAGTAAAAGAGCACAAAAAGTCCCAAATAAAATCCAAGTAATAATTTATTCCAAAAATACAAGTAGACACTACAAAATAACCATAAAATAATCAAATAGACAAAGTGAAATAGCTAACATTACAGGTATAACACCCAGAAACCGCGTATATCAAAGTGGATGGGAGGACACAAAACACTAATCCCACAGACAATGTATGATATGCCATCACGTTGGGTAAAAAATGTCACTGGTAAGAGATATCAAAGTGCTCAGAACAATAAATCAGCACAGCTTCTAAAACATAGTAACATAGTAACATAGTTAGTAAGGCCGAAAAAAGACATTTGTCCATCCAGTTCAGCCTATATTCCATCATAATAAATCCCCAGATCTACGTCCTTCTACAGAACCTAATAATTGTATGATACAATATTGTTCTGCTCCAGGAAGACATCCAGGCCTCTCTTGAACCCCTCGACTGAGTTCGCCATCACCACCTCCTCAGGCAAGCAATTCCAGATTCTCACTGCCCTAACAGTAAAGAATCCTCTTCTATGTTGGTGGAAAAACCTTCTCTCCTCCAGACGCAAAGAATGCCCCCTTGTGCCCGTCACCTTCCTTGGTATAAACAGATCCTCAGCGAGATATTTGTATTGTCCCCTTATATACTTATACATGGTTATTAGATCGCCCCTCAGTCGTCTTTTTTCTAGACTAAATAATCCTAATTTCGCTAATCTATCTGGGTATTGTAGTTCTCCCATCCCCTTTATTAATTTTGTTGCCCTCCTTTGTACTCTCTCTAGTTCCATATATCCTTCCTGAGCACCGGTGCCCAAAACTGGACACAGTACTCCATGTGCGGTCTAACTAGGGATTTGTACAAAGGCAGTATAATGCTCTCATCATGTGTATCCAGACCTCTTTTAATGCACCCCATGATCCTGTTTGCCTTGGCAGCTGCTGCCTGGCACTGGCTGCTCCAGGTAAGTTTATCATTAACTAGGATCCCTGTTATGGTTCTCAATGGCAAGAGAACATAGCCCAGCAAACATAAGAACTAGCTCTTGGAAGGATGGAAACTAAACTGACCATGAACTAAACCTGCCGCACAACTAACAGTAGCCGGGTAGCGTAGCCTGCGTTTTATCCCTAGACGCCCAGCGCCGGCCGGAGGACTAACTAATCCTGGCAGAGGAAAATATAGTCCTGGCTCACCTCTAGAGAAATTTCCCCGAAAGGCAGACAGAGGCCCCCACAAATATTGGCGGTGATTTTAGATGAAATGACAAACGTAGTATGAAAATAGGTTTAGCAAAATTGAGGTCCGCTTACTAGATAGCAGGAAGACAGAAAGGGCACTTTCATGGTCAGCTGAAAACCCTATCAAAATACCATCCTGAAATTACTTTAAGACTCTAGTATTAACTCATAACATCAGAGTGGCAATTTCAGATCACAAGAGCTTTCCAGACACAGAAACGAAACTACAGCTGTGAACTGGAACAAAATGCAAAAACAAACAAGGACTAAAGTCCAACTTAGCTGGGAGTTGTCTAGCAGCAGGAACATGCACAGAAAGGCTTCTGATTACAATGTTGACCGGCATGGAAGTGACAGAGGAGCAAGGCTAAATAGCGACTCCCACATCCTGATGGAAACAGGTGAACAGAGAGGATGATGCACACCAGTTCAATTCCACCAGTGGCCACCGGGGGAGCCCAAAATCCAATTTCACAACAGTACCCCCCCCTCAAGGAGGGGGCACCGAACCCTCACCAGAACCACCAGGGCGATCAGGATGAGCCCTATGAAAGGCACGGACCAAATCGGAGGCATGAACATCAGAGGCAGTCACCCAAGAATTATCCTCCTGACCGTATCCCTTCCATTTGACCAGATACTGGAGTTTCCGTCTGGAAACACGGGAGTCTAAGATTTTTTCCACAACGTACTCCAACTCGCCCTCAACCAACACCGGAGCAGGAGGCTCAACGGAAGGCACAACCGGTACCTCATACCTGCGCAATAATGACCGATGAAAAACATTATGAATAGAAAAAGATGCAGGGAGGTCCAAACGGAAGGACACAGGGTTAAGAATCTCCAATATCTTGTACGGGCCGATGAACCGAGGCTTAAACTTGGGAGAAGAAACCCTCATAGGGACAAAACGAGAAGACAACCACACCAAGTCCCCAACACAAAGCCGAGGACCAACCCGACGCCGGCGGTTGGCAAAAAGCTGAGTCTTCTCCTGGGACAACTTCAAATTGTCCACTACCTGCCCCCAAATCTGATGCAACCTCTCCACCACAGCATCCACTCCAGGACAATCCGAAGATTCCACCTGACCAGAAGAAAATCGAGGATGAAACCCCGAATTACAGAAAAAGGGAGACACCAAGGTGGCAGAGCTGGCCCGATTATTGAGGGCAAACTCCGCTAAAGGCAAAAAAGCAACCCAATCATCCTGATCTGCAGACACAAAACACCTCAAATATGTCTCCAAGGTCTGATTCGTCCGCTCGGTCTGGCCATTAGTCTGAGGATGGAAAGCAGACGAGAAAGACAAATCTATGCCCATCCTAGCACAGAATGCTCGCCAAAATCTAGACACGAATTGGGTACCTCTGTCAGAAACGATATTCTCCGGAATACCATGCAAACGGACCACATTTTGAAAAAACAGAGGAACCAACTCGGAAGAAGAAGGCAACTTAGGCAGGGGAACCAAATGGACCATCTTAGAGAAACGATCACACACCACCCAGATGACAGACATCTTCTGAGAAACAGGAAGATCCGAAATAAAATCCATCGAGATGTGCGTCCAGGGCCTCTTCGGGATAGGCAAGGGCAACAACAATCCACTAGCCCGAGAACAACAAGGCTTGGCCCGAGCACAAACGTCACAAGACTGCACGAAGCCTCGCACATCTCGAGACAGGGAAGGCCACCAGAAGGACCTTGCCACCAAATCCCTGGTACCAAAGATTCCAGGATAACCTGCCAACGCAGAAGAATGAACCTCAGAAATGACCTTACTGGTCCAATCATCAGGAACAAACAGTCTACCAGGTGGGCAACGATCAGGTCTATCCGCCTGAAACTCCTGCAAGGCCCGCCGCAGGTCTGGAGAAACGGCAGACAATATCACTCCGTCCTTAAGGATACCTGTAGGTTCAGAATTACCAGGGGAGTCAGGCTCAAAACTCCTAGAAAGGGCATCCGACTTAACATTCTTAGAACCCGGCAGGTAGGACACCACAAAATTAAACCGAGAGAAAAACAACGACCAGCGCGCCTGTCTAGGATTCAGGCGTCTGGCGGACTCAAGATAAATTAGATTTTTGTGGTCAGTCAATACCACCACCTGATGTCTAGCCCCCTCAAGCCAATGACGCCACTCCTCAAAAGCCCACTTCATGGCCAAAAGCTCCCGATTCCCAACATCATAATTCCGCTCGGCGGGCGAAAATTTACGCGAGAAAAAAGCACAAGGTCTCATCACGGAGCAATCGGAACTTCTCTGCGACAAAACCGCCCCAGCTCCGATTTCAGAAGCGTCGACCTCAACCTGAAAAGGAAGAGCAACATCAGGCTGACGCAACACAGGGGCGGAAGAAAAGCGGCGCTTAAGCTCCCGAAAGGCCTCCACAGCAGCAGGGGACCAATCAGCAACATCAGCACCCTTCTTAGTCAAATCAGTCAATGGTTTAACAACATCAGAAAAACCAGCAATAAATCGACGATAAAAGTTAGCAAAGCCCAAAAATTTCTGAAGACTCTTAAGAGAAGAGGGTTGCGTCCAATCACAAATAGCCTGAACCTTGACAGGATCCATCTCGATGGAAGAGGGGGAAAAAATATATCCCAAAAAGGAAATCTTTTGAACCCCAAAAACGCACTTAGAACCCTTCACACACAAGGAATTAGACCGCAAAACCTGAAAAACCCTCCTGACCTGCTGAACATGAGAGTCCCAGTCATCCGAAAAAATCAAAATATCATCCAGATACACAATCATAAATGTATCCAAATAATCACGGAAAATGTCATGCATAAAGGACTGAAAGACTGAAGGGGCATTTGAAAGACCAAAAGGCATCACCAAATACTCAAAGTGGCCCTCGGGCGTATTAAATGCGGTTTTCCACTCATCCCCCTGCTTAATTCGCACCAAATTATACGCCCCACGGAGATCTATCTTAGAGAACCACTTGGCCCCCTTTATGCGAGCAAACAAATCAGTCAGCAGTGGCAACGGATATTGATATTTAACCGTGATTTTATTCAAAAGCCGATAATCAATGCACGGCCTCAAAGAGCCATCTTTCTTAGCCACAAAGAAAAAACCGGCTCCTAAGGGAGATGACGAAGGACGAATATGTCCCTTTTCCAAGGACTCCTTTATATATTCTCGCATAGCAGCATGTTCAGGCACAGACAGATTAAATAAACGACCCTTAGGGTATTTACTACCCGGAATCAAATCTATGGCACAATCGCACTCCCGGTGCGGAGGTAATGAACCAAGCTTAGGTTCTTCAAAAACGTCACGATATTCAGTCAAGAATTCAGGAATCTCAGAGGGAATAGATGATGAAATGGAAACCACAGGTACGTCCCCATGCGTCCCCCTGCTTAACACAGACATAGCTTTCCAGTCAAGGACTGGGTTATGAGATTGCAGCCATGGCAATCCAAGCACCAACACATCATGTAGGTTATACAGCACAAGAAAGCGAATAATCTCCTGGTGATCCGGATTAATCCGCATAGTTACTTGTGTCCAGTATTGTGGTTTATTGCTAGCCAATGGGGTGGAGTCAATCCCCTTCAGGGGTATAGGAGTTTCAAGAGGCTCCAAATCATACCCACAGCGTTTGGCAAAGGACCAATCCATAAGACTCAAAGCGGCGCCAGAGTCGACATAGGCATCCGCGGTAATAGATGATAAAGAACAAATCAGGGTCACAGATAGAATAAACTTAGACTGTAAAGTGCCAATTGAAACAGACTTATCAAGCTTCTTAGTACGCTTAGAGCATGCTGATATAACATGAGTTGAATCACCGCAATAGAAGCACAACCCATTTTTTCGTCTAAAATTCTGCCGTTCACTTCTGGACAGAATTCTATCACATTGCATATTCTCTGGCGTCTTCTCAGTAGACACCGCCAAATGGTGCACAGGTTTGCGCTCCCGCAGACGCCTATCGATCTGGATAGCCATTGTCATGGACTCATTCAGACCCGCAGGCACAGGGAACCCCACCATAACATCCTTAATGGCATCAGAGAGACCCTCTCTGAAATTCGCCGCCAGGGCGCACTCATTCCACTGAGTAAGCACAGCCCATTTACGGAATTTCTGGCAGTATATTTCAGCTTCGTCTTGCCCCTGAGATAGGGACATCAAGGCCTTTTCCGCCTGAAGTTCTAACTGAGGTTCCTCATAAAGCAACCCCAAGGCCAGAAAAAACGCATCCACATTGAGCAACGCAGGATCCCCTGGAGCCAATGCAAAAGCCCAATCCTGAGGGTCGCCCCGGAGCAAGGAAATCACAATCCTGACCTGCTGAGCAGGATCTCCAGCAGAGCGAGATTTCAGGGACAAAAACAACTTGCAATTATTTTTGAAATTTTGAAAGCAAGATCTATTCCCCGAGAAAAATTCAGGCAAAGGAATTCTAGGTTCAGATATAGGAACATGAACAACAAAATCTTGTAAATTTTGAACTTTCGTGGTGAGATTATTCAAACCTGCAGCTAAACTCTGAATATCCATTTTAAACAGGTGAACACAGAGCCATTCCAGGATTAGAAGGAGAGAGAGAGAGAAAGGCTGCAATATAGGCAGACTTGCAAGAGATTCAATTACAAGCACACTCAGAACTGAAGGAAAAAAAAAAAAAAAAAATATTCAGCAGACTTCTCTTTTCTCTCCTTTCTCTGTCAATTAATTTAACCCTTTATGGCCGGTCAAACTGTTATGGTTCTCAATGGCAAGAGAACATAGCCCAGCAAACATAAGAACTAGCTCTTGGAAGGATGGAAACTAAACTGACCATGAACTAAACCTGCCGCACAACTAACAGTAGCCGGGTAGCGTAGCCTGCGTTTTATCCCTAGACGCCCAGCGCCGGCCGGAGGACTAACTAATCCTGGCAGAGGAAAATATAGTCCTGGCTCACCTCTAGAGAAATTTCCCCGAAAGGCAGACAGAGGCCCCCACAAATATTGGCGGTGATTTTAGATGAAATGACAAACGTAGTATGAAAATAGGTTTAGCAAAATTGAGGTCCGCTTACTAGATAGCAGGAAGACAGAAAGGGCACTTTCATGGTCAGCTGAAAACCCTATCAAAATACCATCCTGAAATTACTTTAAGACTCTAGTATTAACTCATAACATCAGAGTGGCAATTTCAGATCACAAGAGCTTTCCAGACACAGAAACGAAACTACAGCTGTGAACTGGAACAAAATGCAAAAACAAACAAGGACTAAAGTCCAACTTAGCTGGGAGTTGTCTAGCAGCAGGAACATGCACAGAAAGGCTTCTGATTACAATGTTGACCGGCATGGAAGTGACAGAGGAGCAAGGCTAAATAGCGACTCCCACATCCTGATGGAAACAGGTGAACAGAGAGGATGATGCACACCAGTTCAATTCCACCAGTGGCCATCGGGGGAGCCCAAAATCCAATTTCACAACAGATCCCCAAGTCCTTCTCCCTGTCAGATTTACCCAGTGGTTTCCCGTTCAGTGTGTAATGGTGATATTGATTCCTTCTTCCCATGTGTATAACCTTACATTTATCATTGTTAAACCTCATCTGCCACCTTTCAGCCCAAGTTTCCAACTTATCCAGATCCATCTGTAGCAGAATACTATTTTCTCTTGTATTGACTGCTTTACATAGTTTTGTATCATCTGCAAATATCAATATTTTACTGTGTAAACCTTCTACCAGATCATTAATGAATATGTTGAAGAGAACAGGTCCCAATACCGACCCCTGCGGTACCCCACTGGTTACAGCGACCCAGTTAGAGACTATACCATTTATAACCACCCTCTGCTTTCTATCACTTTCTATCACTAAGCCAGTTAATTACCCATTTACACACATTTTCCCCCAGACCAAGCATTCTCATTTTGTGTACCAAAACAGTACATTTATAAATACCAAGTCAAAATATAAGGTGCTGCTATAGGAAAACTGAAAAGCAGTAAGACACTCAACTAGTAACAATGTAACCCAGCACAAAATTAGGTATGTATCACTTTAAGATACATTTACATTACTAGGGTTGTGCAATGATATCCTTACCCATAGTCTCCACCGCGGTCACCTGACATGTGAGCAGCTGACATGTGCCCGCAATAGGCGAGGGCAGAATCGCGATCCGCCTGCGCCTATTAACTAAAAGTTCAAAAGTACAACTTGCCCCGCAAAAAATAAGCCCTCACATGGCCATATTGACGGAAAAACAAAAAAGGTTTTGGCTCTGGGAAAAAGGGGGGCTAAAAGCAAAAACGCAAAACTGAAAAATGCTCCGGCCATTGCGGGGTTAAAGTGTGATAGGAATCCTACCTAAACACAGGAAGAATGCACAAACTCCTTGCAGATGTTGCCCCTGGTGAGATTGCAACCCAGGACCTCAGTGCTGGAAAGCTACAGTGATAATCACTAAGTCACTGAGCTGCCCCAAATGTAGCCTAATCATAATTACACTAGATGGTGGCCTGATTCTAATGCATCAGGTATCTACTATATAATTGTCTAAGGGTCACTTCCGTCTTTCTGTCTGTCCATCTGTCTGTCTGTCTGTCACGGAAATCCCAAGTCGCTGATTGGTCGCAGCAAAACAGCCATGACCAATCAGCGACGAGCACAGTCCGGCGGCAAAATGGCCGCTCCTTACTCCCTGCAGTCATACCCGCTCCATACTCCCCTCCAGTCAGCGCTCACAGAGGGTTAATGGCAGCGTTAATGGACCTCGTTATGCCGCGGTGTAACGCACTCAGTTAACACAGCTATTAACCCTGTGTGACCAACTTTTTACTATTGATGCTGCGTATGCAGCATCAATAGTAAAAAGATTTAATGTTACAAATAAGAATAATAAAAAAAAGGTTATTCTCACCTTCCGACGTTGCGCGCTGTCCTCGGCAATGCAAGCGGCAGGTTCCGGTGCCAAGGATGCTATGCGAGAAGGACCTGCCATGACGTAACGGTCATGTGACAGCGACGTCATCACAGGTCCTACGCTCATACCAACCCTGGGACCGGAAGCTGCTGCGTGCACTGCACACAGGTGCCAGGACTTCAAGGGGCCTTCGGAAGGTGAGTATATGTTTATTTTTTATTTTATGTCTTTTTTAACCACGCATATAGTGCCCACATTGCTATATACTATGTGGGCTGTGTTACATACTGCGTGGGCTCTGTTATATACTACATCTCTGTGCTATATACAATGTAGCTGGGTAATATACTGTACAACGTGACTGTCCAATATACTACGTAACTGTGCAGTATACTACGTGCTCTGTGTTATATACTACGCAGCTGTGCAATATACTATGTGGCTGTGTCGGTTCTGTTATATACAACGTCGACTGTGCAATATACTACGTGGCTCTGTTAAATACTACGTGGCTGTGCAATATACTACATGTGTCTCTACAATATACTATGTGGCTATGTTATATACTACGTGGCTCTGCTATATACTACATCACTGACCAATATACTACATAGCTGTGCAATACACTATGTAACTGTGCAATACACTACGTGACTGTGTTATATACTATGTGGCTGTGCAATATACTACATGCCTGTGCAATATACTACGTGGCTCTACAATATACTACGTGGCTATGTTATATACTACGTGGCTCTGCTCTATACTACGTGGCTGACCAATATACTACGTGCCTGTGCAATACACTACGTAGCTGTGCAATACACTACATGGCTATGTTATATACTATGTGGCTGTGTTATATACTACGTAGCTCTGCTATATACTATGTAGCGCTGTGTTACGTACTACGTATCTCTGTTACAGTATATACTACGTAGCTATGTTATACTACGCCGGTTGTGTTATATACTACGTCACTGTGCAATATAGTATGTAGCCTGTGCTATATACTACCTACATATTATAGAATAACTGATACGTTAGAATTGGGCCACCATCTAGTTCTAGAATATGCATGTAGTTTATTTATGGAGATTTAAGAATAATGCAATGAATACACAGGATTTTAAGAGTAAAATATATACATTATCATTAAATTTCATTGCTTGTAGAACTTAATACAAATGAATGAAATTATTAAACAGATCATCAAAATATATAAACCATTACATGAATATCTAACTGTATTTAAATAAATCATCGGGCGAAAGAAGTGCATCGGCACTATAATATATTTGTTAACAATATCAACCCAAAATATTTTTGTACACCACATTGAGTGACTGAACGTGTTCAGTAAACGTGAGTGAACTATGTCGCACTGTGACTGACAGAACGTGTTCAGTAAACATGACTGAACTACGTGGCACTGTGACTGATAGAACTTGTTCAGTAAACGTGACTGAACTACGTGGCACTGTGATGGACAGAACTTATTCAGTAAAACGTGAGTGAACTACGTCACACTGTGACTGACAGAACTTATTCAGTAAACGTGAGTGAACTATGTCGCACTGTGACTGACAGAACTTGTTCAGTAAACGTGACTGAACTACGTGGCACTGTAACTGACAGAACTTGTTCAGTAAACGTGAGTGAACTATGTGGCGATCAATCAGCGACGCGTGATTTCCGTAACAGACAAACAGACAGATGTAGACGATTATATAGTAGATTTTACTGAAATGTCATTTTTATAATGGATTAATTATCTCATTAATTTTGAACAGGTTAGAAAAGTGATGCCAGACGACACATTCTACTTCACAATCCTGCGAAACCCAGTCTCTCGGATGGAATCATCTTTTGCCTATAACAGGAACAATGGACCCTTCGAAATGGCTAAAAGCCTGGAAGATTTTTTAAACAATTCAAAAATATATTACAAAGGTACAGATGGATATGGCTATCTTGGTAAGGATTGGATAACTTTTGATTTAGGTTTTGAGCCTAATGATTCCCTTGAGCACTCAGTATTATCATGGCAGGCAATGGATAACATATTTGATCTGGTGCTGATCACAGAATATTATGATGAGTCTCTTGTTCTCCTGAAGCATGCTCTCTGCTGGTCTTTTTATGATGTCCTGTCTTTCCCTCTGAATAGTAGAAGCAACAGTACTAAAAAAACACTAACGCTGGAAACTCAGGAAAGGGTAAAATCATGGAATAATTTGGACTGGGATATGTATGTCTATTTCAATAATACTTTCTGGAAACGTGTACAGACATTTGGAGTGGAACGTATGGAACATGAGGTTAAAGAACTACAGAAAATGAGGACTTTGATGTCTGAGAAATGTCTTGAGGATGAGGTTGACCCCCAAGAAATTAGGGACCAGTCATTGAAGCCATATCAATCTGGGATTGCCAGGATCCTTGGTTACAACCTAAAGGTTGGACTGTCTAAGGACGATGAGCTGCTGTGCAAAAGACTCATCACTCCATCACTACAGTACAATACAATTTTACAAAATAAGCAGAGGAAAAAGCTCATACCAAGGACAACATTGAAGCCATGAACCATGTGACCTTGTTATAAAAGTTGTGACGTCTGCATTATCCACCCAACATTCCTTATTCCACAAGCTTTAACAACTGTCCACTTCCTACACCCGTAAAGCTTTGCTTAGAAACACAGTCAAGACAAAAATGCAGGTTTTGCTATTTTGTCCTGAAAATTGACACCATGGTGGAAATCAGAAACATCTGATAATAAAAATGGTCCGTCGGGTATCCAAACAGAAATAAGAATATAGATGTGAACAGAGTATTAAATAGCTAACTTGAACAATATCATCTTTACTGACATATTCCATGATTCCAGAGATGTACATAGTACATACAGCCTACCCCAAATATAAATTTGGAACTGGGAAGCATACTTTCATCTCCTAACACATTTACGCACTCTCCCTTCCCCGATACTGTTACCTACTTACACTCCCCAATAGAACTCCTGTGTTTTGGGCTCCATTGTAGTACTAGCCTTGCCGCCGTCCACCTCCTATATGGCGCAGCTGTGGTGTCAACTGTGTGATCAGCTGACCTGATCATGCTAGTGATGTCAACCTGACCCGAAAGTGCCAGCAATTAGCACTTGAATTGTACTTGTGTTTGAAAGAAGTGAGTACAATTGAAAGCTGAGAGCCTGTGCTTTACATTTTCTCAGCTTGATAGCCAGTTAAATTCTGGCAATGGTTATGTTACAAGTGAAAGGGGAGAAGCCAGCGCTGCTTATGGTCAGAACGCAATACAAAAAGTGCACATGCATATATTGATTTCTAACTGTATATCAAAATGAGACATTTAGCAAACAATCAATTCTTTGAGCCACACTGCCAGGCCAAGGCATTCTCATAATGGGGCAGTCCTACTCTATGATTTTTATATTTGATGTGCCATTACGGCCTCCTAAATGTGTTGGAAGCAAGACCACATTAATCCCACCTTACGTTTTTTATATTCGCTGTGCCATTACGGCCTCCTAAATGTATTAAAAGCGGGACCATATTGAATGCAAACTGTACCTGTAGTGTTTCAGAATCGCTCCCATGGCGCCAGTAAGGGTACGCACAGATAAAGGTCGACCAGGTCCAAACATAGACATTTCAGATCTGACCTCCACACTGCCTGACCAGCACCACAGATAAAGAGTGAGACAGTCCCAGGCACAGGTGCACAAATCAAACAGAGTCTGGGGCAGGGCAGGGCTGCTGTGTGTGTGTACAGCAGCCTAGATCAATCACTATGAAAACAGAAAGAATGGCGTGCATAACCCAGCGCGCATGGCAAAAGCCACAAACCAATATCAAAATAAAAGGGGAGAAGCCAGTGCTGCTTATGGTCAGAACGCAATAGAAAAAGCGCACATGCACATATTGATTTCTAACTGTATATCAAAGCGGAGTGGCTCAAAGAATTGATCAATTGTTTGCTAAATGTCTCATTTTGAAATACAGTTAGAAATCAATATGTGCACTTTATGTATTGTGTTCTGACCATAAGCAGCGCTGGCTTCTTCCCTTTTTTATTTTCATATTTGTTTGTGGTTTACCACCACTGTTGCCATGCGTGCTGGGTTATGCACGCCATTCTTTCTGTGTTCATTGTGATTGATCTAGGCTGCTGTACACATATACAGCAGCCCTGCCCTGCCCTAGGCTCTGTTTGATTGTGCACCTGTGTCTAGGCCTGCCTCACTCTTCATCTGTGGTGCTGGCTGGGCAGTGTGGAGGTTGGACCTGAAATGTCTATGTCTGGACCTGGTCAATCTTTATCTGCGCTTGCCCTTTCTGGCGCCATGGGAGTGATTCAAAAACACTTCAGGTACAGTTTGCATTTAATGTGGTTTTGCTTTTATATACATTTAGGAGGCCGTAATGGCACAGCGAATAAAAAAAAATTAGAGTAGGACTGCCCCATTATGAGAATGTCTTGGCATGGTGGGGTGGCTCAAAGAATTGATCTATTGTTTGCTAAATGTCTCATTTTGAAATACAGTTAGAAATCAATATGTGCATGTGCACTTTATGTATTGCGTTCTGACCATAAGCAGCTCTGGCTTCTGCCCTTTTATTTTTATGTTACAAGTGGTTTGAACTGGGTACACTAGAGTGCTTAATTTTATAATTAATGGGGCTGTTCAAGTTTTTGCTGAAAGTCTGCAGTCACTTTATGTGACTGCAGAATTCTGAAAGCTCACAGCGCACCACACATTGTCAGGATTCTGCCATGCCAACGTCATGTAACCGCAATTATGCAATTTCCAAACTTATGGCTTGATTCTGACTACATGTCTAGCCTCTCTGAATACAGGTGAAAGCTGTTCATGTCTATTCGGCATATCACTGTACGTATGCACCCCACTCGGAGCCCCTCTGCAGGTTGCATTTAGGGCTAAATCCCTTAGATACAACCCTGTAAACCAGAGCCTCACGTTTTTTCCATCTGGAGACAAAGCCTTGCCATTATTTCTTCTACATGCACCTGGCAGATTTCCTGAGAATTTTAGTTTAGGAAAGTATATTGTAGCTATAGTTTTCTAGTTAATACAAGTACCGTATTTTTTGGACTATAAGACGCACCGGACCATAAGACACACCCCAAATTTGGGGTGAAAATTGCAGAAAAAAAGATTTTTTATAAGATGGAGGTCCGTCTTATTGTCCGAATTTACAGTATCTTACCTGAGGGCTGGTGGTGGCAGAGCAGGGTCACAGGAGGCATGGTGGCGGCAGAGGTGGGGTGATGCGGTACGGCGTGCACCTGAGCAGGGTCCCTTCCTGCTTAGGTGGGCGACGCCACGGCCTGGTGTCCATGGGAGGGTGGCAGCAGTGGTTACCGACAGAGGTGCTGGGATGAGGAAGCACAGTGAGAGGTATGGCGTGAGAGGGGTCCCTTTCCCCGGTGAGGTGATGGAAGGATCTCGTGGGCACATGGACTGGAGATGATGGAGGTAGTGGTGTACATTGTGAAGTGAGTATTCCACAGGAGCTCAGATGTCTGAGTCCTTGCCGCTTCCCGGCGCTCCTCAGCGCAATAATTATTTCAGAAGCCGGTAATAAGTGAGGAGCTCCGCTACCGAGACACAGCCGCCATGACCGGACACTGCGGGAAAAGCGCCTCTGTACTGCTGCGAGCCCTGCTGGAGGCGGAGAGCCGGCCGTGCCATGCGGTGCTGAGGAGCGCCGGGAAGCGGCAAGGACTCAGACATCTGAGAGCCTGTGGAATACTCGCATCACAATGTACACCACTACCTCCATCTCCAGTCCATGTGCCCACGAGATCCTTCCTGAACCTTGCTGCACCCATCCTGGGAAGCAAAAGGATGGAGTATACAGAGTCCAAAGTCCCGGTGAGGTGATGCAGCAGCCGGTAATGCAGCAGAGCCGGGTGAATCCTGTCGATATCGGTGGGCGCGGCCATCTTCCTGAGGCCGCGCGTTCGCAGATGGAGCTCTGCTGCCCGGGGCTTCAGGAAAATGGCCGCCGCGATCCCCATCTGCGCACGCGCGACATCCCGCGGCCATTTTCCTGAAGCCCCGGGCAGCAGAGCTCCATCTGCGAACGCGCGGCCTCAGGAAGATGGCTGCGCCCACCGATAACATCAGGATTCACCCGGCTCTGCTGCCTTACCGGGCAGCTGCATCACCTCACGTGGAAAAGGGACCCCGCTCACTGCGCCTCCTCATCTCTGTACCTCTGCTGCCACACCTCTGCCACCGCACCTCTGCCACCGCACCTCTGCCACCGCACCTCTGCCGCCACGGTAAGCCTGCATTGCGAATATAAGACGCACCCCCCATTTTCCCCCCTTTTTTGGGGGGGAAAAAGTGCGTCTTATATGCCAAAAAATACGGTACATGAAATTTTAATCCTCATTCAACTTCCAGATGTTCAGAAATTTAGTATGTATATACAGTATATGCACAGTCATGGCCGAAAGTGTTGGCACCCTTAAAATTGTTCCAGAAAATGAAGTATTTCTCACAATTCTCACAGACAATTATTATTGCAATTACACATGTTTTCTTATACACATGAGAAAAACAGACATTGGACATCATCATTTTACATAAAACTCCAAAAATGTTGGCACCTTTCCAAAACTGTGGGTAAACAACTTTGTTTCAAGAATGTGATGCTCGATGAAGCTCACCTGTGGCAAGTAATAGGTGTGGTTAATATGAAAATCCCACCTCAAACTAGATAAAAAGGGGAGAAATTGACTCAATCTTTGCATTGTGTGTCTTCTTGAATAATGGAAAAAGATAGATGTTGCAATATGTCGCCATCTTGTCCATTCCATGCCTAAGACACTTGGGGGTGTCCTTAAAAATCATTGAGGTCACACAAAATGCAAGATGTAGCAGTTTTCTGTGTGGGGTGTTCTCACTTTTGTTATCAATAAATTTGAGTAAAACTGAAGATTTTGTAATGAAAGTTATATTAGTAGTATTAGCCTTACTTTCATGCTATGGGTTAAAGAAATGTTCTATGAAATACAGACTTATCAAAATTTAGAAAATTGTTCTTGTATTCAGTAAAAAATTGATTAAATCTTTATTGTTCAAAAGGGGTGTACTCATTTATGCTGAGAACTTTCTACAATTTATATAAAATCTGTAGCTTTGTTGCCTTTAAAGAAGCTCTCCTATTATTATTTTTTTCATTAAAGTGTGTATATGTGCATGTAATGTAGTGTGAATGTATTAACCCCTTTCCAACCTTGTACGTAATAATATGTCTTTGTGCCCTGGTACTTATGGACGTGGGACAGATTATTATGTCCTGGCGATTTTGCGCTCACACAGGCTGATTCTGACAGCTGACACACTGCATTTAGTGCCAGGAGTGGTGCAAACACGATCACAGCATTTCCGGAGCTGGCAGAGGGATGACAGCTTCTCTGCCCTTGGATCGGAGACCCTGGGACAGCACACGGAGTCCCGATTGTTTCCATGGGGACACGATGTTATCATGACGATATCTGGGTCACCAGAGCTTGTAAAGTTGCTAGATTATGCTCAGAGCATGGTCATCAACTAAGGCTACTTTCACACTAGCGTCGCGCACTGCACGTCGCAATGTGTTGTTGTGGAGAAAAACCGCATACTGCAAAGTTGTCTGCAGGATGCGTTTTTTCCCCATAGACTAACATTACCGATGCATTGCGACACGGTGCCACACGTCGCAACCGTCGTGCGACGTTGCGTCGTGTTTTGGCGCAACGCCGCCACAAAAAAAGTTACATGTAACTTTTTTGTGCGTCGGGACCGCCATTTTCGACCGCACATGCGCGGCCAAAACTCCGCCCCCTCCTCCCCGGACCTTACAATGTAGCAGCGGAAGCGTCTTAAGACTGCTTCTGCTGCCAACATCAGGCATTTTCTTCACAGTATGCGTCGGTACGTCGGGCCGACGCAGCGCAGCGGCCCCGTACCGACGCTAGTGTGAAAGCAGCCTTACTCTTTCAATGCAGCGCTGACAGTTTGTGTTGCATAGCATAGGGATGTTGCTGCATCTCCATGCTATGCAAGCGATCAGCCTGCAAAAAAAATAAAGATAGTTCCATAATGGGACAAAGTAAAAAAGTAAAAAAAAAATTTAAATTGTAAAAATATAAAAAATAAAAATAAAAAATAAAGATATTGTACCTGTAAATATATATTCGTATAAAAAAAATTAACAATAAAAGTACATTTATTTGGTATCGCCGCGTCCAGAATGAGCCGTCTTATAAAACTGTCCCACTAGTTAACCCCTTTACACTATGTTCCAAATTATTGTGCAAATGACATTTTTCTCGGATTTTCCTAAATGGTCAGTGCAAATGACAGTCAGTCTAATAAAAGTCATCACCCATTAGAGTATACATCGAATTTTATTGAAGAAACCTCCCAATAATAACAGTATAATCTCCAAAATGAATAAAAACTCAAAATGCACTGTTCCAAATTATTACGCACAGTAGTATTTCTAAACATTTGATATGATTTAAAGAATTGAAAATGCTCATTTGTGGAATTTGCAGCATTAGGAGGTCACATTCACTGAACAAAAAAGCTATTTAACTCCAAAATATCCTAACAGGCCAAGTTACATGTTAACATAGGAGCCCTTCATTGATATCACCTTCACAATTCTTGGATCCATTGAACTTGTGAGTTTATGGAGAGTTTCTGCTTGTATTTCTTTGCATGAAGTCAGAATAGCCTCCCAGAGCTGCTGTTTTGATGTGAACTGCCTCCCACCCTCATAGATCTTTTGTTTGATGATACTCCAAAGGTTCTCTATAGGGTTGAGGTCAGGGGAAGATGGTGGCCACACCATGAGTTTATCTCCTTTTAAGCCCATAGCAGCCAATTACTCAGAGGTATTCATTGTCATGCAAGATGATTTTGTTCCTGAAGGCACGTTTCTGCTTTTTAGACCATGGAAGAAAGTTGTCAGTCAGACACTCTATATACTTTGCTGAGATCATTTTCACACCTTCAGGAACCTTAAAGGGCCCTACCAGCTGGTTCCCCATGATTCCAACCCAAAACATGACTCCTCCACCTCCTTGCTGACGTTGCAGCCTTGTTGGGACATGGTGGCCATCCACCAACCATCCACTACTCCATTCATCTGGACCGTTCAGAGTTGCTCAACACTCATCAGTAAACAAGACTGTTTGGAAATTAGTCTTCATGTATGTCTGGGCCCACTGCAACCGTTTCTGCTTGTGAACACTGTTTAGGGGTGGCAGAATAGTAGGTTTATGCACCACAGCAAGCCTTTGAAGGATCCTACACCTTGAGGTTCGAGGGACTCCAGACGCACCAGCAGCTTCAAATAACTGTTTGCTGCTTTGTAATGGTATTTTGGCAGCTGCTCTCTAATCCAATGAATTTGTCTGCCAGAAAACTTCCTCATTATGCCTTTATTTGCATGAACTCTGTCTGTGCTCTGTTTCAGTCACAAATCTCATCGGAGTATGATGATCACTCTTAAGTTTTTGTGAAATATCTAATTTTTTCATACCTTGTCCAAGGCATTGCACTATTTAACGCTTTTCAGCAGCAGAGAGATCCTTTTTATTTCCCATATTGCTTGATACCTGTGACCTGCATAATAATGTGGAACATCATTTTTGAGTAGTTTTCCTTTAATTAGAATCACCTGGAAAACTAATTATCACATGTGTTTAAGATTGATTTCAGTGATTCATTGAGCTCTGAGACACAATACCATCCACGAGTTTATTTGAAAAACAAAACAATTAAATCTTTAAGACACTTAAATCCGATTTGCATAATAATTTGGAACACAGTGTAGTGGACATCATAAAAAAATGAAAATTAAGGCAAAAAACAATGCTTTATCATCATACCGCTGAACAAAAAGTGGAATAAAACGTGATAAAAAAGACAGTTATAAATGGTACAGCTGAAAATGTAATTTTGTCCACAAAAAACAAGCCACCATACACCTCCACAAAATAAAGTTATAACTCTCAGAATAAAGCGATGCAAAAATAATTATTTTTTCTGTAAAATAATTTTTATTGCGTAAAATTGCCAAAACATTAAAAAACTATATAAATGAAGTATCGCTGTAAGGGTATGTGTCCACGTTCAGGATTGCTTCAGGCTTTGGTCAGGATTTTATGCAGGTAAAATCCTGACCAAAACTGCACCTGAGGTCACTGGCAGGTCACCTGCGGTGTTCCTGCGTGTTTTGCTCATTGTAGCAACATGCTGCGTTTTGAAAAAACGCACCGCATGTGCTTTTTCGCGGCAAAAACGCATGCGTTTTTTAACGCATAGTGGAGACAGGATTTCACGAAATCCCCTCCACTATGCTGTAACATCTGGACGCTGCGTTTTTGACACTGCGGAAAAACGCAGCGTCAAAAACGCAGCGTTTCCTGAACGTGGAAACATACCCTAATAGTGCTGACCCGAAGAATGAAACTGCCTCATCAATTTTACCACATGCTGAATGACTTTACTCCCTCCTCCAAAAAAAATTCCTGAATTGCTGATTTTGTTCAATCTGCCTTCCAAAAATCAGAATAGAAAGTGATAAAAAAAATGTAATGTGTCTGAAAATGGTACCAATGAAAACATCAACTCGTCCCGCAAAAAACAAGCCCTCACATGACTCTGTTGACCAAAATATGGAAAAATTGTAGCTCTCAAAATATGATGATGCAAAAAACTACCGTATTTTTCGGCATATAAGACGCACCGGACCATAAGACGCACCCCAAATTTGGGGTGAAAATTGCAGAAAAAAAGATTTTTTATAAGATGGGGGTCCGTCTTATTGTCCGAATTTACAGTATCTTACCTGTGGGCTGGTGGTGGCAGAGCAGGGTCACAGGAGGCATGGTGTCGGCAGAGGTGGGGTGAGGCGGTACGGCGTGCACCTGAGCAGGGTCCCTTCCTGCTTAGGTGGGCGACGCCACGGCCTGGTGTCCATGGGAGGGTGGCAGCAGTGGTTACCGGCAGAGGTGTTGGGATGAGGAGGCACAGTGAGAGGTATGGCGTGAGAGGGGTCCTTTTACCCGGTGAGGTGATGCAGCAGCCCGGTAATGCAGCAGAGCCGGGTGAATCCTGTTGTTACCGCGGTGGCAGAGGTGTGGAGACGAGGAGGCGCAGTGAGCGGGGTCCCTTTCCCTGGTGAGGTGATGCAGCAGCCCCGGTAATGGAGCAGAGCCGGGTGAATCCTGTTGTTACCGTGGTGGCAGAGGTGTGGAGATGAGGAGGCGCAGTGAGCGGGGTCCCTTTCCCTGGTGAGGTGATGCAGCAGCCCCGGTAATGCAGCAGGGCCGGGTGAATCCTGTTGTTACCGTGGTGGCAGAGGTGTGGAGATGAGGAGGCGCAGTGAGCGGGGTCCCTTTCCCCGGTGAGGTGATGCAGCAGCCCCGGTAATGCAGCAGGGCCGGGTGAATCCTGTTGTTACCGTGGTGGCAGAGGTGTGGAGATGAGGAGGCGCAGTGAGCGGGGTCCCTTTCCCCGGTGAGGTGATGCAGCAGCCCCGGTAATGCAGCAGGGCCGGGTGAATCCTGTTGTTATCGGTGCGCGCGGCCATCCTGAGGCCGCGCGTTCGCAGATGGAGCTCTGCTGCCCGGGGCTTCAGGAAAATGGCCGCCGCGATCCCCATCTGCGCACGCGCGGCACCCGGCTCTGCTGCATTACCGGGGCTGCTGCATCACCTCACCGGGGAAAGGGACCCCGCTCACTGCGCCTCCTCATCTCCACACTTCTGCCGCCACACCTCTGCCGCCGCACCTCTGCCGCCACGGTCCACGGTAAGCCTGCATTGCGAATATAAGACGCACCCCCCATTTTCCCACCTTTTTTTGGGGGGAAAAAGTGCGTCTTATATGCCAAAAAATACGGTAGTTTTTGCAACAAAAAGCATCTTATTGTGTGACAGCAGCTAAAAACCCAATATAAATCTGGTATCGCTGTAATCGAACCGACCCGAATAATAAGGTCGCCTAATCACTTATACCACACGAGGAATGGTGAAAAAATAAATAAAACCAATTCTTCACCTGCTGTTGATTTTTTCATTTTGCCTCCCAAATATTGCAGTAAGACTTGCATCGGAGTTTCCATGTAAATCTCTGAAATATGTGATTCAGACAGAATCCTCGACAGAAGATTCCCTAAAATGAGGCAGATGGAGGCACTGTGGATGCCATCTGACCTGTGATCTGACGGTATCTGCGTAAAAATGCCGGTGGCCACAGTTTGTGCATTTCATAAAAGAAGTAGGACACCGCTGAACAGAGGCCTGATGGAGTCCAGAGTAACTCTGCTGCCTCAATATAGTGAATGGGTCCCTTGAGGGTTTCATCTGAATCACGTCTCTCAGAGATTTAGATGCAAATTGTCTCTTCAGAGAGGAAGAGAACTAGAACTCTAGTGCCGCCTATTGGAAGTACTGTAGCAATCCTAACAGTCAATGTCGACTTCCAGTAGGTGAAAGTAAACCTTGTACTCAACTTAAATGCATAAAGATGAATTTATTGTAGCACATGAAACGTTTCGGGCCACACGGACCTTCATCAGTAACTGCAATAGTAGATAGATTAAGCTTAGTACAAGATTACCGTGAAAACAAAACAAAAACAAAAATAAAGTATATACATAATTAAATACAAGGTCATTAGATCATGTATCTGTAGTAATAGACAGGCAGAGGGTCCTATTACAATATACTCGCACAAACCTAGTAAATGAGCAGTATGTCATCATAGGGTGTGAGGTACAGAGAAAATAAGTAGATAGGAGTCACATACCGTGATATGCTTGCCCGAGAAGAACTGTATGTAAAAAGTACCTACTTTGATGAAAGAAATGTAGTCTAATTTAGAGTGATGGTGATAAAGTGAACAAGAGGTGGACAGAAAACACAGGAGACCGTACTTATAGCAGGAGACCGCACTTAGTGGTATATGAGACACTGCAAAAAAACTAGTATGTGTGCTCATTAGATGGCGTAGTGTGTCAATGGGGTATAAACTGCATTGTAGCAAAGCCGCATGTCTGATAAATACCTGAGAGGATGAGGATAGGCGGATTCTTCTGCCGCTGGGCACTAAGTGGCATATGAGAGCTGCAAGTACAATGTGCGTATGCAGCGCCCCAGAGTCCTGGTCGTTGCAGTAATGTCGCTCTTCCACCAGGGGGAGTGATATTACGTTTGATGGCACTAAAGGAGTTCACCTGACAAGGTATCACAGTCACACACTACACTTCACACTCCAGTCCACCAGGGGGAGCCTTGCTTCTATCTATTAGGGCACTCCTCACGCGCGGGTAAAACTGGTGGGTTGGATAGGAAGTTAGAGAGAAGCTACCTGGGTTTGACCCAGAGAGGACCTATCAGGCAGACAGGGGGAGAAGGAGGAACATCTGAGCTGCAGACAGAGGGTCCCTGTCAGGGGTGGGATCCTGACAGAGGCCAAGCATGAGACAGAACGTTACGGAGCTACACCTGCACCCATTGCGGCAGCATCCTAAGAAAGGACATGAAGCGAAGTATAGTGTGGAGAGTGAGAAACGAAGTCACAGCACAAGGAGATAATACCGGGAGGAGACCTGCCCCAAGATCGGCAGCCTCCTTCTGAGGCGCGTAGCCAGTGGCTGGAACACCGAGGGAGTAATTAACTCTACGTATTACTTCAGAAATCGGCAGGGCAGTTAATTCCAAGTTGGCTGTCCAACCTTAATACCTAAGAAGACATGGAGGCAAAATTGTGGGAGAGGGGCGACGCTAGGGTCCCTATAAAATAGCTCCAGGCCTACCCCGTCATACGGGTTGTCCTATCCATACCATCTGGGTGACGGAGAGAGAAAAGATCAAAAACATCCACGAAAGTTGTGAGGACTATCCCGTGGTGCTCAGCAGGGAGGTACTATAACACACAGGCGCTAGTAGGAAGGCTACTGATTTCCACCTGATTAAGGGAACTCTGGATGTGACTTCAGACCGGCAGGTTTCAGCCAGCCCTGTGAACGGTACTCTGGACTGTGGACGCCGAAGTCTTCAGTAAAAGGTAAAGAGACTGCAACCTTTGTGTCCTCGTTATTCACTGCTCCTTACAGCGTCCACCATCATCACCTACACATCTGGGAAGCCCTGGGGACATACTTCACCTGTGGGAAGGTATACCATCTGGCTGCCATTCCATCACCCCAGCGGACCCCTAAGCAGCGTCGGTCACCCTGACCGAATACCACAGGTGGCGTCACGAACACCAGACAAACTACACCTTTAATTGGGCGCCCCTCAAAGGGACACGGACCGGGTCGGGCCACCATGACATCCCCAGAATCGAGAGAGAGATTGACCCGGTACCGAGTACCCCATTGCCCTTACGCGCGGGGGCGCTCCACGTACTTAATGTATAAAGTTATGCATATATGAAAGCTCGTAGGCAGAGGGCGGTTTCTATAAATACCTGAGAGAGGAGAGGAAGGGGAGAAGGCGGATGCATCTGCCACCAGACGCGGAGTCCACCGCACGTCTGGGTAAGCTGGATCTCCCGCGTCATTAAATAGGGGCGAGGGCGGGCCTAAGCGGTTAGCGGTCAGTAAGTGGACCCGAAATTCATCTTTTTGCATTTAAGTTGAGTGCAAGGTTTACTTTCACTATATTAATGGTTTGGGAACCTAACCTTAGCACCACCCCATAGCTGTGCACACGGTGTTTTCTATATACGTGATTTCCCATACATGTAAGCACGCTATAAGGTCATGTCCACTATTTCAACTTTTTCCTACAACATAGAGGAAACTGCCAATATCCTCGCCCAATCCAAAATTTCAAGTGAGTTCCTACAGATCCCCCACAGGAGATTCGTGGCAGGGATTTGGAACGAAAATTAAGATCCCTGGTCAATACAGAATTGCATTGTGCCACCCTATCTGAATATTTAAGGGTTCAGCACATCCCTAGAGGTCTACGGGTTCCTCTGCATCCCACATTATTCGGAGTCACCCGATTTCTGTGTTAAGTTTGAGCAAGTCCTTAACAAGTGTTCTCTTGATTTGATAACCCTGGCAGACCCTCTGCTTGTCTATTACTACAGATACATGATCTAATGACCTTGCATTTATTTATGTATATACTTTATTTTTGTTTTTGTTTTGTTTTCACGGTAATCTTGTACTAAGCTTAATCTATCTACTGTTGTAGTTACTGATGAAGGTCCGTGTGGCCCAAAAAGTTTCATGTGCTACAATAAATTCATCTTTACGCATTTAAGCTGAGTGCAAGGTTTACTTTCACTATATTAGCGGTTTGGGAACCTAACCTTAGCACCACCCCATAGCTGTGCACACGGTGTTTTCTATATACGTGACTTCCAATAGGTGGCACTAGAGTTCTACTTCTCCTCCTCTCTGAAGAGACAATTTGCATATTTCCCAGAGGTGCATTGCGGCTTTAAGTCTCCTCATCTTGGCATGCTTAGCATGTCAATCTCCGCAAGGAGAAACAATACTTCTTGGATAGAGATTTAGATGAAAACCCCGAAGTAAGTGCACAGTGCAGGATAAATGTGATCCCAAACGTTATGTAAAATGTTCCCAATAAAAATTTTAACTCAATTCACAAAAAAGCAACTCTCCACTGGGGTCCGTCAACTGTTAACAGAAATACAGGGGGCTTCCACGTTACTGGTAGTACAAAGGCTCTGGGAAAGCGAACTGGCTCCTCACTCTCCAAAAGAAATTCTGCAAATTGTCCGCTTCAAAATCCAAATGCCCCCTCCCTCCTGAGCCCCACAGAGTCTACGTGTTTAACAATTCTGAAGCACTGAGGACCCGCCTAACTTACGGGTGCATGTTTCCTGGAGCACTGGTTGGGCATAATGCACTGGTGACCGCAACATACTAGTCACTGCAGCATACTGGACACTACAATGGCAGTTTGCAATTTTTAGTTGGCAACATCCATTGCTGCTTGCTTCTGGAAAATACCCATGGAGTTAAAATTGTCACTACACCTGTAGATAAATTCCCAAATGAGTATCATTTCCAAAATGGGGTCACTTGATGGGGAATTCTGCCCTCCTAGCAATTAAGGGCTCTATATATGGAGTCTGCAAACTGTTCTAGGAAAATCTACGCTCCAAGAGGCAACTAGCACTTCGTTCCTCCCGATTCTCTCCGCATGGCTACTGTACATCTATGAGATGTGTGTTGACTTACCAGGGCGGTATATTTGAAGATAAATGTTATTGTATCCACTCCTGAATAATCATTGCACTTGTTGTCAATACATGTGTTTCTTTATAGTTAACCCCTTTCTGTCATTGGACGTACTATTCCGTCCATGTGGGGTGGGCCCTACTTCCCAAGGACGGAATAGTACGTCCAGGACGATCGGCCGCGCTCACGGGGGGAGCGCGGCCGATCGCGGCCGGGTGTCAGCTGACTATCGCAGCTGACATCCGGCACTATGTGCCAGGAGCGGTCACGGACCGCCCCCGGCACATTAACCCCCGGCACACCGCGATCAAACATGATCGAGGTGTACCGGCGGTATAGGGAAGCATCGCGCAGGGAGGGGGCTCCCTGCGGGCTTCTCTGAGACCCCCGGAGCAACGCGATGTGATCGCGTTGCTCCGAGGGTCTCCTACCTCCTTCCTCGCTGCAGGTCCCAGATCCAAGATGGCCGCGGCATCCAGGTCCTGCAGGGAGGGAGGTGGCTTACCGAGTGTCTGCTCAGAGCAGGCGCTGGTAAGCCTGCAGCCCTGCACAGCAGATCGCAGATCTGGCAGAGTGCTGTGCACACTGCCAGATCAATGATCTGTGATGTCCCCCCCTGGGACAAAGTAAAAAAGTTAAAAAAAAATGTCCACATGTGTAAAAAAAAAAAAAAATAAATAAATTCCTAAATAAATAAAAAAAAATAAAAAATTATTCCCATAAATACATTTCTTTATCTAAATAAAAAAAAAATCAAACAATAAAAGTACACATATTTAGTATCGCCGCGTCCGTAACGACCCCACCTATAAAACTACATAACTAGTTAACCCCTTCAGTGAACACCGTAAAAAAAAAACGAGGCAAAAAACAACGCTTTATTCTCATACCGCCAATCAAAAAGTGGAATAACACGCGATCAAAAAGACGGATATAAATATCCATAGTACCGCTGAAAACGTCATCTTGTCCCACAAAAAACGAGGTGCCATACACCATCATCAGTGAAAAAATAAAAAAGTTATAGTCCTCAGAATAAAGCGATGCCAAAATAATTATTTTTTCTATAAAATAGCTTTTATCGTATAAAAGCGCCAAAACATAAAAAAATGATGTAAATGAGATATCGCTGTAATCATACTGACCCGAAGAATAAAACTGCTTTATCAATTTTACCAAACGCGGAACGGTATAAACGCCTCCCCCAAAAGAAATTAATGAATAGCTGGTTTTTGGTCATTCTGCCTCACAAAAATCAGAATAAAAAGCGATCAAAAAATCTCCCGTGCCCAATCATGTTACCAATAAAAATGTCAACTCGTCCTGCAAAAAACAAGACCTCACATGACTCTGTGGACTCAAATATGGAAAAATTATAGCTCTCAAAATGTGGTAACGCAAAAAATATTTTTTGCAATAAAAAGCGTCTTTCAGTGTGTGACGGCTGCCAATCATAAAAATCCGCTAAATAACCCGCTATAAAAGTAAATCAAACCCCCCTTCATCACCCGCTTAGGCTACGTTCACATTTGCGTTGTGCGCCGCAGCGTCGGCGACGCAACGCACAACGCAGGAACACCGCATGCACAACGCATGCACAACGCTGCGTTTTGCGACGCATGCGTCCTTTTTTTGCTTGATTTTGTACGCACAAAAAATGCAACTTGCTGCGTCCTCTGTGCCATGACGCGTGCGCCGCAGTGACGCATGCATCGCAAAATGCAAGTGCAACGCATGTCCATGCGCCCCCATGTTAAATATAGGGGCGCATGACGCATGCGGCGACGCTGCGGCGCCCGACGCTGCGGCGCAGAACGCTAATGTGAACGTAGCCTTAGTTAGGGAAAAATTAAAAAAAATTAAAAAATGTATTTATTTCCATTTTCCCATTAGGGTTAGGGCTAGGGTTAGGGTTAGGGTTAGGGCTAGGGCTAGGGTTAGGGCTAGGGCTGGGGTTAGGGATACATTTAGGGTTGGGGCTAAAGTTAGGGTTAGGGTTGGGGCTAAAGTTAGGGTTTGGATTACATTTACGGTTGGGAATAGGGTTGGGATTAGGGTTAGGGGTGTGTCTGGGTTAGAGGTGTGGTTAGGGTTACCGTTGGGATTAGGGTTAGGAGTGTGTGTGGATTAGGGTTTCAGTTATAATTGGGGGGTTTCCACTGTTTAGGCACATCAGGGGCTCTCCAAACGTGACATGGCGTCCCATTTCAATTCCAGCCAATTCTGCGTTGAAAAAGTAAAACAGTGCTCCTTCTTTTGGGGTCCAATTTCTCCTGTTACCCTTGGGAAAATACAAAACTGGGGCTAAAAAATAATTTTTGTGGAAAAAAAAAATATTTTTTATTTGCATGGCTCTGCGTTATAAACTGTAGTGAAACACTAGGGGGTTCAAAGCTCTCACAACACATCTAGATGAGTTCCTTAGGGGGTCTACTTTCCAAAATGGTGTCACTTGTGGGGGGTTTCTACTGTTTAGGTACATTAGGGGCTCTGCAAACGCAATGTCACGCCTGCAGACCATTCCATCTAAGTCTGCATTCCAAATGGCGCTCCTTCCCTTCCGAGCCCTCCCATGCGCCCAAACGGTGGTTCCCCCCACATATGGGGTATCAGCGTACTCAAGACAAATTGGACAACAACTTTTGGGGTCCAATTTCTCCTGTTACCATTGGGAAAATACAAAACTGGGGCTAAAAAATAATTTTTGGGGGAAATTTTTTATTTTTTAATTTTTACGGCTCTGCGTTATAAACTGTAGTGAAACACTTGGGGGTTCAAAGTTCTCACAACACAACTAGATAAGTTCCTTGGGGGGTCTAGTTTCCAATATTGGGTCACTTGTGGGGGGTTTCTACTGTTTAGGTACATTAGGGGCTCTGCAAACGCAATGTGACGCCTGCAGACCAATCCATCTAAGTCTGCATTGCAAATGATGCTCCTTCCCTTCCGAGCTCTGCCATGCGCTCAAACGGTGGTTCCCCCCCAGATGTCAGGTATCAGCGTACTCAGGACAAATTGGACAACAATATATAGGGTCTAATTTCTCCTGTTACCCTTGGAAAAATACAAAACTGGGGGCTAAAAAATAATTTTTGTGGAAAAAAAATATTTTTTATTTGCACGGCTCTGCGTTATAAACTGTAGTGAAACACTTAGGGGTTCAAATCTCTCACAACACATCTAGATGAGTTCCTTAGGGGGTCTACTTTCCAAAATGGTGTCACTTGTGTTTTTTTTTTACTGTTTAGGTACATTAGGGGCTCTGAAACGCAATGTGACGCCTGCAGACCATTCCATCTAAGTCTGCATTCCAAATGGCGCTCCATCCCTTCTGAGCCCTCCCATGCGCCCAAACGGTGGTTCCCCCCCACATATGGGGTATCAGCGTACTCAGGACAAATTGGACAACAACTTTTGGGGTCCAATTTCTCCTGTTACCCTCGGGAAAATACAAAACTGGGGGCTAAAATATAATTTTTGTGGGAAAAAATTTTTGTTTTATTTTTACGGCTCTGCATTATAAACTTCTGTGAAGCACTTGGTGGGTCAAAGTGCTCACCACACCTCTAGATAAGTTCCTTAGGGGGTCTACTTTCCAAAATGGTGTCACTTGTGGGGGGGTTTCAATGTTTAGGCACATCAGTGGCTCTCCAAACGCAACATGGCGTCCCATCTCAATTCCTGTCAATTTTGCAGTGAAAAGTCAAACGGCACTCCTTCCCTTCCGAGCTCTCCCATGCGCCCAAACAGTGGTTTACCCCCACATATGGGGTATCAGCGTACTCAGGACAAATTGCACAACAACTTTTGTGGTCCAATTTCTTCTCTTACCCTTGGGAAAATAAAAAATTTGGGGCGAAAAGATCATTTTTGTGAAAAAATATGATTTTTTATTTTTTCGGTCCTGCATTATAAACTCCTGTGAAGCACTTGGTGGGTCAAAGTGCTCACCACACATCTAGGTAAGTTCCTTAGGGGGTCTACTTTCCAAAATGGTGTCACTTGTGGGGGGTTTCAATGTTTAGGCACATCAGTGGCTCTCCAAACGCAACATGGCGTCCCATCTCAATTCCTGTCAATTTTGCAGTGAAAAGTCAAACGGCGCGCCTTCCCTTCCGAGCTCTCCCATGCGCCCAAACAGTGGTTTACCCCCACATATGGGGTATCAGCGTACTCAGGACAAATTGTACAACAACTTTTGGGGTCCAATTTCTTCTCTTACCCTTGGGAAAATAAAAAATTGGGGGCGAAAAGATCATTTTTGTGAAAAAATATGATTTTTTATTTTTACGGTTCTGCATTATAAACTTCTGTGAAGCACTTGGTGGGTCAAAGTGCTCACCACACCTCTAGATAAGTTCCTTAGGGGGTCTACTTTCCAAAATGGTGTCACTTGTGGGGGGTTTCAATGTTTAGGCACATCAGTGGCTCTCCAAACGCAACATGGCGTCCCATCTCAATTCCAGTCAATTTTGCATTGAAAAGTCAAATGGCGCTCCTTCGCTTCCAAGCTCTGTCATGCGCCCAAACAGTGGTTTACCCCCACATATGGGGTATCGGCGTACTCAGGACAAATTTTATAACATCTTTTGGGGTCCATTTTCTCCTGTTACCCTTGGTAAAATAAAACAAATTGGAGCTGAATTAAATTTTGTGTGAAAAAAAGTTAAATGTTCATTTTTATTTAAACATTCCAAAAATTCCTGTGAAACACCTTAAGGGTTAATAAACTTTTTGAATGTGGTTTTGAGCACCTTGAGGGGTGTAGTTTTTAGAATGGTGTCACACTTGGGTATTTTCTATCATATAGACCCCTCAAAATGACTTCAAATGAGATGTGGTCCCTAAAAAAAAATGGTGTTGTAAAAATGAGAAATTGCTGGTCAACTTTTAACCCTTATAACTCCCTAACAAAAAAAATTTTGGTTCCAAAATGATGCTGATGTAAAGTAGACATGTGGGAAATGTTACTTATTAAGTATTTTGTGTGACATATCACTGTGATTTAATTGCATAAAAATTCAAATTTGGAAAATTGCGAAATTTTCAAAATTTTCACCAAATTTCCATTTTTTTCACAAATAAACGCAGGTAATATCAAAGAAATTTTACCACTATCATGAAGTACAATATGTCACGAGAAAACAATGTCAGAATCACCAGGATCCGTTGAAGCGTTCCAGAGTTATAACCTCATAAAGGGACAGTGGTCAGAATTGTAAAAATTGGCCCGGTCCATAACGTGCAAACCACCCTTGGGGGTGAAGGGGTTAATATTGTTAACTGGCCACAAGATGTCGCTGTTGTTTGAACATGGTTAAGATACTGTGATATGTCTATAAGATGTGAAAGGGAGGGTTTTATAAAGCAAAAGACAAAAAGAGGAAGCTCGGCCACCTTAAGCAGAGTCTGCAGGAATGAGGAGTGTATGAGTCTGTGCTGGAGAGGGATGTGGTGAAATCCCCTCGTGACAGCACCCATCTGAGTAAAGAGCAGAGGCTGATTGAAGCTGAACTGAAATTGTATTCGAACCTGTCCGGATGCTAGGGAATTCCTGCTGTAAAAGTTGTTAAAGAACAGAAGGGATTCGGGACCCGTCAAGTGAAAGGTGCCACATCTTGTTCAACCGTTATAGCACAAGCCTCCTCAGTTTTACAGGCTGGAAGAGCTCTGCATCCACCAGCGTGTCCTAATTGTATCTTTTTGAGCAGACCCGGCAGTAAGAAACACTAAAAGCCCACTGTGATGCCGCAGTAAGTAAACGTGCATGGATCACAATATATTTTGGCGCCAAGAGAAACATGGCTGGAACAAAAACTTTAGTTAGTTAGTTAGGTGTATTGACTCTACGGACCACATTTTTTCTACCTGAATCAAAGGCCAGAAACTCTAGATTAGTCACTATGTTTTTTTGCTGTTCAGTAACTAAGGATTATATGCATCATTTAGGTGCTGATATAGTGCGCAGCGAACTCAAGGAAGGACTTGTGTTTTCTAGTAAAGGGTTAGCACTAAAATGCTCGGGTGCTCGTTGCTCGGGTCGAGCAAATTGGAATACTCGGGTACTTGACCCAAGCAACGAGCCCAATGTAAGTCTATGGGAAACCCGAGTATTTTTACAGCGGAGTTCCTTTAAAAGGTCTAAAAACGTCTGAAAATGATGGAAACACTGCTCACATGACATGGGAACATCATGGGGATCGCTCCTGGAAGCATTTCTGACTCCTAGGTCACAGCTGTAAGCAATGTTGTCAGAGTTTCACACCATTTTTACAGCTGCACCAAAAAACATACAAAAACTAAACCAAAATGGATTTTGTTGGGAAATATTGTTAAGGTACATCCTTTCCAGGCTAATGACTTGTATATAAGGCAAAATAATTTACCCCAGACCAAAATATTCCTTCACCACTTGGGCTATGTTCACACGCAACGTTTTTCAACTTTAACATTGCTTTCAACCAATACAAATGCATTCACTTGGAAATGTCATTGTAACATTTAACAACTCTAGCTGGCCATGTGGTGTGTGACACATAGGGAGACACATCTTGTTTCATTTCTGAAGGAGGGACTCTTAAAGTCACAAAGCCTATTTTTAGAGGTGCATCAGGCGGCATTAATATTCTTAAAGGGCCATTATTAAACAATGGGTCTCCTATGCTGTTATTGCCTATGCTGTGAGTTGCTGGGCTGCCAAGAATTACAATGCACCCCAATACCCCTTTCACAAGAGGTACAGGATGGCCTCCTGAAAAAATGTTGCATTGAATGCAAGGCCTGCCCCGCTATCAAGTCATATGCACAGGGCCGGCGTCACCACCCGGCGCACCCAGGCAAGTGCCGGGGCCCTGGCGAGACGGGGGGGCCCATTTATGGTAGTACACGTGACGTCAGCGCCGGGCGATGTGCATGTAGTCAGTGAGTGACGCTGAGTCAGCGTCACTCACTGACTACATGCACATCGCCCGGCGGCGCCTTGGCTGCAGGGGGCACAGACAGTCAGCTCTGTCTGAGCCTGAGGCCGTTTCGCTGGCGCCTGCCTGGTCTGGCGCTGCGCAGCTGCAATAGCAGCGCAATACTCACCTCCGCCGGCCCCCCTCACCAGTCACCATGGATACACAAGAAGACACTTCCGGATCGCTGGGTCATCTCCTCTCCTGTTACATCCGGTCGGCGGGCTCGTCATCCTAGACTCGCAAGAAGGAGAGGACAGAGAGAGCGCCACTGAAGCCTTCCACTAGTCTCCACTGCAGTCCAGACTCCAGAATCTATCTGTCCAGCGTCCACCATCCAGGACATGAAGAGAGGAGGACAGGTCCGGCAGCGCCAAGCAGGAGGAGAAGACGAGCAGCAGCTGCAGCCTGCAGTGAGGACGGTGCAACCTCTCCTGCTGTGTCCACGACGAGTGAGTCAGTGACTCGTCTTCGGTGAGGGGGTGAGTGAGGGTCCCGTCCCAACGCTGCGCTTTGCGGGGGGGGAGGGAGTGGAATCTCGGATGCCTGCTGCTGAGCCTGGCAGTGGCTGGGTCTGCTGAGCCTGCGTGACACCCTCAAATTAATAAAGCTCATTCAGGAGCAAAATGGGCAGAATTGAAAGCTGCGCGCAGTGCCAGTGATGATGTGGGTGCTGGCTGTACTGTGCGCTGGACGTGGTTATGGGGGCTCCGGGGCCGCTGTGACGTGATCTGTGTGGGCTCGTGGCTGTGTGTGTTATATGCTGCGTGGGCTGCTGTGCGTTATATACTGCGTGGGCTGCTGTGCGTTATATACTGCGTGGGCTGCTGTGCGTTATATACTGCGTGGGCTGCTGTGCGTTATATACTGCGTGGGCTGCTGTGCGTTATATACTGCGTGGGCTGCTGTGCGTTATATACTGCGTGGGCTGCTGTGCGTTATATACCGCGTCACAGACTCACCGGCTGTGCGTTATATACTGCGTGGGCAGTGTGTTATATACTGCGTGGGCAGTGTGTTATATACTGCGTGGGCAGTGTGTTATATACTGCGTGGGCTGTGTGTTATATACTGCGTCACAGACTCACCGGCTGTGAGTTATATACTGCATGGGCTGTGCGTTATAACTGCGTCACAGACTCACCGGCTGTGCGTTATATACTGCGTGGGCTGTGCGTTATATACTGCGTGGGCTGTGTGTTATATACTGCGTGGGCTGTGCGTTATATACTGCGTGGGCTGTGCGTTATAACTGCGTCACAGACTCACCGGCTGTGCGTTATATACTGCGTGGGCTGTGCGTTATATACTGCATGGGCTGTGTGTTATATACTGCGTGGGCTGTGTGTTATATACTGCGTGGGCTGTGTGTTATATACTGCGTCACAGACTCACCGGCTGTGAGTTATATACTGCATGGGCTGTGCGTTATAACTGCGTCACAGACTCACCGGCTGTGCGTTATATACTGCGTGGGCTGTGCGTTATATACTGCGTGGGCTGTGTGTTATATACTGCGTGGGCTGTGTGTTATATACTGTGTGGGTTGTGCGTTATAACTGCGTCACAGACTCACCGGCTGTGCGTTATATACTGCGTGGGCTGTGCGTTATATACTGCGTGGGCTGTGTGTTATATACTGCGTGGGCTGTGTGTTATATACTGCGTGGGCTGTGTGTTATATACTGCGTCACAGACTCACCGGCTGTGAGTTATATACTGTATGGGCTGTGCGTTATAACTGCGTCACAGACTCACCGGCTGTGCGTTATATACTGCGTGGGCTGTGCATTATATACTGCGTGGGCTGTGTGTTATATACTGCGTGGGCTGTGTGTTATATACTGCGTGGCGTGGGCTGTGTGTTATATACTGCGTGGGCTGTGTGTTATATACTGCATGGGCTGTGCGTTATAACTGCGTCACAGACTCACCGGCTGTGCGTTATATACTGCGTGGGCTGTGTGTTATATCCTGCGTGGGCTGTGTGTTATATACTGCGTGGCGTGGGCTGTGCTCTGGCGCCTCAATGAATGAAGTCCAGAGTAGATTTAGATTAGTAGAATATGTAGAATTTGTGTTGTTCTTGATGAAGAAGTAGGTTTCGATTCTGGACATCCTTATTTATTGAGACATGGGCAGCGCAGCATAGCCACCTCGCTACACCATTTTGATTTCAACATTGGTTTTGCCAATCAGCGGAGCACCAATAGCTGGACCAAGGGTTTCTATGCCATTCTAGTTGTGCTTTCTCGCAACTTGATCAGGTGAGGCTGAGCAGTTACCGCACCACAAAATGCTTTTGGTCTAGCTAACGGCCCATCTTGTCATTGTTGTAGCCTATAATCAAAAACTAATAATCACGCAGTAGTTACAACTTAAGTCATGAATCAGGGAATGTGAGTATTATGCATAAAATGTTGAAAGAAGGTTGAACCTGATGTCCTCATTGGGGCCGCACAGCCACTCATAGCTCTACCCGGAGGCTGAAAGTGCGTAAACCCCCTGTTTATGGAGGGGGGGACTGGGAGGCCTGCTCTCTGACCAGTTTTTAAACAGCTGTGTGAATCCCCTGTAAGGCAGGAGAAAGCGTCGATTACCGTCAATAAAGGAATATTTGCAAATGGCAGGTTCAACATGGAATAAATGGATGGTTTGGCGGGTCACCGTTTTTGTAAAGGGTGCACTTCTCTGGACAGTTTCTACTAGTGTATGGTACATTTATCAATGTTGATTTGCCTCTAATATTACAGGTACTAATACCCTGAGCCTGAGACTTGTGGACCTTAGATAACCAGAGTTAGCCACCTGCTAAGCACAGGATCTACATGTCACCTACTCCAAGAGTGACACAGTGCTGAAACGCCATCATCAGGACTTATATTCCAGAACACACACATCCGTGGACTAGTAAGTGACTAAGTGACCAATCGTTACTATGTATTAGGTCGGACTCGGAGTTCCACTTGCAAGAGCCTCGCATCACTTCACCCTGCACAGCCGCCCGTTCTTTGGACAGGAGTGTGCAGCTGCATATAGAAATACGGACGTTTCGGGTGATGCAATGCAAGACTCGCGCATCGCTCTCGCAAGTGGGACTCCGGCCTCACTGCAATCATTGGAATTTGGTCTCGACCCCAACTGCTTATCTTCCTGTTTGGGGAAATTGCAGTCAATCTCTACTTCCTTTTATAGTTGCATAAATAGCAACAATCATCTGAGACCTTAACATGCTGCAGTTATCAGCCACACGAAAGGCCCGGTTAATGCTCATGGCCGATAGTTGCTATAAAAATCATAAAGTTGACAACAGAAAATGCTCTTGATTTCACAGCTTTTTTAGGCCAACATGGAAAGTAGTGATCAAGCCAAAGAACTTCCAGATGAACAGGCGCCTCCATCCAAGAAGCACAAGTCTGGAAGTCAGAAAAGAAAAGAGAAGCAGTTATTGGAAGAGAAAGTGAAGAAGCTTACTACCATTAATCACTTTTTTAGGAAGTCTACACAAAAGGACAGTGGTGAGTCAAGCAGTTGCACTACATCAGGAATTCAACCAAGTTCGAGTGTCTCTGTGGAAGCATTTTCCAGCACTGATGAAATTACGGAAGAAATTGAAGATTCTTCACATCAGCAACTCCTCAGTCTTTCTGAACCTCGGCCAGAACTAACCGATGATCCAGCTGAATGGCCTGATATAATTTCCGATGTGCTGAGATGTCAGGCAATAAAAAGGGGCCCCAAACAAGTGAGATTGGAAAATTTCGCGCTCACAGACTTTTCGGATGGTTCAAAGAGACGCTTCGCTTGTACCCATTACTACAGGTTGATGGGTACTGGAATAAAGGTTTTACGAGACTGGCTTGTTTACTCCACGGTTGGAGATTGCATATATTGTTTTTGTTGTCGGTTGTTTGACAACGAAGCAAAATCTGTGTTTTCGAGTCCTGGTGGTTTCAGGGACTGGAAACATATCAGTGGTAAGGGATCTTTACACTCCCACGAAATATCAAGCCATCACTTCACCAATTATGCTAAATGGAAAGAGCTGGAAGCTAGCGTAACATCTGGAAGAGCAATTGACAAAAATTTGCGTAGGCAAATCCATTTGGAAGAGCAACATTGGCGTGAAGTTTTGTTTCGGATACTGAAGGTGATTCGATGGTTGGCAAAAAACAATCTCTCATTCAGAGGATCATCAGATACTGTATTCACAGAACACAACGGGATTTTTCTACAGTTACTGGAACTGATCTCAGAATTTGATTTGGTTATGAAGGAACACTTGCAGCGTGCTAAAGAAGGCACAAATGTGCATTATTTGAGCAAAGATATGCAAAACAACTTTTTACATTTGATTGGAGATGCAGTAATTCAAATAATAATGGAAAAAGTGAAGGGATCTACATTTTTCAGCATCATCGTAGACTGCACACCTGACATCTCTAAGCAAGAGCAGTTGTCCCTAGTGCTGCGATATGTGGTCATGGATGAAGTTAGCAAAACAGTGGAGGTCAAAGAAAGCTTCTTGGAATTTCTGCATGTCACAGACACAACTGGAAGAGGGCTAGCAACAGTTGTGTTAGAAAGATTGACAGAACAGCATCAGTTGTGTGTCTCAAATATTCGTGGCCAGTGTTATGATAATGGAGCTAATATGAGGGGACAATATAAAGGAGTGCAGGCAATTGGTTTGGAGAAAAACCCTCATGCATTCTTTGTGCCATGTTCTCCACATAACTGGAATCTTGTTGTCGTACATGCTGCAGAGAGTTCCAACCGATCAAAACAATTTTATGACCTTTTGAGTCGCATTTATGCATTCTTTTCTGGAGCAACTAAAAGGTGGGAAGTGGCCAATAAGCATTTATCACAATTAACACTAAAGGCTCTATCTCAGACACGATGGTGTGCTCGTCTTGAATCAGTTAAAGCCATTTTGTTTCAGTTTCCTCAGCTTGTTGAAGCTTTAGAAGTCTTTGTACATGGCACTAAATATTCCAGTGACACATACAGCGAAGCAAAGATTCTACTGGATTCACTTTGTACCTACCCTTTTGTAGTTTCATTATGTGTTTGGTATGACATCTTGCTGCAGGTCAACCAAATCAGCCTGGCTTTACAGGCGAAAACTATGAACCTCTCCAGCACAATTTCACTGGTTGAGGCCATCACTACAGCCTTCACAGAGTATTTCACATTGGGGTTCAAACAAGCAGAGAGTAAAGCTGCCGATATATGTAAGAAGCTTGATATACCCACCGAGTACCCAGCACACAGAATTAGGAAAAAAACTCGTCAATGCAATGATAAAGATTGCCAAGAGCCAGCGTGCCAGCAAGCAAGTGGAACATTATATTTAAATCCAAGAGAATTTGAAGAAACATTCTTCAAGCCTTTACTTAAAACTGTGCTTGATGAAATCGAAACAAGATTCGTTTTCTTAAAGGGAAGGTGCCATCAAAAAAAAATTTTTTACAGCAATTGTAAAAATGTAAAGAATTAATGTTTAAATTTTCTTAAAAAATATTATCATTTGTTTATAATTTAGTAAAATATGAAAAATAATTTGAAAAGTTTGGGAATTTCCACTTTTAAACACTAGGGGGAGCAGCTGCTGAAATTTCAGAAAAACCTAGTGTACAACTAGCTCACATTACTGCACTGCAGTAATTATGGGCGGAGTCTGCTGACGTGTGTGATGTCACTCCTCTCCTCCCCTTCTGGGTGTTTTCTAAGGGATAAGAGAGGATGATATTCAGGAACACAGTGAGCAGCCATTTTGTTGGTGACTGCAGAGTAAGGCTGCCGTCACACTAGCAGTATTTGGTCAGTATTTTACCTCAGTATTTGTAAGCCAAAACCAGGAGTGGAACAATCAGAGGAAAAGTATAATAGAAACATATGCACCACTTCTGCATTTATCACCCACTCCTGGTTTTTGCTTACAAATACTGAGGTAAAATACTGACCAAATACTGCTAGTGTGACGATAGCCTTATACTAACAAGTAGACAGTCACCGAGGATGGCAGGCAGCAAGGATTCTGGGAGATATGTGGTGGAGGGAGCAGGGTGACAGCAGCACAGAGTATTTCAGGAGAGCAGTGTGCTGGTCTATGGGGGGCACCATGTTCAGTGCGCGGAGCAGCCAGGGATTGTACATAGAGCGCTGTCTTTTATACACATGGATGGACCATCTGCTCCACAGAAATCCAGGAAACATTTCTGCGGATTGATGGCCTGTTCTGATCCAGACTTTGCATGCAAAGACCCCATTCCCCTCCTCAGACCCTGTCTTCTCTATCCTGTCCTGGCGATGTGTGAAAGTGAGACAACAGACGCAGTCCGGGGTGACGCTGGGAAGGAAACGTAGCCATATAGTAACGATAAAAATGAGACCCCTCTCTTCAGCTGCATCACCAGCCCTGACTGCACCTAACTGGAGGTCATGCTGCCCCCTCTATTACCCCAGACCTGCGTGCAGGTGCTCAGCCAGAACCACCATAGAATGGGTCCGCTTTCTGAAGATAATACTGCCATAGTGTTCTCACATAATACCGCCATATAGATCACACACACAATACTATCAAATAGATCACACAATACTGTCATACAGTTCTCACATAATACCGTCATATAGATCACACAATACTATCAAATAGATCACACAATACTGTCATACAGTTCTCACATACCACCATATAGATCACACATAATACCGCCATATAATTCTCACCTAGTACTGCCACATAGATCACACATAATCCCACAATATAGTTCTCATATACCACCGTCATATAGTTTTTACATCATTCCACAACACTGATCAAACATAATACCGCCATATAGATCACATATAATACCGTCACATAGATCACACAATACTTGGCGGCATAATGTGTGATATTATATATATTATAATATCTCGGCATAATGTGTGGTCTTTACAGGAGTATTATGTGATAAATATATATATCGGCATTATACGTGATCCATATGGTATTGTGCTGCTCTAGGGAGGTCACAGAGACGTATGGTGGAAGGAGCAGGGTGACAGGAGCACAGAGTATTTCAGGAGAGCAGTGTACTGGTCTATGGGTGGGAGGGTGTGCTCACACTCACACGCTCGCAACTGTATACTTAGCCTTTACTGGCTATTAAAATGGGGGACACCCCCCAAAAAAAGACGTGGGGCCCCCTATAATTAATAACCATCAAATACTATGCAGACAGCTGCGGGCTGACATTAATAGCCTAGGAAGGGGCCATGGATATTGTCCCCCCCAGGCTAAAAACATCAGCTCTCAGCCGCCTTTTACATGCGCCTCTTCTGGCGCTTTGCCTGGCAATTTCCACTTGCCCTGTAGCGGTAGCAAGTGGGGTTCATATTTTTGGGGTTAATGTCACCTTCATATTGTCCGGTGACATCAAGCCCACGGCTTAGTAATGGAGAGGCGTCTATAAGGCACCCATCCATTACTAATCCTATAGTTGTATTGTAAATAAAGACTCGGCCAGAATAAAGTCCTTTATTGATCTTTTACCATACCGAACGCATAATCCTCGACTCCCTCAACAAAAATAATAAACCACATTGGGGAAAGACACGCAGGGGGAGAGGAGTGCATAGGAGAGGATTAGATACTGACTGCTGAGCCGTGTATCTAAATCCTGGCCTGTGTGATACTGATAGCTGATCCGTGTATCTAATCCTGTCCTGTGTGATACCAACTGCTGAGCCGTGTATCTAATCCTGTCCTGTGTGATACCGACTGCTGAGCCGTGTATCTAATCCTGTCCTGTGTGATACCGACTGCTGAGCCGTGTATCTAATCCTGTCCTGTGTGTTACCAACTGCTGAGCCGTGTATCTAATCCTGTCCTGTGATACCGACTGCTGAGCCGTGTATCTAATCCTGTCCTGTGTGATACCAACTGCTGAGCCGTGTATCTAATCCTGTCGTGTGATACCAACTGCTGAGCCATGTATCTAATCCTGTCCTGTGTGTTACCAACTGCTGAGCCGTGTATCTAATCCTGTCCTGTGTGATACTGACTGCTGAGCCGTGTATCTATTCCTGTCCTGTGTGATACCGACTGCTGAGCCATGTATCTAATCCTGTCCTGTGTGTTACCAACTGCTGAGCCGTGTATCTAATCCTGTCCTGTGTGATACCGACTGCTGAGCCGTGTATCTAATCCTGTCCTGTGTGATACCAACTGCTGAGCCGTGTATCTAATCCTGTCCTGTGTGATACCGACTGCTGAGCCGTGTATCTAATCCTGTCCTGTGTGATACCAACTGCTGAGCCGTGTATCTAATCCTGTCGTGTGATACCAACTGCTGAGCCGTGTATCTAATCCTGTCCTGTGTGATACTGACTGCTGAGGACACAGTACACGGGACAGGATTAGCTACCCAGGACTAGATTAGCTACACAGGACAGAGGTAGCAGTGGTAGGTGTATATAGAGGCAGATAGTGGTATACAGAGGCAGGCAGACAGTGGTATACAGAGGCAGGCAGCAGTGGTATACAGAGGCAGGCAGCAGTGGTATACAGAGGCAGGCAGCAGTGGTATACAGAGGCAGGCAGCAGTGGTATACAGAGGCAGGCAGCAGTGGTATACAGAGGCAGGCAGCAGTGGTATATAGAGGCAGCTAGCAGTGGTATATAGAGGCAGCTAGCAGTGGTATATAGAGGCAGCTAGCAGTGGTATATAGAGGCAGCTAGCAGTGGTATATAGAGGCAGCTAGCAGTGGTATATAGGGGCAGGTAGCAGTGGTAGGTGGTATATAGGGGCTGGTAGCAGTGGTAGGTGGTATATAGGGGCTGGTAGCAGTGGTAGGTGGTATATAGAGGCAGGTAGCAGTGGTATATAGAGGCAGCTAGCAGTGGTATATAGGGGCAGCTAGCAGTGGTAGGTGGTATATAGGGGCTGGTAGCAGTGGTAGGTGGTATATAGGGGCTGGTAGCAGTGGTAGGTGGTATATAGAGGCAGGTAGCAGTGGTATATAGGGGCAGGTAGCAGTGGTAGGTGGTATATAGGGGCAGGTAGCAGTGGTAGGTGGTATATAGGGGCAGGCAGCAGTGGTATATAGGGTAGGTGGTATATAGGGGCAGGTAGCAGTGGTATATAGGGGCTGGTAGAAGTGGTAGGTGGTATATAGGGGCAGGCAGCAGTGGTAGATGCATAAGAAAATAAAAACGCTGTACTTACCTTCTTTCCTCTACCAGGAAGTGCTGAGTCATGTTCAGGGCAGAGCAGTGTGACGATCTCCCTGCTCTGCTCTGAACAGGTCGGCAGTGATTGCAGCCTGTAATGTAATACTAAGCACAGGCTGGAATCACAGCTCCTCGCTGCAGATACTTACCTCGGACCCTCGGCAGCAGCTTCTCCCTGGCAGCTTCTGCCATCGCACGCACTGAGCTGTGTGTGCGATGGCAGAGGGAAATAAACAAAATGGCCGCGATCTCCTCTCACAGCTGTGACGCGGCAGCTCAGTGGGCGTGGCCAAGTCACAGCTGAGAGGCAGGAGGAGATGCAGTCGGATTCCGACCGTTGGCTCCTATGTACATGGCTGCCGTAAGTGAGGTGTGCAAGTGTCCTGCCCAGACACTTACACCCACACTAATGAAAATGGCGGCCTCCAGTGGTAGAAGTAAAAGCGAATAAATAAAAAAGTATGAAAGAGGTACATTTACTTTTGTATTAAAAATAATTGATTATATAATCAATAATTATTAATACAAAAACTAAAATCACGGCACCCTCCCTTTAAAAAAATTCATGGCCAAGTTTGGATTTCTCAGTGACATAAAAAAAGCGGCCACTGACTTGCCCACTTTACAACAGCAATGTTTAAATTTTGCTGATCCAGCAGTTGATGGAGAGATTCTGCTGGAGGAATTGAAGACACTGGCTAGGATGCTGCCTGATCATCTAACTCCACTGGAAACCCTGCAATATCTGTTTTCTAACTCGCTGAACCTGGCCTTCCCAAATCTGGTATTGGCATTGAAGCTCCTGCTAACAGTGCCCATTTCAGTTGCGTCAGCTGAAAGAAGCTTCAGTAAACTGAAGCTTATTAAAAACTTCCTCACGTCCCAGATGTCTCAAGAAAGGTTAAATGCATTGGCAATTCTTTCAATTGAGTCACAAGAAGCAGAATGTGTAGATTTTAATCAAGTTATACGTTGTTTTGCAGCTGAAAAAACCAGGAGAAAAGCTTTTTAGCAATTTTCAAATCAAAACTTTGGTTTGCCACCGAATTGCACTACAGGTTTATTTTTTTTGTTTGTTTTCTTGTTTTTATAGCTGTTAAGCTGCATTTTTGCACATGTCACTTATGGGGGTCAGTCATCAGCACTACAAATCGACAGTGAATTCAAAACAATGGGACAACGAATACTGATGTGTTGTGATGCTGCTACCCATTTTGCACTTTTACAAATGTTCTACGTTAATAGTTTCCAATGTTTACTTTAAAATGTTTTCCATTAAAAGTTGGTCATATTCAATGTATCCAGTTTTTTCTTTGCAGCAAGTTAAGCTAACAATAAAATGCCTGCTGGTAACTGAGGAAGTAAGTCACATCAATTGGCGTATAAGGGGTAAGGGTTGACTTATATAAAGCCCCTCTACTGTATGGTATTGTAGAATTTACAATAGCTATCGCTCATGTAAGAAGTTAAATCTGGCATTGTACCATACTTTTTTATTTCTTATCTGCATCATGAATCGTGGTATGAATGTGTTAAAGGGGGGGGTTGGGGGGGTGGCCCACTGAGACTCGTTTGCCCGGGGCCCTCAAAAACCTGGAGCCGGCCCTGCATATGCACCCCAATAAGCCTTTGAACCCAAATACTGGATGACCACAGGAAAAGCCACTTCACATTCTTCAGTTGGTCCTGCCATACAGTTTCCTTATGCATTGAATGCAAGGGCCGCCTTGACCCAAATTTGCATGCGCCCCAATCCCCCCTTGGAAGAAACATGGAGGAGGTCTTCCTAAAAAAAGCTGTCCCATTACAAAGGCGCTGGTCTCCTAGACTTGTAATGCCCATACACTAAGTGGTTTACCCCCACATATGGGGTATCTGCGTACTCAGGACAAATTGCACAACAACTTTTGGGATCCATTTTCTCCTGTTACCCTTGGTAAAATAAAACAAATTGGAGCTGAAATGAATTTTTTGAGAAAAAAGTTAAATGTTCATTTTTTTTAAACATTCCAAAAATTCCTGTGAAAACATGAAGGGTTAATAAACTTCTTCAATGTGGTTTTGAGCACCTTGAGGGGTGCAGTTTTTAGAATGGTGTCACACTTAGGTATTTTCTATCATATAGACCCCTCTAAGTGACTTCAAATGTGATGTAGTTCCTAAAAAAAATGGTGTTGTAAAAATGAGAAATTGCTGGTCAGCTTTTAACCCTTTTAACTCCCTAGCAAAAAAAAAATTTGGTTCCAAAACTGTGCTGATGTAAAGTAGACATGTGGGAAATGTTACTTATTAAGTATTTTGTGTGACATATGTAATAGAGTGCAGGGTTGCGTATGTCACCACGGAACAGACAGACCAACTGTTGAAGGGGATTTATTAACAGGGGTAAAATTCTCCTCGCAGGGAGTAAACGGGGTTAATAGTCAAGTAAAACAGTAAACAGTTAAGCGGAATCAAAGGGTTAACGAGTGTTCTTGTAACTTATCAGCCCAGGGAGGTCCTGACTGGAGGGTCCTTTTCCCAATGTGGATACAGTCACCAGCAGGGCTTGGGATCCGGAAGTCTCTTCTGTGTCTCCTGGAAGGTCCGGGGTTAAGTCTCTCTGCAATCTGTTCTTCGCAAAGTGAAAGTGAAACCAGGAAATAGCACAGTCTCGTTGCTTCTGCAACAGCCTCTATGCACCAGGCTGACAGTCTCCCTGTATTAACGCTGTCACACACACTCTGGGTAGTTACTTATCACACTCAGGGATTCTTTGCTTGTCACTGCGGTCACCAGGGATTCTTTGCTTGTCACTGCGGTCACCAGGGCTGCACAGTCACTGTCTCTGATTCTGGAGGCTTCCAAATCTACACCCTCACATCCAGCCGTCACTCTGGTGGGTATCTCAGCCTCAGTGCCCTCACGGGGAGCACTCTGTCATGGGGAGCGCGGCGCTGCAGCCTGCTTTCTCTCTGGCACGCTGTCCCCTCTCTGGCGCGCTCTCTCTCCCGCACTTTTCTGACCACTCCCCTCTCTTTTCCCAGCAGTCAACCTGTCCCCTCTGTCCAGGGCAGAAAGTCTTCCCCCCAACAACCCAGCTGTCTGGCTAAGTGGTTCCAGGCAAGGAGCAGGGAAAGCAACCTCCTTACATTCCCCCTCTCTTAAAGCTCGCCATTCCACGGGCGAGGACTCTTCGTGCTTCTCTTTGTTCTTCGGAGGGGAGTCAGATACCTGCGATTCTCGCATCTCCTTCTGCCTTTCTTCTTGTAGATACTCCAAGACTAAATGGTTTAGGAGCTGCTCATCAGTCAGGTTGAGATATGCTTTCTCTGCGTCATCAACAACTGCTGTCTTCTTCTTTTTCTTCTTCTTCTTCTTAGCTTTGCCGCTCCTCCTTGTCGTTATCGGAAACTTTAGGGACTTCTTGTTCAGGCTCCTCAGTTTGGGGGCTTAGTACACGCAATTCTTCTTCATAGCTCCCCCTCTCTTTGACAGGAGCATTCTTGTCAAACCTTGAGTCAGATGAATTAAGACCATGCAGGCCGGACTCTTTGTCATCTGCGCCGGGCTCTGCGGGCATCATTTCCCAGGTATTCTCAGCCACACGCCCTGTCTCACACAGCTGCTCCATTTCCCTTGTCCGATCAGGAACTGGTGAGCTGACAGCCAGCACACTCTTCACCTCAGGGGACGACATCAGTGGTTCCTCCTCCTCATCGGCTCGGACATTGAAAACGAGTGTCGCAGGAACACTTGGCACTTTCTCTCCTTCTTCAGGAACTCGTGCTGGACAGGGTAGTAAAGCACTTTGGTGGTCTTCTCGAGAGAATGTCACTTTCTTCCTGCCGGTCTGAGTCTCACCAGAGATGCTTGACACCTTCTCCACCTCTCCTTGGCGTCCGACATTGTGGTACTGTCTTGTCCTAGGTGGAACTCTTCTCTTCCTGCCGTACCATTCCCTCCAGGGGCGACATTCCCTCCAGTTAGCAGGACCCTCAGAGGGGTGAGCGGATCTCTGCCACCGCTCTTCTCGGGTAGGGCAATTTCTGGACATGTGTCCCACCTTTCTGCACGTCCAGCACTCACGTCTGCATCTGTCTGGAGGGCGCTTCAGTTTGGATCGTCGACCTCGGCAGGGGACATCTCTCATCTGCGGTTGCTCTTCATCCCAGGATACGGAGTTACACTATGGGGCCGCCACCGAAGCCTTCTTTATGTGGCGCACCTCTCCTATATCTCTTTCTGGCGGCTTCCGCACGTTACCTCGGGATATGCCGCTGGTCCCCAAAACTGCAGTAAGGGCTTTCCCCAGACTCTCAATCTCCTCCCAGATTCTTTTTATCTTCAGCTGGGAATCCTGGGTCCACATTGCCTCCTCTTCATTTTGACTGGATGCTCCGCAGTTGTAGCATCTAGGCAGTCTTCTTCGCCGAACGGCACTAGTCTCACTTTGGAGGGCGGTTTCTGCAGCAGGGATCTTCTTATATTCAGCCACCTCCTCACGGACTCGCTTAAGCTCCTTCTTCAAGTCTTCTACCCATTGAGGGGCTGTTACCTCCCTGCTCCATACCTTTCCCACTGGCACTACCACCCCTTGCTCTTGCTCGCGTGTGCGTGCCTCACTCCCGACCTCAGAGAAAGTCATATCTAGCTTTACACGCATGCGCTCTCGCAGGGCCTGTTTCATCAATACATCTCGCAAGCCTGTCACCAGTTGGTCTCGCAGTACAACGTCAATTGACCCCACACCTATGCCGTCCTTCCGTATAATGGCAGTATGAAGCTCCTGCAGTGCGTTCATATATTGCGTCACGGTCTCCCCCTCTCTTTGTACCCGGCGGAACAGTCGCATGCGCAGCTCCCCTACGTCAGTGGGGTCCCCATGCGTCTCCTCAAGTATACGTAATACTTTGTCCAGGGTATCTCTCGCCTGGGGGGGTCTTAGCATAACAGAGTCCCGGGCATCCCCCTCTAGGGCCATCACAGCTATTTCCGCCTGCAGAGCCGGTGTCATAGGATGTATCCGCATCATCCCTCGGATGCGCTCCGTCCAACCCCACAACATGACATTACTCCCTGAAAATTTTGGTAGGTTAGCTAACATGGCTCCCAGGGAGATGCTAGACCTGGGGCCTCCCTCAACTGCTTGGTCTGCCCCTTCCGTGCTACCGTGTGACATCCTGCCGACTACGCCAAGTGTAATAGAGTGCAGGGTTGCGTATGTCACCACGGAACAGACAGACCAACTGTTGAAGGGGATTTATTAACAGGGGTAAAATTCTCCTCGCAGGGAGTAAACGGGGTTAATAGTCAAGTAAAACAGTAAACAGTTAAGCGGAATCAAAGGGTTAACGAGTGTTCTTGTAACTTATCAGCCCAGGGAGGTCCTGACTGGAGGGTCCTTTTCCCAATGTGGATACAGTCACCAGCAGGGCTTGGGATCCGGAAGTCTCTTCTGTGTCTCCTGGAAGGTCCGGGGTTAAGTCTCTCTGCAATCTGTTCTTCGCAAAGTGAAAGTGAAACCAGGAAATAGCACAGTCTCATCGCTTCTGCAAGAGCCTCTATGCACCAGGCTGACAGTCTCCCTGTATTAACGCTGTCACACACACTCTGGGTAGTTACTTATCACACTCAGGGATTCTTTGCTTGTCACTGCGGTCACCAGGGATTCTTTGCTTGTCACTGCGGTCACCAGGGCTGCACAGTCACTGTCTCTGATTCTGGAGGCTTCCAAATCTACACCCTCACATCCAGCCGTCACTCTGGTGGGTATCTCAGCCTCAGTGCCCTCACGGGGAGCACTCTGTCATGGGGAGCGCGGCGCTGCAGCCTGCTTTCTCTCTGGCACGCTGTCCCCTCTCTGGCGCGCTCTCTCTCCCGCACTTTTCTGACCACTCCCCTCTCTTTTCCCAGCAGTCAACCTGTCCCCTCTGTCCAGGGCAGAAAGTCTTCCCCCCAACAACCCAGCTGTCTGGCTAAGTGGTTCCAGGCAAGGAGCAGGGAAAGCAACCTCCTTACACATATCTCTGTGATTTAGGGGCATAAAAATTCAAAGTTGGAAAATTGAGAAATTTTCAAAATTTTCGCCAAAGTTCCGTTTTTTTCACAAATAAACGCAAGTAATATCAAATATATTTTACCACTATCATGAAGTACAATATGTCATGAGAAAACTTTGTCAGAATCATCAGGATCCGTTGAAACGTTCCAGAGTTATAACCTCCTAAATGGACAGTGTGCTTAGAATTGTAAAAATTGGCCAGGTCATTAACATGCAAACCACCCTTGCGTGTTAAGGGGTTAATATAAATTGTTCTTGGATACGGACAAAAAAAAATTTCACTTGATATGTGGTTTGGTTGTAATTTTTTTACATTAATAAAGACATTTTGTAACTTTCCAAAAATTGTCTGTGATGACTTATTCATAGACAAACCCACTTTGCATTATATTTATATTGCTAATATGGGTAAAAAAAGCTCTCTGTGGTTCTAACAGTTTGTATTCTCTATTGCATTTTTGAGAGGATCCCTCACCTCCCCTTTTTTATAGGAATATGTATTATGTATTTCATTGCTTTCGGTATGTTCTTACTATTTATGTAATATAAATACATATATATATACGTATATATATGTGTGTCACTGACATCTATATATCTATGTATTCTATGTGTGTATAACTATTCATTCTATTCTAACCTGTCAGTGTGATTTCACTGTACGGGGGACATGAATTGCAAGCTTTTCAAAGAATCTAGAGGTATGGTTCTACAGGAAGTTTTTTTTTCCTTTGTGGGCACTCAACTTTATTAGCAAAAACAAAGAGACACAAGTTAGCCCAAAAAACACATGAAAAAAGCAACAAAACAGCACCAAAAACGCACCAAAACATGCATTTTTGCTGCAGCTTCTCTCCTGCCAAGAAATCAGGTCTTGCTGCAGAAAAAAAAATGCAGCAAAAACGCCCAGTGTGAATTTGCCGTAATAGTAAAATCTGCACTATGATATGGCGCTCCTTCCCTTCTGAGTTTTGGACTGTGCCTCAAAAGTAATTACATGTAGGGTATTACAGTTTAGCTGTAAAAATGTAATTATTCTTTCTTCATCATCCAATGGTATAACTTCATGTGACGCACATGTGGTGTCACCATGCTCACTGCAACCTTAGATGAATTCATTGAGAAGTGCAGTTTGTGAAATGATGTCACTTAAGGGGGGTTTCTGCTGTTCTGGCACCTCAGCTGCTCTTCCAATGTGACATGGCACCCCCAAACCATTCTAGCAAAATCTGAACTCCAATACGGCACTTCTTCACATCTGAGCTTCGCACTGTGCCTCAATAAGAAGTTTTCAGTCACATAAGAGGGATCAGTACACTCAGGAGAAACTGCACAACCAATTGAATGGTGCAATTTCTCCTGTTACCCTTGTGAAAATAAAAAAAATTGGGGCTAAACATTTTAGTGAGAAAAATTAGATATTTTAAATTAGATTTTTTTATTTTTACAGCACCTTGGAGTTCACGGTGCTCATCTCAAATGTAGATTCATTCCTTGAGGGGTCTAGTTTCCAAAGTGGGGTCAATTGTGAAGGGCTTCTACTGTTTAGGCACATCAGGGGTTCTCCAAATGCGAAAAATAGCTCTCATACCCTTCTGAGCCCTGCCGTGCACCCAAACAGTGGTTTTCCTCTACATAATGGCTATTGGCGTACTCAGGAGAACTTGCACAACACATTTTACAGTTCATTTTATCTTATTAACCTTGTGAAAATGCAAAATTTGGGGCTAAAAGAGCATTTTTGTGGGAAAAATAGATTTTTTTATTTTTGTGGCTCAACATTATAAATTTCTGTGGAGCACCCAGGGGTTCAAGGTGCTCACCACCACAGATACTTTGTTACGGATCTGCAACACAGGACTAAGAAGGGCGAAAACTGACCCTGCACTAAGACTAGGCTGAAACCCTACGATGGAGTGGGCGACCCATTCCTTGTGAATAGACCCACCGACGATCCTAGGTTAATCTCAAGTGAAGACCTATAGATAAGGGGAAGGGGTTCCTTAAAAGAACTAAGGACTGGGTACAAAAACGGGTCACCTCCTAATTGAAAACAAGGAGAAGGCTGCATAAACCAATAGAAAACAGAAACTAAGGCTAGCAGAACCAGAAGTACCAGCATTGCACAAGTAACACACACAGAAGACAAAGCAAAGCACCAAGCTAGAGCTCAAGCAGATAAACACTGTTGTCCAGCAAGGACTGGGAGGCAGGTGCTGGTTAATAAAGAGTGATACAAACGCCTGACCCAAGACAAACCCAGCACCAGAGGAAAAAGACCAGTAGCCAGAACTCCAAAAGAAAATGGCGGATAGTCACAAACTAAACAGATTCTAACATACTTTACTAGAGGCATCTAGTTTCCAAAATGGTGTCACTCGGGGGGTATCAAAGTCTCTACAAATGCGACATGGCATCCGCTAACGATTCCAGACAATTTTGCATTCAAAAAGTCAAATAGTGCTCTTTCCTTCCGAGCCCTGCTATGCACCCAAACAGTAGTTTTTCCCCACATATAGGTTATCAGCATATTCAGGAGGAATTGCAAAAAATTTCTGGATCCATTTTTCCTGTTACCCTGGTGAAAATAAAAAATTTGGGGCTAAACCAACATTTTTGTGGGAAAATTGTGAAGGGCTTCTAATGTTTAGGCAAATCAGGGGTTCTCCAAATGCAACATGGCATCTGCTAATGATTTCAGCAATTTTTGGGTTCAAAAAGTCAAATGGCTCTCATACCCTTCTGAGCCCTGCCGTGTGCCCAAACAGTGGTTTTCCTCTACATAATGGCTATTGGCGTACTCAGGAGAAATTGCACAACAAATTTTACAGTTCATTTTATCTTATTAACCTTGTGAAAATGCAAAAATTGGGGCTAAAAAACATTTTTGTGGGAAAAAATAGTTTTTTTTATTTTTGCGGCTGAACATTATAAATTTCTGTGAAGTACCCAGGGGTTCAAGGTGCTCACCACTACAGATACTTTACTAGAGGCATCTAGTTTCCAAAATGGTGTCCTTTGGGGGGGTATCAAAGTCTCTACAAATGCGACATGGCATCCGCTAATGATTCCATCCAATTTTGCATTCAAAAAGTCAAATAGTGCTCTTTCCCACCGAGCCCTGCCGTGCACCCAAATAGTAGTTTTCCCCCACGTATGGGTTATCAGAGTACTCAGGAGGAATTGCAAAACAAGTTCTGGATCACTTTTTCCTATTACCCTTGTGAAAATAAAAAATTTGGGGGTAAGCCAACATTTTTGTGGGAAAATTTAGATTTTTTTATTTTTACAGCTCTACGTTTTACAAACTTCTGTGAAGTGCCTGAGGGTTTCAAAGTGCTCACCATACATCTAGATACATTCCTTGCGGGGTCTAGTTTAGAAAATGGCTTCACTTGTCAGGGGTTTCCACTGTTCAGGGACACCAAGGGCCCTCCAAACGTGTCATGGTGTCCACTAATGTTCCCAGCCAATTTTGCATTCAAAAAGTAAAATTGTGCTCCTTCCCTTCTGAGCCCTGCCATGTGCCCAATCAGTCATTTTCCCCCACATATGGGTATCGGCATGCTCAGAAATTGCGCAATACATTTTTGGGTATATTTTCTCTTGTTACCCTTGTGAAAATAAAAAATGGTTCTAAAGTACAATTTTTGTGAAAAAGTTAAATGTTCATTTTTTTGTTCCACGTTGCTTCAGTTCCTGTGAAGCACCAGAAGTGTTAATAAACTTCTTGATTGTGGTTTTGAGCACATTGAGCGGTGCAGTTTTTAGAATGGTGTCAATTGTGGGTATTTTCTATCATATAGGCCCCTCAAAGTCACTTCAAATGTGATGTGGTTGCTAAAAAATAGTTTTGTAAATTTTGTTGGAAACATGAGAAATCACTGGTCAACTTTTAGCCCTTCTAACTTCCTAGCAAAAAAAAACTTGATTGTGCTGATGTAAAGTAGACATCTAAGAAATGTTATCTATTAACTATTTTGTGTGACATAACTCTCTGGTATAAGGGCATAAAAACCAAAAGTTTGAAAATTGCTACATTTTTTACATTTTTGCCAAATTTCATAATTTTTTTTACAAATAAAAGCAAGTTGTATAGAACAAATGTTACTACTATCATGAAGTACAATACATCACAAAAACATTTTGAGAATCAGTAGGATCTGTTGAAGCGTTCCAGAGTTATTACCACATAAAAAGGCAATGCTCAGAATTTTAAAATTTGGCCTGGTCATGAAGTTGAAAACTGGTTTGGGGGATAAAGGGGTTAAGCAACCAACAAACAAAACAGATATTTCAGGAGAACACAGTGTCAGTCAATGGCTGCTGACTGGGGGATTTTCAGGGTCACATGCAATGTCCTCTGTCTGCACAGTTCATCTCTTCTAAATTTTTAGGTAGAAAAGCCTCGAAGATGAAAGAACAACATGCATAAAGAGAGAAGAGAGAAAATCTAGCAGCGTGAAGACTAACAAATCTGTCAAAGAACATTTTCCTCAGGTAACTGGATACATGTATTGGACAAGTATGACAAATTATAAGTAAGGACCATGCGGAGCAGAATGCAGAACATGGTAGATAGTAGAAGAGGTGTAATTTGTACAGAATAACAACCACTATAAGCCACAGTACAGTACAATACATCTAGATGATGAAAAGAGCAAAAACAGGAGTAAATATAATGTAACTGCTAAAGCTCTTAAACATTTTTGTCTTAATGGATCATTTAAAATTGGCATTGTTTTATTGTAGTTTTTTCACTATTATTTTATACCCTTCATCAGAAAACAATATGTAGATGTTTGAGGCAAATAAAAATCGTATAACCAATCTATTATTACTTTCACCCAAAAGTATTGAAATATGTTTGATAATACAATGATATGACTATAATGTTCATAGTATGGAGTGTTTGGAGAGCAATTTACAGAGGCAGGATTATAATGATCAGTGAACAATACCATATGCAATATACAATTAATACAGAACTATAAGGCCGGCGTCACACTCGGCGTAAGACAATACGGTCCGTATTTTACGGCCGTAATACGGAGAAATGTTCCCAAAATAGTGATCCGTAGGCAGGGTGTGTCAGCGTATTTTGCGCATGGCATCCTCCGTATGTAATCCGTATGGCATCCGTATATTTTCTCGCAGGCTTGCAAAACCGACATCTAATGGATTTATGTGCTCAAATGTTCGGAAAAACATATATACAGTATATATATATATATATATATGTCATTGAGACACATATATATATATATATATATAGTCTGTATTTATATTTACTTCAGCGCGATATCTGTGAAAAGTCGGTAATTCAATTGCCGGCTTTTCATTTCTCCTTCCCAAACCCGACATGAAATGAGACATGGTTTACATACAGTAAACCATCTCATATCCCCTTTTTTTTTGCATATTCCACACTACTAATGTTAGTAGTGTGTATGTGCAAAATTTGGGCACTGTAGCTGCTAAAATAAAGGGTTAAATGGCGGAAAAAATTGGCGTGGGCTCCCGCGCAATTTTCTCCTCCAGAGTGGTAAAGCCAGTGACTGACGGCAGATATTAATAGCCAGGAGAGGGTCCATGGTTATTGGCCCCCCCGTGGCTAAAAACATCTGCCCCCAGCCACCCCAGAAAAGGCACATCTGGAAGATGCGCCTATTCTGGCACTTGGCCACTCTCTTCCCATTCCCGTGTAGCGGTGGGATATGGGGTAATGAAGGGTTAATGCCACCTTGCTATTGTAAGGTGACATTAAGCCAGATTAATAATGGAGAGGCGTCAATTATGACACCTATCCATTATTAATCCAATTGTTTGAAAGGGTTAAAAAACACACACACACATGATTTAAAAGTATTTTAATGAAATAAACACAGCGGTTGTTTTAATATTTTATTGCTCTCTCAATCCATTTGCAGACCCTCGCTTGGCAAAACAATAAACACGCAATATACATACCTTCTGCTGACCCGTCACGTCCCACGAGGTAATCCATCTGAAGGGGTTAAAATAATTTACAAGCAGGAGCCCTGCAAATGCAGCTGTGCTCGTGCTTGTAATTCCCCGGCGAATGAAGGAAATGTAGGTCATTGACCTACATTTCCTTCAGTCGCGGTGATGCGCCCCTGCTGGATGTTCTCATGAACTGCAGCCTGGGAACTTTTTCCCACGCTCCAGGTCATATGAGGACATCCACCAGGGGCGCATCACCGCGACTGAAGGAAATGTAGGTCAATGACCTACATTTCCTTCATTCGCCGGGGAATTACAAGCACAAGCACAGCTGCATTTGCAGGGCTCCTGCTTGTAAATTATTTTAACCCCTTCAGATGGATTACCTCGTGGGATGTGACGGGTCAGCAGAAGGTATGTATATTGCGTGTTTATTGTTTTGCCAAGCGAGGGTCTGCAAATGGATTGAGAGAGCAATAAAATATTAAAACAACCGCTGTGTTTATTTCATTAAAATACTTTTAAATCATGTGTGTGTGTGTTTTTTAACCCTTTCAAACAATTGGATTAATAATGGATAGGTGTCATAATTGACGCCTCTCCATTATTAATCTGGCTTAATGTCACCTTACAATAGCAAGGTGGCATTAACCCTTAATTACCCCATATCCCACCGCTACACGGGAATGGGAAGAGAGTGGCCAAGTGCCAGAATAGGCGCATCTTCCAGATGTGCCTTTTCTGGGGTGGCTGGGGGCAGATGTTTTTAGCCACGGGGGGCCAATAACCATGGACCCTCTCCTGGCTATTAATATCTGCCGTCAGTCACTGGCTTTACCACTCTGGCGGAGAAAATTGCGCGGGAGCCCACGCCAATTTTTTCCGCCATTTAACCCTTTATTTTAGCAGCTACAGCGCCCAAATTTTGCACATACACACTACTAACATTAGTAGTGTGGAATATGCAAAAAAAAGGGGATATGAGATGGTTTACTGTATGTAAACCATGTCTCATATCCTGTCGGGTTTAGGCAGGAGAAATGAAAAGCCGGCAATTGAATTACCGACTTTTCACTAACACCGCTGCGTATTTCTCGCAAGTCACACTGCTGGTCCGTGTGGAATCCGTATTTTTCTCGCCCCCATAGACTTTCATTGGTGATTTTTTTGCGCAATACGCTGACAAACGCAGCATGCTGCGATTTTGTACGGCCGTAGAAAGCCGTATAATACTGAACCGTAATATACGGCTGATAGGAGCAGCCCCATTGAGAATAATTGTGCCGTTTATTTTGCGAGTTTTACGGTCGTATTTTCTGCGCTCTTATGTCCGTAAAACTCGCCAGTGTGACGCCGGCCTAAGATGTACAATATATATGATAATGGAGGAAAGAAGAGAATAAGGTTAAAAAACACACCACTTGGTACTCTATGACTCCACTGAAACTAAAGAGTGAACATGCTTTTTCGACTTTATTTGGACCAAAGTGCCCGAGTGTCATTTTGTTAACCAGTATTTACTGTAGACATCACTTTTTTATGGGTGATATACACTTGTGCAGACTTAGGTTCCACTTATATATTGCAAGATTTGTTCTGTGGTCACACCAAGTATAACCAAAAAAATGCAGTATATAAACTGCTTATCTATTAGAGAATAATATGTATCATTCATTAAGTATAAGCTACTGAATTATAATGAGATTATTCTGTGCAAACATTTTAGTGTTTAAAATTGCTACATATTAAGGCTGCTTTATAAAAATAGAAATGTAAATAGTTAATTTTAATCACATAACAAAATTAAACGTGAAAGAACAAAAGTAAAATCTAAATCAAATGAATATTTGTTGTGGTCTCTCTTTGCTTTTAACACAGCATGAAAGACTCAATTCTCCTATGTACACTTGCACGCAATTTTGGAAGGAACTTGGCAGTAGAGGTTGTTCCAAACATCTTGCATAACTAACCACAGATATCATTTGGATATAGACTTATGCAAATCCTTTTATCTCTTTATGTAATCCCACAAAGATTCAAAGATGTTGAGATCATGATGCTGTGGGGCCATATTATCACTTTCAGGGTTCCATGTTGTTCTGTATGCTGAAGATAGTTCTTAATGATATTTGCTGTTTATTTAGGGCCATTGTCCTGCTGCAGAATAAATTTGGAGCCAATCAGACACCTCCCTTATTGGGAGAAGCACTCACCTGCTGCGCCCCAGCATGTTCCATGAAAATGGAGGTCCTGGCTGGGTGTGTGGACTTGTGCTGTGCATTACCCTCGTGTAGGCCACATGTGAGCAATATTGCTGGTTTGGCAGGCCAGATGTTTCACAGTTCAATGAAGGAGACCACTTTAAAAAAAAATAAACTCTTTACTAAACAGCAACTTGGCAAGGGTTATGTATAAGGGATAGCAGGTGCAAAGTCTTATGGACTTTTCCTTTTCAACATGAAGCATTTTCCACATAGTATATTTATGTCCACTGTTTCTCCCTACTTCACCACAACCCAGCTTTAAAGGGAACCTATCACCCCGTTTTTTTCGGTATGAGATAAAAATACTGTTAAATATGGCCTGAGCTGTGCATTACAATAGTGTAGTTTGTGGACCCCGATTCCCCACCTATGCTGCCGAAATACGTTACCAAAGTAGTCATTTTCGCCTGTCAATCAGGCTGGTCAGGTCGGATGGGCGTGGCTTCTTCCCCCAGATATTGCGTAGTTTTCCGTTGGTGGCGTAGTGGTGTGCGCATGTCCAAGGTCCCCAATCCTGCACGGGGGGGTGAAAATAGCAGCGATGTCCGTTATTCCATTGGTGGTCGGTGGGCGCGGCCATCTTCCTTTGGCCGCGCGTGCGCAGAAGCGGCGCTCTGCTGGCCGCGGCTTCAGGAAAATGGCCGCCGCGATCTCCATCTGCGCACGCGCGGCATCCCGCGGCCATTTTCCTGAAGCCGCGGCCAGCAGAGCGCCGCTTCTGCGCACGCGCGGCCAAAGGAAGATGGCCGCGCCCACCGACCACCAATGGAATAACGGACATCGCTGCTATTTTCACCCCCCCGTGCAGGATTGGGGACGTTGGACATGCGCACACCACTACGCCACCAACGGAAAACTACGCAATATCTAGGGGAAGAAGCCACGCCCATCCGACCTGACCAGCCTGATTGACAGGCGAAAATGACTACTTTGGTAACGTATTTCGGCAGCATAGGTGGGGAATCGGGGTCCACAAACTACACTATTGTAATGCACAGCTCAGGCCCTATTTAACAGTATTTTTATCTCATACCGAAAAAAACGGGGTGATAGGTTCCCTTTAATGCTACAGTCTTGGTCAACTACTGGCACCCTGGAACGTCCGCTTGGGTCCCTTCACTACACAGTCCTGTTTAGGTCCATTACCTTTCAGCGTTATAAGTCCAAGTTCTCGTGATTAGGTGTCCTCTCCTCGGACCCGTGTCCGGAAGGCCACTATGTCTCTCTTAGTCACTTATCTTCACGATATAGCTATCCTTCCTGTTCAGTATTCTCTCATTTATGGTTAAAAGGCACTGCTCACTCTTCACTCCAGATCCTATCTGTCCTCCAGCAGGAAGCAGTCACCCTGTCTAACACTAGCCCCTGCCACTGTGGGCTAGTCTCAAAAATTAACGCATACTGTTCCTGAAGTTTACAACTTTTAATACCAACTACAAGCAATGTATGTTAATATTATTAACATATTCAATGAACTGCAATATTCACATTACAACACAATACTACTAACACTTATCACATTACACAGTATTTACAAAAGATATAGGACACAATTCACATGACATTACACACATTACACTTTAGAACAATAAAATCTGTCTTCTTCAGTAGGGGCACAAGAGCAGCATGTTTATTCCCTTACATTTCCCCACTCTTTAACCCCTTCACTACATGCTACATGCTAGTACGGTGCATGTCGTGTCCCTCACTTTGACGTGGGCTCCAGCGCTGAACCCAAATCTTTCCTGGCACATCAGCTGTTTTGAAAAGCAGACATGTACCCATAACAGCCACGAGTGGAATCGATGTCCACCCGCCGCTGTTAATCCAATAAATGCCACTGTCAATGGCTGACAGCGGCATTTAATGTGATCGCGCCAAAAGCACGTCATTAATCCCGCCCAACGGTGACCCCGTCACATGATCACGGATCACCGATGGGTCGGCAAGACAACTAGAAGTCTCCAGCAGACCTTTATGGTTGTCATTGCTGTATTGCTACGAGTGCCACCCTGTGGTCGGCACTCATAGAAAGTGAGCATTTCTGCTACATACAGGCAATCTGATCATTGCCTGTGTATAGCAGAGGCGATTGGGTTATCGCAGCTTCTAGTTTCCCATGGAGACTATTGAAGCAGGCAAAAAGTAAAAAAAAATTAAAAAAATATAAAAGAAATGAAAAAATTTAAAACTTCAAATCACCCCATTCAAAATAAAACAATTAAAAATATATATAGACATATATTTAACATCACCGTGTTCAGAATCACCAGATCTATGAAGCTATAAAAAGAATTAATCCGATTGGTAAACGACGTACCCAGCCCCAGATCATGAAAAATAGAGACGCTATGAAAATGATGCAATTTTTTTTTTTTTAGCAAACTTTGGAATTTTTCACCATTTAAATAAAAAACAACCTACACATGTTTGGTATCTGCAAACTCATAATGACCTGGAGAATCACATTGGCAGGTCAAAAAAACAGTACACAAGATGGTAAAACTATTGGTGTTGTTAAAAAAAACTCATCCTGCAAAAAACAAGCCCTCAACTGGCCATATTGACAGAAAAATAAAAAAGTTATGGCTTTGGGAAGAAGGGGAGAGAAAAACAGAAACGCAAAAATGAAAAAGGGCTGCGGTGTGAAGGAGTTAATGATGGTCGTCCTCGACCATCCGGAACCTATAAAACAACAGAAGAAACATTGTGACACCCATACTTCTTCCTGCACGTTACTTAGGATTATCAGTTCTCACCAGTCAAGCTCCTGAAATCCAGTTATTGCCAAAGTTCCTGGATCACTCTCCTAAGCAATACTTAAGTTAATTTGTTCAATATTAACTAGCCATTTTGGTTAGGACCCTGGAAACAAATGTTCAAGTTGTGTCAAAACTTCAACCCTGCAAGAACATTGAGTCATCTGTCCTCCCTCCCCAACAATGGTCCTCTGACAAGGGCACAGTCCAAGTGGGGCAAAGTCCATTGTGTCATAATCCAGGTCGGAGTTTGCTTTGTTTCTCCTACTCCGGCCTGGTCATGGTGGGGTTAACTATTTCTGCCTCTCTTTGATTTGGGAGTGGCTATTTCTTGGTGCTCTTGCTGGCAGCTTGTGTCAGTGATAGTTTTTGGCTTGCTGGGACTGCTAACCTGTGAAACCTCTGTGTTCCTTTTTCCTCTGACCTCTCTTACCTGTACCTGACCTAGTATGACTCTGGTGTGTATCCCCTCCGTTTGTGACTCAGCTAAAACTCTGACTTCGTCTCCTGTTTTCCGTCTTTGTTACCACACATCTGTCTGGCTTTTTGACCTTTTGGCCTACTCTGACTCCGTTCTCTGTCTCACGTCTCTGGTACCTTTGCTCCTGGCTGGTTCTGACCCTCGGTTTGTATTTTGACCACGAGTTCTGTTTTCCCCTTTAAACTATACGCTTACCGACCGTTACTGACTTGGCTTGTTTTGACCACTCTCTGTCGCCACCTGGTGGCACAGTGCAGTGTGCACTGGGCTGCGGTGCAGCAAGTGTGACCTCTTTTTTTGTCACCCACTCTCAGTGCCTCATGGAGTCTGCTCATACCTGCATTGCTGCAGCGTGACATTATCACTGACCCTGAAACATTTAAAAGAGATTTCACACTTTTTTTTCTCTCTTTGGTCATGGATCCGCTGCATACCTTGGTGGATCAAATAACTAACCTGACACAGATGATGCAGACATTATCCATGGAGCATAGGACCTTGACTACCTCTCAGAAGCAGGTGCAGAGGGAGCTTGCAGAGACAGTTAAGATAGTCCAGGGTGTTTCCTCTTCCTCTGTCAGTAAGTCAGGTGAGATGACTGATGTTTCTCTGCACTCTCCTGAACCCTCTGTTAAACTACCTGACATGTTCTCTGGTGAGAAGAAAAAATTCCACGCGTTCAAGGAAAGTTGCAAACTATTATTTTCCCTTAGACCCCGATCTTCAGGGGATGAGAATCAGCGGGTGGGGATAGTTATATCTTTACTTTGGGAGGGTCCGCAGTCGTGGGCATTTTCCTTACCTCCGACCGCCCCTGAAAGAATGTCTGTGAATATGTTCTTTGATGCTCTGGGACTGATATATGACGAACTGGATCGTGTTAGACTGGCAGAGGACACTATTATGGGGCTCTCTCTGGGTAAGCTCTCAGCCGAGTGGTACTGTTTGGAGTTCCAGCGGTGGTCTTCAGAGGTTTCCTGGAGCAACTCGGCTCCCAGATGTTTGTTCCAGAGGGGACTGTCTAAACATTTAAAGGATGCTCTAGCTCTCCATCCTCCCCCAGTTCTTGGAAGAGGCCATGACTCAGGCTGTCCGCATGGATCGGAGGTTACGAGAGAGAGGAGTCATGCAAAGGGAGGCTCCTTTCCTTCCTGGTAAGCCAGAGTCTTTGCCACCTGTTGAGCCCATGGAAGTGGGAGCCATCACACTCAAAGAAAAGGAGAGGAGACGCCACAGGCTTGGCAAACTCTGTTTTTACTGCGGAGATCCCGGACATTGGAAAAATGGACTGTCCTTCCTGCTCACCGACTAACAAGCGACTGAGTCTGGGTGATTGTCGTGGTGGTCACCCAGATTCACAGGTACCTTTTTCTTCATTTTCAAAGATATTGTTGAAAGTGGAACTAGCTGTAATGGACTGTGTTTTTGCTACCTCGGCTTTTGTGGACTGCGGGTCCTCCATGAATTTTATTGACTCCAAACTGGTGGCCACCTGTAAGTTAGGGACAGTTAGGCTGGAGACTCCCATTAAACTTGTGGCTATCGACTCTTCACCTATCACAAAGAATGGGGTTAATTTAATCTCTGAGGAGTTTACCCTCAAGGTGGGGGCCTTACACCAGGAGCGTATGTCATGCTTTGTCCTGGACAATATCCCGGCTGAACTGGTGTTAGGTTTTCCATGATTACAATTACATAACCCGGTTATTGACTGGGGGTCCCGGGATATTGTAAAGTGGGGACCTAATTGTCCTAAATGTTGCCTTATTTCGGTGTCTGTGTCATCCGTCAGTCTCGAGGGTATTCCGGAGTACCTGAGAGACTTTGAGGATGTGTTCTCGGAAAAAGAGGCTGAGGCATTACCACCACACCGCCCATTTGATTATACTATAGACCTGGTTTCTAATGCTAAATTGCCCAAGGCCCATTTATACAATCTATCTGGTCTTGAGAGATCTGCCATGAAAGAATATATATCTGAGAGTCTTCGTAAAGGGCACATTCGCCCCTCTGTATCCCCTGTGGCGGCTGGGTTCTTTTTTATTAAAAAAAAGATGGTGGTCTGCGCCCATGCCTCGATTTCCAAGAGCTAAATAAGATTACTGTGAGGAACACTTATCCTCTCCCGCTTATCCCTGATTTGTATAACCAACTGTCTGGGGCCAAGTGGTTTTCTAAATTAGACCTCCGTGGGGCATACAATCTTATCCGTATATGTGAGGGGGATGAGTGGAAAACTGCTTTTCTTACCTCAGAGGGACTGTTTGAGAATTTGGTTATGCCTTTCGGTCTGACTAATGCGCCAGCAGTTTTCCAGAATTTCATCAATCATGTCTACTCTGACTTCATTGGGTGCTTTATGGTAGTCTATCTCGATGATGTTCTGGTGTACTCAGTGGATAGGCAGGATCACATAGGTCATCTTCGTGCAGTTCTCCAGAGGCTCTGGGAGAACTGTCTTTTTGCTAAATCTGAGAAATGTTTATTTGTTGTTCAGGAATTATCCTTTCTGGGGTTTATCTTGTCTGCTGAGGGGTTCCGTATGGACCCTAGAAAGGTTCAGGCCATTGTTGATTGGGTGCAACCTAAAGATCTTAAGGGTCTCCAGTGTTTCTTATAAAGGGGTTTTCGCAGATTGTCAAACCCCTCACAGATTTAACTCAGAAAGGGTCTGATGTCAAGAATTGGCCGGCTCCTGCTGTAGCGGCCTTTTCAGCATTAAAAAAATGTTTCATGTCCGCCCATGTTTTGATTCAACCAGATCCATCGGAACCATTTATTGTAGAGGTGGACGCCTCTGAGGTGGGGGTGGGGGCGGTGCTGTCCCAGGGGCCTGCCACTCTAACCAACTTAAGACCCTGTGCTTTCTTCTCTAGGAAATTCTCTCCCGCAGAAAAGAATTATGATGTGGGGAATCGAGAATTGTTGGCCATTAAATTGGCTTTTGAAGAATGGAGGCATTTTTCGGAGGGGGCTGTCCATAAAATCACTGTAATTACGGACCATAAGAATCTGGTTTATATTGAGTCGGCAAAAAGACTGACTCCGAGACAGGCAAGATGGTCACTATTTTTCTCTCGGTTTCAGTCCTTTATCACCTTTCGGCCAGGTTCTAAAAACATTAAGGCTGATGCCTTGTCTCATAGTTTGGACCAGATGTCACCTCCTGAGCCTCCTTCCTCCATTCTTCAGCCTGGTTTGGTGGTGGCCGGGGTTTCCTCGGAGTTGGAGCAAGAGATTCGTGAGGCCCAGTCTCTGGCTCCTCTGTCTATGCCTGTGGGTAAGCTCTTTGTGCCTGTTCAACTTCGGCTCAGGGTTCTCCGAGAGTTTCATGATTCTGTTTTGAGTGGGCATCCTGGAATGGCGGACACCCGTAGAGCGATCGCTAGGTTGTTTTGGGTCCTCATTGGCCTAGGATGTGGTTAGATCTGTGTCCTCCTGTTTTGTATGTGCCCGTGCAAAGAACTCGCATAATCGGCCGGCAGGGGAATTAGTGCCATTGCCAATTCCTGTTAGACCATGGTCGCATCTGTCCATTGATTTTATCACGGATCTTCCTCCTTCTAATGGAAAAACTGTCATTTGGGTGGTGGTGGACAGATTTAGTAAGCAGGCGCATTTTGTGCCTTTGTCAGGTTTGCCGAATGCTGAGACGCTTGCTAAGTTGTTTTTAGAACACGTGGTGCGCCTTTGAATGTGGTTTCAGACAGGGGGGTGCAGTTTGTGTCCAAGTTTAATTTAAACAAATCTATGTTTAGATTATATAGGGTCAATGAGTACAATACATGATAAATCAATAAATAACCATAATTTAATTAGAGTTGGCATCCGGGTGTCAGGAGATGCACTGTTCCAGGAAGAGGAATCTAATGTATGTGCTAGTGCATAGGTTTATCGTAAGCTAGAGGAGTAGTTGCAGATCCAGACACTCTGATATCCAAAAATACACACTGATAAAGTTTACATAAATAAACACTTCAAAGGACACTGATGTGCGTTTCGCTTTAATGCTATCTCAGGAAGGCTAAACTGAGTAGATAGACGCAGAATTTTTATTTGCTTGTGCAGCCTATCAATGCATTGTACTTGTGATCAGTTGTGTAGTAGCATGGGGAGACCATGTCACTGGTCTCCCGGGTGCGGTGTCCCACCCACACAGCACAAGGCAGTGTAAACACGCCTCCATAAGCGTCATGGATGGGCAGCCATGATGCCAGACTCCCGCAGAGATTTCACAGCTGCCAACATGGGGTTAGATAATTATAGATGCAGTTGCATGAACAGGAAAGATAAGAAGTCCAAAATAAACAGTGTGTATAGAAGAAATTGTAATCCATGGAGATTTAAAGTGATATGCTCAAACTAAAATTCATAGGGTTCTCTTTTAGGAAAAAAGAGAGAAAATCACGGTAATGGTGATGATAATAATCAAATACTTATTTTCCTCCTTAGTATATACTATATACAGTATATTGTACTTTGTTAGTCAACAAGATTTCCCTCTCCCACAGCTCTAGGAAAATCTTGGCATATGAGGGGGTAAAGGCCACCCCAATAGCCGTCCCCTTGAGCTGCAGGTAGAAGGTCTCCTTGAAGATAAAGAAATTGTGGGTTAGAGCAAATTTCAGTGCTTCCAAAAGAAAATTAATGAAATTCGATTTCAACATACTCATAGACAGGAAGAATCTCGATGCCCGTAGTCCATCCTCATGTTTTATATAAGTATAGATTGCTTTCACATATAACATTACCATCCACATGTCACTCTCGAGATGGATGTCTTCAATTTTGCGTAACAGATTCGTGGAGTAATTTAATAAAAAAGGCAGAGTTTCAACCAAAGGTTTCAATGACCATCTAAAAATTGACACACATGTTTACATTCCCCGATACAATTGGTCAACCTGGTGGTATATTCCTGTCCTTATCTGCCTGTTGTAATAGGTAGAAACACGAGACCCACGGATGTTAAAAATTGAGAAATTATTTTTGCTCTTTGGTGATGACATCATTGACAATCATACTCTAAGGGAAAATACGAAAGGCAGTCAAGGGATACAATGTTAAAGGGAACGTGTCACCCCGTTTTTTCCGTATGAGATAAAAATACCGTTAAATAGGGCCTGAGCTGTGCTGGACAATAGTGTATTTTGTGTACCCTGATTCCCCACCTATGCTGCCGAAATACCTTACCAAAGTCGCCATTTTTGCCTGTTAATCAGGCTGGTCTGGTCAAATGGGCGTGGTGACATCGCTGTTTCTTCCCCAGATCTTGCTTATTTTTCCGTTGGTGGCGAAGTGGTTTGCGCATGCCCAATTCCTGAATCCACTGCACAGGTGAGGAAAAAGAGCGCGATCTGCGCTATTTCCCTGGGGATCGGTGGGGGCGGCCATCTTCCTGAGGCCGCGCGTGCGCAGATGGAGCGCTCTGCTGCCCGGGGCTTCAGGAAAATGGCCGCGGGATGCCGCGCGTGCGTAGATGGAGATCGCGGCGGCCATTTTCCTGAAGCCGAGATGCGGTTGGAGCTAAAGTTAGGGTTAGGGTTGGGGCTAAAGTTAGGGTTAGGGTTTGGATTACATTTACAGTTGGGATTAGGGTTGGGCTTAGAGTTAGGGGTGTGTCAGGGTTAGGGGTGTGGTTAGGGTTACCATTGGGATTAGGGCTAGGGGTGTGTTTTGATTAGGGTTTCAGTTAGAATTGGAGAGTTTCCACTGTTGAGGCACATCATGGCGTCCAATCTCAATTCCAGCCAATTCTGCATTGAAAAAGTAAAACAGTGCTCCTTCCCTTCCGAGCTTTCCCGTGCGCCCAAACAGAGGTTTACCCCAACATATGGGGCATCAGCGTACTCGGGACAAATTGGACAACAACTTTTGGGGTCCAAGTTCTCTTGTTACCCTTGGGAAAATATAAATTTGGGGGGCTAAAAATCATTTTTGTGGGAAAAAAATATTTTTTATTTTCACGGCTCTACGTTGTAAACTGTGTTATGATCCGGTGACCTTGGAGCCGCATGAGACTTTCTCTGGAGTAGGTGGAACCTGTACTGACACCGCAACTAGAAGTAGCCATGGGGTGTACCTAACACATCCTAAACACCTCGACACAGCCGGAGGACTAAATACCCCTATAGATGGAAATGTGAATACTATCTTGCCTCAGAGCAGAAACCCCAAAGGATAGGCAGCCCCCCACGAATATTGACTGTGAGTATTAGAGGAAGGACACATGCAGGCAGGAAACAGGATTTAGCAAAAGAGGCCACTCTAGCTAAATAGGAAAGGATAGGACAGAATACTAAGCGGTCAGTATTAAAACCCTAAAAATATCCACAGCAGATAATACAAAAATTCCACCATCTAACTAAAGACATGGAACGTATATCTGCATCTCCTGAGAATCCAACTTGACTGAAAAAATCCTGACACAGTCTAAGCTGGACAAGAAAAAACAAATGAATAGCACTGAATTGTAAAGCACACAGCATGTGTGCTGCAGAAACGAAAACCAGACACTTATCTTTGCTGATTGGCAGCAGGGCAGGAGGAACCAGACAGAGATCCAAAACCTCCAAGAATAATGGACAACTGGCAAGGACTAATGAATCCTGCACACCTAAATACCCCAGTCAGAACTGCAATCAGCAGGGACACCTAGCCAGGATTGGAATCCAGAGACAGCTGCATTACGCCCACAACCACCGGAGGGAACCCAAGAGCAGAATTCACAACAAAACTGTAGTGAAACACTTGGGGGTTCAAAGTTCTCACAACACATCTAGATAAGTTCCTTGGGAGGTCTAGTTTCCAATATGGGGTCACTTGTGGGGGGTTTCCACTGTTTGGGTACATCAGGGGCTCTGCAAATGCAATGTGACGCCTGCAAACCAATCCATCTAAGTCTGCATTCCAAATGGCACTCCTTCCCTCCCGAGCTCTGCCATTCGCCCAAACTGTGGTTCCCCCCCACATATGGGGCATCAGCGTACTCAGGACAAATTGGACAACAACTTTTGGGGTCCAATTTATCCTGTTACCCTTGTGAAAATACAAAACTGGGGGCTAAAATATCATTTTTGCAAAAGAAGAAAATAATTTTTATTTTCACTGCTATGCGTTATAAACTGTAGTGAAACACTTGGGGGATCAAAGCTCTCAAAACACATCTAGATAAGTTCCTTAGCGGGTCTACTTTCCAAAATGGTGTCACTTGTGGGGGGGTTCAATGTTTAGGCACATCAGGGGCTCTCCAAACGCGATATGGCGTCCCATCTTAATTCCCGTCAATTTTGCATTGAAAAGTCAAATGGCGCTCCTTCCCTTCCGAGCTCTGCCATGTGCCCAAACAGTCGTTTACCCCCACATATGGGGTATCGGCGTACTCAGGACAAATTGCATAACAACTTTTGTGGTCTAATTTCTTCTCTTACCCTTGGGAAAATATAAAATTGGGGGCAAAAAGATAATTTTTGTGAAAAAATATGATTTTTTATTTTTACAGCTCTGCATTATAAACATCTGTGAAGCACTTGTTGGGTCAATGTGCTCACCACACATCTAGATAAGTTCCTTGGGGGGTCTACTTTCCAAAATGGTGTCATTTGTGGGGGCTTTCAATGTTTAGGCACATCAGGGGCTCTCCAAACGCAACATGGCGTTCCATCTCAATTCCAGTCAATTTTGCATTGAAAAGTCAAATGGCATTCCTTCCCTTCCGAGCTCTGCCATGCACCGAAACAGTGGTTTACCCCCACATATGGGGTATCAGCGTAGTCAGGACAAATTGTACAACAACTTTTGGGGTCCATTTTCTCCTGTTACCCTTGGTAAAATAAAACAAATTGGAGCTGAAATAAATTTTGTGTATAAAAAATTTAAATGTTAATTTTTATTTAAACATTCCAAAAATTTCTGTGAAACACTTGAAGGGTTAATAAATTTCTTGAATGTGGTTTTGAGCACCTTGAGGGGTGCAGTTTTTAGAATGGTGTCACACTTGGGTATTTTCTGTCATATAGACCCCTCAAAATGACTTCAAATGAGATGTGGTCCCTAAAAAAAAATGGTGTTGTAAAAATGAGAAATTGCTGGTCAATAGTGTTGAGCATTCCGATACCGCAAGTATCGGGTATCGGCCGATACTTGCGGGTATCGGAATTCCGATACCGAGATCCGATACTTTTGTGGTATCGGGTATCGGTATCGAAACAACATTAATGTGTAAAAGAAAGAATTAAAATAAAAAATATTGCTATACTCACCTCTCCGACGCAGCCTGCACCTTACCGAGGGAACCGGCAGCGTTCTTTGCTTAAAATGCGCGCTTTTCCTTCCTTCCGTGACGTCACGGCTTCTGATTGGTCGCGTGCCGCCCATGTGGCCGCGACGCAACCAATCACAGCAAGCCGTGACGTAATTTTAGGTCCTTCAGTATTTTAAAATTACGTTCCGGCGTTGTGATTGGTCGCGTCGCGGTCACATGGGCGACGCGACCAATCACAAGCCGTGACGTCACGGGAGGCAGGAGTCTCGCGCATTTTAAAATGCGCGCGTGTCCAGCCTCCCGTGACGTCACGGCTTGTGATTGGTCGCGTCGCCCATGTGACCGCGACGCGACCAATCACAACGCCGGAACGTAATTTTAAAATCCTGAAGGACCTGAAATTACGTCACGGCTTGCTGTGATTGGTTGCGTCGCGGCCACATGGGCGACGCGACCAATCACAAGCCGTGACGTCACGGGAGGCTGGACACGCGCGCATTTTAAAATGCGCGCGTCTCCTGCCTCCCGTGACGTCACGGCTTGTGATTGGTCGCGTCGCCCATGTGACCGCGACGCGAACCAATCACAACGCCGGAACGTAATTTTAAAATACTGAAGGACCTAAAATTACGTCACGGCTTGCTGTGATTGGTTGCGTCGCGGCCACATGGGCGGCACGCGACCAATCAGAAGCCGTGACGTCACGGAAGGAAGGAAAAGCGCGCATTTTAAGCAAAGAACGCTGCCGGTTCCCTCGGTAAGGTGCAGGCTGCGTCGGAGAGGTGAGTATAGCAATATTTTTTATTTTAATTCTTTATTTTACACATTAATATGGTTCCCAGGGCCTGAAGGAGAGTTTCCTCTCCTTCAGACCCTGGGAACCATCAGGGATACCGTCCGATACTTGAGTCCCATTGACTTGTATTGGTATCGGGTATCGGTATCGGATTAGATCCGATACTTTGCCGGTATCGGCCGATACTTTCCGATACCGATACTTTCAAGTATCGGACGGTATCGCTCAACACTACTGGTCAACTTTTAACCCTTATAACTCCCTAACAAAAAAAAATTTTGGTTCCTAAATTGTGCTGATGTAAAGTAGACATGTGGGAAATGTTACCTATTAAGTATTTTGTGTGACATATCTCTGTGATTTAAGGGCATAAAAGTTCAAAGTTGGAAAATTGCAAAATTTTCTAAATTTTCGCCAAATTTCCATTTTTTTCACAAATAAACGCAAGTTATATCCAAGAAGTTTTACCACTATCATTAAGTACAATATGTCATGAGAAAACAGTGTCAGAATCACCAAGATCCGTTGAAGCGTTCCAGAGTTATAACCTCATAAATGGACAGTGGTCAGAATTGTAAAAATTGGCCCGGTCATTAACGTGCAAACCACCCTTGGGGGTAAAGGGGTTAATCCTAGACTCATGGCCTATTTTCAATTATTCCAGAACCCGTGGTGTAAGGGATTCATTAATGGTTTTTATATCCCCTCAATTTAATTTTCCAAATTCTCTAAAGGCTTCTTATTCAGACCTATAAGAAGGTCAATCATTGCTCTCAAACATCCATTACATATTTCTTCCCATTTGGTGTGAAATGCATCCTCATCCACTAGGGAAGATGGTAGAATCCTGATTCTCAGGCCTTTGCACATAATTCCCTTTACAACACAATTTTCGAGGGATGCCTTATACAACCAATTTTGCAGTCTTTTCCTGACTTTGAATTTAAAAGCATTGATAATCTCCTGATTCTGCCCCTTTTCTGTATTAAAACTCTGCAGTAACTCTTAAAAACATGACCGACTTGTGTGAGCCAGGAGGAGTCTCTGACTCATATCCATCGTGACCAAAATCTGTGAAAGTCAACACAGCAATCAACAAATAGTCTAGAAAGGTCCTATAAGTATATGGGCATCATAGAACTCATAAAGCCAATAGAAATACTCCCATACAAGGTTAAAATGAACAATTAATCTTTATTGAAACAAATTAAACAGCAAACATTATATCAATACCTAAAATCAGATAAAAAGAGCCATACTGCATATAATAATAACAAGTATACTGTAAATTAATTGTGTGTGTCCTCAAAAATGTTGATGGTCTCAACAATTAATAATTTATATTTATGGATTAATCTGGAAGAATTTAGACACTCAATACCCATATGGAGAAATGTACAACATTATTATAGTGAATACAACCATAAATTGTGTAGTGTCTCCAGCTAGTGGTATAATGCTAATTAAACCCTTAATAACCGTCGATACGCCTTTTAACGGTGGTAGTTAAGGGTACTTAAACCACAGCGCCGTTAATTAACGGCGTTATGGAAAACGTGTGTAGCACCCCCCAGAGATGGATTTTCTCTGGTGTCTCGGTTGCCGGGGGTAGCCAAGACCCCAGAAAACATAATTCGGGTCAGATTGTACCGACCCCTGGGTTGCGATCGCCAATATTAACCGTTTACTGGCGACTGAAAAAAAAGAGCGATTTGCCATTTAATTTCTCTGTCCTCCGATCTGATCGCACATCAGAGGACAGAGAAATAGGGTCCCGATCCCTCCCAGGTACCTCCGATGCTCCTCGGCCCTCATGATTCCCCCCATGGGCGCCACCATCTTCTCAAGGGAAGAAAATGGCGGGCACATGCGCAGTGCGCCCGCCTGCCAGCCAGCACCCAACAGATCTTGGGGTCTTGGCTACCAGGGGTAGCCGAGACCCCAGAGAACATGATTCGGTTCGGTTTTTACCGACCCCTGTTTTGCGATCGCCGGTGTTAACCTTATACTGGCGACCGCAAAAGAAAAAGTCTGATGTGCCATTTAATGTCTCTGTCCTCTGATGTGATCGCACATCAGAGGACAGAGAAATAGGGTCCCCGATCTCCCCTATACTTACCAGTGTCTCCTGGTGTCCCTGGGTCCTATTGCTTCCCCTCACGGCCGCTGGCACCTTCCTCCGGTAAGAAAATGTCAGGCGCATGCGCACTGCGCCCGCCGAGATCTGCCGGCCGGCACCTGGCAACAAGAGGAAGATTTTTCCTATTGGTTCATTTTGGTCACCATGATAGACCCTATCACAGTGATCAAAATAAAAAAATAGTAAATAAACCTCCCCTTTATCACCCCCTTAGTTAGGAAAAAATAATAAAATAAAGAAAATGTATTTATTTCCATTTTCCAATCAAGGTTACAGTTGGGCTAAAGTGAGTTGGGATAACGTTAGGGTTAGGGCTAAAGTTAGGGTTAGGGTTGGGGCTAAAACTAGGGTTAGAGTTGGGATTAGGGTTAGAGTTGGGATTAGGGTTAGGGTGGGGATTAGGGTTTGGATTAGGGTTAGAGTTGAGATTAGGGTTAGGGTTGGGATTAGGGTTAGGTTTGGGATTAGGTTTAGGTTAGGGTTGGGATTAGGGTTAGGTTTGTGGTTAGGGTTAGAGTTGGGATTAGGGTTAGGGGTGTGTTAGGGTTAGGGTTGGAGTCAGAATTGGGGGGGTTTCCATTGTTTAGCTACATCAGGGGTTTCCAAATGCGACATAGCTCCACCATTGATTCCAGCCAATTTTTAGTTCAAAAAGTCAAATGGTGCTCCCTCCCTTCTGAGCTCTGCCGTGCGCCCAAACAGTGGTTACCCCCTATATAAGGGGCATCAGCATACTCAGGACAAATTGGACAACGACTTTTCGGGTGCAGTTTCTCCTGTTACCCTTGGGAAAATAAAAAAATTGCAGGCTAAAAAATAATTTTTGTGGAAAAAAGTTTTCTGCGTCAAACTTCTATGAAGCACTTTGGCGTTTAAAGTGCTCACACACATCTAGATAAGCTCCTTGGGGGGATCTATTTTCCAAAATGGGGTCACTTGTGAGGGGTTTGTACTGTTTAGGCACACCAGGGGCCTTGCAAATGCAACATGACGCCCGCAGATCATTCCGTCAAAGTTTGCATTACAAAACATCACTACTGCCCTTCCGAGCCCTGCCGAAACAGTAGTTTTCTCCCACATATGGGGCATCATCGTACTCGGGACATATTTGACAACCTTTGGAGTCCAATTTCTCCTGGTACAATTGGAAAAATAAAAAATTGGGACTAAAAAATCATTTTTGTGGAAAAATAATGATTTTTTATTTTCACGGCTCTTCGTTATAAACTTCTGTGAAGCACTTGGTGTTACGGATCTGTAACACAGGACTAGGGTAGAAGGGGGAAAACTGACCCTGCACTATCACTAGACTGAAACCCTACGATGGAGTGGGCGACCCATTCCTTGCGAATAGACCCACTGACGATCCTAGGTTAATTTCAAGCAAATACCTATAGATAGGAGAAAGGGGGTCTCTAAAAGATCTAAGAACTGGCTGCAGAAACCAACTGAAAACAGAAACTAAGTCTAGCAGAACCAGAGGTCCCACCACTGCACAAATTACACACACAGAAGACAAAGCAAAGCACCAAGCCAGAACTAAAGCAGATAAACACTGTTGTCCAGCAAGGACTGGGAAGCAGGTGCTGGTTAATAAAGAGTGATACAAACACCTGACCCAAGACAAATCCAGCACCAGAGGAAAAAGACCAGCAGCCAGAACACCACAAGAAAATGGGGGATAGTCACAAACTAAGCAGATTCTAACAAAACCTACCCTTTAACAGGATCCCCCGGACCCTCTAGGCCGGGCCTTATTGGGAAATCTCCTGTGAGAAGCCTTAATTAACCTAGAGGCTGAGACATCCACAGCTTTCATCCAGGAATTGTCCTCTGGACCGAAACCCTTCCAGGACACAAGATACTGTAACCCTCCCCTGTGCCACCTAGAATCAAGAATGCATGAAATTTCAAACTCGTAGTCCTCATCAATTGGAGGAGCAGACGGCATAGCCACCTTATCTGGTGTGTCAACTTTCTTCAGCAAAGATACATGAAAAACTGAATGAATCTTCCAGGACCAAGGAATGTCTAATCTCATGGCTGCCAAGTTGACAATTTGAACCACTTTGAAGGGTTCTACAAACTTAGGCCCCAACTTCTTAGAAGGGATCTTCAAACGCAGATTCCTAGAGTACAACCAAACCATGCCCCCAACAACAAACCTTGCCTCCCTTCTTCTCTTTTCAAAATATTTCTTAGACCTCCTATTAGCTTGTTTCAGCTTATGGCGCACACTGATCCAAACCCAAATTTCCAGAAAAACTCTCCTACTCAGGCACCACCGCCCCAATCCTAGAAAAAGGACCAAAAGATGGATGCTTCCCAGTACAACACAAAAAAGGAGAACACCCAGCCGAAGAAGACGTATGATTATTGAGAGCAAACTCCGCTAATAATAGATATTCCGACCACATCTCCTGAATGTCCGCTACAAAGCATCTCAAAAACTGCTCAAAGTCCTGGTTCTTCCTCTGGGTCTGTCAATTGGAATCCGGATGATAAGCCAATGAAAATGACAAATGAACCTTAAGTCTGTCACAAAAGACACGCCAAAAGCGAGCCACAAATTATGGTTCCCTATCGGAGACAATGTCCGTGGCAACACTATGGAGTCTGACAATCTCTTTCACAAATGCCCTGGCAAGTGTCTTACCGCAGGGTAATTTATTGAACGGGACCAGATGACACATCTTACTAAAGCGGTCCACTACAACCCAGATGACAGAAATCCCTCAGAGACCGGCAGGTCGGTGATAAAATCCATTGCAAGATTCGTCCATGGAGAACTAGGAACCTCTAACGGGCAAAGCAACCCTGCCGCCGGAGCATGAGAAGCCTTAGACCTAGAGCACATGGTACACTGACGCACCCACTTGACAATTTCTCTTAGCCACTCCGGCCACCAGAAACTCTGACCAATCGACTTTCTAGTTTCGACAATCCCTGGATGACCCACCAAATGAGACTCATGACATTCCGTAAACAAAGCTCTCCTCAGGGCTTTAGGCACAAATAATTTCCCATACGGAGTGTTAGTTGGTGCCTCATCCTGGGCTTTAAGAATGCTATTTTCCAACTCAGAACCTAATGCTGCCACCACCACCCCTCTCTGCATAATAGATTCCTCTTTTCAGTATTAACCGCTGGGGAGAAACTTCGACACAAAGCATCAGCTTTAACATTCTTCATCCCAGGGATATATCTCACAGAGAAATGGAACCGGGCAAAAAACAGTGCAGCATCCAGATAGATCAGATTCTTATGATCAGTCAAGACTTGTATAGGATGTCTAGCGCCCTCCAAAAAATGTCGCCAATGCTCAAACGCAAGCTTAATAGCCAGCAATTCTCGGTTCCCAACATTGTAGTTGAGCTCCGCCTCTGAAAATTTCTTAGAAAAGAATGATGCAAATTGCCTCTTCTGAAAAAAAAAGAAGATTTAAACTCTATAGCGCCACCTGTTGGAAGTAGCGATCCTACAAGTCACAATCAACCCTTTAACAAGTCGTGCAACATGACTTAGGATAAAAGCCAAATCAGTATCTCAATTCACAGACACGGTGTTTCGGGCTGTTGGCCCTCGTCAGTGCGAAGCATGATAACTGATTTGGCTAGGTGAGAGGCTCTGGACTGGGGTCTAAGGGGAAGCATTTCTCCTTATGGAGAGTGACATACCAGCTGGCTTGTCAAGGTAAGGAGGCTTATTCGCCGTGCAATGCTCCTCTGGGAAATTAAATATGCAAATTGCCTCTTCTGAAGAAAAAGAGGACTTAAACTCTATAGCGCCACCTGTTGGAAAAGAATGCACAGGGATGCACCCCATCCTCTCCCTCCTGGGACAGAACAGGCCCCACTCCTACTGATGAGGCATCCACCTCTGCCAGAAAGGGCTTAGTCTCATCTGTCTGGATCAAAACAGGAGCAAAGCTAAACCTCTCCCTGAGATGCTCAAAAGCCTTAACAGCCTCAGGGGACCATTGGACAGTATTGGAACCCTTCTTAGTAAGATCAGTAAGGGGTTTTGCGATTTTCTTTATGAATTTTCTATAATAATAGCAAACCCCAAGAATCTCTGAGTCGACTTCACTGGAAACAAAGTACCCCAAAAAACTAATTTTCTGTACCGCAAACTCCATTTCTCCAGTTTAGCAAAGAGTGTGTTTTCTCTGCAGAACCTCGCGGACTCTCTGCCAATGTGACTCCAGATCGGGCAAGTAGATCAAAATATCATGCAAATATACAATAACACTTCTACCGATCAACAGCCTTAGAATGTCGTTAATTAAATTTTGAAAGAACGTCGGGGCATTTGTAAGGCCGAAAGGCGTTACCAGACACTCAAAATGACCTTCCGGGGTATTAAAGGCTGTCTTCCATTCATCACCTTCTTTTAGCCACAGCAAATTATATGCCCCACGAAGATCGATCTTAGAGAACCACTTGGCTCCAACTAATTGGTTAAACAAATCCAGAATTAGCGGCAAGGGGTAAGGATTGCACACAGTGATCTTATTAATCTCCCTGAAATCCAGACATGGCCTAAGGGTACCGTCTCACTATACGATTTACCAACGATCACGACCTGCGATACGACCTGGCCGTGATCGTTGGTAAGTCGTTATGTGGTCGCTGGGGAGCTGTCACACAGACCGCTCTCCAGCGACCAACGATGCCGAGGTTCGCTCGTAACCAGGGTAAACATCGGGTTACTAAGCGCAGGGCCGCGCTTAGTAACCCGATGTTTACCGTGGTTACCAGCGTAAAAGTAAAAAACAAAAAAAACGTACATACTCACCATTTGATGTCCGTCAGGTCCCTTGCCGTCTGCTTCCCGCTCTGACTGAGTGCCGCCGTAAAGTGAAAGCAGATCACAGCGGCGACGTCACCGCTGTGATCTGCTCTCACTTTCCGGCCGGCAGACAGTCAGAGCGGGAAGCGGACGGCAAGGGACCTGACGGACATCAGATGGTGAGTATGTACGGTTTGTTTTTTTTTACTTTTACGCTGGTAACCACGGTAAACATCGGGTTACTAAGCGCGGCCCTGCGCTTAGTAACCCGATGTTTACCCTGGTTACAAGCGATCGCATCGCTGGATCGCTGTCACACACAACGATCCAGCGATGACAGCGGGAGATCCAGCGACGAAAGAAAGTTTCAAACGATCTGCTACGACGTACGATTCTCAGCAGGGTCCCTGATCGCAGTAGCGTGTCAGACACTGCGAGATCGTAACTATATCGCTAGAACGTCACGAATCGTGCCATCGTAGCGATGAAAATGCCACTGTGTGACGGTACCCTAAGACCCCCATCTTTCTTTTGACAAAAAAGAATCCCACAGCCACAGGGGACTTAGAGGGTTTTATATGACCTGCAGCAAGACTAGTCTGCAGGAATTCCTTTAAGGCCTTCCTCTCGGGAATCGTCAGATTAAATAAACGACTCTTAGGGAGAGTAGCACCTGGAATGAACTCAATAGTGCTCTTGTTTTTAGAATTGTGTCACTTTGGGGTATTTTGGGGTATTTTCTGTCATGTACACCCCTCAAATGTTACTTTAAATGGTCCCTAAAAAAATGGTTTTGTAAATTTTGTTATAAAAATGAGAAATCGCTGGTCAACTTTTACCCCTTATAACTTCCTAACAAAAAAAAATGTTGTTTCCAAAATTGTGCTGATGTAAAGTAGACATGTGGGAAATGTTATTTATTAACTATTTTGTGTGACATATCTCTCTGATTTAAGGGCATAAAAATTCAAAATTTGAAAATTGCTAAATTTTAAAACTTTTCAACATATTTCCGCTTTTTTCATAAATAAATGCAAGTAATATTGAAGAAATGTTACCACTAACATGAAGTACTGTTTGTCACTAAAAACTAATCTGAGAATCAGCGGGATCTGTTAAAGTGTTCCAGAGTTATAACCTCATAAAGTGACAGTGGTCAGAATTGTAAAAATTGTCCTGGTCATTAAGCTGCAAATTGGCTAAATGTATTTAAAGGGACTCTGTCACCTGAATTTGGAGGGAACAATTTTCAGTCATATGGGCGGGGTTTTGGGGTGTTTGATTCACCCTTTCCTTACCCGCTGGCTGCATGCTGGCTGCAATATTGGACTGAAGTTCATTCTCTGTCCTCCGTAGTACATGCCTGCACAAGGCAATCTTACCTTACGCAGGCGTGTACTATGGAGGACAGAGAATGAACTTCAATCCAATATTGCAGCCAGCATGCAGCCAGCGGGTAAGGAAAGGGTGAATCAAACACCCCAAAACCCCGCCCATATGACTGAAAATTGTTCCCTTCAAATTCAGGTGACAGAGTCCCTTTAAACAAATCTAAATTTGGATTATATAGGGTTAACCCTTATGTGTACCTGTGTCCTGGGTCTCTGCGCCTTCAGGGTCCACCCTGGGCTTGTAGACGGTGCCGCACAAAGGGAGACACAGTCCAGCTCAATTTTAACAACAACAGCTTTACTTGGTTCTGTACACAGCATATTCACATTATTTCCAGCATCAACATCAGGTTTCACAACATGCAACTCCTTTTCTGTCCCTATTCTTTTCTCTCTGTCACTAAGCTCACTTCCGGGACGGACCGTACCTTTCGATCTCTCAGCGTCCTCTCTGCTCAGCCTTACTCCGTTTGGGGACTCCCTCAGCCATTTCACCCTGGTTCTGAGGGCGTTAGCCCATGCAATAAGCTGCCACATTATGAGCGACCTGCCCATGCTGCTTAGCCTTTTGTAGTTACTGCAGTCCCACTAATACTGCACCACTAGCACTGTTGTGTTGCTCCTTCTGATGAGGTCCTGGCCAGGGATGCTATATGGCTGGGCCTTATACTTCTCCAACGTTGTGTGGCACAGTGTTGCACGGGGCTAGTTAGCCCAAGTGAGCTGCACGGGCACCTTGGCCGCAACTGAGATCTCTGAGAAAGTCCTTCCTGCCTTATCCACGGTGCCTCCTATCTTAACTATTTACAATGCTGTAACTACAACTATAATGTACCCAATTTGTGGCTAAATTTGGGTACTACACTCAACCTACCAGTACAATGGCATCGCAAACATATATCACATGAATATACAATATATATTCATATAACAGCAACAAATATACACTTAAGGGGTTAGCGAGAGATGCTGGACTTTACAACCCCTTACATAGGGTCAGGTGAATATACAGTATTTTGTGTATATGTAATGGTTATTTACATAGATATTGACACGCAATCCTTTTTTATGTACTTCACTTATAACACATCTATATACTTTTTTCATTCTCAAAAACAAGATATAATTGTATACACACACATACTAATAGTATTTTGTTACTATCTGTGTTATTATTATTTTCTAAGTTTCATTGTTTCACCTCTCTTTTCTTCTATTATTATGACCATTACCGTGATTTTCCCTCCTTTTAAAAAACGGTGAATTTTAATATGATCATATCCCTTTAAATACCCATGGATTACAATCATAGTATCTGAATCTGTGACTGCTTGCTCCAGGGTCATACTGGCCCACTGGAGAACCAGAGGAGTCTCTGGTGGGCCCAGGCACTGACACCTGCTTGCATACTGGCCAGCAGCTGCCTAAGGCCCTCACTGCTCTAGGGGACCTCAGCCAGTGGCTATTGGGCTCCTGAGTCAAGGGGGCCCGTCCTGTGCCAGTGGAGCAGCAGTGGGTGACAGGAAGCCACGCCTGTCCCCGCTGCTAAAGAGAAAAGAATATTTATGCTTCCCCATGGATATGGAGAAGAGTGAATACCATTTCACTTTAATAGCGGGCAGCGTTAGCCGCCGGCTGAAGATAACACTGCCCGCATGTAAAGCCCCACCACCACAGGACTACTCTCTCACACTCACACACAAAGCACCGCACCGCACCACATATGCACAGGCACGTAGACAGGCACACTGCACCACTCACCTCTCGCAGCACATTTCAGCATCCTGCTTCCTGCCCGGCGCTTCCTGTCTGAGACAGCGCAGCTGGATGACGTCATCATTCAGCGTGAGGCTGTTTCAGACAGAAAGCTGCTGGTGAGGAAGAGGCTGTCGGGATGTGCTGCGAGAGGTGAGTGGTGCTGTGTGTCTGTCTGCGTGCGTGCGTGTGTGTGTGCGTGTATGTGGTGCGATGTGGTGCTTTGTGTGTGATTGTGAGAGAGTGGTGCAGTGTTTTGTGTATGTGTGTGAATGAGAGAGAGTGGTGCAGTGCTGTGTGTGGATTGCAGGTGTGTATTGGAGATTGGCAATGATGGGGTGGTGGGGAAGGACGATGGAGTGGTGGGGAAGGAGGCAATGATGGAGGTGGTGAAATGAGCAATGATGGGGTGGTGGGGAAGAAGGTAATGTTGGTTGTGGTGGAAAGGACAATGAAGGTGGTGGGGGAGGCAATGTTGGAGGTGTTGAAATGGGCTATGATGGGGTGGTGGAGTAGAAACAATGATGGTTATGGTGTGAAGGACAATGATGGTAGTGGTGGAAAAGACAATGGTGATGGTGGAATGGGCAATGATTGAGATGTGGGGAAGAAGGCAATGATGGAGGTGGTGGAAAGGGCAATGATAGGGGTGGTGGGGAGAAGGCAATGATGGGGGTGGAGGGGGAGAACAATAATAGAGGTGGAGAGGGGCTGCATTATACCCTATGGGGGGCTGCATTATACTTTATGAGGGGGCTGTGTTATATTCTGTGGGGGGACTGCATTATTCTCTCAGGGGACTGCATTATGTTCTGGGGGCTACATCATACTATATGAGGGGGTTACAGTATACTCTATGGGGGCTACACTATATTCTGTGGTGGGGCTGCATTATTCTCTCAGGGGACTGCATTATATTCTGGGGGCTACATCATACTTTATGGGGGGCAGCATTATGCCCCATGAGGGGGCTATAGTATACTCTATGGGGGCAGCATTATACTATATGAGGAGGGCTGCATTATACCCTATGAGGGTGCTACATTATATTCTATGGTGGCGACTGCATCATACCTTATGAGGGGGTTGCATTATATTTTGTGGGGTGCTGCATTATATTCTATGAGGTGGGCTGCATTATATTCTATGAGAGGGGGCTGCATTATATTCTTTGAGGGGGGCCACATTATTTTATGAGGGGGCTGAATTATATTCTATGAGGGAGGCTACATTATATTCTATGAGGGGGCTACATTATAACCTATGAGGGGGGCTACACCAACCCCTGCTACATACTGTAATTAAGATGTGTACTATCTTATATTATACCCTGATATTAGCGTGTTTTACCACACAGTTGGTGGTCTTGTATTTATTTCTATGTAGCTACATAGTGGGCCCCAAGAATGATTTTTCTCTGATGGGCCCAAGGTGCTCCAGTCCGACACTGCCTTGCTCCATATGTGTTTTGAGTGTCTAAATACGGTACTTCCAGATTAATCCATTCATATAAAATACTTACCTGTTATTATGCTCTGCAGTATGACTCCTTTTATCTGATTTTAGGTATTGATCTAATGTTTGTTGCTTAATATATTTCAATAAAGATTAATTGTTCACTTTAATCTTATGTGGGAGCATTTCTATTGATATGCTCTGATATCGTATTATCCTAGCATCCTCGGCTATTATCTAAGTATCTCGGGCATGCTCAGGTAATATGTTCGAGTCCCTGCGGCTGCATGATTTGTGGCTGTTAGACAGTCGTAACACATGCAGGGATTGCCAGTTTGTTAGGTAATCCTGCATGTGTTGCAGCTCTTTAACAGCCCCAAATCATTCAGCCGCGGGGACTCATTTTATTACCCAAGCATGTCCGAGATACGTGGATAACACCCGAGCATACTCGGATGACATGATATCCGAGCCCGCTCGTTCATCACTAGAAGGGAGCACGCTACACATTGTTATACAATTATGGTATATGGTTTTACAGAATAACAATACTCTTTTTTTAACCTTTTCAGTTTTTTTATGGGGTCCCGTCATTTTCCAGCTCGTACAGTTCTGTTTGAGAGAGAGAAGAATGGTGTGACTTATCGTGTACCGGCTCTCCTCTACATCCCACGCTGGTCGACTCTGTTGGCATTCGCAGAAGAGAGGCTGAGCGCCGATGATGCCCATGCTAATTTACTTGTATTACGTCGTGGAATACTATACCACAGCTACGTAGAGGTCAGAAGAGTGTGATTAGTGAACTATGGAATTTCTGATCATTTTCTCATTTTGGGTTATTAGTGAAAGTTGATATGATGTTAATTTAGTCCATAAAGTGCAATATAATAGACAGTAAGAGGTGGCACTAATCATAATATAACATGTATTAACATACTTCAATATGGACCAGAGGATTTAATGGAATTGTCAAGCACCTTAAAATTGGTGCCAGAAGTGTCTGAATGCCATAAAATAGCAAATTGATTTCTTCTCACCCTACCAATCCTCTCAACTCTCTTTCTGCTGCTTTCCGGATCCTCCATCTTTCTCTTTATCCTTGTCTCCAGGGGTGAAGTTCACAGCGATAACTTCGCAAACAACAATAAGGTCACCACTGTAGCCAGTAATTGGCTGCAATGTACTAACTGGAGTTTTTGGGTCTAGCCTATGATCTTTAACACGATGCCACCAGAGGATAGTGCAGAGACGCATATGTAACACCCAAGGTAACTGGTTGTTACAGTGATGTTGCCTTCCTTTCGGGGAGGGTGATGTCATGCTTGGAGGCAAGGAGGATTCCCTTTATCAGGTAAGGCCTCTTTCACACATCAGTTTTTTAGAATCAGTCACAATCCGTCAAAGTGTTGAAAAGACGGATCCTGTGCTGATTGTAAAAACTGATGCACTGGATCTGTTTTTTTGACGGATCCGTCGAAGCAGGTGCTGCCTGAATTTAAAGGAACAAAATTCTGGAGAGGAGAGAGAGAGTGTTGGTCAGCGACGGATCCTGCTTCCATTATAACACAGGATCCATCGCTTGGCGATTTTTCAACATACACAAAAAACGTTTCTATGTGCATTGTTTCTGCCAGAATTTACGACGGATCCGTCAACGACGGATGAAACGGAAGGCCATCCGTCACAATCCGTCGCTAATACAAGTCTATGAGAAAAAACGGATCCAGCAGCAACATTTGCTGGATCCGTTTTTTCACGAAATGATGGATTTTGACAGAAACAGAAAGACTGAAGTGTGGAAAAAGCCTAAGGCATCTACATGCAACACATTCTGAATCCAGGCCAGAAGGGGGAGCTCTGAACCCGGATTCAGGGGAGCTTCCCCCAGGTATATGTATTCTGGTCTGGAGGAGGAGTTAATGAGTTGTTGAGAGGAGTTGGAGAAGAGCAGAGAGTGGGGCCGTGCAGCCACCTGTGAGGAGCTGCAGCTCCAAGAATGGAAGATAACCTGAAGGGTTGGAATGTTAGTGAGCATCTGAGAAAAGGAGACCAGGAGAAGGAAAGGGCTTAGACTTCTTTCACACTTCTGTCTTGAGACGGCCGTCCTAATGCGTCGGCACGACATATTGACAAACGTTGTAAAAAGATTGGCAAACGGATGTAACGCATCCAGTAAACTGACGGCTCCATCGAATTCGGTAGTACCTGAATTTGAATGCATAAAATTCGAGACGGAGAGAGAGAGAGAGAGATTTGTGTTTTTTCCCGGACTAGAAATCCTTTCAGGCATGCTCAGAATGAAAAAACGAGATACGTCGCTGGATTCCTGTGTTTGACGGTCAGCCACGGATTGTGTCCATAGGCTTCAGTTATAGCCAACAACGCAGGACCCATCGCTGAGCGATTTTCCGACGTGCAAAAAAACGTTCCTCTGAACGTTTTCTCCGCCCGATGGACCGCTATTTTCCGACGGATCCAGTGCACGACAGATGAAACGGATGGCCATCCTTCACAATCCGTAGCTAATACAAGTCTATGGGAAAAAACAGGATGCTGCAGAAAAAGCTGCAGAAAAAGTTGCAGGATCCTGTTTTTTCAAAAAGCAACGGATTTCAACGGGAGGAAAAAGACGGAAGTGTGAAAGAGGCCTTAGAGGGGAACTATGACCGGGCACCGTCTGAGCCGAAGCGCAGGAACAGGGCACCAGGAGCCCGAGGCTGTGTTGTACTCCAGGTCACACAGCAGAACCGGAGTGCGAATGACTTTAAGTAATTTGCCCGCACCCACACCCCAAGGTAAAGCAGTACCCAAAGAGCCCGAGTCATGAAAGAGACCCTATAAAAAGGCTCGCACTGCCCGCCATATGGGTAACTGTCCCAGGACAGGAGAGAGAGGAATTTGTCAGGGAGCCACAGGCAGCAAGGACCTTGCATACGAGCATGAGCAGGCAGGCTTATGGACCTCACCTGGGAGAGGGATCCACCATTGCCTCCAGGCCGGCTGGACCACATCACCACCTGTTGCTGGTACCCTGGACTGTGGCCTGATTCAAATTGTAAGCCAGGTAAAGATGTTACAACCCTGTGTCCTCCATTTATTTGCCGATATTCACCACCCTTGCCATACACATCGGGAGCCCTGGGGACCCAGCTTCAACTGTGGGAAGCGATACCATTTTGCTGCCATACTATCACCTCCAGAGGACCCCTTTGAGCAGCTTCAGTCACCCCTGACCGAGTACCACAGGTGGCATCTCGAACTTTTATTGCTTTACAACTCCCTTTAAAAATTATCACTTTTACTTGGGTGCCCAGGGTCACTGACCAGGTCTCCTCCTTCGTGACCACCCCTTTAACAATGACCGGACATGGTACGGAGCACCCCTAGGCCCTGGCGGGCGACACATACAGAAACAGCAGGTTTTCAACTAATCTCAAATAATCTCGTAATGACAGTGTACACCTGTTATAAATATAGCCAGATATTCTGGTACCTGATAATTCCAGAAACAATGACGAGATCCATGATAAAATACTGAATCTTTATTAATAATTATTAAAATACAAAATCACAAGAATAAAAATAGTGCCTCAAAGGGGAGAACCACAAAAAATAGTAGATAGGTATGTTCAATTATTAAAGAGGTAATTAGCTACAAATTGAGACAGATAGGTATACAGCAAAGAACAAAAAAAAAAAAAACTAGATGTAATTCAAAAGAGAAGGAGGGATAAAAGGAAATAAATCCAATCATAAATCTCATACCAAAAATTTCATATCATAAATCACAGTATCCAATAAGAGCCCCCCTAAACTAATCACCAACCATCAAAAGTCAGAAGAAGCCAGCGGCGAAATGCGCATTGGGGTGTGAGAAGTCCACTCTGCTACATATTTGAGGTATTTTACAACGCTTATTTTTTTGTGTTTACTCACTTTTTCTCCCTCATTGTTGGGTTTAAGCCTCAGACTGTTGAGATTGTTATATCAGTATATAGATACTGACAGTGGCAGTTTGATTATGACTTTTGATGGTTGGTGATTTGTTTGAGCTGGCCGTGCAGCGGTTTGGTCAATCGGTGGTTATTGCAGGTTGTAGGCTTGTCAGAAGAGGTTCTTTTTGAAGGTTTCCATGGTTGGCGAGAGTCTGATATGTTGTGATAGAAAGTTCCAGGGTAGATGTAATGCACAGGAGAAATCTTGTATGCGATTGTGGGAAGAGGAGATAAGAGGGGAGTAGAGAAGGAGATCTTGTGAGGATCAGAGGTTGTGTGCAGGTTAGTACCGGGAGACGAGGTCACAAATATATGAAGAACACAGGTTGTGGATGGCTTTGTATGTCATGGTTAGTGTTTTGAACTGGAGTATTTGGGTAATGGGGAGCCAGTGCAAGGATTGACAGAGGGGAGAGGCTGGGGAATAGCAGGGAAACAGGTGGATTAGTCGGGCAGCAGAGTTTAAAATAGATTAGAGGTAAGACGGGAGATGATGAGGGCATGGACTAGGGTTTTTACAGATTCTTGGTTGAGGAATGTACGGATCCAGGAAATATTTTTGAGTTGAAGGCGGCAGGAAGTGGAAAGGGCTTGGATATGTGGTTTGAAGGAGAGATCAGCGTCAAGGATTACCTCGAGGCAGCGAGCTTGTGGGACTGGGGAGAGTGAGCAGCCATTTACTTTAATGGATAGGTCTGTTGAAGGAGTCAAGTGAGATGGGGGAAAGATGATGAATTCTGTTTTGTTCATATTAAGTTTTAGAAATCTAGCAGAGAAGAAGAATGAAATAGCAGAGAGAGATTGTGGGATTCTGGTTAGTAGGGAGGTGATATCTGGTCCAGAGATGTAGATCCGTGTATCATCAGCATAGAGGTGATACTGAAAGCCATGAGATTCTATGAGCTGTCCGAAAATGAACATATTCTTACCCGTATCACTGCATCAGCCTACATCCTCCCACATCTGTCTTCCAACCCACCCATGCTTTATTTTCTGACAATGATCTAAGCCTAATATCCTCCACAATGCGAACTTCACTCTCGCATCTACAAGGCATTTCTCTCATTGGTAGGGGGTTTTCAAGTATCTGACCTCTACCAATATGATATTGTTGTCCTATTCTAAAAGTTGGTCTTGAAAAAAACTCTTTAATTTTCCACTTTGGAAACTAGCTCTAATTTGCTGTCTTCTCCAACAAAGCGAAAATAACAAAAAACACAATTAACATAATAACAAGAAGGGTATGACACATTCACATGAGTTTTTATGTGTGTTGGTAAAAATATGTGCAAATTAATAAAGGTGTATTATGTCTTCCTGCAGTGGGAGGATATGTTTGCAGTGGAGAAAGCCCACTTGTCTGGACACCGCTCAATGAACCCTTGTCCAATCTATGACAACTTTACAGGAGAGATCTTCCTTTTCTTCATTGCTGTTCAAGGCAGAACCACAGAATCCTACCAGATCATCACTGGCCGAAATCTAGCAAGACTGTGCTATGTAACAAGCTCAGACCAAGGCAGGACATGGAGTGATGTTATAGATTTGACTCAGAAAGTCATCGGAGAATCACTGAAAGGTACAAAGTAAATTTACCTGTACATATGAATGTCGAGTCTAATCTTAGAATTATTTTTGCTTTCTAGTAACTTTAAAAAAAGTTCCAAATCACAGGAGTATTATTTTTCCTTACTCATCTCCTATGTAGAATACACTGAGCACACATACTGTATATTAAGAGGATGGAGAATTATAATCTTTTATCTGTCAGTCTATAATCACTTATTCCCATAGTAACATTTAGAACAATAACCCTGCACCCCAATAATGCCCTTGATAACCCAGTCAATAATTCATATTATGACAAAAATCTAATTTTAATGTTACCTTCATATGTATGGGTACCTGTCAAGTCTGGGGACGATGTCTCTTCACTAAGAACTCTCTGGCCATATATGCAGTAACCATGTTGACCTAAGCATGATTGACGTTCTCCTGACTTCCTGCATCTTTTCTACTAACACGACTACCTTCAGGATTATTATAGTACTTGGGAGTTTAAGCACAGAAGAGAAAACACAGCCAGTCAGGGGAATATTGATTAGGTCCGCAGGTTGTGATTACCACATGACTGCTCTCATTTAAGGAACCACCACCCCTGGATGAGTCAGGTTCATATGCATATGGCGAGGGCAGGTTTAAAACTTCTTTGTTGCAATAAGCTCAGACAATAGTTGGTATGTTATGGACATTATTGGATGCCAGATAGTGGTTCTTAATGGTACTAGGTAGGTTATGAGGCTTCAGGGACCTGACAGCTTCTGATTAATTAGTTTAAAGTACAGGTTTCTCTGATCAGGTGTGACACTTACCCTTCTGGTGATGATTGATCATCGACATTCTACTGTAAAATACAGAAAATGGCTCCTAAAATTAAAATATGGAAACAGACCAAGAAGCTTTTTCCGTTTATGAGTACAAAAATGCCTAGAATGAAATCCACTCTAAAATATATTGTGACACAAGAGAGATTATGGGAAAAAGCCAAAGGATCATGAGATTCAAACATGTTACCATAATAATATCGCAGTACCAGCTACTCTCTGATATTTTTCCAACTTGTAGTCTTTTCACTGATATTAATTTTAATAATAAGAACATTTGTTTTCTATACAGTCCTGATCTTTATGATACAAATAAAATAAAGATAATTTTTATAAAAAAATCAATTGTAGTCTGGTTTTTAGGGTCTTAAAAATTGACTCACTTTTTTCTTTGACTATTTTGCATAACTGCACTATGTTGCCATTTTGAGTTGCAATAATCATTTTTCTACATATGGAAATGAATTATTGTCATATAATAAAATCACGCACATTTTTTGTTTTTATTTCTTATAATATGTCTAACTTTTACAACTATTTTCTGTTTTCAGAGTGGGCTACCTTTGCTTTAGGACCAGGACATGGTATCCAGCTAAAATCTGGCCGTCTACTTTTACCTGCATACACCTATTATATAGATTGCAGAAACTGCTTTGGAAAGCTCTGCCAGACAACTCCACGAGCATTTGCTTTCCGTAGTGATGATCATGGGAAGACTTGGACATTTGGAGACCTAGTCCCAAATCTGCAGACTGTAGAATGCCAGTTGGTGTCAGTGGATGAGGAAGATGGCAGCAATGTCGTGTACTGCAATGCCAGAAGCACTTTAGGATTCAGGGTTCAAGCTCTGAGTTCTGATAATGGTATTGTCTTCCAGCAAGGGCAACTGGTGGAGAAGCTGGTGGAGACGCCCAGTGGATGCCATGGGAGCGTTATAGGTTTTCCTGCTCCAGTAAAGTGTTCCTCAAGACATGCTGATAAAAGCACGTTGATGCTGCAGCCTACGAATGTGATCAATGGAGCTAAGACATCAAACAAAGGAACTAAGAGACTACATCAGTTACATAAAAGAGGTGGACAGAATCCCGAAAGCTATCAATTTAATAGACACAGCAATATCTGTAAAGTAATGGTGCACAAACAGACAGATGAGAAGACAGCTGGCATAGGCACTAGGGTGCAATCATCATTAAAAGACTTACAAGCACAAACAATGTTTTTTAAGACTGACCAACAATTCCAGCTGCCTACTTGGGTCCTGTACTCCCACCCAACAAGCCCTCAGAGTCGGGTGAATCTAGGTGTTTACCTGAGTCCATACCCTAAAGATGCTGACAGCTGGAAAGGTCCATGGATTATCTATGAAGGACCCAGTGCTTACTCTGACCTAGCATATATAGAGCTACATCCTAGAGAACTAGGAGCAACAGAGTCTGCATCCTTAGTAGTCTTTGGTTGTCTTTATGAAAATGGTGTAACTTCTCCCTATGAGCAGATATCATTCAGTATGTTCACACTATATGAAGTCATCCAGAACTTGCACTTTAACCCGGCCCTTCTTCATCCACCTATGAAATGTGATGTTATAAGAGGAATTTGTGCAACTTCTTAAAAGACTATTTCAAGGGAAAATGTTACCTATAAAAGTGGCATGTATGTGCTAAGTCATTGCTGCCTAATTTAAAAGCAACATGTTTAAGGCTAAATAGACAATGGATCAAATGATGTATCACAGACTATTGGGTGCATCCATTCTGAAACAATCAGAGCTTTTAGATTTAGAATGCAGCAGAGTTGAGAATGTTAACCCTGCCCACACCAGGTTCTGTATATACAATGTCTATAGACAATGAGCTGCTTATCACAGGAGGGGGTGGAGTCGAACCAAGGCTCACATAACCAGCTATTAATGGCAATATTAATCACAAATAACTCCTACCTCATGCTGCCCTCAGTTGACAAATTTTCTTTAGCCCCCTAAGGACAGAGTAACTTTGTACGTTAATGACCGAGCCTTATTTTTTTAAATCTGACCAGCATAACATTATGAGGTAGTAACTCTGGAATACTTGAATGTATCCCAGAAATTCTGAGTTTGTTTTTTCAAAACAAGTTGTACTTCATGGTAGTGGTAACGTTTGGTTGATATTATTTGCCTTCATTTGTGAAAATATCAAAAATTTCACAATTTCAAACTTTGAATTTTTATGTCCTTTAATGGGCACTTCAGGGAGTTAAAAATGTATGCTCTCCCTGCCCTCATACACTATAAAGATGAAATGCCATAGAACACTTGTAATTACGTGTGACAATAGCTGCTCCTCACTGCTTTCCCACTCCTGTCAGTGACATTACATCACACACCAGTGTGTAGCTCCCCCCTGTGAGTAACAGCCAGCCTGAGAAGAGGGGGCATGACCATACCCCCTGTTCTATGCTGAGAAAGAGCTATTATCAAGAAATTGGCTGATAACAGCATGGAGCTGCACACTGCTGTAATGTCCCAGATAGAGGGGTGAGCAGTGAGGAGCAGCTGCTGTCACACCAGCCCCTGATAATGTCTAGTTGTCTGCAGTCCAAGGTGAGGGGGTGATAATGTCTCCTTCACTGCAGGGCTACTAGCAGTGAGCAGGCCACACCCCCTATTCTCAGGCTGGCTGTTACTCACGGGGAGCTTCACATTGGTGTGTGATGTAATATAACAGTAGAAAATGGACTATAATTGTATAGTCTTGTGTGATTTCTCCTGAGTATGCTGATACCCCATATGTGGGGGAAAACTACTGTTTGGTCGCTCAACAGGGTTCAGAAGGGAAGGAGCACCGTTTGACTTTTGAAATGCATTAGATTTGTGGTGAAATTTGACATTAGATATGTAATGAGTACCTTTAACACCCAGGTGCTTCTTAGAATTTTGTAACATTGAGCCGAGAAAATAAAAAACATAATTTTTCCCACAAAAATGTTGGTTTAGCCCCAAATTTAGCATTTTCACTAGGGTAAAAAGAGAAAATTCACAATAAAATTTGTTGTGCGATTTCAACTGAATATGCCAATACTATATATGTGGTGGAAAACTACTCTTTGGGAGCACAGCAAGTCTCAGAAGGTAAGGAGCACCATTTGAAATGCAAAATTGGCTGTAATCAGAAGCGAACAACATGATGTGTTAGGAGAGCCCCTGATGTGCTTAAAGGGACACTGTCACCCCCTCCAGCCGTTAGAAACTAAAAGAGCCACCTTGTGCAGCAGTAATGCTGCATTCTGACAAGGTGGCTCTTTTAGTTATTGGTGCAGTTAAAGCCAAAATAAAGCGTTTTATAATTTCGCCAAAATACCTGTCTTTAGCCAGGAAGGCAGGGAGGCTGAAAACGCCACACTGCCGTCATTAAAATCTTCGGCGCCGGGCGCCGCCCCCTCCGCACTGTTTTCCAATGAAATCCGGCGCCTGCGCTGTTTAGTACTGGCTGGGGCAGGCGCAGTGAGCTCTGGCTGTCTGACCTCACATGCAGTCTTGCAGACTGCGCCTGTGCGGCCGCCCTGCTTGTGAATCCCAGACCCGCAGTGTGTTATGCATTATGCACAGTGCGGGGCTGGGATTCACAAGCAGGGCGGCTGCACAGGCGCAGTCTGCAAGACTGCATGTGAGGTCAGACGGCCAGAGCTCACTGCGCCTGCCCCAGCCAGTACTAAACAGCGCAGGCACCGGATTTCATTGGAAAACAGCGCGGAGGGGGCGGCGCCCGGCACCGAAGAAGATTTGAGTGACGGCAGTGTGGCGTTTGCAGCAGGGGGGTTAAGACCTGCCTCCAGGGCTAAAGACAGGTATTTTGGCAAAATTATAAAACGCTTTATTTTGGCTTTAACTGCACCAATATCTAAAAGAGCCACCTTGTTAGAATGCAGCATTACTGCTGCACAAGTTGGCTCTTTTAGTTTATAACGGCTGGAGGGGGTGACAGTGTCCCTTTAAACAGTGGAAACTCCCATAATTGACCCCATTTTGGAAACTAGACCACTCAGTGAATTTATATAAATATGTGTTGAATATCTTGAACCTCCAGGTCCTTCACAGAATTTTATAACATTGAGCCAAGAAAATAATTTTTTTTCCCAAAACATGTTGTTTTAGCCCCAAATTTACCATTTTTACAAAGGTAAAAACAGAATATGCACCAAAAAATTTGTTGTGCAATTTTTCCTGAATAAGCCAATATCTCGTATGTGGTGGAAAACTTCTGTTTGGGTGCAAAGCAGGGCTCGGAATGGAAGGAGCACCATTCAAATTTTGGAACACAAAATTGGTTGGAATCAGTAGCAGACGCCATGTCACGTTCGTAGAGCCCCTGTTGTGCCTAAGCAGTGGAGATCCCCACAACTGACCCTATTTTAGAAACTATCAGGAGTTTAGTGAGAATTTTGAACCCACAGGTACGACACACAATTTTATAACATTAGGTCGTCATATAGAAATATTTACATTTTTTCACAAAAATATTGTTTTAGTCCCAATTGTTTCACTTTTGCAAGAGATAACATGAAAAAAGGACCACTCAGTTTGTGATTGTCATGATATGTACTTTTACCCTGCCATTTGATGTATGTAACTGTTCTCTGGTTTCTATTAGCTGTAATTTATGTATTTTCTTGTGCTGGGAGTTTACCTGTAACAATGTCTCCTTCCCCCAATACTTGCAGCCCTAAGCTATAATGTAATTAAGCTTTGTCAACTAGTGAAGGAATAGCCATTCTTCCTCACAGCAGGTGGCTAATCAAATGTACATACTACCTAGACTACGCGGAGCCCACCAGTCTAGAATCTTCTGATGGACTCAACCATTGAATAGAAGGTGTGACCCCTACCCCCCTTCATGGGCGGATCCCAGGAGCTCAGACAATCCATTCTTATTTTTGAGATCAGATGTGAGTTGATCCTTGAAGGAGGAGTGGGGATTCTTAGCTGAGGCAAGACCCCATGTCCATCTGTGACTGTGGAAGCGAACGGGGCGAGACTTGAGCTGAGGACATATCTCGTCGTTCGTGGGATTGTTTTGGGATCCCTTGGACTCCTGTGGACTATTGTTTTGTTAGCTGGCACAAGGATTATTGGGAGGTGCCCCCGAACCTGTTCCGTTGGACTAATTGTGGACTCTGTAGATCTACCTGCATGTGTTGTTCCAGCGTTCTTGATAATAAATCTGTGGAATCATCCCTTGGCCTGTTGTCCCTTCTTGCTCTGCCGTACACCCCGTCACAAACTGGTGGCAAGCAGTGGGATCAGGGCAGAAGGAATGGAGGACAATGGCCCAACATCGGGAACCAGCACCGCAGAGTACAAGAACTGGACTTTGGGGAGCCTACAATCAAAGGCCCGTGAAGTAGGAGTCCGTTTTAAAGGACTCTCCAAGGAGCAGCTAATTGAGGCTTTGGAAGGAGTTTGCCTGCAAGATGACACTGAGGAAGGATCCTCACAGCAAATGGAGGAAAGACTGCAGCCGGAGGTAAATACCCAAAAAAGTCAGTGGGTTGTGTGGTACGAGGAGGAGTTGGCATTGCTCGGAGAAGAGGCCACCATAGACGATAAGAGAGAGGCCATTCACAGAGCTCAGGAGAGGGAGAGAAAGGCCATTCACAGAGCCGAGGAGAGGGAGGCCATTCACAGAGCCGAGGAGAGGGAGGCCATTCACAGAGCTGAGGACAGAGCTCAGGAGATGGCATTGCTGGAGAGGCAGATCACTTTGGAAGCAGCTAGAAGCTCCAGACAGACTGTAACCCCAGCACCCACCATGAGGGAACTCCCCAGAGTGTCCCGCAAAGACTTCAAACCATTTAATGAGGCTGCAGGGGACATTGAGGGCTTCTTCCAGGACTGAGCATCAGTGTCGATTAATGGAAGTCCCGGACAGGGAGCGAGTCCGACATCTGGTGGGGCTCTTAGAGGGTGGAGCTGCCGAAGCCTATAGAGCTATGGACCCTCGGGGGAACCGTGAGTATGCGGAGATTAAACAAACTATTATAGAACATTATGCTGTGACGCCAGACACTTACAGGACTCAGTTCCGTACTTTAGCCTGTGATGGGGAAGTGTCTTTTAAGATATATGCTCATAGACTCAAACAAATATGTCATCGCTGGCTGGAGGCAGAGGAGTCCTTAACCTGGGAGACCTTCCTCCAGGTTATCCTAAAAGAGCAGTTTTACTTCAAGTGTCCTGCTGAGATCCGGGAATGGGTGCGTGAGAGGAGACCAGCCACAGTGGAAGAAGCTGCATCTCTCGCTGATGAGGCTCTCACCATCAAGCCTCAGTGGAGGGTTCTGTTAGAGGATCGAGAGAGGCCTACCAGCTCCACAACATCGGTGGCCCCCAGTTCTTCTGTCCCCATTGTTCCCTGTTCCTCTAAGCCACCACCTCATGCTGATACCCGTGTAAATGTGCCTCCAGTTGCTTCTCCTGCATTTTCTGGAATACGACGAGGAGAGGAAGTAGCAGAGCGCAGGTGTTATGGTTGTGGGCATCCGGGGCACCTGCAGGCCTCATGCCCAGCCAACCCATGGAGGAGTCGTCCTCAAACCCCTACAGCACCTTTAGGTGGGAGCCGGTCTCCAGGTTCCCTTACCCCTCACCCAAGAGGACGCCTTGGATGGAGTGAGATCCAGCACAGATGCTATCGATGTGGGCAGCCGGGGCATCTGCAAGCCTCCTGCCCAGCTGTTCAAATGAGGATTGATCCTGTACCCAGTCATATTATTAATTATGTACAGCCAAGTGCCATGGAGGAAGACGTGTCACCACTACGTGAGGACTGGCCTAGTGCCTCACCCACCCATGTTGCACCACTAGGAATTTATGGTGTGCGACCTGCAGCTATGACGACTTCTGCTCATCGAGGTAAGCACTTGCAGGAGGTCGTGCTGGATGGACAGAGACTTATTGGATTTTGTGACTCAGGGGCTTTCCTCACACTGGCTGATCCCCAAGTGGTTCGGCCTGAGACAATTCATAGAGGACCTGGGATTGTCATTAAACTGGCTGGTGGGCAATGGAGGACTATTCCCACAGCCACTGTGGATCTGAACTTTGGTTTTGTGGTCAGGTGATGTGTAGTTGGGGTGATGGGTGGTCTGCCTGCAGATGTTCTCCTGGGCAATGATGTGGGAGAGCTACGATGCCAATTCGTGGCTGCATGAAGCCACATGTAAGTTACGCTCTGCCTGTGTGTACTTAACCAGCGACCTGTAGAGGTCCCTAGTACGTACACAAATTGGGAGGGGAAGGGATTGTCATGATATGTACTTTTACCCTGCCATTTGATGTATGTAACTGTTCTCTGGTTTCTATTAGCTGTAATTTATGTATTTTCTTGTGCTGGGAGTTTACCTGTAACAATGTCTCCTTCCCCCAATACTTGCAGCCCTAAGCTATAATGTAATTAAGCTTTGTCAACTAGTGAAGGAATAGCCATTCTTCCTCACAGCAGGTGGCTAGTCAAATGTACATACTACCTAGACTACGCAGAGCCCACCAGTCTAGAATCTTCTGATGGACTCAACCATTGAATAGAAGGTGTGACCCCTACCCCCCTTCATGGGCGGATCCCAGGAGCTCAGACAATCCATTGTTATTTTTGAGATCAGACGTGAGTTGACTTTTGAAGGAGAAGGAGTGGGGATTCTTAGCTGAGGCAAGACCCCATGTCCATCTGGGACTGCGGAAGCGAACGGGGCGAGACTTGAGCTGAGGACATATCTCGTCGTTTGTGAGATTGTTTGGGACCCCTTGGACTCGTGTGGACTATTGCTTTGTTAGCGGGCACAAGGATTATCGGGAGGTGCCCCCGAACCTGTTCTGTTGGACTAATTGTGGACTCTGTAGATCTACCTGCATGTGTTGTTCCAGCGTTCTTGATAATAAATCTGTGGAATCATCCCTTGGCCTGTTGTCCCTTCTTGCTCTGCCGTACACCCCGTCACAGGCACCCACTTTCTTTTGAGTGTGGCAGAATCCCACATGTGATCAATAACCACTATTTGGACAAACGGCAGAGCCTTGATCGGAGGAAACACTATTTTAATTTTGGACCACAAATTTGGCTGAAATAGAATTCTTGACATGGAAAAACAGCAGAAACTCCACAATTGACCCCAGTTTCTAAACTGCACTCCCTAAAGAATTCATGTATGAGTGTACGGCCGGCATCACACTAGCGAGTTTTACGGACGTATGAGCGCATAAACTACGTCCGTGAAATACGCATTACACATGGCCCAATGAATCTCTATGGCCCAGCTCCTATCTGCCGTATATTACGCATCCGTAATATACGGTCTTGTACGGCCGTAGAAAATCGCAGCATGCTGCGTTTGTCACCGTATTGCGCAAAAAAATCGCCAATGAAAGTCTATGGGGGCGAGAAAAATACGGATTCCACACGGACCAGCAGTGTGACTTGCGAGAAATACGCAGCGGTGTTAGTGAAAAGCCGGTAATTCAATTTATTAACCTGGCTTAATGTCACCTTACAATAGCAAGGTGACATTAACCCTTCATTACCCCATATCCCACCGCTACACGGGAGTGGGAAGAGAGTGGCCAAGTGCCAGAATAGGCGCATCTTCCAGATGTGCCTTTTCTGGGGTGGCTGGGGGCAGATGTTTGTAGCCAGGAGGGGCCAATAACCATGGACCCTCTCTAGGCTATTAATATCTGCCCTCAGTCACTGGCTTTACCACTCTGGCGGAGAAAATTGCGCGGGAGCCCACGCCAATTTTTTCCGCGATTTAACCCTTTATTTTACAAGCTACAGCGCCCAAATTTTGCACATACACACTACTAACATTAGTAGTGTGGAATATGCCAAAAAAATGGATATGAGATGGTTTACTGTATGTAAACCATGTCTCATATCATGTCGGGTTTGTGAAGGAGAAATGAAAAGCCGGCAATTGAATTACCGGCTTTTCACATATCTCGCGCTGAATTAAATATAAATACAGTATATATATATATGTGTGTGTCTCAATGGCATATATATATATACCGTATATATATATATATATATATATATACATACTGTATATATGTTTTAACGAACATTTGAGCACATAAATCCATTAGATGTCGGTTTTGCAAGCCTGCGAGAAAATATCGCAGTACGGATGCCATACAGATTACATACGGAGGATGCCATGCGCAAAATACGCTGACACACCCTGCCTACGGAGGACATACGGATGACTATTTTGGGAACATTCCTGCGTATTACGGCCGTAATAAATGGACCGTATTTACATACGCTGAGTGTGACGCCGGCCTAATGAGTATTTTGAGCCCACATTTCATTCAAGGATTTAGTTCAAAATGAGTGTGAAAAAATAAAATGTCATTTTTTTCACAAAAACTGAATTTTTATGAAAATATTTTAATACATAATAGTGAAAAGTGAGGAAATGGAACCCAAAACTTATAGAGCTATCATTCCTGTGCTCAAATGTAACCACATTAATATAGTTAATTAATCATTAATATAGTTTGACTGAAAGATTGTGCCCAAAAGGGATGGGCACCCTGTGTCTTTTTAGGTCATAAATTCAATGTCCCCAGCATCACATTTTCCAGTAAATACAACTATACCGTTGTGACAAGGCATACCGCTGTTATTTCATTAGAGCTGGAGAAAATTACATTGAAATGAAAGGCAACATGATTCAAAATGGAGGAGTGTATCAATGTTGCAAAGCAAAATAGGGTTCACAGGTTATAATAATATCCAGGGCTGCTGACAGTCTTTCTTTTTTTTTTTAAAGGAACTAGTTGCACAACACCTCTATAGCCCAATCAATTGCTGTATGACCGCCATGTGTGCAGAACAACCCATCGTTTTTACAGAATATATAAAGAGGCATTATGCCACAGTACATGTAGACAGTTTTATCAGGTATAACAGGTTTTATAATACCTGATTAAAATAATAAGAAATAACAAAAAATTGACGGGCACTTCCAAATCAGAAAACTGGTGTGCACAGGTGCAAACTAGGAGCAGCCACCTCCAAATATAATAAAGTTGCACTCTCTAGTGCTTAAGCATGTAAATATGTAATATATAAAATATGAATAGCATTACTGCTCTAGATAATAAGAAAAAGTAGAGACGCTTAGCACATAATTTGACGCATTCATGCATGCAACTTTATTTGTTTGTTGTATATGGAGGTGGCTGCTCCTAGTTCGCACCTTTCCACACCAGTTTTCTGATTTGGAAGTGCCAGTCAGTTTTTTGCTATTTGTATATCAGCACTTTGGCCTCCAGCCTGTGTTGGTTTTATTGCAGCAGGTTCCTACCTACCCAGCCTCAGAAAGGTATTCTCACTAGACACGTAGGTTCCCAGGCAGATCTGAGACTACCTTGTAATTGGCTAATGGGCATTCATGAATTGGCCAAATTATGTGCTATGTGTCTCTATTTTTTCTCAATATCTAGAGCAGTACTGCTATTCATATTTCATATATTACATATTTACATGCTTTAGAATTATAGAGTGCAACTTTACTTGTTTGTAAAATAATAAGAAAGACCATTCTTTATAGAACAAGAACAGCTCGTGTACTAGGTATCCTCCATGAAAAACCAGCATGTCTATAACACCAAAAAGTAGTCAAACTGGAGGAAAGAAAAATAAAAAGCAAATTCCCCTTACAGTATTCATCTAGGGGCATAGTGAGCCTTAACGTTTTCATTTTGGGATTTTTCTTATTCTAATTTATAAATTGTCGATGAATAAATAAAAAGTGAATAAAGAGAAAATGGCAGAAGGTGACAAGGGTAAAAACAAAAAAAATAAATGCAGTTATTCTAGAGGTGTCTGGTAGCAATGGAAACATTCCCTAATACAGAGGCAAGGTTTATCAGGACATGTGTCACACTGGAAACTAGTATAGAAAAGTAGGAGACAAAAAAAGCGCAAATAGGGTCTTATCCCCAGGATTGCTTCTAATCAATTATGAGAGAACTGCTCATAGTAAAGTAAAGGCGTGTAGTTTGTCAGCTGCTGCAGATCCACAGGTCGGCGCTGCGACCTCTTTGAGACGTTATAAAAGATGAATGTGGATAAAATCCACGCTGCTGTGACAAATAATGGATCCCGATATAGTTGTAAGGTGTTCGGGTGGTTTATTCAATGCGTTTCGAAGCTCATGGCTTCTTCTTCAGGAAGTTTCCACACAAAGATGTATCTTTGTGTGGAAACTTCCTGAAGAAGAAGCCATGAGCTTCGAAACGCGTTGAATAAACCACCCGAACACCTTACAACTATATCGGATCCATTATTTGTCACAGCAGCGCGGATTTTATCCACATTCATCTATTATAACGTCACACTGGAAACTGGTTTACCTCCTAACTCCATCTTTGTAGCATACCCTGCATCTCTTTTGGAGTCGGCCTTTTTTGGTTGTAGGTGGCACTTGTGAGGGAAAATGCTGACCGGGACAACTCTGCACACCTCACTAGATAATTCTCCCCACACCCTCCCTTGGTCTCCAAATATCAGATGTTTTATTATGTTTTCTTGGAACTTAAGGTAAGATCCTTGGTATCCAGTTTTTCAGTACGATGCAAAAGAATGATATACGGCCACTTGGATTAGGTGTACCACAAGTTTTTTACACCATACGTGAGACTTGCAAACAGTGCAGTAGTGATGAAGCATCTGGTGGGCAAGGTCCACACTACCCATATTTTGAATGTAATCCTGCACACAAACAGGCTTTCGGAGACTAGAACTTGACCCGCATACAGAAATTTGGCGGCATCTGTCAGCATGAATTTATGTTAACATAAGAATGTAAGGAGGTGGCGGGGACCCTCAATTTCCTTCCCTCTCCTGAGCACTGTTCACCTGTGCCACGTGCGGCACTCTGATGTTGTACTACTTTGTGTATTGTAATGTACATGTATTGTTATGTCTTGCATAAGTTAGGGATAGAAAGGAGTGTTAGCAAGGTTTGGCAACAAAGGGGTTAAGTATATGGGAGGAGTTAGGGTGTGACAGTGCAGGGATACAGTGGCTCCAAGCCTGGAGTGCAGTGGGAATGGGCATTAGCTCAACGGGACCGTCTTCGGTGTCTAAGACCAGGACGGGAGCTGATGACGCCTAATGGACTGATGAGACCCGAGTGGTCCGTAGAGACAGCAGGGAAAGCATAACAAATGTTGACCTGCATGAGCTGTACCCCTGGATGTGATGGAAATCTGGCCATTTAGTAAAGTTTAACCATTGGAACAAAGACTGTGACTCTGTGGTGCTTCCTGGGACTAGAATTCCAGCAGACACAGTGAGTACTCATCTCTTCATGTGCAAGGTGCCTGGGTGCTCACTGATTGTTGCTTAATGAACTCGCCCACGATTACCACTCTGTGTCACCTTGTTACAAGGACATCCTTTTTTGTCAAGAAATTTGACAAGCAGCATGTCCTCATTACAGAGCACCTTAATATCACCTGCCTTTATTTTATGGGTCACAAGTGCCTTGTGCAACGATCTTTGATTCCGGCATATGGTGCCACATGCCACTGATTTCATGGCAGACACCTGAACAGGGGTATAATAGTTATGTATGCACAAGTTGTATCCCTAATCTAAAAGGGGATGAACCAGATCCCAGACAATTTTCCTAGCTATATTTACTGAGGGGGGAGGTCTTTCGGGAGGAACAATTTTGGTGTCTTTCCCCTCATACACCCTGAATTTGTCTGTGTAGCCACCTGACTAATTTTCACACAATTTATATATTTTCAGTCCGTATCAGGACCTTTTAGTTGGCAAATACTGCGTGAAATGCAGTCCTGTTCTTTTGCCTGCATACCTGCATTTGTCCTGCCCTCAAAAACCTTGTCCATGAAAAGCTTACTTAAATAAAGGACTTAGGTTTTTATGACACGGTAAACGAAGTGTTGCTGCTTTTTTCTCTATTTTGGATTGCTGCGAGAAATGCAGCCTGCCCTTCAAAAACACCACAGACTTGTACACACAGATATTTTTTCAGGGGTATACATACAGTATGTGTGGAAAAATATATAATTCAAATAATTTATTAGAGGCTTGACCTTGTAAAGTCGGTCCTGGCTGGGGTCATTGGGAGGGGGGGGCAATTTGAGTTTTCTGCGAAGTGTAGAAATTGCAGGATACTCTTAAAGCATTGTCGAGTCATTACTTCGCTATACAGGGGTGTCACATAAACAGGTCTCCAGTCACTACTTTTGGAGTAGTAGGATGTGGGGTTGCCGCCAATGAAATGCGCAGCATACAAATTGGTCTTCTCAACCATTGAATTTAATTGTTCTTCAGAGAAGAAATTTTTTTAAAAATCTTTCTCCCTAAACTCTGAAGTGTCCACATGTATGCCCATGGCAGAAATAAATTCTGACATGCACGGAGTGTAGAATTCTCTGGGCACTCAATCAATTACAGTGACACTAACGCTAGACTGAGCATGTTCTCGTCCGCTGCGCTGTTGCCAAGACTCGTCATCACTAGAACTAGTGGACAAAGATGACATCAGTAAAAACTGCTTGTCTGTCTCCCTCACACTTTGTGTCTGAACAGATCATGGCGTAAGCCTCATCTGCTCCTACTCATCATTATTGGCACCCATGAAATTTGCATAATGTGGAATATCTCCAGAAAAAAATTAATCAAGTGAAAGTTTTTTGTATAGACCACTCTTCTTAAATACAAAAGAGCAAATGATAAACAATAATTTAAAACAAAAAACAATGGAAGAGAAAAAAAAAAAAAAAAAAAAAGCTTGCTGTGACACTGGTATTAGCACCCTTTACATTAAATTAGTATGGAAACACATTTTGACTTGCCTGTGGTAAATCACAAATGAGAATCAACTGTGATTGTCAGTGACCATGTGACATGAATTAGCCAATGAATGATGACTTAAGTGTTTTAAAAAGCCACATGGTAGGCCCTGTTCATTTGTCACAATGGTGAAGACAAAGGAGCTGTCTGATGACATCAGAACTGCTATTATTAACAAACCCAAGACTTCCAAAGGGCATAAGTGTTATGATCTGGTGGCCCAGGAGTAGCATTGGACGTACTCTGGAGAAGGTGGTATCTATACTGACCGCGGACCCTGAACTTAACACCGTAACTAGAAGTAGCCGTGGGATGTACCTACTGATCCTAGACACCTCGACACAGCCGGAGGACTAATTAACCCTATAGATAGAAAAGGGAAAACTATCTCGCCTCAGAGAAAATTCCCAAAGGATAGGCAGCCCCCCACAAATATTGACTGTGAGAGGAGAGGAAAAAACATACACAGGCTGAAAACAGGATTTAGCAAAGGAGGCCAATCTAGCTAAATAGGAAAGATAGGACAGAGAACTATGCGGTCAGTATTAAAATACTAGGAAATATCCACCACAGAAAATACAAAAAACTCCACATCTAACTAAAGATATGGAGGGTATATCTGCCTCTCCAGAGATTCCAGCTTGACTGCATAAATCCTTACACAGATTAAGCTGGACAAGAAAAAACATGAAATGCACTGAACAATGAGGCCCACAACATGTGGGCTGCAAAACAAGCAGAACTTATCTTGGTGAAAAGACCAGGAAGCAGGAGAAACCATGAAGGGATGAGAATCCTCCAGAATACAATGGACAACTGGCACTGACTAAAGGGTGAGGCCAGACTAAATAGCCCAGTCCAGAGTGGACACACCTGATAACTGCTGTGAAGGACAGACAGCAGCGCTACCACTTATAACCACCGGAGGGAGCCCAAGAACAGAATTCACAACACATAAGGCCATCTCGAAAGGTCTTGTTATCCCAGTTCCAACAGTGCGCAATGTTATTAAGACACTTGCCAAGCATGGTACTGTCAATAACCACTCTGGACATAGGGGAAAGAGGATTTACAATAGATGTCTTCGAAGGTTGGTGCAAATGGTGGAAAAAACACCATGACAAACATCCAAACACCTGAAGGTCAACCTGGAGCAGTCTGGGGTCATGATTTCAACAACTGCCATACGCCGCACCCTAAACCATGCACAGCTTTATGGTGGAAGGCCAAGGAAGAAGCCATTGCTGAAGAAAATACATGAAAAGGAACAACTGATCTTTGCTAAAGAGTACCTTGACAAACCACAATCCTTCTGGAAAAATGTCCTGTGGACAGATGAAAGAAAAATAGAGCTTTTTGCCAATGCAAAGCAACAGTTTGTTTAAAGACGGTGCAATGAAACTAGTAAGGAAAATAACACCCTACCAAAAGTTAAGCATGGTGGAGGATACATAATGCTGTAGGGTTGCTTTGCTGCATCTGGAACTGGAGGACTTCACCGTATCATATGAAACATGAAATCAGAGAATTATCAAGAGATTTTAGAGCGATATGTCCTACCCAACATAAGAAAACTTGGTTTGAGTTCAAAAATCATGGGTCCTCCACAAAGACAATGACCCATAGCACACATCCAAAAGTACAAAGGAAGGGTTGAAAAATAAATAAAACAGACTGTTTTAAAATGACCAGCAATGAGTCCTAACCTCAATCCCATTGGAAGTCTTTGGGGTGAGCTGAAATCTGTCATAAAGAGTTCAGCATTGGAATATGTTCATTTGAAAAAACACTCATTACACTTGAGTGTTTTTTCAATGAACATATAAGTGTTTTTTTCAATGAACATATAAGTGTTTTTCTCTACCGTGATGCTGTCACGGATTGATTATTATGACTCTGCTAGTTATGCTGAACTCTTTATTTGAATTACTATACTAGTGTGCATTTTGGGTGATATAATTTGCATCCATCACATTTGTAAATAAGGCACTAATCACTTTAATATATCAGAGTGTTCAAAAAGGTTATACCTAGTGATGAGCGAATATACTCATTAAGAACGCCAAATGTATAGATATTTTGCGCTGGTATACCCTATAATCATAAACTCAGATGAGTGTATAGTCAATTAGCTCAATAGTACACTGTATTAAAATCGTAGGCCTCCTGTGTGAAGGAACAGTTAAGACGCTACAGCCCGCAGCTTAATCATGCAACCTGGATAAAGAGTCAATACCTTAAGAGTAGAGCTGCATCATTTGTCCATTACTGTAGTACATCGGAGTTCCTGAGTGATGTAGATGAAATCTTTGCCAGAGTATCTGTATCGGAGAGCTGCCCCGGCCGGTGGCAGCTACTCCGTGCACCGAGTTTCAGCCAGGGGCGGGAACACTCCGTCTGGGGCCGGCAGCGCCGCACAGTGCGAGTAATGTGAGCGGCGCATCTAGGACCTGTGTGACGCAGTGAAACAGGTGACCGCCCCACGTGACTGCAACGTTCGGTACGGATCGCGGTAAGGACCAACACAGCCTACGCGTTTCGAAAACAACTGTTTTCTTCCTCAGGGCTGGTCCTTGCCCGACTTAGGGGTCCTTATATAGCATCCGCGATCCTCACTATTAGTAAAAACCAAACAGTTCCACTCCGCAATTGAGTCCTCTGGGAATTAGCGTATCTAGTAAAAAAATCCATTTGCTCTCAGTCCTAGACATGGATTTTATATAGTCGCCACCTCTCCAATGTGGATGTATAATTTCAATACCGGAGATCTCCATTGTTTGAACCCTTCCACCATGTACTTCTATAAAGTGCTTGGAAAGTGGGTGGCCTGTAAACTTCTTCTTTATGTTGCGCATGTGTTCGTTAATTTTAATTTTCAAAGATCTTTTTGTACGCCCCACGTACAACTTTTTGCATGGGCATTTGATCATATAAATTACTCCTGTTGTTGAACACGTGATAAAGTCTCTTATTTTGAAGTTCAACTCCCCTTTCTCTATACTGGTGATCTTATGTGTGTTAGTATGTTTACACACATTGCACCTGCGACATGGAAAGAAGCCTTTTAGTGAATTCTGAAAATAGGAATGATTGGTAAGAAGTGGTCTGTTCTGAATAGTGGGGGCGACCATATTTCCCAAATTCTGGGCCTTCTTGTATACAAATCTGGGCCGGGTCGGTATTTGATCCCCAATCACCTTGTCATCCTTCAATAGATGCCAATATTTATTTACTATTTTGCGTAGTAAATGTGAGTTGGTATTATATTGGGTGATTATGGGGATGCATTCATTATTTGCTTTCTGCTTTCCACTGGGATTAATCAAATCCTGACGTGGTTTTGTCAGGGCGTTATCTCTAGATATTCCCAGAGCATCCTGCCTGTACCCTTTTTGTAAAAATTTTTTTGTCATTATTTCAGCTTCCCTATTGAAGTCCTCATTTCGTGAACAATTCCGATGGATTCTCATGAATTGACTTTTAGGAATGTTCAGTAACCAGACTGGGAGGTGGCAGCTATCCAGAGGGATGAAACTATTGGTGTCTGTAGGCTTATAAAAAGTCCTCGTCTGAATGGCACTGTTTTCAATAAAAATTTGTAAATCTAAAAAATTGATGACATTCGTACTGATGTTAGGTGTGAATTTTAAAAAGAACTCGTTTTTATTTAAATCATTTAAAAAATTATTTTTAAAATTCACACCTAACATCAGTACGAATGTCATCAATTTTTTAGATTTACAAATTTTTATTGAAAACAGTGCCATTCAGACGAGGACTTTTTATAAGCCTACAGACACCAATAGTTTCATCCCTCTGGATAGCTGCCACCTCCCAGTCTGGTTACTGAACATTCCTAAAAGTCAATTCATGAGAATCCATCGGAATTGTTCAAGAAATGAGGACTTCAATAGGGAAGCTGAAATAATGACAAAAAATTTTTTACAAAAAGGGTACAGGCAGGATGCTCTGGGAATATCTAGAGACTAGATGGCAGCCCGATTCTAAAGAATCGGGAGTCTAGAATCCATATATACTTTATTTATTCAAATGTAAGAATAATACAATTAATAAATAATAGTAAGAAAGAACAAAAAATGGCTGCACTCACCAGCTCTTGACAATTCTTGACAGTACGGCACATTTCTGATTGGTCGCTCGCGGCAGGCGGCAACCAATCAGAAAGGTGCCGCGCACCACGAAGGCATATATCTTTGTCCACCCTGAGCGGGTGTAGGACGCTGGTGACGTCACTTATCTCTGGACATTATCTCCGGACAAAGCCACGGAAGTTGGCACAAATTGCCGGAAGTAGTATTCTAGGCAATTATATATTAGATTTTAATGTTATCAGTGTTTACCTTTGAACGTTTATATTGTATTGTCCTGTCACCAGCCATGTGTACGATTATCGGCCGAAAGCCTCTCTGGAACCAATAATCACCCCATGTAAAGGTATCTTTATAAGTTAAAGATTCAGAATACTATGACTTTTATCATATCCTGAACAGTCAAGTTTTTGATGAACCGTTAAGGTTTTCTGGTTGAAGTAAAAAAAACTCTGAGTGTTTACAGTTTGAAACCATAAAATGTTGAAAAATTATGTCATTCTTGAGTATATCACTCAATGGTGCTCATAAACGTGTCAAATTTGATCTATAATATACTTTAATATATGTTACTTTAATCTTTAATATACTTAAGAACAGGGCCCCAGACATCACACAGGGGGTCTGAAACACCGCACAGTGGTCCAAAATATCGCTGTGCTCTGCCTGGGGCCCCATATGCTGCCTGGGGCCCCTGTGCTCTGCCTGAGGCCCCATATGCTGCCTGGGGCCCCTGTGCTCTGCCTGGGGCCCCTGTGCTCTGCCTGGGGCCCCATGTTCTGCCTGGGGCCCCTGTGCTCTGCCTGGGGCCACTGTGCTCTGCCTGGGGCCCCATAAACTGCCTGGGGCCCCTGTGCTCTGCCTGGGGCCCCATAAACTGCCTGGGGCCCCTGTGCTCTACCTGGGACCACTGTGCTCTGCCTGGGGCCCCATATGCTGCCTGGGGCCCCTGTGCTCTGCCTGGGGCCCCTGTGCTCTGCCTGGGGCCCCTGTGCTCTGCCTGGGGCCCCATGTTCTGCCTGGGGCCACTGTGCTCTTCCTGGGGCCCCATAGGCTGCCTGGGGCCCCTGTGCTCTGCCTGGGACCACTGTGCTCTGCCTGGGGCCCCATATGCTGCCTGGGGCGCCTGTGCTCTGCCTGAGGCCACTGTGCTCTGCCTGGGGCCCCATATGCTGCCTGGGGCCCCTGTGCTCTGCCTGGGGCCCCATATGCTGCCTGGGGCCCCTGTGCTCTGCCTGGGGCCCCTGTGCTCTGCCTGGGGCCCCATGTTCTGCCTGGGGCCACTGTGCTCTTCCTGGGGCCCCATAGGCTGCCTGGGGCCCCTGTGCTCTGCCTGGGACCACTGTGCTCTGCCTGGGGCCCCATATGCTGCCTGGGGCCCCTGTGCTCTGCCTGGGGCCACTGTGCTCTGCCTGGGGCCCCATAGGCTGCCTGGGGCCCCTGTGCTCTGCCTGGGACCACTGTGCTCTGCCTGGGGCCCCATATGCTGCCTGGGGCCCCTGTGCTCTGCCTGGGGCCCCTGTGCTCTGCCTGGGTGTAGGACACTGGTGACGTCACTTATCTCCGGACATTAGCTCCGGACATTAGCTCCGGACATTAGCTCCGGACATTAGCTCCGGACAAAGCCACGGAAGTTGGCACAAATTGCAGGAAGTAGTATTCTAGGCAATTATATATTAGATAACGCCCTGACAAAACCACGTCAGGATTTGATTAATCCCAGTGGAAAGCAGAAAGCAAATAATGAATGCATCCCCATAATCACCCAATATAATACCAACTCACATTTACTACGCAAAATAGTAAATAAATATTGGCATCTATTGAAGGATGACAAGGTGATTGGGGATCAAATATCGACCCGGCCCAGATTTGTATACAAGAAGGCCCAGAATTTGGGAAATATGGTCGCCCCCACTATTCAGAACAGACCACTTCTTACCAATCATTCCTATTTTCAGAATTCACTGAAAGGCTTCTTTCCATGTCGCAGGTGCAATGTGTGTAAACATACTAACACACATAAGATCACCAGTATAGAGAAAGGGGAGTTGAACTTCAAAATAAGAGACTTTATCACGTGTTCAACAACAGGAGTAATTTATATGATCAAATGCCCATGCAAAAAGTTGTACGTGGGGCGTACAAAAAGATCTTTGAAAATTAGAATTAACGAACACATGCTGTTGTGAACTCTATTTTTAGGCTCCCTCTAGTGGTCACAAGCGGTACTGTGTAGTGTTGTCTTTCTGCAGGTTGGCTGCATCAGCTGGTTCGTTATCCTTGGTTGGTTTCCTATTTAACTCACCTGGATACTCAGTTCCTTGCCTGCTACCAATGTATTCAGTGCTCTTCAGATTCCTTGTGATTACCTTGCTCCCAGCCTCTCCAAGACAAGCCAAGTTTTTGTTCGTTCATTTTTTGATTATCAGCATTCATCATGTTTCTTGTCCAGCTTGCTAAGATGTGATCTCCTCGCTTGCTGGTTGCTCTAGGGGACTGAGTTTCTCCCCCCACACCGTTAGTTGGTGCGGGGGTTCTTGTAATCTCAGTGTGGATATTTTGTAAGGGTTTTTTACTGACCACACAGACCCCTTTACTATTTTCTGCTATCTAGTATTAATGGGCCTCATTTGCTGAATCTGTTTTCACACCTGTGTATGTGCCTTCCTCTTACCTCACCGTTATTATTTGTTGGGGGCTTCTTTATCTTTGGGGATTATTTCTCTGGAGGCAAGAGAGGTCTTTCTTTCTCTCTAGGGGTAGTTAGTTCCTCAGGCTGGCTCGAGACATCTAGGATTTTTAGGCACGTTCACCGGCTACTTCTAGTGTGTTTGGATAGGTTCAGATTTGCGGTCAGTCCAGTTTGCCACCTCCTTAGAGCTTGTCCTATGTTTGTTACTTAGCTGGAGTAATTCGTGATCCTCAACCACTAAGGATCATAACAGTATAGCAGGCCCTCAAAAAAGTGTTTAATGCATCGCAGAAGTGGGATAAAAAGAAGACCTGAGTACATTTTTTTTTTTTTTTCCTCCCACTTTTCCTTTGCTGCAGTCTGTTTAGCTTCTTTCATCCCCTTGAACTCTGGGTGGTTTTGAGCTCAGCTGCAGACATGAATATTCAGACTCTGACTTCTAGTGGGGATCATCTTACTGCACGGGTGCAAAGTATTCAGGATTTTGTTATTCATAGCCCTATGTCAGAACCAAAGATACCCATTCCTGAGTTGTTTTCTGGAGATAGATCTAGGTTTCAGAATTTTAAGAATAATTGTAAGTTATTTCTGTCTCTGAGACCTCGTTCCTCTGGTGATTCCGCTCAGCAAGTTAAAATTGTTATCTCCTTGTTGCGTGGCGACCCTCAGGATTGGGCCTTCTCTCTGGCGCCAGGAGATCCTGCATTGCTTAATGTAGATGCATTTTTTCTGGCTCTTGGACTGCTTTATGAGGAGCCTAATCTTGAGAATCAGGCAGAAAAAGCGTTGCTGGCTATCTCTCAAGGTCTGGATGAAGCAGAGGTGTATTGTCAAAAATTTCGGAAATGGTCGGTGCTTACTCAATGGAATGAGTGTGCCCTGGCTGCAAATTTCAGAGAAGGTCTTTCTGAGGCCGTTAAGAATGTTATGGTGGGGTTTCCCACCCCTACAAGTCTGAGTGATTCTATGGCTTTAGCCATTCAGGTTGATCGGCGTTTGCGGGAGCGCAAATCTGCTCATCCTTTGGCGGTATTTTCTGAACAGAGACCTGAGTCTATGCAATGTGACCGAACTCTGACCAGAATTGAGCGACAAAGTCATAGACGTCAAAATGGGTTGTGCTTTTACTGTGGTGATTCTACTCATGTTATCTCAGCATGCTCTAAACGTTTAAAAAAAATCGCTAAACCTGTCACCATTGGTACGATACAGCCTAAATTTATTTTGTCTGTTACTTTGATTTGTTCTTTGTCGTCCTACCCGGTTATGGCTTTTGTGGATTCGGGTGCTGCCCTGAATCTGATGGATTTGTCGTTTGCCAGGCGCTGTGGTTTTGTCCTGGAGCCTTTGGAATTTCCTATTCCTCTGAGGGGAATTGATGCTACGCCATTGGCTGAGAATAAGCCTCAGTATTGGACGCAAATGACCATGTGCATGACTCCCGTACATCAGGAGGTGATTCGCTTTCTAGTTCTGCATAATTTGCATGATGTTGTCGTTTTGGGTCTGCCATGGCTGCAGGCTCATAATCCAGTTTTAGATTGGAAAGCTATGTCTGTGTCAAGTTGGGGTTGTCAGGGAATTCATGGCGATACTCCGTTGGTGTCTATTGCTTCTTCCACTCCTTCTGAGGTCCCTGAGTTTTTGTCTGACTACCAGGATGTATTTGATGAGCCCAGGTCCAGTGCCCTGCCCCCTCATAGGGATTGTGACTGTGCTATAAATTTAATTCCTGGTAGTAAATTCCCTAAGGGATGACTTTTTAATTTGTCCATACCAGAGCATGCCGCGATGCGGAGTTATATAAAGGAGTCTTTGGAGAAGGGACATATTCGCCCATCCTCTTCCCCTCTTGGTGCAGGATTTTTTTTTGTGGCCAAGAAGGACGGTTCTTTGAGACCTTGTATAGATTATCGTCTTCTGAATAAAATCACAGTCAAATTTCAGTATCCTTTGCCACTATTGTCTGATTTGTTTGCTCGGATTAAGGGGGCCAGTTGGTTCACTAAGATAGATCTCCGTGGTGCGTATAACCTTGTGCGCATTAAGCAGGGAGATGAATGGAAAACAGCATTTAATATGCCCGAAGGCCATTTTGAGTACTTAGTGATGCCTTTTGGACTCTCTAATGCTCCTTCTGTGTTTCAGTCCTTCATGCATGACATCTTCCGAGAATATCTGGATAAATTTATGATTGTTTATCTGGATGACATTTTGGTCTTTTCTGATGATTGGGAGTCCCATGTGAAGCAGGTCAGGATGGTGTTTCAGGTCCTGCGTGCTAATGCTTTATTTGTGAAGGGCTCAAAATGCCTCTTCGGAGTACAGAAGGTCTCCTTTTTGGGTTTTATTTTTTCTCCTTCTACTGTGGAGATGGACCCAGTCAAGGTCCAGGCTATTCATGACTGGACTCAGCCTACGTCTGTTAAGAGTCTTCAGAAGTTCTTGGGTTTTGCTAATTTTTACCGTCGTTTCATCGCTAATTTTTCTAGCGTGGTTAAACCTTTGACGGATTTCACCAAGAAGGGTTCTGATATGACTAATTGGTCTCCTGCGGCCGTGGAGGCCTTTCGGGAACTGAAGCACCGGTTTTCTTCAGCTCCAGTCTTATGTCAACCAGATGTCTCTCTCCCCTTCCAGGTCAAGGTTGATGCTTCTGAGATTGGAGCAGGGGCTGTTTTGTCGCAGAGAAGCTCTGATGGCTCTGTGATGAAGCCATGTGCTTTCTTTTCAAGAAAGTTTTCGCCTGCCGAGCGGAATTATGATGTTGGTAATCGGGAGTTGTTGGCTATGAAGTGGGCATTTGAGGAGTGGCGACATTGGCTCGAAGGAGCTAAACATCGTGTGGTGGTCTTGACTGATCACAAAACTCTGATTTACCTTGAATCTGCCAAGCGCCTGAATCCTAGACAGGCTCGTTGGTCGCTGTTTTTCTCCCGTTTCAACTTTGTGGTCTCATACCTTGCCTGGTTCGAAGAACGTGAAGGCTGATGCACTTTCTAGGAGTTTTGTGCCTGACTCTCCGGGAGTTTCTGAGCCGGCTGGTATTCTCAGAGAGGCAGTGATTTTGTCTGCCATTTCCCCAGATTTGCGACGAGTGCTGCAGAAATTTCAGGTGGATAGACCTGACCGTTGTCCACCAGAGAGACTGTTTGTCCCGGATAGATGGACCACCAGAGTTATTTCCGAGGTTCATTCTTCGGTGTTGGCGGGTCATCCTGGGATGTTTGGTACCAGAGATTTGGTGGCTAGGTCCTTCTGGTGGCCTTCCTTGTCGCGGGATGTGCGTTCCTTTGTGCAGTCTTGTGGGATTTGTGCTCGGGCTAAGCCTTGCTGTTCTCGTGCCAGCGGTTTGCTTTTGCCTTTGCCTGTCCCGAAAAGGCCTTGGATGCACATTTCCATGGATTTTATTTCGGATCTTCCAGTATCTCAGAAAATGTCTGTCATCTGGGTGGTGTGTGATCGTTTTTCCAAGATGGTCCATTTGGTGCCCTTGCCTAAGTTGCCTTCCTCCTCCGATTTGGTTCCTCTGTTTTTTCAGAATGTGGTTTGCTTGCACGGCATTCCTGAAAATATTGTGTCTGATAGAGGATCCCAGTTTGTGTCCAGGTTTTGGCGGACTTTTTGTGCTAAGATGGGCATTGATTTATCTTTTTCGTCGGCCTTCCATCCTCAGACTAATGGCCAAACTGAGCGAACTAATCAGACGTTGGAAACTTATTTGAGATGTTTTGTTTCTGCTGATCAGGATGATTGGGTGACTTTTTTGCCATTGGCCGAGTTTGCCCTTAATAATCGGGCTAGTTCTGCTACTTTGGTTTCGCCTTTTTTCTGCAATTCTGGTTTCCATCCTCGTTTTTCCTCGGGTCAGGTTGAGTCTTCTGACTGTCCTGGGGTGGATTCTGTGGTGGATAGGTTGCAGCAGATTTGGAAGCATGTGGTGGACAATTTGAGGTTGTCACAGGAGAAGGCTCAGCGCTTTGCCAACCGCCGCCGCGGTGTGGGTCCCCGACTTCGTGTTGGGGATTTGGTGTGGCTGTCTTCTCGGTATGTTCCTATGAAGGTCTCCTCTCCTAAATTCAAGCCTCGCTTCATCGGTCCTTATAAGATCTTGGAAATCCTTAACCCGGTGTCTTTTCATTTGGATCTCCCAGCATCGTTTGCCATTCATAATGTGTTCCATAGGTCTTTGTTGCAGAGGTATGTGGTACCTGTGGTTCATAGTTACATAGTTACATAGTTATTAAGGTTGAAGGAAGACTGTAAGTCCATCTAGTTCAACCCATAGCCTAACCTAACATGCCCTAACATGTTGATCCAGGGGAAGGCAAAAAAAACCCATGTGGCAAAGAGTAACTCCACCATGGGGAAAAAAATTCCTTCCCGACTCCACATACGGCAATCAGACTAGTTCCCTGGATCAACGCCTTATCAAGGAATCTAGTGTATATACCCTGTAACATTATATAATCCTTCTGTTGAGCCTCCTGCTCCGGTGCTGGTCGAGGGAGAATTGGAGTACGTGGTGGAGAAGATTTTGGATTCTCGTATCTCTAGACGGAGGCTTCAGTATTTGGTGAAGTTGAAGGGCTATGGTCAGGAGGATAATTCCTGGGTTGTCGCCTCTGATGTTCATGCGGCCGATTTGGTTCGTGCCTTCCACGCGGCTCATCCTGATCGCCCTGGGGGTCTTGATGAGGGTTCGGTGACCCCTCCTCAAGGGGGAAGTACTGTTGTGAACTCTATTTTTAGGCTCCCTCTAGGGGTCACAAGCGGTACTGTGTAGTGTTGTCTTTCTGCAGGTTGGCTGCATCAGCTGGTTCGTTATCCTTGGTTGGTTTCCTATTTAACTCACCTGGATACTCAGTTCCTTGCCTGCTACCAATGTATTCAGTGCTCTTCAGATTCCTTGTGATTACCTTGCTCCCAGCCTCTCCAAGACAAGCTAAGTTTTTGTTCGTTCATTTTTTGATTATCAGCATTCATCATGTTTCTTGTCCAGCTTGCTAAGATGTGATCTCCTCGCTTGCTGGTTGCTCTAGGGGACTGAGTTTCTCCCCCCACACCGTTAGTTGGTGCGGGGGTTCTTGTAATCTCAGTGTGGATATTTTGTAAGGGTTTTTTACTGACCGCACAGACCCCTTTACTATTTTCTGCTATCTAGTATTAGTGGGCCTCATTTGCTGAATCTGTTTTCACCCCTGTGTATGTGCCTTCCTCTTACCTCACCGTTATTATTTGTTGGGGGCTTCTATATCTTTGGAGATTATTTCTCTGGAGGCAAGAGAGGTCTTTCTTTCTCTCTAGGGGTAGTTAGTTCCTCAGGCTGGCTCAAGACGTCTAGGATTTTTAGGCACGTTCACCGGCTACTTCTAGTGTGTTTGGATAGGTTCAGATTTGCGGTCAGTCCAGTTTGCCACCTCCCTAGAGTTTGTCCTATGTTTGTTACTTAGCTGGAGTAATTCGTGATCCTCAACCACTAAGGATCATAACAACATGCGCAACATAAAGAAGAAGTTTACAGGCCACCCACTTTCCAAGCACTTTATAGAAGTACATGGTGGAAGGGTTCAAACAATGGAGATCTCCGGTATTGAAATTGTACATCCACACTGGAGAGGTGGCGACTATATAAAATCCATGTCTAGGACTGAGAGCAAATGGATTTTTTTACTAGATACGCTAATTCCCAGAGGACTCAATTGCGGAGTGGAACTGTTTGGTTTTTACTAATAGTGAGGATCGCGGATGCTATATAAGGACCCCTAAGTCGGGCAAGGACCAGCCCTGAGGAAGAAAACAGTTGTTTTCGAAACGCGTAGGCTGTGTTGGTCCTTACCACGATCCGTACCGAACGTTGCAGTCACGTGGGGCGGTCACCTGTTTCACTGCGTCACACAGGTCCTAGACGCGCCGCTCACATTACTCGCACTGTGCGGCGCTGCCGGCCCCAGACGGAGTGTTCCCGCCCCTGGCTGAAACTCGGTGCACGGAGTAGCTGCCACCGGCCGAGGCAGCTCTCCGATACAGATACTCTGGCAAAGATTTCATCTACATCACTCAGGAACTCCGATGTACTACAGTAATGGACAAATGATGCAGCTCTACTCTTAAGGTATTGACTCTTTATCCAGGTTGCGTGATTAAGCTGCGGGCTGTAGCGTCTTAACTGTTCCTTCACACAGGAGGCCTACGATTTTAATACAGTGTACTATTGAGCTAATTGACTATACACTCATCTGAGTTTATGATTATAGGGTATACCAGCGCAAAATATCTATACATTTGGCGTTCTTTATTTGTTTTTGACAGTTTTTTTGTGGTGACTGTACTTATTTCACTGCAGGTATTGCATACCCCGCACCTAAAATCAGCGCCACTTTCATTTTCTATCCTTGAATATACTCATTGCTCGGGTTTTCCAGAGCACTCTCGGGTGGTCTCCGAGTATTTATGACTACTTGGAGATTTAGTTTTCATCACCACAGCTGAATGATTTACATCTGTTAGCCAGCCTGAGTACATGTGGGGGTTGCCTGGTTGCCAGGGAATCCCCACATGTATTCAAGCTGGCTAACAGATGTAAATTATTCAGTTGCGGCAATGAAAACTAAATCTCCGAGCACTAAAAAATACTCGGAGACCACTCGAGCGTGCTCGGGAAAACCAGAGCAACGAGTATATTCACTCATCACTAGTTACAACGTTGTGCACTTTCTATTATAGTCTGAGTGCAACAAGTCTTTTTTTTCTAATAAGCATTTAAATGGTTGTCCTATCATGGTGTTGTCACAAATTGTGTTTTAAGACTGTGCAGATTATATTGAACTTTCTATGTGAATTACCCTACTACTGTTTACCTTGGGTGACATATGTTCACCCTTTACTTCTGTAAATAAGGTATTAAGAATTTTTATATACCACAGTGCTATGAAAGGTAGTGATGAGCGAGCATGCTCGTCACTACTCGATACTCGCCCGAGCATCTCACTGCTCGAGATGCTTTGAGCTAGCCGAGTATTTCTGGGGTTGCTCAGCAGGAGCTCGGGTCCCTGCCCTGCAAGTTTGGCACTCTTTAGAGAGCCAATGAACATGCATGGATTGTCTGCCACACACTGTAATTCTGCAGCCATGTTGGTTGTGGCATTACAGTGATTGGCTGGCTGCACAGCGTCATCAGGTCTATATCAGACTTAGCACCGCCATGATCGTCACAGTCTATTCCGCAATCAGGCAGTGTAGGGAGAGTTGCTGCTGAGCTAGTGAGAGATTTGCTTGTGTCTGTTAGTGTAGGTATACCACAATATATTAGACACATATCCATCTCAACTAACAATCATTCTGAGGACTAATCCAGCTGCAGAGATTTAAGTGCTAGGCAGGCTGGCAGTGTATGTGGCAGACTGCAGTGCATATAACAAGAGGGTCCATTCCAGTTCTGTCTGCTGCTGCTTTGACAGATATTTCTGTTATGATCTGGTGACCTTGGAGCCGCATGAAACTTTCTCTGGAGTCGGTGGATCCTGTACTGACCGCAAATCCTGAACTAACACCGCAACTAGAAGTAGCCGTGGGGTGTGCCTAACATACCCTAGACACCTCGACACAGCCGGAGGACTAAATACCCCTATAGATGGAAATAGGAATGCTACCTTGCCTCAGAGCAGACCCCCAAAGGATAGGCAGCCCCCCACGAATAATGACTGTGAGTAGGAGAAGAATAGACACACGCAGGAAGAAAACAGGATTTAGCAAAAGAGGCCACTCTAGCTAAATAGGAAAGGATAGGACAGATTACTAGGCGGTCAGTATTAAAACCCTTCCAAAAATATCCACAGCAGATAATATAAAAAGTTCCACAATCTAACTAAAGACATGGAATGTATATCTGCCACTCCAGAGAATCCAACAAGACTGAGAAAATACTGACACAATCTAAGCTGGACAAGAAAACACAAAGAACAGCACCGAATTGTGAAGCACACAGCATGTGTGCCACAGGAAAAAAAAAAACAGACACTTATCTTTGCTGATTTGGCAGAAAGGCAGGAGGAACCAAGCAGAGGTCCAACACCTCCCAACAACAATTGACAACTGGCAAGGACTAATGAATCCTGCACGCCTAAATACCCCAGTCAGAACTGCAATCAGCAGATACACCTGACCAGGACTGCAACTCAGGGGCAACTGCATTACCACCTACAACCACCGGAGGGAGCCCAAAAGCAGAATTCACAACATATTTCTAGACATAGCCCCAGGTATCCAGTGGCCAGGAATAATTTTTTATGCGGACTCCCATGACAGCACTACGAGAGAGGGGATCCGCCCTTCAGGAACAGGAAACCTACAGATACAAAAAGGGCGGCACCTCTCCCACGTATCAGTTGATTTCCTGTTCCTGGAGGGACAGGATCCTACAGATGAATTCTGATGGATCCAGGCCAGCCGGCCGAATCAGGTAGCGGGGGGTCTCCTACCTCGGCCAGTGCGGGGGTTCCTGGAGATGCCACGGTGGTCCTAGCTGGGCTGCACATTGGTGGTGTTCACAGCAGGGAGCAGAGTCCGGAGGATTCCTGTCTCCACGGATGCCAGCGCCGGTAAGTATTCCCATTCTCTGTTATGGTCCGGTGGTAGGACCTCAAAACTGACCTGACACATATGACCAGAATATAGGACAAGTTCTGGGGATGTGGCAGCTATACTGACCGCAATTCTGATCCTATCCACACAAACTAAAGGCAGCCGTGGAGCGTTCCTAAAATCCTAGACGCCACGTTCACAGCCTGAGAAACTGACTACCCCTGGAGAAAAAGCAAAGACCTCACTTGCCTCAGAGAAATAACCCCAAAGTTATAGATAGCCCCCACAAATAATAACGGTGAGTTAAGGGGAAAAGACAAACGTAGAAATGAAACAGGTTAAGCAAATGAGGCCCGCTAATACTAGATAGACAGAAAATAGATAGGAGTCTGTGCGGTCAGTACAAAAACTATCAAAAATAAACCACGCAGAGAATGCAAGAACCCCCACACCGACTCACGATGTGAGGGGCGCACTCTGCACCCCAGAACTAACCAGCCAGCAAAAAATCACATAAAAGCAAGCTGGACTGAACTCATAATATACTGAGAAACGTTTTCAAGGAAATAATGAGCAAACAAACTTAGCTTCTCCAGCAGGAGACTGGTCACAAGGAATATTCAGGAGAACTCAGAAACAGGACTGAATACACCGACAGCAGGCAACAAGTGAAGGTCCAGGTGGAATTAAATAGGGACCAGTCATAGCAGGAAATGAGGCAACTGAGCCCTGCTACAGACCCGCAGTATCGCTAAAGGCCACCAGAGGGAGCCCAGACGGAATTCACAACAGTACCCCCCCCTTGGGGAGGGGTCACCGAACCCTCACCAGAGCCCCCCGGCCGATCAGGACGAGCTGAATGAAAGGCACGAACCAAATCGGCCGCATGGACATCAGAGGCGACAACCCAGGAATTATCCTCCTGACCATAACCCTTCCACTTAACCAAGTACTGAAGCTTCCGTCTCGAAACACGAGAATCCAAGATCTTCTCCACCACATACTGGTGAAACGAGGCTTGAACTTAGGAGAGGAAACCTTCATCGGAACATAACGAGAAGACAACCATACCAAATCCCCCACACGAAGTCGGGGACCCACACAGCGACGGCGGTTAGTAAAGCGCTGAGCCTTCTCTTGTGACAACGTCAAATTGTCCACCACATGGTTCCAAATCTGCTGCAACCTATCCACCACAGAATCCACCCCAGGACAGTCAGAGGGCTCAACCTGACCCGAGGAGAAACGAGGATGAAAACCAGAATTGCAAAAGAAAGGTGAAACCAAAGTAGCAGAACTAGCCCGATTATTGAGGGCGAACTCAGCCAATGGCAAAAAAGTCACCCAATCATCCTGATCAGCCGAAACAAAACATCTCAAATAAGTTTCCAAGGTCTGATTAGTTCGTTCGGTTTGGCCATTCGTCTGAGGATGGAAGGCCGACGAAAAAGACAACTCAATGCCTATCCTGGCGCAAAAGGACCGCCAAAATCTGGACACAAACTGGGATCCTCTGTCAGACACAACGTTCTCCGGAATACCATGCAAACAAACCACATTCTGAAAAAACAGTGGTACCAAATCGGAGGAGGAAGGCAGCTTAGGCAAGGGTACCAAATGGACCATTTAAGAAAAACGATCACAAACCACCCAGATGACAGACATTCTCTGAGAGACAGGAAGATCTGAAATAAAATCCATGGAAATATGCGTCCAAGGCCTCTTCGGGACAGGCAAAGGCAAAAGCAATCCACTGGCACGAGAACAGCAAGGCTTGGCTCGAGCACAAATCCCACAGGACTGCACAAAGGAACGCACATCCCGCGACAAGGAAGGCCACCAAAAGGATCTCGCCACCAAATCCCTGGTACCAAAAATCCCAGGATGACCCCCCAACACCGAAGAATGAACCTCGGAAATAACTCTACTGGTCCATCTGTCCGGGACAAACAGTCTCTCCGGTGGACAACGGTCAGGTCTATTGGCCTGAAACTCCTGCAACACTCGTCGCAGATCAGGAGAGATGGCAGACAAAATCACCCCCTCTATGAGGACACCAGTCGGTTCAGAAACTTCCGGGGAGTCAGGTACAAAACTCCTAGAAAGGGCATCAGCCTTCACGTTTTTCGAACCCGGAAGATATGAATCCACGAAATTGAAACAAGAGAAAAATAGCGACCATCGAGCCTGTCTTGGATTCAACCGTTTGGCAGACTCGAGATAAGTCAAATTCTTGTGATCCGTCAAGACCACCACACGATGCTTGGCTCCCTCAAGCCAATGTCGCCACTCCTCAAATGCCCACTTCATTGCCAACAACTCTCGATTACCAACATCATAATTCCGCTCGGCAGGCGAAAACTTTCTTGAAAAGAAAGCACATGGTCTCATCACAGAGCCATCAGAGCTTTTCTGCGACAAGACAGCCCCTGCTCCAATCTCAGAAGCATCAACCTCGAACTGGAAAGGAAGAGACATCGGGCTGGCGCAAGACAGGAGCCGAAGAAAAGCGACGTTTCAGCTCCTGAAAGGCCTCCACGGCCGCAGGAGACCAATTCGTCACATCAGAACCCTTCTTGGTCAAATCCGTCAAAGGTTAAACCACACTAGAAAAATTAGTGATGAAGCGACGGTAAAAATTAGCAAAACCCAAGAACTTCTGAAGACTCTTCACAGATGTAGGTTGAGTCCAGTCATGAATAGCCTGGACCTTGACTGGATCCATCTCAATAGTAGAAGGAGAAAAAATAAAGCCCAAAAAGGAAACCTTCTGGACTCCGAAGAGACATTTAGAGCCCTTCACAAACAAGGCATTGGCACGCAGGACCTGAAATACCATCCTGACCTGCTCCACATGAGACTCCCAATCATCAGAAAAGACCAAAATATCATCCAGGTACACAATCATAAATCTATCCAGATACTTTCGGAAGATGTCGTGCATGAAGGACTGAAACACAGAGGGGGCATTAGAAAGCCCAAAACGCATCACCAGGTACTCAAAATGGCCTTCGGGCGTATTAAATGCGGTTTTCCATTCATCGCCCTGCTTTATGCGCACAAGATTATACGCTCCACGAAGATCTATCTTGGTGAACCAACTGGCCCCCCTAATCCGGGCAAACAGATCGGACAACAGTGGCAAGGGGTACTGAAACTTGACCGTGATGTTATTTAGAAGGCGATAATCTATACAGGGTCTCAGAGAACCATCCTTCTTGGCCACAAAAAAGAACCCCGCACCCAAAGGGGATGAGGACGGGTGAATATGCCCCTTCTCCAAGGACTCCTTTATATAACTCCGCATAGCGGCATGTTCAGGTACAGATAAATTAAAAAGTCGTCCCTTAGGGAACTTACTACCAGTAATCAGATTTATGGCACAATCACAATCCCTATGAGGAGGTAGGGCACTGGATTTGGGCTCATCAAATACATCCTGGTAGTCCGACAAAAATTCAGGGACTTCAGAAGGAGTAGAAGAAGCAATTGACACCAAAGGGGCATCGCCATGAATTCCCTGGCAACCCCAACTTGACACAGACATTGCTTTCCAATCCAGGACTGGATTATGAGCCTGCAACCATGGCAGACCCAACACGACAACATCATGCAAATTATGTAGCACAAGAAAGCGAATCACCTCCTGATGTGCAGGAGCCATGCACATGGTCACTTGAGTCCAGTACTGAGGTTTATTCTTGGCCAATGGTGTAGCATCAATTCCCTTTAGTGGAATAGGGACTTGTAAAGGCTCCAAGATAAAACCACAGCGCCTGGCAAATGACAAATCCATCAAATTCAGGGCAGCACCTGAATCCACAAAAGCCATAACTGTTATGATCCCAATGGCAAAGGACCTCAGAGATTACAGCAAAGTCTGCAAACATAAATACCAGCTCATAGGGACGTGGTAACTAGGCTGACCATATACCTGATCCTAGCAAAAACACTAACAGTAGCCGGGGAACGTGCCTACGTTGATCCTAGACGTCTCGCGCCAGCCGGAGAACTAACTAACCCTATAAGGGAAAATAAGACCTCTCTTGCCTCCAGAGAAAAGACCCCAAAGTAATACAAGCCCCCAACAAATAATAACGGTGAGGTAAGAAGAAAAGACAAACGTAAGAATGAACTAGATTTAGCAAAGAGAGGCCCACTGACTAATAGCAGAATATAGTAAGATGACTTATATGGTCAGCAAAAACCCTGCAAAATATCCACGCTGAATATCCAAGAACCCCCAAACCGACTAACGGTGTGGGGGGGGAGAATATCAGCCCCCTAGAGCTTCCAGCGAAATCAGGAATCACATTTTGTACAAGCTGGACAAAAATATAAACAATGCAAATGATCAAAAATAAAGCAGGACTTAGCTTATCTTGCAGAGAACCAGGACCTGAAGACAGGAGCAAACAGAAATGAACTGATTACAACGATGCCAGGCACTGGACTGAGAATCCAGGAAGTTTAAATAGCAACACCCCAGACCTAACGAAGCAGGTGAGTACCAACCTGGTAAAAGACAATCCAAGTGCCAAATCACTAGTGACGACAAGAGGGAGCCAAGAAGTATAGTTCACAACAGTACCCCCCCTTTAAGGAGGGGTCACCGAACCCTCACCAAGACCACCAGGGCGACCAGGATGAGCAGCGTGGAAGGCACGAACCAAATCGGCCGCATGAACATCAGAGGCGGCCACCCAGGAATTATCCTCCTGACCATAGCCCTTCCATTTGACCAAATACTGAAGCCTCCGTCTAGAGAGACGAGAATCCAAGATCTTCTCTACCACGTACTCCAACTCGCCCTCAACCAACACCGGAGCAGGAGGCTCAACAGCAGGAACCACAGGCACAACGTACCGCCGCAACAAAGACCTATGGAACACGTTGTGAATGGCAAACGACACCGGAAGATCCAAACGAAAAGAAACCGGGTTAAGAACTTCCAAAATTTTATAAGGACCAATAAAGCGAGGCTTAAACTTAGGAGAGGAAACCTTCAGAGGGACATACCGAGAAGACAACCAAACCAAATCCCCAACACGAAGTCGGGGGCCCACACCACGGCGGCGGTTGGCAAAACGCTGAGCCTTCTCCTGTGACAACTTCAAGTTGTCCACCACAAGATTCCAAATCCGCTGCAACCTATCCACCACGGAATCCACCCCAGAACAGTCAGAAGACTCAACATGACCCGAGGAGAAACGAGGATGAAAACCAGAGTTGCAGAAGAATGGCGAAACCAAAGTAGCGGAACTAGCCCGATTATTAAGGGCAAACTCCGCCAATGGCAAGAAGGTCACCCAATCATCCTGGTCCGCAGAAACAAAACATCTCAAATAAGCCTCCAGTGTCTGATTAGTTCGCTCCGTTTAACCATTAGTCTGAGGATGGAAGGCAGATGAAAATGACAAATCAATGCCCATTTTAGCACAAAAAGATCGCCAGAATCTGGACACAAACTGGGATCCTCTGTCGGACACGATATTCTCCGGAATGCCGTGTAAGCGAACCACATTCTGAAAAAACAAAGGAACCAGATCGGAAGAGGAAGGCAACTTAGGCAAGGTTACCAAATGGACCATCTTGGAAAAACGATCACACACCACCCAGATGACAGACATTCCTTGAGACACCGGAAGATCAGAAATGAAATCCATGGAAATGTGTGTCCAAGGCCTCTTCGGGACGGGCAAGGGCAGAAGCAACCTGCTAGCACGAGAACAACAAGGCTTAGCCCGAGCACAAGTCCCACAGGACTGCACAAATGACCGCACATCCCGTGACAAGGAAGGCCACCAAAAGGACCTAGCCACCAAATCTCGGGTACCAAAATTTCCCGGATGCCCTGCCAACACCGAGGAATGAACCTCGGAAATGACTTTGCTGGTCCATTTATCAGGAACAAACAGTCTGTCGGGTGGACAAGAGTCAGGTCTACCAGCCTGAAATCTCTGCAACACACGTCGCAAATCAGGAGATATGGCCGATTACTCCCTCTTTAAGAATACCAGCTGGCTCCGAGACTCCAGGAGCGTCAGGCACAAAGCTCCTAGAAAGAGCATCAGCCTTAACATTCTTCGAACCAGGCAGGTACGAGACCACAAAGTCAAAACGAGAGAAAAACAATGACCAACGAGCCTGTCTAGGATTCAGGCGCTTAGCAGACTCGAGATACATCAGATTTTTGTGATCAGTCAAGACCACCACACGATGCTTAGCACCCTCGAGCCAATGACGCCACTCCTCAAATGCCCACTTCATGGCCAACAACTCCCGATTACCAACATCATAGTTCCGCTCAGCAGGCGAAAACTTCCTAGAGAAAAAAGCACATGGTCTCATCACAGAGCAACCAGAGCCTCTCTGCGACAAAACAGCCCCAGCACCGATCTCAGAAGCATCCACTTCAACCTGAAAGGGAAGTGAGACATCAGGCTGGCACAAAACAGGCGCCGAAGTAAACCGGCGCTTCAGCTCCTGGAAGGCCTCCACGGCTGCAGGGGCCCAACTAGTCACATCAGAACCTTTCTTGGTCATATCCGTCAAAGGTTTAACAACGCTAGAAAAGTTAGCGATAAAGCGACGGTAGAAATTAGCAAACCCCAAGAACTTCTGAAGACTCTTAACAGACGTGGGCTGAGTCCAATCATGAATGGCTCGGACCTTGACTGGGTCCATCTCCACAGCAGAAGGGGAGAAAATAAAACCCAAAAAGGAAACCTTCTGCACTCCAAAGAGACACTTTGAGCCCTTCACAAACAAAGCATTATCACGCAAAACCTGAAACACCATCCTGACCTGCTTTACATGAGAATCCCAATCATCCGAGAAAACCAGAATATCATCCAGATAAACAATCATAAATTTATCCAGATACTTCCGGAAGATATCATGCATAAAGGACTGAAACACTGAAGGAGCATTAGAGAGCCCAAAGGGCATCACCAAGTATTCAAAATGACCTTCGGGTGTATTGAATGCAGTTTTCCATTCATCTCCCTGCCTAATGCGCACAAGGTTGTACGCACCACGAAGATCTATCTTGGTGAACCACTTGGCACCCTTAATCCGAGCAAACAAGTCTGACAATAGTGGCAAAGGATATTGAAACTTAACAGTGATTTTATTCAGAAGCCGATAGTCTATACAAGGTCTCAAAGACCCGTCCTTCTTGGCCACAAAAAAGAATCCAGCACCAAGAGGGGAAGAGGATGGACGAATATGTCCCTTCTCCAAAGACTCCTTGACATAACAACGCATCGCGGCATGCTCGGGTACAGACAAATTAAATAATCGTCCCTTAGGAAATTTACTGCCAGGAATCAAATCTATTGCGCAGTCACAGTCCCTATGAGGAGGAAGAGCACTGGACCTGGACTCACTGAATGCATCCTGATAGTCACACAAATACTCAGGAACCTCTGAAGAAGTAGAAGTAGCAATAGACACCGGCGGAGAATCGCAATGAATTCCCTGACAACCCCAACTCGACACCGACATAGCCTTCCAATCCAAAACAAGATTATGGGTCTGTAACCATGGCAGACCTAACACGACCAAATCATTCATTTTATGCAGAACAAGAAAACGAATCACCTCCCGATGTTCAAGAGTCATGCACATGGTCACTTGTGTCCAATACTGCAGTTTATTTTCCGCCAGTGGCGTAGCATCAATTCCTCTGAGAGGAATAGGAACTTTTAAAGGCTCCAGGACAAAACCACAGCGCTTGGCAAACAACAAGTCCATAAGACTCAGGGCAGCACCTGAATCCACAAACGCCATAACAGGGTAGGAAGACAATGAACAAATTAAAGTCACAGACAAAATAAATTTAGGCTGCAAATTACCAATGGAGACAGGACTGACAACCTTGGTTAGGCGTTTAGAGCATGCTGATATAACATGTGTAGAATCACCACAGTAAAAACACAGCCCATTCTGTTGTCTATGATTTTGTCGTTCGGTTCTAGTCAGGATTCTATCACATTGCATTGAAACAGGTGTCTGTTCAGACAACACCGCCAGAGGATTAGCAGATTTGCGCTCCCGCAAACGCCGATCAATCTGAATAGCCAGCGTCATAGAATCATTCAGACTTGTAGGAATTGTGAAACCCACCATCACATTCTTAATGGCTTCAGAAAGACCATTTCTGAAATTTGCGGCCAGAGCACATTCATTCCATTGAGTAAGCACGGACCATTTCCGAAATTTTTGGCAATACACTTCGGCTTCATCCTGGCCCTGAGAGATAGCCAGTAGAGCTTTTTCTGCCTGAATTTCAAGATTAGGCTCCTCATAAAGCAATCCGAGCGCCAGAAAAAACGCATCAACATCCGCCAATGCCGGATCTCCTGGCGCTAACGAGAAAGCCCAATCCTGAGGGTCGCCACGCAAAAAGGAGATAACAATTTTAACTTGCTGAGCTGAATCTCCAGACGAACGAGGTTTCAAAGATAGAAACAATTTACAATTATTCCTAAACTTCCTAAATTTAAATCGATCTCCAGAGAACAGCTCAGGAATAGGTATCTTAGGCTCAGACATAGGACTGCTAACAACAAAATCCTGAATGCTCTGCACTCGTGCAGCAAGCTGATCCACACTAGTAATCAAGGTCTGAACATTCATGTCTGCAGCAAAGCTTACAGCCACTCTGAGAAAAAGGGGAAGGAAGGAAAAAAAACAAAAAAAAACTCAGAACTCCTTTTCTTTTAATCCCACTTCTGCAATGCATTAACTATTCATTGGCCTGGCATACTGTTATGATCCCAATGGCAAAGGACCTCAGAGATTACAGCAAAGTCTGCAAACATAAATACCAGCTCATAGGGACGTGGTAACTAGGCTGACCATATACCTGATCCTAGCAAAAACACTAACAGTAGCCGGGGAACGTGCCTACGTTGATCCTAGACGTCTCGCGCCAGCCGGAGAACTAACTAACCCTATAAGGGAAAATAAGACCTCTCTTGCCTCCAGAGAAAAGACCCCAAAGTAATACAAGCCCCCAACAAATAATAACGGTGAGGTAAGAAGAAAAGACAAATGTAAGAATGAACTAGATTTAGCAAAGAGAGGCCCACTGACTAATAGCAGAATATAGTAAGATGACTTATATGGTCAGCAAAAACCCTGCAAAATATCCACGCTGAATATCCAAGAACCCCCAAACCGACTAACGGTGTGGGGGGGAGAATATCAGCCCCCTAGAGCTTCCAGCGAAATCAGGAATCACATTTTGTACAAGCTGGACAAAAATATAAACAATGCAAATGATCAAAAATAAGAAAGCAGGACTTAGCTTATCTTGCAAAGAACTAGGACCTGAAGACAGGAGCAAACAGAAATGAACTGATTACAACGATGCCAGGCACTGGACTGAGAATCCAGGAAGTTTAAATAGCAACACCCCAGGCCTAACGAAGCAGGTGAGTACCAACCTGGTAAAAGACAATCCAAGTGCCAAATCACTAGTGAGCCAAGAAGTATAGTTCACAACACATAACTGAGTAGGATGACAGAGAGCAAATCAGAGTAACAGACAAAATGAATTTAGGTTGTACAGTACCAATGGTGACAGACTTGGTGAATCTTTTTGTGCGCTTAGAACACTCTGAGATAACATGAGCAGAATCACCACAGTAAAAGCACAACCCATTCTGACGTCTGTGGTTTTGCCGTTCAACTCTGGTCAGAATCCTGTCGCATTGCATAGGCTCAGGCTTTTGCTCAGAAAATACCGCCAGATGGCGCACAGGTTTGAGCTCCCGCAAACGCCGATCAATCTGAATGACCAAAGACATTGACTCATTCAGACCCGCAGGCGTGGGGAACCCCACCATAACATCTTTAAGGGCTTCAGAATGACCCTTTCTGAAAATCGCCGCCAGGGCGCACTCATTCCATTGAGTGAGCACAGACCACTTCCTAAACTTCTGACAGTAAATCTCTGCTTCATCCTGACCCTGAGAGAGAGCCAGCAAAACCTTCTCAGCTTGGTCTACCAAATTTGGTTCCTCATAAAGCACTCCAAGCGCCAGAAAAAATGCATCCACATTTAGTAATGAAGGATCTCCTGGCGCCAGAGAGAATGCCCAATCTTGAGGGTCACCACGCAACAAAGAAATAACAATTTTAACTTGCTGAACAGAGTCACCAGAGGAGCGAGGTCTTAGAGAAAGGAATAACTTACAATTATTCTTAAAGTTCAAAAACCTAGATCTATCTCCGGAGAACAGCTCAGGAATTGGTATTTTAGGCTCTGACATAGGACTGCGGAATCCTGAATGCCCTGTACCTTTGCAGTGAGATGGTCCACACTAGAAGACAAACTCTGAATGTCCATATCTGCAGCTGAGTTCAGAACCACCCAAAGATTAAGGGGAGGAGAGAAGCCAAACACAGTGCAGAGGAAAAAAAAAAAATGACCTCAAGATTTCTCTTCTCCCTCTTCTGCTGCATTAACACTTTAAGGCCTGCTGTACTGTTATGGTCCGGTGGTAGGACCTCAAAACTGACCTGAGACATATGACCAGAATATAGGACAAGTTCTGGGGATGTGGCAGCTATACTGACCGCAATTCTGATCCTATCCACACACACTAAAGGCAGCCGTGGAGCGTTCCTAAAATCCTAGACGCCACGTTCACAGCCTGAGAAACTGACTACCCCTAGAGAGAAAGCAAAGACCTCACTTGCCTCAGAGAAATAACCCCAAAGTTATAGATAGCCCCCACAAATAATAATGGTGAGTTAAGGGGAAAAGACAAACGTAGAAATGAAACAGGTTAAGCAAATGAGGCCCGCTAATACTAGATAGACAGAAAATAGATAGGAGTCTGTGCGGTCAGTACAAAAACTATCAAAAATAAACCACGCAGAGAATGCAAGAACCCCCACACCGACTCACGATGTGAGGGGCGCACTCTGCACCCCAGAACTAACCAGCCAGCAAAAAATCACATAAAAGCAAGCTGGACTGAACTCATAATATACTGAGAAACGTTTTCAAGGAAATAATGAGCAAACAAACTTAGCTTCTCCAGCAGGAGACTGGTCACAAGGAATATTCAGGAGAACTCAGAAACAGGACTGAATACACCGACAGCAGGCAACAAGTGAAGGTCCAGGTGGAATTAAATAGGGACCAGTCATAGCAGGAAATGAGGCAACTGAGCCCTGCTACAGACCCGCAGTATCGCTAAAGGCCACCAGAGGGAGCCCAGACGGAATTCACAACAATTCTCTCCTTGTTCCGGCGGGTGTGCGGTGCAGCAGAGTTGCGGAGTGCTGGTGTCAGGAGGTGGGTGCCGTCTTGAGTGCTGCTGGCCGCGCCCGGCATCCTGCGCCGCTCTCAGTACGAGCTGGATCATTTCCGGGCCATGGTGATGTTGGGGCGGAGCCAGCGAGCACTTCCGGGTTGCTGGGTTGCTGCGCATGCGCAGTAGATCCAAGATGGTGGCGCCCACCGGATCCTGAACGCCGGGTTCGACGCGGGCCTTCTGATCTCCCAGCTGCATTTCGGAGCAGAAGAGCCAATAGGGACAACGCAAGGCAGTCTGCTGACCAGAATCAGGGGGATTTAAGCAGGTTTCAGAGTCGGAACCGTGCTTTGGCATCATTTTCGTCATGGAGAGTGATGGTGATCGGCAGCCTCAGCTGCTGGATGAAGTGCAGCAGAAGCCCAAGGAGAAGGAGCATGTCAGGAGTGACCAGTCCAGTCGAAAGAGCTCATCCAGAACCCCCTCGTATTCTGGTACCTTTTTTCTGCGGGCACCGGTAAGTGATCTACGTGAAAGTTCTTTCAGTGAGGTCCCTATCCCAAGCGGGAAGTTCAAAATACAAGGCCCCTTTGAACTCTGATTCTTCAGAAGGAGAAAGAGAAGAGGGTTCCTATGATTCTGTTCCCTCATCCTGTTCATCAGAAGAAGACTATGGTCGATTCTGTCTGCCTCTGGACTGGGTAGACAAACTAGTAAAATCAGTCAGAGGTACGATGGGCATTAAAGAGCCTAAAATACAAGCTTCCAAACAAGAGATGATGTTCAGCAGGTTAGATCAAAGAAAGCGTAGCTCTGTTCCATTGAGCGACAAAATTCAGGAACTAATTCTTCGGGAGTGGAAAAAACCTGAAAAGAAAGGTTCTTTACCACCAGCGCTGAAGCGCAGATACCCCTTTGATGATCCAGCAGTCGACACCTGGGGCAACGCCCCTAAATTAGATGCTGCAGTGGCAAAAGCTTCAAAGAAAGCCTGCCTACCATTTGAGGATATGGGGACCCTTAAGGATCCCCTTGATAGGAAGGCAGACACCTTCCTTAACCCCTTTCTGACCTCGGACGGGATAGCACGTCCGAGGTCAGAAGCCGCGCTTTGATGCGGGCTCCGGCGGTGAGCCCGCATCAAAGCCGGGACATGTCAGCTGTTTTGAACAGCTGACATGTGCCCGCAATAGGCGCGGGCAGAATCGCGATCTGCCCGCGCCTATTAACTAGTTAAATGCCGCTGTCAAACGCAGACAGCGGCATTTAACTACCGCATCCGGCTGGAAATGATGGCATCGCCGACCCCCATCACATGATCGGAGGTCGGCGATGCTGTAGAATAGTAACCATAGAGGTCCTTGAGACGTCTATGGTTACTGATCCCCGGCAGCTGTGAGCGCCACCCTGTGGTCGGCGCTCACAGCACAACTGATTTTCTGCTACATAGCAGCGATCAGCAGATCGCTGCTATGTAGCAGAGGCGATTGTGCTGTGCCTGCTTCTAGCCTCCCATGGAGGCTATTGAAGCATGGCAAAAGTAAAAAAAAAAAGTTTAAAAAAATGTGAAAAAAATTAAAAAAAATAAAAAGTTTAAATCATCCCCCTTTCGCCCCATTCAAAATAAATCAATAAAAAAAAAATCAAACCTACACATATTTGGTATCACCGCGTTCAGAATCGCCCGATCTATCAATAAAAAAAAGCATTAACCTGATCGCTAAACGGCGTAGCGAGAAAAAAATTCAAAACGCCAGAATTACGTTTTTTTGGTCGCCGCGGCATTGCATAAAAATGCAGTAATGGGCAATCAAAAGAACGTATCTGCACCAAAATGCTATCATTAAAAAGTCAGCTCAGCACGCAAAAAATAAGCTCTCAACCGACCCCAGATCATGAAAAATGGAGACGCTACGGGTATCGGAACATGGCGCAATTTTTTTATTTTTTTTTTAGCAAACTTTGGAATTTTTTTTCACCACTTAGGTAAAAAATAACCTAGTCATGTTAGGTGTCTATGAACTCATACTGACCTGGAGAATCATAATGGCAGTTTTAGCATTTAGTGAACCTAGCAAAAAAGCCAACCAAAAAATAAGTGTGGGACTTCACTTTTTTTGCAATTTCACTGCACTTGGAATTTTTTTCCTGTTTTCTAGTACACGACATGCTAAAACCAATGATGTAGTTCAAAAGTACAACTCGTCCCACAAAAAATAAGCCCTCACATGGCCAAATTGACAGAAAAATAAAAAAGTTATGGCTCTGGGAAGGAGGGGAGGGAAAAACGGAAAATCCCAAGGTCATGAAGGGTACCAGGGAAATGGCAGCCGGTTCTCTAAGACCGGCATTAATGGTCTGGCTGGATCAGTTGGAGTCTCAGCTTAAAGAGGGCGCTTCCAGAGATATAATTCTGAATGCTCTACCAGTGATTCAAGAGGCCGCTGCCTTCCTGTCGGACGCTTCAGTTGATTCGGGTAAAATGGCGGCCAGGGCAGTGGGACTCTCCAACGCGGCTCGTAGAGCCTTATGGTTGAAGTGCTGGTCAATCAAGATCAAAACTCTGCACCATCCCATGCAAAGGGGAGTATCTCTTCGGTCCAACCTTGGTTGAGTTGCTGGAGAAAGCAGGGGTTGACAAGAAAAAAATCCCTAATTTATCATCCGCGTCCTACCGTCGTCCTTTCAGCAGAAAGAGATTTGGTTGGGGAAGGAAGCGTGTATCATCACCCTCTAGAGGCAATTTTAGATGGGAGGATAAACGCAGAAGAGGTACGGGCTATATGTTCCACCGTTCCTCAAGAGAACGTAAGAAGCCTACCAATTACTAGCAATCCCTGTGGCGGGGAGATTGTCAGCTTTCTTTTCAGCATGGCCAGAGATCACGAATAGTGATTGGGTGCGGGGCATAATATCAGATGGACTGAGACTTGAGTTTAGTCACCTGCCACGAGATAAATTTAAATTAACTCCCTTGCGTTCTTCCCCCCTTGAACAAACAGCATTGGAAGCGGAGGTCATGAGCTTATGCCTTAAAAAAGTTCTGATTGAGGTTCTGGAATCGGAGAGAGGTAGAGGTTTCTACTCTCCTCTATTTCTTATTCAAAAACCAGACAAATCGTTTAGAACCATTATAAACCTTAAGTCCCTTAAGGAGTTTCTGGTTAATAAAACCTTCAAGATGGAATCAATCAGATGAACAATAAAGATGCTGTTTAAACACTGTTTCATGGTAGTCGTAGATTTAAAAGATGCATACTATCATGTACCTATCCATGAAGACTTCCAAAGATCCCTAAGGGTAGCGGTTCTTATGGGAGGAATAGTTCGCCATTTTCAGTTTAGGGCTCTTCCCTTCGGTCTATCAGCAGTGCCTAGGGTGTTTACAAAGATAGTTGCTGAGGTCATGGCGCACTTACGAGAAACTAATATTCTTGTTATCCCCTATCTAGACGATTTCCTTATAGTGGGGAATTCAGCAGACCATTGCCTATCACAAGTAGAAACGGCTACGACCAGACTAGAACACTTAGGCTGGATTATAAATTATGAGAAATCCTTGTTACAGCCCCTAAAAATTCAGAGATTCCTAGGTGTACTAGGAATACTAGCAATGTCATCTTCCGCCAGATAAGTTATTGCATATTCAACAGCAGGTGTTAAAGGCGATTGATAGAGCCTTCATGACCCTTAGACAGGCTATGTCCCTGTTAGGATCCCTGACTTCATGTATTCCAGCTGTCCGTTGGGCTCAATTTCATACCAGATCTTTACAGTCAGAGGTACTGGTTAATGACAGGGCCTTACAAGGGTCCTTGCAGGGTCAGGTAATATTGAGTCCGTTAACCCTTACATCTCTTAGATGGTGGCTAAATGAAGACAACTTATCTGCAGGTGTTCCCGTTCCCTGGGTGACACACGTGACTTGCATAATAACCACAGACGCTAGCCCCTCGGGGTGGGAGGCACATATGGGTGACATTATGGTTCAGAGGCTATGGGACTCCCAAACATCAGTTTCCTCCAATCAGAGGGAGTTAATGGCAATTGAACTTTCAGTTAAAAAACTCCTCGTATATCTACAGGGTTACCATGTCAAGATCCTCTCAGACAACCAGATGGCGGTGGCTTATGTAAATCACCAAGGTGGAACGCATTCCGAGTCTCTGATGCAAGTGGCGGAACACTTATTCCAAACAGCAGAAAAACATTTTCAATCTTTAACTGCACTTCATATCAAAGGGAAGGAAAATGTAAAGGCAGACTTTCTGAGCCGCAATATCTTAAGACAAGGGGAATGGTCTCTGAATAGAGACATCTTCGATCACATTGTCCGCAAATGGGGTGAACCAGAAGTGGACCTCTTTGCCACCAGAGACAACAGAAAAGCAAGAAAATTCTGTTCCCTAAATCCCAGGGAGAATCCTCTGGCAGTGGAAGCCTTCCTGATGAAATGGGATTTTCTTTTGGCTTATGCATTCCCACCATTGACCCTGTTGCCTCTAGTGGTCAAAAAGATCAGGGAGGATGAGGCAAGAGTCATACTGATTGCCCCATTCTGGCCCAGAAGGGCCTGGTTCGCTTGGCTCCAGACTATGTCGGTAGATGACCCCTGGGTGCTTCCAGACATTCCAGACTTACTCTACCAGGGTCCGATCAGCCATCCACAAGTGAAGGGACTCCATTTACCGGCATGGAGTTTGAGAGGTCATTGCTAAAAAGCAGAGGCTTCTTCAAATTTAGTAGATACCCTTCTGAAGAGTAGAAAACAAATAATAACAAAGATCTACACTAGAACCTGGAAAAAATTCCTGACCTCTTCAGATTTGAATATTGATGAAGGGGTACTGATAAGTCAGATCTTAGAATTTCTGCAGAAGGGTTTGGAGTTAAATCTTTCCACAAGTATGCTAAAAGTACAGGTCTCAGCCCTGGGGGCCCTGTTTTTTGTAACATTGCCAATGACTATTGGGTTTCAAGGTTTATTAAGGCAGCTGGTAGAGCTAGACCCATACACAAGAATAGGTCGGTACCTTGGGATATCAACCTAGTCCTTTCAGCCTTGACTAAGGAACCATTTGAATCCTTACATTCAGCCTCAATTAAGATGTTGTCCCTTAAAACAGCTTTTCTGGTAGCAATAACATCTGCTCGTAGAGTAGGAGACATCCAGGCGCTTTCCAGACTTTCCCCTTATACAGAGTTCTTACAAGATAGAGTAGTCCTCAAGCTGGACCCAGCCTGCTTGCCAAAAGTAGCATCATGTTTTCACAGATCACAGGAGATAGTTATACCATGCTTTCTCCCTAATCCTTCTAACTCGAAGGGTATGTGCACACGTCAGGATTTCTTGCGGAAATTTCCTGAAGAAAACCGGGAATTTTCTGCAAGAAATCCGCATTTTTTTTTTGCGTTTTTTTCGCGGTTTTTTTAGCATTTTGCAAGCTAAATTAGCTTGCAGAATGCTAAAGTTTTCCAAGCGATCTGTAGCATACATATTGTTTGACAAGTGTGACCAACTTTTTACTATAGATGCTGCCTATGCAGCATCAATAGTAAAAGATAGAATGTTTAAAAATAATAAAAAAAAATTAAAAAAATGGTTATACTCACCTGCAGACAGCCGATCTCCTCAGCGGCGTCCGCTCCTATAGATGGTGTGTGTGCGCAGGACCTTCGATGACATCGCGGTCACATGAGCGGTCACATGAGCGGTCACATGAGCGGTCACGCGACCAATCACAAGACCGCGACGTCATCGCATGTCCTTCACACACACCAGCTATAGGAACCGAAGCAGCGGCATGCACCGGAGAGGCGGGAAGACTCCTGGGGCCATCAGAGGGTGAGTATATGACTATTTTTTATTTTAATTCTTTTTTTTTTTACCAATTATACGGTGCCCAGTCCGTGGAGGAAAGTCTCCTCTCCTCCACCCTGGGTACCAACCGCACATAATCTGCTTACTTCCCGCATGGTGTGCACAGCCCCGTGTGGGAAGTAAGCAGATCAATGCACTCCTAGGTGTGCGGAATCCCCGCAATTCCGCAAATTTAATGAACATGTTCCTTTTTTTTCCGCGATGCGATTTTTTCGCGGAAAAAAATGCAACATTTGCACAAAAAAATGCGGAATACACTGTAAATAATGGGTGGCATATGTTAGCATTTTTTTCTCGTTTTTATCACGTTTTTATAGCGAAAAAACGTGAAAAAAACGTGAAAAATACTGAACTTGTGCACATGGCCTAAGGAAGAAAGACTCCATACATTAGATGTTAGAAGATGCCTGCTACAATATATCTCAATCACTGATGCTTGGAAGAGAGATAATGCGTTATTTTTATCCTTCCAAGGTCCTAGGAAAGGGCTTAGAGTATCAAAATACACACTAGCAAAGTGGATTAGGGAGCCTCTCTCTCTGGCTTATACTGCACGTGGGGGTCCGGCTCCGCAGAATCTGAGGGCGCATTCCACCCGGGCCATGGCATCATCCTGGGTAGAAAGATCCGGAGTGTCAATCGACCAGATATGTAAGACAGCCACGTGGTCATCCCCTTCCACCTTTTTTAAGCACTATCGGTTGGACTTGGGGTTCTCCTCTGATCTCACCTTCGGGTTAAGGGTGCTACAAGCTATAGTCCCTCCCTAAGGTAGCTTACATCTCTATAAATCTCTCGTAGTGCTGTCATGGGAGTCCGAATAAAGCATTAAGTTACTTACTGGTAACAGCATTTTTCGGAGACCCATGACAGCACCCTTAGTTCCCTCCCTATTCACGTGGGGGTTGCACTTCCTAATAAAAAAAATATATAATATATAGTTTTTCACGTGTGGTAACTAGTTACAATGGAAACGAGATGTTTTGTGTATAACTGTATATAATGTATATCTGTGTGCCACTAACTGCGGTAGTCCTCTCAGGCTCTGAAATACAACTGATACGTGAGAGAGGTGCCACCCTTTTTGTATCTGTAGGCTTCCTGTTCCTGAAGGGCGGATCCCCTCTCTCGTAGTGCTGTCATGGGCCTCCGAAAAATGTCGTTACCGGTAAGTAACTTAATGCTTTTGGATCTTAATCCTGATTATTTGATTAAAAAGCAATCCAGAGAACACTGTTTTTTTGCTCCATTTGCTTGTTGGCACTGTAGAATACAGCCAGATGCTTTCCATTTTACAGCTCTAAAAATCCATCTATTTAAAACTGTGGTTTGTCCATCACACCGATCACATATAAGTGTGCTCAAAATTCTGCCATTTCTGGCCTCCATTTAAATTTTGTCGCAGTGTGTTAGTAAAGTTAATGACACCCGTTTGCTGGTAAAAATAGTTACCTACAGGCCAGCCATTCAAAATTGTGGTCTGTCCGTCACATGGATCACATACAATTGCACTCATAATTCTGCCATTTCTGGGCTCCATTTATACTTTTTGCAGTGTGTTAGTGAAGTTATTAACACCAGTTTGCTGGTAAAAATAGTAACTTAAAGGCCAGCTATTCAAAACTGTGGTTTGTCCGTCACACAGTTCACATATAATTGAGCTCAAAATTATGCCATTTATGGCCTCCACTTAAATTTTGTTGCAGTGTGTTACTGAAGTTATTGACACCAGTTGCTGGTAAATATAGTTACCAACAGGCCAGCTATTCAATATTGTGGTTTGTCCATCACACGGATCACATATAATTGCACTCAAAATTCTGCCATTTCTGGCCTCCATTTTAATTTTGTTGCAGTGTGTTAGCAACGTTATTGACACCAGTTTTCTGGTAAAAATAGTTACCTACAGGCAAGCTATTTAAAACTGTGGTTTGTACGTCACACGGATCACATATAAGTTCGCTCCAAATTTAGCCATTTGTAGCGAACGTGGAAAATATTGTCCTCCATTTAAAATAGGCAAGGCAGGTGGCAAGGGGACGGGGAACTGGACGTGATGGTGATAGTCCATGCAGAGGCCGAGGCCCTGGGCAAGCTGAAATTGTGCCACATTAAACACCCACATCTTCTTGCTCAACCTTCCTGTCCCAATTACTAGGGGACCACAGCACACCACTATTGAACCCAGAGCAGTGTCAAAAGGTTGTTGGTGGGATATCAGATAATGCTTCCAGTCACTTTGCCACCACCACCACCCTGTCTTCCACATGGTCAAGTCTCAGTAGCTATGAGTCTGGACGTATATTCCTTAACCTGATCCTCCTTCCTCCCACCATGCCGAGTGCCCGGAGACAACTGAATGCACATTTGGACACTCTGAAGAGCTGTTCACTTTTCCATATACAGATTTGGGCCTCTCGCCCGACCCACTTGAAGCGGGGCAAGAGGAGATCGCATGTAGCGATGCCCAAATATTTGAGCAGCCATGGTCACACCAAGGCAAAGATGGGAAAGTATCACAAGAGGTGAATGATGATGAGACACAATTGCTAGAAAGTCAGGAGGAGGGCCAGGGTGCAGAAGTGGAAGACGAGGTGGTGGATGACATAGTAACTGACCCAACCTGGCAGGAGGACATGCAGAGTGAGGACAGTAGCACATAGAGGGAGGGAGGCGTTGCACCTCAACAGGCAGGAAGAAGCAGTGTAGTGGCTGCAGACAGAAGGTGGGCAACCATTCCCCGTAACACCAACACGACAGAAGTTGCCAGTGCAAATAAACCGACTTTGTGGGTCGAACCCCAGGGTCCAGGAAGAGTGTCTGCGGGTGACACCACTGCTTCTTCTGCTGTTGTGCGTGCAAGCCAATCACCTGTCCATGGTGCATGCGAAGATGCCTCCAGCCCTGCACCTGTCATTGCACACACTCAACTAGCACCATCAGCAAGCACATCCACGTCCTTGTCCCAGCACAGCATTCAGTTGTCCATACCCCAGAACTTGGAATGCAGGCACAAATACGCAGCTAACTCCCCACAGGCCACACTACTAAATTCCCACATTTCGCGACTGCTTGCTCTCAAAATGTGGCCATTTACACTCATGGAGACGGAAGCTTTCCTCAACCTGATGGCGGCGGCCATCCCTTGGTGCTCAGTCCTCAGCCGCCACTATTTCTCCAGGTGTGCCGTCCCCGCATTACACAAGCACGTGTCCCACAACATTAGCCATGCCCCAAACAATTCAGTTACTGGGAAAGTCCATCTAACAATGGACACATGTACAAGTGCATGGGGCAGGGATGGTACATCTCGCTTACAGCACACTGGGTTAACATAGTGGAAGCCAGGACCCAGTCGGACCTTGGGATGGAACATGTCCTTCCAACGCCGAGGATTGTGGGCCTTAGGTCAATCAGGGTTGCCCCCACAGTCTACAGCTCCTGCACCTCATCCTCCTCCCCTTCAGCCTCCATCTCCAAAATGACCACATCAGTCACAAGCTGGAAGCACTGCAGCACTGCCTCAGCCAAGTGGCAACATGATGTGCTGAAGCTAATAAGCTTAGATGACAAACCGCACAATGCTGAAGAGTTGTGGAAAGCTCTGAAAGAGCAGGCAGATCTGTGGCTGACACAGCTGAACCTACAGCCAGGCATGGTCGTATGTGACAATGGCCGGAACCTGGTGGCGGCTCTGAGGCGAGGCAAGCTCACACATGTACCATGCCTGGCCCATGCGCTTAACCTCGGTATTCAACAGTTTCTCAAAACATACCGGAGCTGCCGGATCTGCTTGTCAAAGTATGACATCTGTATGCCCATTTTAGAAAGTCAGCTACAGCTTACGTCACCCTTGCCATGCTTCAGCAGCATTGGCAGCTTCTGGCTCACCGACTGGTGTGTGATGTCCCCACATGTTGGAACACTACACTGCAGATGTTGGAAAGGATTTGTGAGCAGAAGAGGGCAGTTGTTGACTACCAGCATCAACAAGGCCATCGGTATTCAGTTCAGACTCCACACATAAGACCTCAGGAGTGGACAAGGATGTCAGACATATGTACCAGCCTCCAAAACTTTGAAGACTCCACCAAGATGGTGAGCAGCGATGATGCCATAATTAGCGTCACCATCCCACTTCTCTGTGTTCTGAAATGCTCTCTGCTCACAATGAAATCATGACAGAGGACGGGGCTTTTCTCCCATCCTGGTCAGGTGGGGCTTAACCTTGTTTAGCCTCTCTTTGGTTCAGGGAGGGCTATTTAGGTCTGCTGCTGGCCTTGTTCTGACTCAGTGATTGCTTACCTGGCTTGACTTGTTGACCCAGGTTATCGTTCCGATATCGTTGTGCCTCTGTGTGCTTGTGTTTCCATGTATGACCCAGCTTAGACTCTGTTTCTGCCTCTTGATTCGGTGCCGATCTGTATTCTCTAGTTCTGACCCCTGGCTCCATCTTTGACCACCCTCTGTCTTGTTCTTTTGTCCTGCGCTCCCACCTGGCTACTGACCTTGGTTTGTCCCCCACCATCCTTCTGTCTCGTCCCTGGGTACTGCTCATCTTCCCAGCTCCTGACCTCGGCTTGCCTAACTACGTACCCAGCATTCACCTAGCTGTCGGTTCTCGTCTGTTCCTGGAGCTTGGCTTCACCCACCGGCACCTTCCCAGCCATCACGTGATCTGCCAAGTCCTGTTCTGCTTTTCTCAGAGCACTGTGGTGTCCATGCATCTCCTGGCTGTCCTATGCTTCATGTGCAGCGACCCATAGTAAGACACACAGTGTGTGTATGTGTCTTTACAAGAGGATGCATTGCAGGTGGAGCACGATGAGATGGAGCAAGGAGCCATACTGGATGATTACACACAGCCCAGTCTCATCTCATCCCAATGTGGATTGGGTGACAATGAGGAAGAGGAGGAGGAAGAACAGGAGCTAGTTTCATGCGCTATAGATGGTACTACCTGCACAACTGTCATACCGTCTGTTCAGCGTGGATGGCCTGAGGACAGGGAGGAGGAGGAGAGCATGGTCAGTCTTCCTCTTGGTGAGGACACGGAAGTCTTGCATGTTAGCAGTCTGGCATGCATGGCTGAGTTTATGTTATTCTGCCTTTACCGTGACACTTGCGTTCTCGAAATTTTGCATGACAGTCATTACTGGTTGGCGATACTTCTAAACCACACTTCAAGGAGAACTTTCTATCTCTTTTTCCTGAGGAGGACAGGTCTGCTAAAATGGAGCAGTACCAGAGGGCCCTTGTTGCAGAATTATTAAAAAAATTCCCATCTGAAAACGCTGGCAGCAGAGGTCACAGTTTGTTGGACAACCAAGGAGTACAGGTGAGAAAGCCTCAACTGGAATCCAGCAGAGGCAGGGGAACACTGCAAAAGTTCGAGGAGAGTTTTCTCAGACCCTCCCATTGCACAGGCCCTGAGGCGCAGGGTATTCTCACAAGGAGTGCAAAGTTTGGGAAGATGCTGAGGGAGTACCTTGCTGACCATACAAACATCCTCCGTGATTCCTCTGTGCCCAGGGTCGGACTGGCCATCGGGCACTTCTGGCAAATGCCAGAAGGGCCGGTGCCAGTAGTGGGCCGCTGCACTGTTCCTCCCCCTCCCTCCCCCGCCAGTGCCACCGCCGCCGCATTTAACTATACCGGCGTCTATGACGCCGGTATAGTTGAGTGCAATGATGGAGGAGAGAGCGTCCGCGCTGACGCCCCCTCTCCCATCATTCCCCGCTCTGCCTCTGACACTGCGGGTGCGTGATGACGTCATATCATCGCGCACCTGCTGTGTCCCGGGCAGACTGCAGCCGCCGAGACAGGAGACAGGAGCCAGGAGCAGCGTGCAGCGCGGGCAAAAGGAAAGGTGAGGAGAGTGTTTTGTTTTTTTAAACTGGACTGTGGGGCCATTATCGGGGGGGGGGGGGGGTGACGAGATGTGGGCTCTGCTGTAAATACCCCTGTGTGGGATCTGCTGTATACTTTGTGGGCTCTGCTGTATATACCCCTGTGTGGGCTCTGCTGTATACTGTGTGGGCTCTGCTGTATACTGTGTGGGCTCTGCTGTATACTGTGTGGGCTCTGCTGTATATACCCCTGTGTGGGCTCTGCTGTATACTGTGTGGGCTCTGCTGTATATACCCCTGTGTGGGCTCTGCTGTATACTGTGTGGGCTCTGCTGTATACTGTGTGGGCTCTGCTGTATACACCCCTGTGTGGGCTCTGCTGTATACTGTGTGGGCTCTGCTGTATACTGTGTGGGCTCTGCTGTATATACCCCTGTGTGGGCTCTGCTGTATACTGTGTGGGTTCTGCTGTATATACCCCTGTGTGGGCTCTGCTGTATACTGTGTGGGCTCTGCTGTATACTGTGTGGGCTCTGCTGTATACACCCCTGTGTGGGCTCTGCTGTATACTGTGTGGGCTCTGCTGTATACTGTGTGGGCTCTGCTGTATATACCCTTGTGTGGGCTCTGCTGTATACTGTGTGGGCTCTGCTGTATATACCCCTGTGGGCTCTGCTGTATATACCCCTGTGTGGGCTCTGCTGTATATACCCCTGTGGGCTCTGCTGTATATACCCCTGTGTGGGCTTGGCTGTATATACCCCTGTGTGGGCTTGGCTGTATATACCCCTGTGTGGGCTTGGCTGTATATACCCCTGTGTGGGCTGGGCTGTATATACCCCATGTGGGCTGGGCTGTATATACCCCTATGTGGGCTGGGCTGTACATACCCCTATGTGGGCTGGTCTGTACATACCCCTATGTGGGCTGAGCTGTATATACCCCTATGTGGGCTGGGCTGTATATACCCCTGTGTGGGCTGGGCTGTATATACCCCTATGTGGGCTGTGCTGTGCTGTATATACCCCTGTGTGGGCTGTGCTCTATATATCCCTGTGCAGGCTGTGCTGTATATACCCCTGTGCGGGCTGTGCTGTATATACCCCTGTGCGGGCTGTGCTGTATATACCCCTGTGCGGGCTGTGCTGTATATACCCCTGTGCGGGCTGTACTGTATATACCCCTGTGCGGGCTGTGCTGTATATACCCCTGTGCGGGCTGTGCTGTATATACCCCTGTGCGGGCTGTGCTGTATATACCCCTGTGCGGGCTGTGCTGTATATACCCCTGTGCGGGCTGTGCTGTATATACCCCTGTGCGGGCTGTGCTCTATATAACCCTGTGCGGGCTGTGCTCTATATACCCCTGTGCGGGCTGTGCTCTATATACCCCTGTGTGGGCTGTGCTGTATACTACGCGGGCTGTGCTATATTATGCATGCTGTGCTGTATACTATGCAAGTTGTGCTATATACTATGCGGGCTTTGCTATATACTATAGGGGGTATATTATATTCTATGGGGGAGGCCATGTTATATACTATGTGGCTGTGTTATATACTATTGCGGGGGTATATTATATTCTGTAGGGGAGGCTGTGTTATACTATGGGGTATATTATATTCTATGGGGGAGGCTGTCTTATACTATGGGGGGCTGCATTATATATTATGGGGAGGTGGGCTGTATTATATTCTATGGGGGGCTGTATTAGATTTTATGAGGGATGATTGCATCATACTCTGATGGGGCTGCATTATATTCTATGGGGAGGTGGGCTGTATTCTATTCTATTTGGGGCTACATTAAATTCTATGGGGGGGCTGTATTATATATATATATTCTATGAGGGGTGATTTCATCATACTCTATTGGGGGGGGCTGCATTATATTCTATGGGGGGTTACATTATACTCTGTAGGGTGGTGGCTGGATTATACTCTGTAGGGTGGTGGCTGCATTATACTGTATGTGGGCTGCATTATACTGTATCGAGGACTATGGGGAATACGTTATACTATATGAAGAACTATGGGGTGCATTATACTATGGGAAGTGAATTGTACTACATGGATGACTATGGCAGTGCATTATACTATATGGAGCACTATGAGGAGTGTATTATGCTCTGTGGAGGACTGAGCAGTGTATTTTAATATATGGAGGACTACGGTGCACATTATAATATATGGAGGACTATGGGGTATATTTTACTAAACAAGTAAAATGCTGCATATTCAGATTGTTTTTGCCGGAACAAAAATCATTGTTCTGCGCAGATGGAGATCGCGGCGGCCATTTTCCTGAAGCAGAGATGCGAACTCTGCTTCAGGAAAATGGCCGCCGCGATCTCCATCTGCGCACACGCGCGGCATCCCGCGGCCATTTTCCTGAAGCCGCGGCCAGCAGAGCGCCGCTTCTGCGCACGCGCGGCCAAAGGAAGATGGCCGCGCCCACCCATCACCAATGAAATCGTGCACATCGCGCTCTTTCCACTCCCCTGTACAGTGGATTCGGGACCTTGGGCATGCGCACACCACTACGCCACCAACGGAAAACTAAGCAAAATCTGGGGGAAGACACCACGCCCTTTTGACCAGACCAGCCTGATTGACAGGCGAAAACGACTACTTTGGTAACGTATTTCGGCAGCATAGGTGGGAAATCGGGGTACACAAACTACACTATTGCAATGCACAGCTCAGGCCCTATTTAACAGTATTTTTATCTCATACGGAAAAAACGGGGTGACAGGTTCCCTTTAAACTTTGCCTAGGGCCCCACTTTGCCTAAAACCGGCCCTGCCTAAAAGTGTACAAAGATATTATACAGTCACCGTGTGACAAGTGGGCCTGTGTAACTTCAAATGCCAGGGCTGAATTTTAGTCCCAGTCCGGCCCTGTCTGTGCCTTATAATTATTGGGTATCCAAGGTGGGCACGTGGCATGAACTGGCTCTCTACGCCTTACAGGTCCTTGCCTTTTGTCAGCGTTTTGTCAGAGTGGGTTTTTAGTGCCGCTGGTGGAATTATAACTTATAAGCACATCCGCCTGTCAACTGAAAATGATTGCAAAACAATGGGGAGACAAAGAGCGCAATAGGGTCTTATCCACGTTACACAGAGGAGAATATACACCAAATTTGCTCACCTGGTTAGGATGAGATTAGAGCATATAGATAGCGGCTGCTGCAGATCCACAGGTCATCACCGACCAGGGTGTGGTATTTCCTGATGAAGGGGGCATGAGACCCCTGAAACGCGTTGAATAAAACCACTGTGAATCAACTATACTCTCCTGAAATTCATCTTAGCGGCAGCGCAGAATTTTAACTACAAATCTCCCTTTGAAGACATTAACTGAAAATGATGACAGACTGATTCTTATAAAAATGAACAAGGGCTGGATTGGGCCAGACTCCTCAACACCACTGAATCATAGCAGCATAACATAAACTCAAATCCAGTGTCTTTTTTAGGGAGGTCTATTCCCATGCACCTCTTCACACTCACGCATGGGTATACTCTTCCTGATTTTGGCTATTTGCTGTTGTCCTCCTTCTTCTCCTCATCCTCATCCTCCACCACCATATCACTAGGGTGACCGTGGTCTGTGATGCAACACCCACATAATTTTTTTAAAGGGTGTTTATGATTCCTCTCTAGACTCTGGAGTGAGCAGACGTGCCTATCTGCTCTCTGCAAGTCAGAGGACATAACACGGAGCCGTGCTACTGGCAGCCCCCATTGCAGCAGCAGCTACTCTTTTGTTTCTTTTGTCTCTGTTTGTTGTCTGTTCCTTGGGACTTTCTTTTGGACTTTCTACTGGCTTTGGTACCTTTATGGACTCCTAATTTGTAACCGCGGATTGATAGATGGTTTATACTCTGTGAATCACACTGTTCCTGTATTATGGACCATTGTGGGAAGGTGGAAACCACTCACCCATACAACCAACTGCCTCTGGACAAGCAGAACTGGATCAGTACCCGGATCCCCTTCTACAGGTACATGCAACTCCTAAATGGATACCAGTGATGCGATGCACCCATGGACATGAATCTAATGCAACCACTACCAGCCATAGTTCCACAATACAGACAGCTTCTACCTTGTTGGTTACTGATGCAGCCATCCGTGTACAGAGGAGAATATGATCTCAAAGGCTCTTGCAAAGTTCTATCAATATGTAAAATGTGCTACAAGGGACAACAGAATATTGGATCTCCTCTATGGCAATGTTAAAGATGCCTATTCATAGTCTGCACTGCCCCCCTTGGAGAAATCAGACCACAACCTCATACTATTGTCTCCATCATACCAACCTGTTGTTAGCAAACAACCTGCGACAATAAAACTAATCAGGAAGTGGACTCCACAGGTGGAGGAGGCTCTACAAGATTGCTTTGACCTCACAGACTGGGAGGTGATATGCGACAGGGGAGAGCACGATGATGTAAATGATATTGTCGGGCGAGTAACTGATTATATACATTTTTGTACTGACACTGTTGTACCTGCTAAAAAGATTCGATGCTACACAAATAACAAGCCTTGGATTACAAAAGAATTGAAACACTTACTAAACAAGAAAAAAATGAAGGGTTGTTGTTAATGAAGTCGCTACGAATGTGAAGGGCAGCAATATAATATGTGGTGACTTTAATCTCCCCATGCATGTGGACCTTGATTGCTCTTCTGGTAGCAGACGACCTAGAGGGGACTTGACTCTCCTCACAGGCGAATTTCACCTGCATGATTATTGGAGATATTCACATGCATCTGAGAGGGATTATACCTTTTACTCTTCCAGGCATTCCACATACTCCAGTATTGATTATTTTCTAACAGACAGTGCAACCTTGTCCAGATGTAGATCCGCAACTATAGGCTTAATAACGTGGTCTGATCATGCTCCCATCACTCTAACTCTTACTTTAGCACACCAAGCTAACCCAGCCTTTAGGTGGCAATTAAATTACGCATTGCTGCTGAATGGGGAGGTGTTAGATAGAGTCTCTTCGGAGTTGGAACATTACTTTCAGATAAATGATAATGGAGAGGTTTCTGATGAGTCCTTATGGTTGGCGCATAAAGTAGTGATTAGAGGTGTGCTTCTCCAACAAGCTTCCTACCTGAAAAGGAAGAGGGAGAGTGGCAGAGAGGTATTACTTTCCCACCTGCAATATTTAGACAATATCAACAAGTCTGCTCCCACGCCTTCTGTCTCCGAGGAGATCTATCAGATTAGGTTTAAATTGAGAGAAAATCTCCTGGCCAGATATGCACATAACATGACGAAATTCAAGACTAATCTATATGCCGCAGGTGATAGGGCAGGAGCACTCCTGGCGCGCAGAGTACGTAAGAGGGAAGCTAACTCAAGAGTGGACCATATCTTAGATAAAAATGGGAAGGCCCTCAGGAACCCTCAGGACATAGTCCAAACTTTTGCAGAATATTATACCGGCTTGTATAATTTAAAAGATGACCCTTCTACTCCCCAACCAGATCACCAATCTATTTATAAATATCTAGACTCTATAAAATTACCCCATATTACATCTGAGCAGCTAAACTACCTTAATTCTCCCTTCACAGATGTAGAAATTAACTCGACGATTAAACAAACTAAATCTCATAAGGCCCCAGGCCCAGACGGGCTGACGAATGACTATTATAAATCCTTTTATCTGTTGCTGACTCCATATTTGCAGAGATTATTCTCAGTGTGGAGAGACTCGGGTACTGTGGCGGCTCCTGGTTTGGAAGCTACCATATCTATCATACCCAAGCCTGGGAAACCTGTTATGATCCTTAGTGGTTGAGGATCACAAATTACTCCAGCTAAGTAACAAACATAGGACAAGCTCTAGGGAGGTGGCAAACTGGACTGACCGCAAATCTGAACCTATCCAAACACACTAGAAGTAGCCGGTGAACGTGCCTAAAAATCCTAGACGTCTCGAGCCAGCCTGAGGAACTAACTACCCCTAGAGAAAAAGAAAGACCTCTCTTGCCTCCAGAGAAATAATCCCCAAAGATATAGAAGCCCCCAACAAATAATAACGGTGAAGTAAGAGGAAGGCACATACACAGGGGTGAAAGCAGATTCAGCAAATGAGGCCCACTAATACTAGATAGCAGAAAATAGAAAAGGGAATCTATGCGGTCAGTAAAAAACCCTTACAAAATATCCACTCTGAGATTTCAAGAACCCCCACACCAACTAACGGTGTGGGGGGAGAAACTCAGTCCCCTAGAGCAACCAGCAAGCGAGGAAATCACATTTTAGCGAGCTGGACTAAAAATATAATGAACGCTGATAATCAAAAAATGATCAAACAAAAACTTAGCTTGTCTTGGAGAGACTGGGAGCAAGGTAGACACAAGGAATCTGAAGAGCACTGAATACATTGATAGAGGGCAAGGAACTGAGTATCCAGGTGAGCTAAATAGGAAACCAACCAGGATAACGAACCAGCTGATGCTGCAACCTGCAGAAAGAGAACACTACACAGTACCACTTGTGACCACTAGAGGGAGCCCAAAAATAGAGTTCTTAACAGTACCCCCCCTTGAGGAGGGGTCACCGAACCCTCATCAAGACCCCCAGGGCGATCAGGATGAGCCGCGTGGAAGGCACAAACCAAATCGGCCGCATGAACATCAGAGGCGACAACCCAGGAATTATCCTCCTGACCATAGCCCTTCCACTTAACCAAATACTGAAGCCTCCGTCTAGAGATACGAGAATCCAAAATCTTCTCCACCACGTACTCCAATTCGCCCTCGACCAGCAGCGGAGCAGGAGGCTCAACAGAAGGAACCACAGGTACCACATACCTCTGCAACAAAGACCTATGGAACACATTATGAATGGCAAACGATGCTGGGAGATCCAAACGAAAAGACACCGGGTTAAGGATTTCCAAGATCTTATAAGGACCGATGAAGCGAGGCTTGAATTTAGGAGAGGAGACCTTCATAGGAACATACCGAGAAGACAGCCACACCAAATCCCCAACACGAAGTCGGAGACCCACACCGCGGCGGCGGTTGGCAAAGCGCTGAGCCTTCTCCTGTGACAACCTCAAATTGTCCACCACATGGTTCCAAATCTGCTGCAACCTATCCACCACAGAATCCACTCCAGGACAGTCAGACGGCTCAACCTGACCCGAGGAAAAACGAGGATGGAAACCAGAATTGCAGAAAAAAGGCGAAACCAAAGTAGCAGAACTAGCCCGATTATTAAGGGCAAACTCGGCCAAAGGCAAAAAAGTCACCCAATCATCCTGATCAGCAGAAACAAAACATCTCAAATAAGTTTCCAACGTCTGATGTCTGATTAGTTCGCTTGGTTTGGCCATTAGTCTGAGGATGGAAGGCCGACGAAAAAGACAAATCAATGCCCATCTTAGCACAAAGAGTCCGCCAAAACCTGGACACAAACTGGGATCCTCTATCAGTCACAATATTTTCAGGAATGCCGTGCAAGCGAACCACATTCTGAAAAAATAGAGGAACCAAATCGGAGGAAGAAGGCAACTTAGGCAAAGGCACCAAATGGACCATCTTGGAAAAACGATCACACACCACCCAGATGACAGACATTTTCTGAGATACTGGAAGATCCGAAATAAAATCCATGGAAATGTGCGTCCAATGCCTTTTCGGGACAGGCAAAGGCAAAAGCAAACCGCTGGCACGAGAACAGCAAGGCTTAGCCCGAGCACAAATCCCACAAGACTGCACAAAGGAACGCACATCCCGCGACAAGGAAGGCCACCAGAAGGACCTAGCCACCAAATCTCTGGTACCAAAAATCCCAGGATGACCCGCCAACACCGAAGAATGAACCTCGGAAATAACTCTGCTGGTCCATCTATCCGGGACAAACAGTCTCTCTGGTGGACAACAGTCAGGTCTATCCGCCTGAAATTTCTGCAGCACTCGTCACAAATCTGGGGAAATAGCAGACAAAATCACTCCCTCTCTGAGAGTACCAGCCGGCTCAGAAACTCCCGGAGAATCAGGCACAAAACTCCTAGAAAGTGCATCAGCTTTCACGTTCTTCGAACCAGGCAGGTATGAGACCACGAAGTTGAAACGGGAGAAAAACAACGACCATCGAGCCTGTCTAGGATTCAGGCGCTTGGCAGATTCAAGGTAAATCAGAGTTTTGTGATCAGTCAAGACCACCACACGATGTTTAGCTCCTTCGAGCCAATGTCGCCACTCCTCAAATGCCCACTTCATAGCCAACAACTCCCGATTACCAACATCATAATTCCGCTCAGCAGGCGAAAACTTTCTTGAAAAGAAAGCACATGGCTTCATCACAGAGCCATCAGAGCTTCTCTGCGACAAAACAGCCCCAGCTCCAATCTCAGAAGCATTAACCTCGACCTGGAAGGGGAGAGAGACATCTGGCTGACATAAGACTGGAGCTGAAGAAAACCGGTGCTTCAGCTCCCGAAAGGCCTCCACGGCCGCAGGAGACCAATTAGTCACATCAGAACCCTTCTTGGTCAAATCCGTCAAAGGTTTAATCACGCTAGAAAAATTAGTGATGAAACGACGGTAAAAATTAGCAAAACCCAAGAACTTCTGAAGACTCTTAACAGACGTGGGCTGAGTCCAGTCATGAATAGCCTGGACCTTGACTGGGTCCATCTCCACAGTAGAAGGTGAAAAAATAAAACCCAAAAAGGAGACCTTCTGTACTCCGAAGAGGCATTTTGAGCCCTTCACAAATAAAGCATTAGCACGCAAGACCTGAAACACCATCCTGACCTGCTTCATATGGGACTCCCAATCATCAGAAAAGACCAAAATGTCATCCAGATAAACAATCATAAATTTATCCAGATATTCTCAGAAGATGTCATGCATGAAGGACTGAAACACAGAAGGAGCATTAGAGAGTCCAAAAGGCATCACTAAGTACTCAAAATGGCCTTCAGGCATATTAAATGCTGTTTTCCATTCATCTCCCTGCTTAATGCGCACAAGGTTATACGCACCACGGAGATCTATCTTGGTGAACCAACTGGCACCCTTAATCCGAGCAAACAAATCAGACAATAGTGGCAAAGGATACTGAAATTTGACTGTAATTTTATTCAGAAGACGATAATCTATACAAGGTCTCAAAGAACCGTCCTTCTTGGCCACAAAAAAAAATCCTGCACCAAGAGGGGAAGAGGATGGGCGAATATGTCCCTTCTCCAAAGACTCCTTTATATAACTCCGCATCGCGGCATGCTCTGGTATAGACAAATTAAAAAGTCGTCCCTTAGGGAATTTACTACCAGGAATTAAATTTATAGCACAGTCACAATCCCTATGAGGGGGCAGGGCACTGGACCTGGGCTCATCAAATACATCCTGGTAGTCAGACAAAAACTCAGGGACCTCAGAAGGAGTGGAAGAAGCAATAGACACCAACGGAGTATCGCCATGAATTCCCTGACAACCCCAACTTGACACAGACATAGCTTTCCAATCTAAAACTGGATTATGAGCTTGCAGCCATGGCAGACCCAAAACGACAACATCATGCAAATTATGCAGAACAAGAAAGCGAATCACCTCCTGATGTACTGGAGTTATGCACATGGTCATTTGCGTCCAATACTGAGGCTTATTCTCAGCCAATGGCGTAGCATCAATTCCCCTCAGAGGAATAGGAAATTCCAAAGGCTCCAGGACAAAACCACAGCGCCTGGCAAACGACAAATCCATCAGATTCAGGGCAGCACCCGAATCCACAAAAGCCATAACCGGGTAGGACGACAAAGAACAAATCAAAGTAACAGACAAAATAAATTTAGGCTGTATAGTACCAATGGTGACAGGTTTAGCGATTTTTTTTAAGCGTTTAGAGCATGCTGAGATAACATGAGTAGAATCACCACAGTAAAAGCACAACCCATTTTGACGTCTATGACTTTGTCGCTCAATTCTGGTCAGAGTTCGGTCACATTGCATAGACTCAGGTCTCTGTCCAGAAAATACCGCCAAAGGATGAGCAGATTTGCGCTCCCGCAAACGCCGATCAACCTGAATGGCTAAAGCCATAGAATCACTCAGACTTGTAGGGGTGGGAAACCCCACCATAACATTCTTAACGGCCTCAGAAAGACCTTCTCTGAAATTTGCAGCCAGGGCACACTCATTCCATTGAGTAAGCACCGACCATTTCCGAAATTTTTGACAATACACCTCTGCTTCATCCTGACCTTGAGAGATAGCCAGCAACGTTTTTTCTGCCTGATTCTCAAGATTAGGCTCCTCATAAAGCAGTCCAAGAGCCAGAAAAAATGCATCTACATTAAGCAATGCAGGATCTCCTGGCGCCAGAGAGAAAGCCCAATCTTGAGGGTCGCCACGCAACAGGGAGATAACAATTTTAACTTGTTGAGCGGAATCACCAGAGGAACGAGGTCTCAGAGATAGAAATAACTTACAATTATTCTTAAAATTTAGAAACCTAAATCTATCTCCAGAAAACAACTCAGGAATGGGTATCTTTGGTTCTGACATAGGGCTATGAATAACAAAATCCTGAATACTTTGCACCCGTGCAGTAAGATGATCCACACTAGAAGTCAGAGTCTGAACATTCATGTCTGCAGCTGAGCTCAAAACCACCCAGAGTTCAAGGGGATGAAAGAAGCTAAACAGACTGCAGCAAAGGAAAAGCGGGAGGAAGAAAAAAAAAATGTACTCAGGTCTTCTTTTTATCCCACTTCTGCGATGCATTAAACACTTTTTGGCCTGCTATACTGTTATGATCCTTAGTGGTTGAGGATCACAAATTACTCCAGCTCCAAGTAACAAACATAGGACAAGCTCTAGGGAGGTGGCAAACTGGACTGACCGCAAATCTGAACCTATCCAAACACACTAGAAGTAGCCGGTGAACGTGCCTAAAAATCCTAGACGTCTCGAGCCAGCCTGAGGAACTAACTACCCCTAGAGAGAAAGAAAGACATCTCTTGCCTCCAGAGAAATAATCCCCAAAGATATAGAAGCCCCCAACAAATAATAACGGTGAAGTAAGAGGAAGGCACATACACAGGGGTGAAAGCAGATTCAGCAAATGAGGCCCACTAATACTAGATAGCAGAAAATAGAAAAGGGAATCTATGCGGTCAGTAAAAAACCCTTACAAAATATCCACTCTGAGATTTCAAGAACCCCCACACCAACTAACGGTGTGGGGGGAGAAACTCAGTCCCCAGCAAGCGAGGAAATCACATTTTAGCGGGCTGGACTAAAAACATAATGAACGCTGATAATCAAAAAATGATCAAACAAAAACTTAGCTTGTCTTGGAGAGACTGGGAGCAAGGTAGACACAAGGAATCTGAAGAGCACTGAATACATTGATAGCAGGCAAGGAACTGAGTATCCAGGTGAGCTAAATAGGAAACCAACCAGGATAACGAACCAGCTGATGCTGCAACCTGCAGAAAGACAACACTACACAGTACCACTTGTGACCACTAGAGGGAGCCCAAAAATAGAGTTCACAACAGAAACCCCTCACACACCCTGGTGACTTTAGACCCATTGCTCTGCTCAATTCGGATGTCAAAATATTCTCTAAAATTATAGCGTCCAGACTAAAGCTTATTATCCTAACTATAATTTCACCGGACCAAGTGGGTTTTGTGGCCGGACGTGAGACGAAAGATGGGGTGTGGCGCATGCTGAATCTGATTAAAATAGCTGAGCTGTCTGGCCTACCCAGTGCATTCCTGTCGCTTGATGCTGAGAAGGCTTTTGACAGGGTGCACTGGGGGTATCTTCGGGCAGTATTGGAAAGGTTTGGACTGTCGGGCCCAATATTCTCAGGAATCTGTGCTATGTACTCGACTCCTTGTGCCAGGGTCTTGACGTCCGGTTTTTTATCTGGTCCGTTTCAGATCACGAATGGCACTCGTCAAGGTTGCCCACTCTCTCCTATTATTTTCGCACTGTGCATGGAGCCGCTTGCTGAACGCATAAGAACCTCTATTAATATCACCGGCATCAGGGTTGGACACATGGAGCACAGAATTGGCTTGTATGCTGATGATGTTATTCTATCCTGTGTCAACTTGGAGACATCCTTGACAGCTATTACCTTGGAACTCGGGGAATTTAGTAATGTGCCATACTACAGGTTGAATCCCACGAAGTCCTTGTTGTTTCTGGTGGCGGTTCCATGCACGGCCAAGTCGAAAATGGAGGCTGAGTTTCCATTTAAATGGATGACAGAGGGTATCCCGTACTTGGGAGTTATATTGACGGGCTCTGAACAAATTGTCAAGAAGAATTTCTCTAAATTGATCACACAGGTTAGGGCACAACTTGACCATTTTCACATAGTTATGACATCCTGGATTGCCAGGATTAATGTTTTCAAAATGATTATCCTGCCTAAAATACTGTATCTCCTTAGGTGTATCCCATTAAAATCCCCAAACGTTTGATTTTGAAATTACAAACTATGACATACCATTATATTTGGTCACACAAAAAATCTAGAATCTCTAGGACCTTGATGTACTATCCGTACAAACGGGGAGGGCTGGGAATGCCGAACCTCATGCTGTACCATAGAGCGGCCATACTAACTGGACTTAGAGACTGGTGGCAGGTGGACAAAGACCATAGATGGCTCCAAATAGAAAACTACTATGCCAAAACTAGATCTACCCGCACGATTCTTGAGGCTGAATCTATTGCAATCACTGATTATTTACCTTACCAACCATGAAAATTGCGCTCCACTATTGGAGGACACTGGTCCCTTCCTTGATTAAATTATCTCATGACTCCCTATCCTTAAAAGCCCTTGAGACACACATCCAATTTATTAATCTCCAGCCTTGGGTTGATGCTGGAATCGTAACATTACGGCAGATATTGGGTACCACTGGCCTTATCCCCTTTGACCGCTGGGCCTCCAACTTCCCGAATGTCCGGAGATATTTCTATTAATATTTGCAGATACGTCATCTACTTCATAATTCCCCAAACTCGCCTTTCTTCAACTCCCATTTAAATAACAGGGTTAATGGTTATTTCTTGTTGCCTGACTCTGGCCCGAAGGGCATTTCAATATTATATAAAGCCTTAAACGACCCAGCAGAAGATGTTAAACTGCCATATATGATCAAGTGGGAACAGGATTTGGACTTCCTATCTGACCCGATAGATTGGGAGGAGGGACTGGGTGAAGTATTACGGGTATCTGCCTGCGTCAATCATCTCGAACAATTGAAAAAAGTACACCTTAGATGGTATCAATATCCGGTTCAGGTGGCTCACTATGACCCTGCCGGGTCGGACAAATGCTGGAGGGGGTGCGGTCACAGGGGAACTGTGGAACACACCTGGTGGTCGTGTCCAATTCTTCAACCCTGGTGGAGAGATATGGACCTTTTAATTGCACAGGTCTTGGGGATCCAACTGACTCTGTCACCTAGGCAGGCCATTCTTCACATCGGCCTGGAGGACATTCCACTCATACTTCGAGGTACACTATCACATATTCTAATAGCTGCCAGGTTATTAGTCGCCTCAAGATGGAAATACACTAATTCTCCCAATATTAGTGAATTAATTAATAAACTTAATGTCCACTGCCAATATGAACTCGCCTTGGCTCACTCCATGACTGCCAAAACCAAAAGACAAAATATTTGGCAGCCTTGGTTACATAGTGGTCATTCCTCTATTGACCCGCACCACCTTGTTTGACCGTTTACTTGAGTGGGAATAAGTAAGCATAATTGACATGTCTGTTTTTGTCTTTGTAATATTCTTATTCTGCCACAGTTTGTCAGGACCCCTTGTCTATAACTGAACTGCTAGATATGTCTTGTGAATGCCTATACTCCTTTCCTCCCCCACTATTCCCCCTACCGTACCTACCCCAAACACCCCCCCACCACCACCACCACCACCACCACCACCACCACCACCACCACCACCACCACCACCACCACCACCGCTTCTCTCCCCTACTTCCTACTTCTTCCTTTCTGATTGGTTTTGTTTTTCTCCTTACTTATTTCTGGTCATTTTAGTCAACCTCTGTTACTGTTTTTACTGTTTGACAGCACTGTATTGTTTTGGAAATCTTCAATAAACACTAATTGATTAAAAAAAAAAAAAAAGAAGAAGAAAAAGATGGCATTTAAAATGAAGGAAACAAAGAAACTGAAACTGATACAAAGGGTTTGAAAGGGGAAAATTAAGAATGCCCGGGAGGCGTTCCGAATTAAATTAGAAAATAAATTGTCACAGAACAATTCCATGGAGGTGTGGTCTGGCATGAAACAGCTAACTGGGTTTAAGGCAAAGCCAGAGCATGGGGAAGTGGATCTGCCCTTGGCTAATGAAATGAATGAGTTTTTCAACAGATTCACCAACACAAGCACAGCGTCATCAGGAATGGGGGATGGAGCTGGGAAACGATTGGCAGCATTGACATTGGGGGATAAACTGCCCGCTTTCACTGTCTCCCAAAGCGACGTGAGAAAACAGTTTAGTAGACTAGCTATTGGCAAAGCAGCTGGGCCTTATGGCCTCAGCCCACATGTCCTCAGAGCGTGTGCAAACCAACTGTGTATTGTCTTCCAGCACCTGTTTAACTGGAGTCTTCAATCACAGGGTGTACCAGAACTGGGGAAGACCACCTGCCTGGTGCCAGTACCGAAGACCACTATTCCAACTTCCCTACAAGACTATCATCCAGTGGCCTTAACATCACATGCTATGAAGTCCTTGGAGAGAATAATACTTGCCTACTTGTGTCCGAGGGTGAGGGCTTTTACTGACCCCCTACAGTTTGCGTACCAGCAGAGATTGGGAGTAGATGATGCGGTAGTGTCTCTGCTACACACAGTACACTCATTCTTGGACAATGATGGAACTGTAGTGCGCGCCATGTTCTTTGACTTTTCAAGTGCTTTCAATACCTTACAGCCGCCCTTACTACGTAATAACCTGACTGATATGGCGGTAGATGAGGGGATGGTGAACTGGATAAACGGCTACCTGACGGACAGGCCGCAGTTTGTAAGGATGGGGGAGGTGGTATCTGTCAGTGTATTGAGCAGTGTTGGACCCCCTCAGGGTGAGGTGCTATCACCCTTCCTCTTGTGTTTCTGCTGATCGGGCCCCATCATGCACTAAAATTCTGTGCACTGCAGCGCACACATTGGGAGCCTTTTTGGAGCTGTGCACAGCCATCTTACCTAGTCAGCTGTGCAGCTCCTGCTCGGCTGTAGCTACAATGTATGGGCTCCCTGCAGGTCCTGACTATAGCCCATACATTCTAGCTGTCTTAGTAGTAAATGTGCTAGATTGTATGGGCTCCTTTTAGGTTCTGTCAGCAGCCCATACATTCTAGCTGCTGCTTCACTGCTGAAAACACTAGACGCCCGGGGAACGACTGAGGTAAGTATAAAAAAAGTTTCAGTTTTTTTAAATGGGTGAGGTGGGGGGAGTGAGACTGCAGATGATGAAGTGTGTTTGAGGGGGTACTGCACATGATGAAATGATAGGGGGCTGCAAATTATGAAGTAAGGGGGACTGCAGATGAAGTGAAGGGGGATAGGGGACTGTAAATGATGAAGTGGGAGTGATGGGGACTGCAAATGATGATGTGAGGGTAATGGGAACTGGAAATGATGATGTGGGGTTGATGGGGACTGCAAATGATGATGTGGGGGTGATGGGGACTGGAAATGATGATGTTGGGGTGATGGGCACTGCAAATAATGATGTGGGGTGATGGGGACTGCAAATGATAATGTGGGGGTGATGGGGACTGCAAATGATGATGTGGGGGTGATTGGGACTGCAAATGATATTGGGGTGATGGGGACTGCAAATGAAGTGAGTGTGAGGAACGGGGACAGCAATTGAATAGAAGGTGGGGGGTGGGGAGAGCAAATAATGATGAATTTTGAGGGTGGGGGAGTTAATGATGTATTGAGTATGGGGAGGAGCAGTTGATAATGAATAGAGGATTGGAGAGAGAGGAGACATGACACTGAATTGAGGCAGAAGGGGCATGCAACTATAATGAATCGGGGTAAGGGTTAGAGCGGGAGGTACATAGTGGGGTCGTTAAGGATAAAGTGACTGATAAAGAATTGGGGGAAAGAGTACAGATGTTAGTTAATTTATATATTAAATGGGGAAAGTGGCTATGTATAGATAGTGGGGGCACAGTGGTGGATTATAATTTATATTTTTAATGGTGGGTTGCATAATAACCAATTATATACAGTTATATGAAAAAGTTTGGGCACCCCAATTAATCTTAAGCTTAATGTTTTATAAAAAATTGTTTTTTTTGCAACAGCTATTTCAGTTTCATATATCTAATAACTGTTGGACACAGTAATGTTTCTGCCTTGAAATGAGGTTTATTGTACTAACAGAAAATGTGCAATCTGCATTCAAACACAATTTGACAGGTGCATAAGTATGGGCACCCTTATCATTTTCTTGTTTTAAATACTCCTACCTACTTTTTACTGACTTACTAAAGCACTTTTTTTGGTTTTGTAACCTCATTGAGCTTTGAACTTTATAGCCAGGTGTATGCACAATCATAAGAAAAGCTACTGCAAGTTGTTCTCCTGTTTGAATCTCCTCTGAAGAGTGGCATCATGGGCTCCTCAAAACAACTGTCAAATGATCTGAAAACAAAGATTATTCAACATAGTTGTTCAGGGAAAGTATACAAAATGCTGTCTCAGAGATTTAACCTGTCAATTTCCACTGTGAGGAACATAGTAAGGAAATGTAAGAACACAGGTACAGTTCTTGTTAAGACCATAAGTGGCAGGCCAAGAAAAACATCAGAAAGGCAGAGAAGAAGAATTGTGAGATCAGTCAAGGACAATCCTCAGACCACCTCCAGAGAGCTGCAGCATCAATTTGCTGCAGATGGTGTCACTGTGCATCGGTCAACTATACATCACACTTTGCACAAGGAGAAGCTGTATGGGAGAATGATGTGAAAGAAGCCGTTTCTGCAAGCACGCCACAAACAGAGTCGGCTGAGGTATGGAAAAGCACATTTGGAGAAGCCAATTTATTTTTGGAAGAAGGTCCTGTGGACTGATGAAACCAAGATTGAGTTGTTTGGTCATACAAAAAGGCGTTATGCATGGCGGCAAAAAAACACAGCATTCCAAGAAAAACACTTGCTACCCACAGTAAAATTTGGTGGAGGTTCCATGATGCTTTGGGGCTGCGTGGCCAATGCCGGCACCGGGAATCTTGTTAAAGTTGAGGGACGCATGGATTCCTCTCAATATCAGCAGATTCTTGACAATAATGTTCATGATTCAGTGACAAAGTTGAAGTTACGCAGGGGATGGCTCTTTCAGCAAGACAATGATCCAAAACACTGCTCCAAATCTACTCAGGCATTCATGCAGAGGAACAATTACACTGTTTTGGAATGGCCATCCCAGTCCCCAGACCTGAATATCATTGAACATCTGTGGGATCATTTGAAGAGGGCTGTCCATGCTCGGCGATGATCAAACTTAACTGAACTGGAATTGTTTTGTAAAGAGGAATGGTCAAAAATACCTCCATCCAGGAACTCATTAAAAGCTACAGGAAGCGACTAGAGGCTGTTATTTTTGCAAAAGGAGGATCTACTAAATATTAATGTCACTTTTCTGGTGAGGTGCCCATACTTATGCACCTGTCAAATCTTGTTTGAATGCAGATTGCACATTTTCTGTTAGTACAATAAACCTCATTTCAAGGCAGAAACATTACTGTGTCCAACAATTATTAGATATAAGAAACTGAAATAGCTGTTGCAAAAAAAAAACAATTTTTATAAAACATTAAGCTTAAGATTAGTAGGGGTGCCCAAACTTTTTCATATAACTGTATTAACCCCTTTCTGACCTCGGACGGGATAGTATGTCCGAGGTCAGAAGCTCCGCTTTGATGCAGGCTCCGGCGGTGAGCCCGCATCAAAGCCGGGACATGTCAGCTGTTTTGAACAGCTGACATGTGCCCGTAATAGGCGCAGGCAGAATCGCGATCTGCCCACGCCTATGAACTAGTTAAATGCCGCTGTCAAACGCAGACAGCGGCATTTAACTGCCGCTTCCGACTGGGTGGCCGGAAATGATCGCATCGCCGACCCCCGTCACATGCTCGGAGGTCGGCGATACTTCAGAATAGTAACCATAGAGGTCCTTGAGACCTCTATGGTTACTGATCCCCGGCAGCTGTGAGCGCCACCCTGTGGTCGGTGCTCACAGCACACCTGAAATTCTGCTACAAAGCAGCGAACATAAGATCGCTGCTATGTAGCAGAGGCGATCGTGTTGTACCAGCTTCTAGCCTCCTATGGAGGCTATAGAAGCATGGCAAAAGTTAAAAAAAAAAGTTAAAAAAAACGTGAAAAAAATGAAAAAATATAAAAGTTTAAATCTCCCCCCTTTCGCCCCAATCAAAATAAATCAATAAAAAAAAAATCAAACTTAGACATATTTGGTATCGCCACATTCAGAATTGCCCGATCTATCAATAAAAAAAGGATTAACCTGATCGCTAAACGGCATAGCGAGAAAAAAATTGAATCGCCAGAATTACGTTTTTTTGGTCGCCGCGACATTGCATTAAAATGCAATAACGGGCGATCAAAAGAATGTATCTGCACCACAATGGTATCATTAAAAACGTCTGCTCGGAACGCAAAAAATAAGCCCTCACCACTTAGATAAAAAATAACCTAGTCATGTTAGGTGTCTATGAACTCGTACTGACCTGGAGAATCATAATGCAGTTTTAGCATTTAGTGAACCTAGCAAAAAAGCCAAACAAAAAACAAGTGTGGGACTGCACTTTTTTTGCAATTTCACTGCACTTGGAATTTTTTTCCCGTTTTCTAGTACACGACATGGTAAAACCAATGATGTTGTTCAAATGTACAACTCGTCCTGCAAAAAATAAGCCCTCACATGGCCAAATTGACGGAAAAATAAAAAAGTTATGGCTCTGGGAAGGAGGGGAGTGAAAAACGAACACGGAAAAACGGAAAATCCCAAGGTCATGAAAGGGTTAATAGTGGGTGCACATCTGTATTCAGATGTGTAGTGTAGAAAAAAGTGAAAAAGTGGGGAATATGCTCTAGAAGCGGTAGGTAACTGTTATTTTATGCAGAGACGAGTCCTGGCTGAAAAAAGTGATGGTGGTCTGTGCTGGATTAAAAAGAAAAGCAAAAAATGAAGGACTTCAGCTAGAGACGTCACTGGTGAGTTAGCGTGTTACCTGTACACTGACACTATACACTGTATACTGTACACAGAGGTCCTGTGTATAATGTCACAGGTGATCACTTTATTACCTGTACACTATACACTATATGCAGAGCTCCTGTGTATAATGTCACTGGTGATCACTGTATTACCTTTACCCAGACACTGCATACTAAGTACAGATCTCCTGTGTATAATGGCACTATTGGTGATAGGTTTTTTTTATTAATGATCAGTATTGTTGTATTCAGTCACAATGTGGTGTTAATATGTTGTCCGGCCATAGTGTGACAGTATTTTATTCTTGTATGTGCTATTATTTGGTCACTATGTGGTGGTAATATGTGGTCTGGTCATGGTGTGGTGGTATTTGTTCCTTGTATGTGCTATTATTCGGTGACTGTGTGGTGGTAATATGTGGTCTGGTCATGTTGTGTTGGTATTTATTCCATATATGTAGTATTGTTGGTCATGTGGTGGTTATATGTGGTCTTGACATGGTGCGGTGGCATTTGTCCCTTGCATGTGATATTGTTCGGTCACTGTGGTGGTAATATGTGGTCTGGACATGGTGTGGTGGTATTTGTTCCTTGTATATGGTATTATAGGTCACTATGTGGTGGTAATATGGTGTTAGGTCATGGAGTGGCGGTATTTGTCCCTTGTATGTGTGGCGCCCCTGAGGGTCCAGTCGCCACAGAGCACTGCACCTCACCCAGAGGTAGAATCATAGAATGTTAGAGTTGGAAGGGACCTCCTGGGTCATCTGGTCCACCCCCTGCTCAAAGCAAGATTCACTAAATCATCCCAGACAGATGTCTGTCCAGCCTCTGTTTGAAGACTTCCATTGAAGGACAACTCACCCCCTCTCGTGGCAGCCTGTTCCACTCATTGATCACCCTAACTGTCAAAAAGTTTTTCTAATATCTAATCTGTGTCTCCTCCCATTCAGTTTTATCCCATTGCTTCTAGTCTTTCCTTGTGCAAATGAGAATAAAGATGATCCTTCTACAATGTGACAGCCCTTGAGATATTTGTAGACAGCTATTAAGTCTCCTCTCAGTCTTCTTTTTTTGAAAGCTAAACATTGCCAAATCCTGTAAACGTTCCTCATAGGACATGGTTTGCAGACCAGTCACCATTCTGGTCGCTCTTCTCTGAACTTTGGCAAGTTTGTTTATGTCTTTTTTAAAATATGGTGCCCAAAACGGGCACAGTACTCTGCATGCTTCTGTTAATACAGAAACAGAATTGTATTGGCCCTTTTTGCTGCTGCATCACACTGTTGACTCATGTTCAGTCTGTGATCTATTAGTATACCCAAATCTTTTTCACATGTGCTGCTATTTAGCCCTATTTCTCCCATTCTGCATATGCTTTTTTAATTTTTATTGACCAGATGTAGTACTTTGCATTTTTCCCTGTAAAAAATCATTCTTTTAGTTGCTGCCCACTGCTCCAGTTTATTTATATATTTTTGAATCCTCTCTCTCTCTTCTCTAATATTAGCTATCCCTCCTAGCTTTGTGTCATCAGCAAATTTAATCAGTTTACCCTCAATTCCTTCATCTAAATCATTGATACAGATGTTGAACAATACAGGGCCCAGGACAGAGCCTTGTGGTCCAACTGGATGTGCAGCCATTTATGACCACTCTTTGGGTCCAATCATTAAGCTATGAATTAAGTTATGAATCCACCTAACAGCTGCCTTGTCCATTCCATACTTAGTCATTATTTCAATAAGGATTGTGTGAGATACTTTTTCAAATGCTTTCCTGAAGTCAAGATATACTATATCTACAGCATTTCCCTAATTCACCCAGTCAGTGATTCTGTCATAGAAGGAAATTAAGTTATTCTGACATGACTTAATAGTTACAAACCCATGCTGACTCTGTTTAATCACTTCATTCTTATCCAGGTACTTACATACTTGTTATTTTCTAATTTCTTCAAAGATCTTTCCTGGTATAGACATCAGACTCACTGGCCTATAGTTTCCTTGGTCTACCGTCTTCCCCTTTTTGAAGATAGGAACAACATTTGCTCTTCTCCAGTCTTCTGGGACTTCTCCTTTTCTCCAAGAATTTTCAAAGATTATGGAGAGTGGTTCAAAAATGTCTTCTGCTATCTCTTTCAGTACTCTGGGGTGTAATTCATCTGGCTCCGGAGACTTGAATTCATTTATGTTAACTAAGTGTTTCTGCACTATCTTTCTGATTATAGATATCCTGGATTCTTCTATTCCCTTAATAGGTCAGTGAAAATTAGCTGATGTTAGATTTTCTTTCTGAGAGAAAACAGATGCAAAATAGGAATATAAAAGTTCGGCCTTCTCAACATCCTTTCTTACCATTTCATCATTTTCATCCTGTAAAAATCCTATAGCATCTTTGACTTTTCTTTTACTTTTGACATATCCCCAAAATCCTTTTTTATAGCTTTGGACGTTTCTTGCAAGCCTTAATTCATTGTCAGCTTTAGCTAATCTGATTTGTGCCCTGCAGGTTCTGCAGATAGCATTATATTCTTCTTTAGATATGCCTCCCTCTTTCCATTTGATAAACATTTCTTTCTTCCTTTTTAGTATAAGTTTAAGTTCTATGTTCATCCATTCTGGTTTCCTTAGATGCTTCCTATTCTTCCCTCTTTTCGGAATTGTTAACGATTGTGCTTTGAGAATCTAATTTTTCAAGATTTCTCATCCTTCCTGGACATTTTTGTCCTTAAGGATATCCAGCCATTGGATCCCTTCAATTCTCTTTCTGAGTCCCTTAAAATCTGCCTTTCTGAAATCTAACCTTGACGTCTGAGTCTTCACAGGTCTTCCTCCTCTAGCTATTCAAAATTCTAAAATAGCCTGTTCGCTATCTCCTAGGGTCCCTGCCACTCTTACCTCCTCAACCATTTCCCCCCTATTTATAAGGATTTGATCCATGGTAGCAGATCTCGTTGTTTTCTCTCCTACCATTTGGAAGATAAAATTGTCAGCAAGAAAGGATAAGAATTTGTTTGACCTGTTAGTTTTGCCTGAGAGAGATTCCCAACAAATGTCTGGATAGTTGAAATTTCCCATGACAACTATGTCATATTTTTTGGAGAACTTGGCCATTTGATGCATAGAGAGTTCATCCATATCTTCAGCTTGGATAGGCGGCCTGTAGTAAATGCCTACAATGGTGTCATTTCCATTGTTCTCTCCTTGTATTCTTATCCAAACAGTTTCCACAGAACTCCCAGTCTCTGAAGCTTCAATCTCTGTGTAGATATATACTTTTCTAACATACAATAATGCACCACTTCCTCCTTGTTTATCAAGTCTATTTCTTGCAAATAAGTTGTATCCTTCTAGCCTTGTATTCCAATCATGTGTATTGTCCCACCAAGTCTCAGTGATTCCAATGACATCATATTTCTTTTCCTGCGTTAGTAGTTCCAATTCTCCTTGTTTGTTGCCCATGCTTTGTGCATTCGTATAGAAACATTTTAGTATGTGATTGGTTTTTCTTTCTCCAATATTTTTATTATTTAGATTTTTTTGCAGCGCCCCAGAGTCCTGGTCGTTGCAGTACTGACGCTCCGCCACTAAGGGGAGTGATGGTACGTCTAATGGCACTAAAGGAGTTCACCTGACCAGGCATCACAGTCACACATTACACTTCACACTCTGGCCACCAAGGGGAGCAAAGGGTTCTATGTATTAGGCCACTCCTCACAATCTGGTAAAACTGAGGGCTGGAAAGGAAGTTAGCCAGAAGCTGACTGGGTTGGATCCAGGCAACATCCTGTGCCAGAGGGTGTTGCAGGGGAAGATTCAGGGGTGTCTCTGTCAGGGGTGGGATCCTGACAGTGGCCTAGCGAAAAGAACAGAACGTTACGGAGCCGCGCCTGCACCCGTTGCGGTGGCATCCTAAGAAAGGAAACGAAGCGAGGTTTATTGTGGAGAAGTGAGAAACGAGATCACAGCAAAAAGAAGATAAAGCCAGTAGGAGTCGTGCCTTAAGATCGTGGCAACATCCTACTGAGGCGCGTAGCCGGTGGCCGAAACGGCGAGGAAGTATTGGGCTCCAAGCATTACTTCAAACAGCGGCAGGACAGTTGGTTATAGGTTGGCTGTCTCTCCTAAAACACCTAAGCAGACATAGGGGGCAATTGTGGGAGAGGGGCGACGCTAGGGTCCCGGAAGAACTCCAGGCCTACCCGTCATACGGGTGCGTCCTAGCCATATCATCTGGGGAACGAAGAAAGAATATCAGAACAGATACGAGTTGTGAGAAAGAACATCAGAAACAGACACAACAGTTGTGAGGACTATCCCGTGGTGCTCAGCAGGGAGGTACTACAACACACAGGCGCTAGAAGGTAGGCACTGATTTCCACCTGCAAAGGGAACTCTGGATGTGCCTTCGGACCGGCCGGTCTCAGCCAGCCCTGTTAGCAGTACTCTGGATTGCGGATCCTGAAGCCTTCAGTAAAGAGGTAAAGAGACTGCAACCCTGTGTCCTCGTTATGCATCGCGCCTCGCACCACACACCATCACCTTTCATTGGACGTCCCTTAGCAGGGTCACGGACCGGGTCTAGCCACCGTGACAACCCCAGGACCGAGACTGAGAGGCCCGGTACCGAGAACCCCGTGGCCCTGCGTCTGGGGGCGCTCCATTTTTGTCTTTGCTCTTCCCTTCCACTTCTAATAGCAGAGTTCTCAATAGCAGTTGTCATGTGTATGGCTTTTTCTGGCCTTTTGCTTCCCTTCCCACAATGTGGGAAGGGAAGGTGTGCTATTCCACTCTCAGGTAAGGAGTAGGCACAGCACAGAACCCTACACCTGCATCCAACATTAGACAATTCAATCCTGTACGTACCCTAAAGGAGGAAGGTCTCATCTGAGGCTGGATAGGAATGGGTGCTGGAGGAGTGGGTGGGGTAGGTAGAGTAGGGGAGGAGTTAATTAGGAGGGAAAGTTAGTCAGATTTTAAGAGGATGGGGAAGCAGGAAGATGTGCTAAGAAGGAGCTCCCTGTTACAGGGGGCTAGATAGAAATTGTGAGAGCAGAGGATTAGAGCAGAAGTGAGGGTCTGCAGCTCCTGACAGACAGAAGACAGAAGTGAGAGGGAGAAGCAGAAGGAAGCTCCCAGGACAGAAGAGGTCCTAGGAGCACGGATAGTGAGAGATCCATCCGTGGGGCCCGTATCCAACGGCGTGGTCGGTGGAGGGACCAGGTCGCAGTAAGGGGACCGGCCCCATTCTAGTGGAGAAACTAAGGACTCAGCTAACTAACCGGAGGCTGGGGTATCGGTATGTGCCACAGCCACCTCTGCACACATTCACTGAAAAGGCAGCCATATAGGATCCAGGTGGATTCAGCGCATACTGCCCAACAAGATCCACGGCTGCTGGCTTGGGACACTGTGTGGCAGGCGCAGGGTAGGAGAGGAAAAGCCAGCGCAGAGAGACGGCCAGGAAAGGACATATGAAAGAGGGTTCTGGAAAGTGCACCCAAATTGCTTTAGAGCTGGCTGGACCACAAACCTTGAGGACACAGCACCCTGGCTGGGGCAACTAAGAACTGTGAGTAAAGCATTGGAAACTGCACAACGCTGTTTCCTCGCATTTATTTACTGTGCCATCCACCCTGCACCACATCCACCATCAGCATCACCATCATTTACAACCTAAGTGCCCTGGGACCAAAGCTCTGCCTGTGGAGAGCTGTACCAACTCTGCTGCATCAACATCAGCCCCAGCGCTGCCTCCAAACAGATAACATCTCCTATTTGCCGAGAACCATGAGTGGCATCACGAACATTTATCCCATAAACTTTAATTCTCTTTATTCCCCTTTTTTTGGACACACAGGGTCACGGACCGGGTCACTGCTGCCTTGACATGTCCCCTTTAAGAACCAGCCCGGTACCGAGTATCCCCACGGCCCTGGCGGGCGCTCCATATGTAGTATTATTTGGTCATGGTGTGGTGGTATTTGTCCCTTGTATGTGGTATTATTGGTCATTTTAAAAATTGAAAAATAAATAAAACTATAGAGACTGATATTGTGATGGTGTAGCGCCCCCACCGCCGCAGGGCCGAGGGGTACCCGGTACCGGGCCTCTGAGTCTCTGCTCTGGGGTTGTCATGGTGGCTAGGCCCGGTCTGTGACCCTGCTGCTGAGGGGCGCCCAATAAAAGGGATAACAGTTCGGTGTGTGGTGCAGGACGCAATAAATAACGAGGACACCAGGTTGCAGTCTCTTTACCTCTTTACTGAAGATCTCTGGGTCCTCAATCCGGAATACGGTTAACCAGGCTGCGCAAGTCCGGCCGGTCCAATGGCACCTCCAGAGATCTCTTTGCAGGTGGAAATTTGTGCCTTCCTGCTAGCGCTATGTGTTGTGGTCCTTCCCTGCTGTGCTTACGGAAAGTCCCCACAACTGTTGTGTCTGTTTCTTAAGTTCCCTCACAACTCGATTAGATGATGTTCTGCTAATCTTCCGTCCCTCCCTGATGTTATGGTTAGGACGGCACCCGTATGACGGGTAGGCTCGGAGCTCTTCCGGGACCCTAGAGTCGCCCCTCTCCACAAGTTGCCCCCTATGTCTTCGTAGGTGATTTAGGTGAGACAGCCCGCCTATGACTGACTGTCCTGCCGTTGGTTTAAAGTATTGCTTGAAGCTAGATTTATAAATACTTCCTCGGCGTTCCGGCCGCCGGTTGTGCGCCTCAGTAGGATGTTGCCTCGGTCTCACAGCACGACTCCTACTGGTATTCTCCTTGTCGCTTTGATCTCGTTCTCACTCAGCACAATCTATCTCCCTTCTAATCCTTTCTTGGGCACCGCCGCTATGCTGAGCAGGCACGGTCCCGTGACGTTCTCTCAAGTTGCCAGGCCTCTGTCAGGATCCCACCCCTGACAGGGGCCCTACCGAATCTTCCCCCACAACACCCTCTGCCACAAGGTGTTGCCTGGTTCCAACCCAGTCAGCTTTCTCTCTAACTTCCTGCCTGACCCCCAGTTTTACCAGTATGTGAGGAGTGGCCTAATGAATAGAACCCTTAGCTCCCCCTGGAGGCCCGGCTGTGAAATGTATTGGTGTCTGTGATACCTGGTCAGATGAACTCCTTCAGTGCCATCAGATGTACCATAGCTCCCCTTAGTGGCGGAGCCACAGTACTGAAACGACCAGGACTCTGGGGCGCTGCACTCCCCCCCGGTTAAATCCAGTACTCCTGGACTGGGAAGAAAACAATACAGGTTAGCAAAAAGACATACAATTTTGAAAATGCAATAACGATAAGTAAGCTTGAACAGAGCTTCCCTTTATGGGAGGTGAGGACACTTGAATGTTACAAACATGGTTAAACATTATAAATTACAGGCTATAAACAACTCCTGTTACCCAACCGGGTATTCTACTCAGTGCAAACTTTTGAATAATAAGTTAACATTGTCCTTAAGGACGTACACTTCCTATCCACTAGAGAATTATTCTGAACATTATAATATTAATTAACTCTTTCTCTTTCACTCTCCTTCGTTAAATCTGCAGGACCGCCTGTCCTAACTGCTCCAGGCCTGCTGCCTCTCCTTTCTTTACAGGACCGCCCCTTTCAGCCCGGGCCTACTGCCTTTTCAACTACTATACACAGTATAGAACATAACATTTACTTTCAGTTTGAAATCACTGAGCCATCCCTACATGGCTCCTAAGAGGACTCACTGACTAACCCCGTACGGGTTCACTTTCTGTCCTCATTTTTCTATCAACGTTATCAAACATTTCTTACAATCAACTAGTTGGATACATATAATTTTTACACGTAAGCATCATCATCACTTTCTTTTTGTCAAGACATTATTGCTATCTATCTGTCTTAAAGCAATACCATTCTTTAAGTGCAACAAGTGAACATCCCCTTTAAGAGGGGATCCAGTCTGTATGAGGTCGCACATCTTCTCAAGCTACCAGTCCGTACTCAGCAAAGGCTCCGGTGCGGTATCTTCGCAAAGAGTCCTTCTTTAAGTAAAACCAGTAGGGAGCACCTTTAAGAAGGTGCAAACTATTTACAAGCAGTTTGTATCATGCACTGTTCATGATTGCGGCAGTTCTTGGTAACGAAGAAGAAAATAGAAACAACCAAAAAGCAGTAGGGATCCCGGGTCAACAAAGGGATCCCTTTAAGAGTTAACCCTAAGCAGGTTTAGCAGCAAAACAGTAGAACAGTAACTATTTACATCCTCACGGTATCGAGGTTTATCCTCATAGTAGGGTGCACGACATCAGCCGAAAGTGGACACCTCCTGACTGCGTAGGCCCCGGCCCCTGGTCCACGACTGATGCGGTGCCAGTGTCAATAGTTGGTCCCTCGGGTGCAGTCAGACCACCTGATGTCTGGATTTGAAGGCGGACTCTAGCTGCCAGCTCAGTTGCTGCAATAAGACGTACGGCGGCAATAGTAGTAAGGTCTGCCACGTCTGGTTCAATCCCAGTTGAAGTAACAGATGACGCCCCCTCAGGTTCACATCGGTGAACGTTCCGAGCGTACCATCCTTGCGCATTCCGATGACTGGTGTAGGTCACCTGATCCCCCTTTTGCAACGGGTCACCATCTCGGCTGCAGCAGGGAGTTTTCACGTTGTGACTAGTAACGAAGACGTCACTTGGTAGCCCCGGTTCCTGTATGGAGCCCCATCCCCTCTTCGGGTGGAAGGCCAACACAGTTCCCCGCTTTACCACGTCTTTCCTACCACGCGCAAGAGGTGGTTGTTGTACTCTCGGTGGGTCAGCTAATTCTGCCTCTTTTGTCTTTTCCAATGTAGGCTCAAACATTGTTTGTATTGTTCCCAGGTAAGCACAGCAAGGGTGAAACCTTCCTCCCGAGCTCCATCTGGCCCAATCCGGGGGGTGTCCCACTGGAGAATCACCCCGTCTGGGCCCACGTCTATGGGTTCTCCCATCCTGGTCGGCAGCGGTGGTACCAGCTTCCCCATTGCGTCGGGGGGTAACACCACTAGCTCTGCCGAGAGGAGGCGGCTTTTACTGGGGTGAGGGTCGGTCGCGACAGCGGGATCGAGCGGGGGAGCAGGGGCGTCCTCCATACCTGCGCCTGATGTGGTTCCACCGATGTCGATCCGGTCCACTAACGAGGGCACTGGAGTCGGCTGCAGCCCGGACCGCGGCTCCTCCATTGCGATCTCCAGATGCGGCTCCGCCCTCCATGGTTCCTCCTCTGCTGGCTCCGAGGTCGGGATGGGTAGGCTCCGCTCCGTTGCCGCTTCCAAGGAAGTCAGGCCCTTCCGCTGCGGTGGACGTGGGTCCGCCTCTGGTGGATGAGGGCAAGCCGGGATTGATCCTTCCTCGTTCAGGCACTTGCTGTTCATCATCGCTGTCTGATAGTCGGTGGCAGTGCATGCACCTGACTCCGCCATTTCTCCGGGGCCAAGCTTCTCCGTCACCCGCTTCCCGCCGCTGCAAATCAAAGGGTGGTCCTCTACTTTGAGGCAGGTCCTCGCTTTGCAGCAAGAGGCGCAGGGGGCGGTCTGTTGTGAACTATACTTCTTGGCTCCCTCTTGTGGTCACTAGTGGTTTGGCACTTGGATTGTCCTTTCCCAGGTTGGTACTCACCTGCTTCGTTAGGCCTGGGGTGTTGCTATTTAAACTTCCTGGCTTCTCAGTCCAGTGCCTGGCATCGTTGTAATCAGTTCACTTCTGTTTGCTCCTGTCTGCAGGTCCTGGTTCTTTGCAAGATAAGCTAAGTCCTGCTTTCGTACTTTTGATCATTTGCATTGTTCATATTTTTTGTCCAGCTTGTACAAAATGTGATTCCTGTTATCGCTGGAAGCTCTAGGGGGCTGATATTCTCCCCCCACGCCGTCAGTCGGTTTGGGGGTTCTTGGATATTCAGCGTGGATATTTTGCAGGGTTTTTTGCTGACCATATAAGTCTTCTTACTATATTCTGCTATTAGTCAGTGGGCCTCTCTTTGCTAAATCTAGTTCATTCTTACGTTTGTCTTTTCTTCTTACCTCACCGTTATTATTTGTTGGGGGCTTGTATTACTTTGGGGTCTTTTCTCTGGAGGCAAGAGAGGTCTTATTTTCCCTGATAGGGTTAGTTAGTTCTCCGGCTGGCGCGAGACGTCTAGGATCAACGTAGGCACGTTCCCCGGCTGCTGTTAGTGTTTTGTGCTAGGATCAGGTATATGGTCAGCCTAGTTACCACTTCCCTATGAGCTGGTATTTATGTTTTGCAGACTTTGCTGTAATCTCTGAGGTCCCCTGCCATTGGGATCATAACAGTATTACAGGCCCATAAATAGTTAATGCATTGCTGAAGTGGGATTAAAAGAAAAGAAGTTCTGAGTTTTTTGTTTTTTTTTCTTCCTCCCCTTTATCTCCGAGTGGCTTGAAGCTTTGCTGCAGACATGAATGTTCAGACCTTGATTACTAGTGTGGATGAGCTTGCTGCACGTGTGCAGGGCATTCAGGATTTTGTTGTTAGCAGTCCTATGTCAGAGCCTAAGATACCTATTCCTGAGCTGTTCTCTGGAGATCGATTTAAATTTAGGAATTTTAGGAATAATTGTAAATTGTTTCTATCTTTGAAACCTCGTTCGTCTGGAGATTCAGCTCAGCAAGTTAAAATTGTTATCTCCTTCTTGCGTGGCGACCCTCAGGATTGGGCTTTCTCGTTAGCGCCAGGAGATCCTGCATTGGCGGATGTTGATGCGTTTTTTCTGGTGCTCGGATTGCTTTATGAGGAGCCTAATCTTGAAATTCAGGCAGAAAAAGCTCTACTGGCCATCTCTCAGGGCCAGGATGAAGCTGAGGTGTACTGCCAAAAATTTCGGAAATGGTCCGTGCTTACTCGATGGAATGAATGTGCTCTGGCCGCAAATTTCAGAAATGGCCTTTCTGAAGCCATTAAGAATGTGATGGTGGGTTTTACAATTCCTACAAGTCTGAATGATTCTATGGCGCTGGCTATTCAGATTGATCGGCGTTTGCGGGAGCGCAAATCCGCTAAACCTCTGGCAGTGTTGTCTGAACAGACACCTGTCTCAATGCAATGTGATAGAATCCTGACTAGAACCGAACGACAAAATCACAGACGTCAGAATGGGCTGTGTTTTTACTGTGGTGATTCTACACATGTTATATCAGCATGCTCTAAACGCCTAACCAAGGTTGTCAGTCCTGTCACCATTGGTAATTTGCAGCCTAAATTTATTTTGTCTGTGACTTTAATTTGTTCATTGTCTTCCTACCCTGTTATGGCATTTGTGAATTCAGGTGCTGCCCTGAGTCTTATGGACTTGTCGTTTGCCAAGCGCTGCGGTTTTGTCCTGGAGCCTTTAAAGGTTCCGATTCCTCTCAGAGGAATTGATGCTACGCCATTGGCGGAAAATAAACCGCAGTATTGGACACAAGTGACCATGTGCATGACTCCTGAACATCGGGAGGTGATTCGTTTTCTTGTTCTGCATAAAATGAATGATTTGGTCGTGTTAGGTCTGCCATGGTTACAGACCCATAATCTTGTTTTGGATTGGAAGGCTATGTCTGTCTCAAGTTGGGGTTGTCAGGGAATTCATTGTGATTCTCCGCCGGTGTCTATTGCTACTTCTACTCCTTCAGAAGTTCCTGAGTATTTGTGTGACTATCAGGATGTATTCAGTGAGTTCAGGTCCAGTGCTCTTCCTCCTCATAGGGACTGTGATTGCGCTATAGATTTGATTCCTGGCAGTAAATTTCCTAAGGGACGATTATTTAATTTGTCTGTACCCGAGCATGCCGCAATGCGTTCTTATGTCAAGGAGTCTTTGGAGAAGGGGCATATTCGTCCATCCTCTTCCCCTCTCGGTGCGGGATTCTTTTTTGTGGCCAAGAAAGACGGGTCTTTGAGACCTTGTATAGACTATCGGCTTCTGAATAAAATCACTGTTAAGTTTCAGTATCCTTTGCCACTATTGTCAGACTTGTTTGCTCGGATTAAGGGTGCCAAGTGGTTCACCAAGATAGATCTTCGTGGTGCGTACAACCTTGTGCGCATTAGGCAGGGAGATGAATGGAAAACTGCATTCAATACGCCCGAAGGTCATTTTGAATACTTGGTGATGCCCTTTGGGCTCTCTAATGCCCCTTCAGTGTTTCAGTCCTTTATGCATGATATCTTCCGGAAGTATCTGGATAAATTTTTGATTGTGTATCTGGATGATATTCTAGTTTTCTCGGATGATTGGGATTCTCATGTAAAGCAGGTCAGGATGGTGTTTCAGGTTTTGCATGATAACGCTTTGTTTGTGAAGGGCTCAAAGTGTCTCTTTGGAGTGCAGAAGGTTTCCTTTTTGGGTTTTATTTTCTCCCCTTCTGCTGTGGAGATGGACCCAGTCAAGGTCCGAGCTATTCATGATTGGACTCAGCCCACGTCTGTTAAGAGTCTTCAGAAGTTCTTGGGGTTTGCTAATTTCTACCGTCGCTTTATCGCTAATTTTTCTAGCGTTGTTAAACCTTTGACGGATATGACCAAGAAAGGTTCTGATGTGGCTAATTGGGCTCCTGCAGCCGTGGAGGCCTTCCAGGAGCTGAAGCGCTGGTTTACTTCGGCGCCTGTTTTGTGCCAGCCTGATGTCTCACTTCCCTTTCAGGTTGAAGTGGATGCTTCTGAGATCGGTGCTGGGGCTGTTTTGTCGCAGAGAGGCTCTGGTTGTTCTGTGATGAGACCATGTGCCTTTTTCTCTAGGAAGTTTTCGCCTGCTGAGCGGAACTATGATGTTGGTAATCGGGAGTTGTTGGCCATGAAGTGGGCATTTGAGGAGTGGCGTCATTGGCTCGAGGGTGCTAAGCATCGTGTGGTGGTCTTGACTGATCACAAAAATCTGATGTATCTCGAGTCTGCTAAGCGCCTGAATCCTAGACAGGCTCGTTGGTCATTGTTTTTCTCTCGTTTTGACTTTGTGGTCTCATACCTGCCTGGTTCGAAGAATGTTAAGGCTGATGCTCTCTCTAGGAGCTTTGTGCCTGACTCTCCTGGAGTCTCGGAGCCAGCTGGTATTCTTAAAGAGGGAGTAATCGTGTCGGCCATATCTCCGGATTTGCGACGCGTGTTGCAGAGATTTCAGGCTGGTAGACCTGACTCGTGTCCACCCGACAGACTGTTTGTTCCTGATAAATGGACCAGCAGAGTCATTTCCGAGGTTCATTCCTCGGTGTTGGCAGGGCATCCGGGAATTTTTGGTACCCGAGATTTGGTGGCTAGGTCCTTTTGGTGGCCTTCCTTGTCACGGGATGTGCGGTCATTTGTGCAGTCCTGTGGGACTTGTGCTCGGGCTAAGCCTTGTTGTTCTCGTGCTAGCGGGTTGCTTTTGCCCTTGCCCGTCCCGAAGAGGCCTTGGACACACATTTCCATGGATTTCATTTCTGATCTTCCGGTGTCTCAAGGAATGTCTGTCATCTGAGTGGTGTGTGATCATTTTCCAAGATGGTCCATTTGGTACCCTTGCCTAAGTTGCCTTCCTCTTCCGATCTGGTTCCTTTGTTTTTTCAGAATGTGGTTCGCTTGCACGGCATTCCGGAGAATATCGTGTCCGACAGAGGATCACAGTTTGTGTCCAGATTCTGGCGTTCTTTTTGTGCTAAAATGGGCATTGATTTGTCGTTTTCATCTGCCTTCCATCCTCAGACTAATGGTCAAACGGAGAGAACTAATCAGACACTGGAGGCTTATTTGAGATGTTTTGTTTCTGCGGACCAGGATGATTGGGTGACCTTCTTGCCGTTGGCTGAGTTTGCCCTTAATAATTGGGCTAGTTCCGCTACCTTGGTTTCGCCATTCTTCTGCAACTCTGGTTTTCATCCTCGTTTCTCCTCAGGTCATGTTGAGTCTTCTGACTGTCCTGGGGTGGATTCTGTGGTGGATAGGTTGCAGCGGATTTGGAATCATGTGGTGGACAACTTGAAGTTGTCACAGGAGAAGGCTCAGCGTTTTGCCAACCGCCGCCGCGGTGTGGGCCCCCGACTTCGTGTTGGGGATTTGGTTTGGTTGTCTTCTCGGTATGTCCCTCTGAAGGTTTCCTCTCCTAAGTTTAAGCCTCGCTTTATTGGTCCTTATAAAATTTTGGAAGTTCTTAACCCGGTTTCTTTTCGTTTGGATCTTCCTGTGTCGTTTGCCATTCACAACGTGTTCCATAGATCTTTGTTGCGGCGGTACGTTGTGCCTGTGGTTCCTGCTGTTGAGCCTCCTGCTCCGGTGTTGGTTGAGGGCGAGTTGGAGTACGTGGTGGAGAAGATCTTGGATTCTCGTCTCTCTAGACGGAGGCTTCAGTATTTGGTCAAATGGAAGGGCTATGGTCAGGAGGATAATTCCTGGGTGGTCGCTTCGGATGTTCATGCGGCCGATTTGGTTCGTGCCTTCCACGCTGCTCATCCTGATCGCCCTGGTGGTCTTGGTGAGGGTTCGGTGACCCCTCCTTAAAGGGGGGGTACTGTTGTGAACTATACTTCTTGGCTCCCTCTTGTGGTCACTAGTGGTTTGGCACTTGGATTGTCCTTTCCCAGGTTGGTACTCACCTGCTTCGTTAGGCCTGGGGTGTTGCTATTTAAACTTCCTGGCTTCTCAGTCCAGTGCCTGGTATCGTTGTAATCAGTTCACTTCTGTTTGCTCCTGTCTGCAGGTCCTGGTTCTTTGCAAGATAAGCTAAGTCCTGCTTTCGTACTTTTGATCATTTGCATTGTTCATATTTTTTGTCCAGCTTGTACAAAATGTGATTCCTGTTATCGCTGGAAGCTCTAGGGGGCTGATATTCTCCCCCCACGCCGTCAGTCGGTTTGGGGGTTCTTGGATATTCAGCGTGGATATTTTGCAGGGTTTTTTGCTGACCATATAAGTCTTCTTACTATATTCTGCTATTAGTCAGTGGGCCTCTCTTTGCTAAATCTAGTTCATTCTTACGTTTGTCTTTTCTTCTTACCTCACCGTTATTATTTGTTGGGGGCTTGTATTACTTTGGGGTCTTTTCTCTGGAGGCAAGAGAGGTCTTATTTTCCCTGATAGGGTTAGTTAGTTCTCCGGCTGGCGCGAGACGTCTAGGATCAACGTAGGCACGTTCCCCGGCTGCTGTTAGTGTTTTGTGCTAGGATCAGGTATATGGTCAGCCTAGTTACCACTTCCCTATGAGCTGGTATTTATGTTTTGCAGACTTTGCTGTAATCTCTGAGGTCCCCTGCCATTGGGATCATAACAGCGGTCGCCGCTTCTGGCGCCACTTTGGTAGTCTCCTCCCATGGCACGCCCTCCTTCTTCTTTGGTGTATCAATGGCGGCGATTTTTGGCGGGAACTTCTGGCGGCAAACGGCAATACACAATCCTCTCAATAAAGCACAGTCCAAGCACAATAAATCAGAGTTCCAAGGCACACATGACCCGATTCTTCAGACTTAAGTAGATCCTGTTCGTGACGCCAAGTTGTAGCACCCCCACCGCCGCAGGGCCGAGGGGTACCCGGTACCGGGCCTCTGAGTCCCTGCTCTGGGGTTGTCACAGTGGCTAGGCCCGGTCCGTGACCCTGCTGCTGAGGAGCGCCCAATAAAAGGGATAACAGTTCGGTGTGTGGTGCAGGACGCAATAAATAACGAGGACACCAGGTTGCAGTCTCTTTACCTCTTTACTGAAGATCTCTGGGTCCTCAATCCGGAATACGGTTAACCAGGCTGCGCAAGTCCGGCCGGTCCAATGGCACCTCCAGAGTTCTCTTTGCAGGTGGAAATCTGTGCCTTCCTGCTAGCGCTATGTGTTGTGGTCCTTCCCTGCTGTGCTTACGGAAAGTCCCCACAACTGTTGTGTCTGTTTCTTAAGTTCCCTCACAACTCGATTAGATGATGTTCTGCTAATCTTCCGTCCCTCCCTGATGTTACGGTTAGGACGGCACCCGTATGACGGGTAGGCTCGGAGCTCTTCCGGGACCCTAGAGTCGCCCCTCTCCACAAGTTGCCCCCTATGTCTTCGTAGGTGATTTAGGTGAGACAGCCCGCCTATGACTGACTGTCCTGCCGTTGGTTTAAAGTATTGCTTGAAGCTAGATTTATAAATACTTCCTCGGCATTCCGGCCGCCGGTTGTGCGCCTCAGTAGGATGTTGCCTCGGTCTCACAGCACGACTCCTACTGGTATTCTCCTTGTCGCTTTGATCTCGTTTCTCACTCAGCACAATCTATCTCGCTTCTAATCCTTCCTTGGGCACCACTGCTATGCTGAGCAGGCACGGTCCCGTGACGTTCTCTCAAGTTGCCAGGCCTCTGTCAGGATCCCACCCCTGACAGGGGCCCTACCGAATCTTCCCCCACAACACCCTCTGCCACAAGGTGTTGCCTGGTTCCAACCCAGTCAGCTTTCTCTCTAACTTCCTGCCTGACCCCCAGTTTTACCAGTATGTGAGGAGTGGCCTAATGAATAGAACCCTTAGCTCCCCCTGGAGGCCCGGCTGTGAAATGTATTGGTGTCTGTGATACCTGGTCAGATGAACTCTTTCAGTGCCATCAGACGTACCATAGCTCCCCTTAGTGGCGGAGCCACAGTACTGCAACAACCAGGACTCTGGGGCGCTGCAATGGCGTCCATGAAGATGGTGGAGTTTGGTGCCAGAAAGGAGAACAACAACCAAGATGACACCCACCGTGGGCGCTTCAGTACAGCAAAGGCACAAAAACCATCCTGTCGATATCCCTCAGTCTGCCCCTGGTGGGCGTGGTTGAATAAAAGAAAGCCTCACCATCCCCTACAGAATTCCAGCAAATAGGTGCAGCTGTCAGGGGCGTTCCCACCTGGAAATGGGTTGGACCCAGAAGGAAAGCCCGGGTATAACTGCACGGCACCATCCTGTAATCTTGGACCGACCGCGATGGAGCACTCCTGCATCCGAAGCTGTCAAGGCATGGGCCACGTGGAATGGGGGTGGCGGCAGGAGACCAAAAGAATTCGACCCAGCAGACCATGGGAGGACATTGCAGGGGTCTTGATCTACCAGCATGTGGAGAGACCTCTGGAACAGGTGCAGTGTCTGGAGACAGAGCGGTGTGCGGAGCCAGGACAGCGGGCAGAATCCCTGTCATGGCACTAAGAGGAGGAACCTCATCATCCGGAACCACAATTGTTTGCTCAGCAGGAACCGGAGAGAACAACTGCCCCAGAGAAATCATTATCAAACGCCAAGGACTAGCTGGAACTACATCTTCCAGCTACACCATCTACAGCCACACCTGTGGAGGGATGCAGCGTTCCCGGGACTGGTGCAGCTTCTGGACAGGGGAGTGTGATTCGCCCGTAAGGGCCGTGGGGTACTCTGTACCGGGTCCAGTACTGAAAGGGGATGTCATGTGGTCGTGACCCAGTCCGTGGCCCTGGGCGCCCAAGTAAAAGCGAATGTCCTTAAAGGGGTTTTGAATAAAGTTTGTGTTCGCAATGCCACCTGCGGTATTCGGTCAGTGGGGACTGACACTGCTTAAAGGGGTCCACTGGGGTGTTGTTATGGCAGCTAAGATGATATAACTTCCCATAGAGGAAGTAGATCCCCAGGGCTCCTGGTGTATAGATGAGGATGGTGACTGGTGCAGTAAAGAACTGAGGACACAGGTTTGCAGTCTCTTTACCTAGTTTACTGAAGACTTCAGGCATCCACAGTCCAGGGCACCAGATCACAGGTACAGGCAGGGTCCGGCCGGCTTGTAAGCAAGTTCAGAGTCCCCTTTACCAGGTGGAGTTGAAAACCTTCCTACTAGCGCTTTGGTGTAGTCCCTTGCTGCCTGTGGCTTCTGTCAAGGTCCTCACAGTTCTATCTGTCCTCCATAAAGGTGGGACACTAACCCATATGACAGGTGGCTCGAGCCTTTTTACAGGGTCTCTATCATGACCCGGGCTCTATGCGCCACTGTGTCTCCTGGGTATTAGGGCAGACAGGTTACGTGTAGTCCAGCTGTCCTGCTGGTTTCTGCTGTGCCTCCTAGAGTCCGACATAACCATTCTGGCTACCGGAATCTGTGCTCTGCAGGGAGGTAGCCCAATCGCAGCTGTCCTCCCCAGTTGTCACTCTCCTGTGGTTCGCTCTCCTGCACGCTCACTACAAGCTGTTCTTCCTTCTGTGTTATCTCTGTCCAGGAGCTGCAGCACCCTTGTGGCTGCACGGCCCTTAGTCCTTTATCTCTCTTCACTGTCTGCCAGGAGCTGCAGACTCCCACGTCTGCTCAGCTGCACTCCTGTCGTACCAGCTCTGCCTAAGCTGATGTTCCTCGACAAGCTCCCTTCTGGCAATCTCTCTCTAGCCCCCTCTGACAGGGAGCTCCCTGTTAGCACATCTTTCTGCTTCACTGTCCTCTCACTATCTGACTTTCCCTCCAGACCAGAATATATTTATAGGGGAGCCACCCAGTAAGCTGGATCAGAGCTCCTTCTTCTGTCCTGGAGTGTGAACATGTTGTATGCTTGTGTTTACCTGATGAAAGAGATCTTCCTTCGCTTCCAAGTGTGACATCACTCTCCCCATGAGGAAAGCAATGCCACTGTAACAACCAGGACCCTGGGGTGTTACAAGTGTACCTCAACCCCTGATACCTGAAGGATGGCACTTACCTCGGCCTCTTACATCAGAGGCAATCATCCACCCCCACGTTCAGGAAGGGGGGACCGCTCATCGTTTCTGTCCCTCAGAGGCACAGCCCGTCTCCAGCTCTGATATGGCCCAAAACATCCCTCATGTTCCCAGACCAGCGAGGGCCCTTTTCCTACTCCCGGGCAGGTGGCGTGGATTGAGGGTATCATAAACTGGAAGGAACACCGGGAGCAGGAGGTCTGGGCTGAATTGCGTCAACCTGAAGGGGGTGCTATGGCCGGTGGGCGCACCCACTGGTGGTTGGTTTACACTGACATAGCGAGAGGATACGGATTTATCCGTGAAGACGTAACGGATGCTAAAATCTATGTCAATGTAGCGTCCGTAAAATTTGGGAAGCCTTTGCGGGAGGGTGACTAAGTGACATTTTTTAAGGAGGACTGCCCTCGGGGTATTACACCATCACGTCACCCTTGAGGAGGTGGATGATCTGGAACACTGTTTGGGTCCAGAGCGGGCTCAACCTACACCTGACACACAGGCTGCTGCAAGGCCTGATCAGTCCTCCACTACTCCTTGGCCACCCATGACCCCTGCGGCTGCAGGGTTGTCTTCAGCCCAATATCGGGCATGGGATTCAGTGATGAATGCAGGAGCACAAGATGCATGCCGCTGATGTTGCCCTTTGCTAAGTAAGCGTAGTGCATGTTGCACCTTGAGAGATGGGACTGTTCCGCATCCCCAAAAGGAAAAAATGAGACTGTTCTGCGGGCGATGGTGGGTGTACTGCAGCTGGACAGCCTAAAGTGAACTACGTATATTTGTTTTTTTGTCTTGTTTTGTTGCACCCTTTGTGCCTCTTCTGCTGGAAAGCAGGGACTTCCATTTCTTTAAGAAACTGATGACTGTCTATGCCTTTAAATAATCTTGGGTCCTGATGAAGCGGACCGTGCTCCTTTCAAGGGAAGGGGGAGCACATCTCCAAGTACTGTAGACCCAAAGCTTGGATCTTGGGTTTGGATATTTATAACGTGACACCTGGAGGACTGTGAACCAGGAATTCTTTTTGCGCAACACGGACTGTGCTGCACTGTTTATGGACCCAGTTCACATTGAACCAAGTTATACTTAAATGTATATACTGTATATATATATATATATATGTAGTCTACCTCTTGTTGTCTCCCTGCGAGGAGTAATTATTGTACATATTAAAGATGAATTCAAGGTTTTGTCAGGGACGACTAAATTAAAAGGAAGGGAGGGAGTGAAGGATGATGTTCCCTTTTACTTTAACAGGTCCGGACATTGAAGATATTGCTATAATGCATATATGTTATTATATTATGGTACTGCTACACTTATAGTATACTACCACTGTCTATTCAATTGGTACTGCTACATCACTTGGTGTATTACCATTAGTGTTAAATGTATATTGTTTAACACTATATAAGTATAGGAAAAGTGTAGTGTGTAGGATCGGACACTAGATGGGGGCATCCTAGTACACATAATTCAGTTAGTGGATAGAGTTAGCATAGGGTTAATTACGTAGGAGGGGCTGCTGCTTGGTAAGCGATGGAATAGTTTCTATAATAAGTCAGTAGGGCGGGGGCGCCCAAAGGGTCCACACAGGCTATAGGCCCAGGACACAGCTGCAGTTCCGTAATGAGGAAAGTGAAGCCTAGCCATCCACAGCAGTGGAAAGAGCATGCAGCAGGCCTTTACAGCAAAGAACCCTTGGAAGCGTTAAGATGTGGCAGCTCTTTGCGTGGGTAGACACTCTAAGGACTGGGGCGGAACGGTCAGAGGACCCCACAGAAGCAGTGAGTACAGAAAGGAATAATTTGGCACCTACAAATAGCGTAGCACAGAAGTTTACTCTCCCATTAGCAACTGTCTCCAGTAATTAATGAACTTGAGTCTGGGGTGAAACAGACAGAGGGATGTTTAACCATAGTGGAGCTGTACAGAGAGTATTCAGAGGAACCATCAGGGACGGTCCGACCCAGGCTCGTGCTATGTAACCGTGAGAGAGGTGCAGGGAAAGACAAGGAGCAATGCACTTTGAAGCCTGTTGTGAATGCTGTAAAGACCTCAGAAGTGCTAAGTACAGTATGTAGTAAAGATGTTTTTGTTCAAGTTACTTTGGACTGTGTCACAGTCAATTCAAGCCCGCATGCTGAAGATCTCTCAAAGCAAGGGGAGAGCCCTGAAGGAACCGAACCTGTAGGCACAGGTATGTTGACTAGCGGGCATAATGTTCCTGTGAGGGGAGGCCAGGACACAGAAGCACAGGTGTTCTTGGCCACGACTACAGTCCTGACTGCACCTTACACAATCACTGCATAGGCAAACAGTATGGGAGACCCACTTCCTAATAATGGGAACATTGTTTTCAGGACGCCCTCCCATACGTCTCTTCAAAGGGGCATTGGAGTGCCTCCAAATTTTTGGCAGCCCTTGCATTCACTGCATAGGCAAACAGTATGGGAGACCCAATTCCTAATAATAGGAACATTTTTTTCAGCAGGCCCTCCTGTCTCTTTAACCCCTTTCTGTCATTAGACGTACTATTCCGTCCATGTGGGGTGGGCCCTTCTTCCCAAGGACGGAATAGTACGTCATACGCGATCGGCCGCGCTCACGGGGGGAGCGCGGCCGATCGCGGCCGGGTGTCAGCTGCATATCGCAGCTGACATCCGGCACTATGTGCCAGGAGCGGTCACGGACCGCCCCCGGCACATTAACCCCCGGCACACCGCGATCAAACATGATCGCGATGTGCCGGCGGTGCAGGGAAGCATCGCACAGGGAGGGGGCTCCCTGCGGGCTTCCCTGAGCCCCCCGCAGCAACTCGATGTGATCGCGTTGCTGCGAGGGTCTTACCTCCCTCCCTGCCTGCTCCAGACCCGGATCCAAGATGGCCGCGGATCCGGGTCCTGCAGGGAGGGAGGTGGCTTCACAGAAGCCTGCTCAGAGCAGGCACTGTGAAGCAGCCTGCACTTCTCGCAGATCGGTGATCTGTCAGAGTGCTATGCAAACTGGCAGATCACCGATCTGTATTGTCCCCCCCTGGGGCAAAGTAAAAAAGTAAAAAAAAAATTTTCCAAATGTGTAAAAAAAATAAAAAAAAAATATTCCAAAATAATGAAAAATAAATATATATATTATTCCCATAAATACATTTCTTTATCTAAATAAAATAAAAAAAACAATAAAAGTACACATATTTAGTATCGCCGCGTCCGTAACGACCCGACCTATAAAACTGGCCCACTAGTTAACCCCTTCAGTAAACACCGTAAGAAAAAAAAAAAAAACGAGGCAAAAAACAATGCTTTATTATCATACCGCCGAACAAAAAGTGGAATAACACGCGATCAAAAAGACTGATATAAATAACCATGGTACCGCTGAAAACGTCATCTTGTCCCGCAAAAAAAGAGCCGCCATACAGCATCATCAGCAAAAAAATAAAAAAGTTATAGTCCTGAGAATAAAGCGATACCAAAATAATTATTTTTTCTATAAAATAGTTTTTATCGTATAAAAGCGCCAAAACATAAAAAAAATGATATAAATGAGATATCGCTGTAATCGTACTGACCCGAAGAAAAAAAACTGCTTTATCAATTTTACCAAACGTGGAACGGTATAAACGCCTCCCCAAAAAGAAATTCATGAATAGCTGGTTTTTGATCACTCTGCCTCACAAAAATCGGAATAAAAAGCGATCAAAAAATGTCACGTGTCCGAAAATGTTACCAATAAAAACGTCAACGCATCCCGCAAAAAACAAGATCTCACATGACTCTGTGGACTCAAATATGGAAAAATTACAGCTCTCAAAATGTGGTAACGCAAAAAATATTTTATGCAATGAAAAGCGTCTTTCAGTGTGTGACAGCTGCCAATCATAAAAATCTGCTAAATAACCCGCTATAAAAGTAAATCAAACCCCCCTTCATCACCCCCTTAGTTAGGGAAAAATAAAAAAATTAAAAAATGTATTTATTTCCATTTTCCCATTAGGGTTAGGGTTAGGGCTAGAGTTAGGACTAGAGTTAGGGCTAGGGTTATTGCTAGGGTTAGGGCTAGGGTTAGGGCTAGGGTTAGGGCTGGGGTTAGGGTTGGGGCTAGGGTTGGGGCTAGGGTTGGGGCTAGGGTTAGGGCTAGGGTTAGGGCTAGGGTCAGGGCTAGTGTTACGGCTAGTGTTAGGGCTAGGGTTATTGCTAGGGTTAGGGCTAGGGTTGGGGCTAGGGTTGGGGCTACAGTTAGGGTTGGGGCTAAAGATAGGGTTAGGGTTTGGATTACATTTACGGTTGGGAATAGGGTTGGGTGTGTCTGGGTTAGAGGAGTGGTTAGGGTTACTGTTGGGATTAGGGTAAGGGGTGTGTTTGGATTAGGGTTTCAGTTATAATTGGGGGGTTTCCACTGTTCGGGCACATCAGGGGCTTTCCAAACGGGATATGGCATCCGATCTGAATTCCAGCCAATAGGGTTGAGCGACTTTCATTTTTTTAAGATCGAGTAGGGTTTTGGGAAACCCGATTTTGTCCAGAGTCGAGTCGAGTGCAGTCGGCCGATTATCGCTAAAAGTCGGGGATCGACCGAAACACGAAACCCAATGCAAGTCAATGGGGAAGCATAGTCGGCAGTGAGTGGAGGCCAGGAAAACACCTACAGTGCCCATTTTAATGCCAAAAACATCCATTCTTGTTTCTGAAGCTTGCCAATTTTAATTAACTGTATAATAATAGTTGGGCATAGGGAATTGGGGGAAAGTTGTGGGGGGAGTAGGGCTGGCTCAAGTTTTTCGTGGGCCCAGGAAATGCGGACTACGTCACGGCGGTGTTGCAGGGAAAGGTAAGTATTTAAAAGTTGCAAGTGCTGTGATCCTGAGCAAGCAGGGGGGGGCCCACTCGTTCGCATTGCCACTGGCACAGGGCCCCTCAAAGTACGGCGGTGTGTTTGCATGGCGGGGGCGCCTCCCACCAGCAGCGACACTTTTGCGTACTCTGAGGGGCCTTGTGCCAGTGACGTCGCCAACGAGTATGCCCCCCCACCTGATGAAGGAACCTGCACTTTCATCTGCACCTTCCTCTTTGTCCCTGTGTAAGGTGGTATAACATGCGGGAAGGGGAACCTTACTTTCAGCAGGGTCAGATTCTGGCTGTGTAGAGTACAAGGGGAATGTAGTGGTCTAGGTCAATGTACCAGCAGACTCATTTAGCAGTGGCTGGGCAATGGGCAGGATGAGGAGGAAACAGATATAGGGCCAAAGAATAAAGTAGGCTACATGCAGTTCAAAATTGGTAACAGGACTAAACAGGCGGCATTGCTTTGTTCAGTGGAGTAGCAAACCCAAGAGCAGCAGACACTGTTTCAAGGGCCTAACCACACTAGTAGGCCAAATGCAGTTTAATATCTGATAGTATAGGGCGAAAGCCAGAATGTGGAAGCTCAGCTTTGTTCAGTTGAGGACAACACCAGGGAGGGGCAGACACCTTTAGTAGGCCGGAAAAGCCTATTGCATTTTTTAAAATGGTAATTTGGAGCAGAAGGTTGAAGCTCAGCTTTATTTAGTTGAGGGCAACACCAGGCAGGGGCACACAGACAGACACCTTTAGTAGGCCGGAAAAGCCTATTGCATTTTTTAAAATGGTAATTTGGAGCAGAAGGTTGAAGCTCAGCTTTATTTAGTTGAGGGCAACACCAGGCAGGGGCACACAGACAGACACCTTTAGTAGGCCGGAAAAGCCTATTGCATTTTTTAAAATGGTAATTTGGAGCAGAAGGTTGAAGCTCAGCTTTATTTAGTTGAGGGCAACACCAGGGAGGGGCAGAAGCCGTTAGTAGGCCCTAACCACCATTTTTTTTTTTTAAAACCACTTAATGAGAGCCGGAAGGTTGAAGCTCAGCTTTATTTAGTTGAGGACAACACCAGGCAGGGGCACACAGACAGACACCTTTAGTAGGCCGGAAAAGCCTATTGCATTTTTTAAAATGGTAATTTGGAGCAGAAGGTTGAAGCTCAGCTTTATTTAGTTGAGGACAACACCAGGCAGGGGCACACAGACAGACACCTTTAGTAGGCCGGAAAAGCCTATTGCATTTTTTAAAATGGTAATTTGGAGCAGAAGGTTGAAGCTCAGCTTTATTTAGTTGAGGACAACACCAGGCAGGGGCACACAGACAGACACCTTTAGTAGGCCGGAAAAGCCTATTGCATTTTTTAAAATGGTAATTTGGAGCAGAAGGTTGAAGCTCAGCTTTATTTAGTTGAGGACAACACCAGGCAGGGGCACACAGACAGACACCTTTAGTAGGCCGGAAAAGCCTATTGCATTTTTTAAAATGGTAATTTGGAGCAGAAGGTTGAAGCTCAGCTTTATTTAGTTGAGGGCAACACCAGGCAGGGGCACACAGACAGACACCTTTAGTAGGCCGGAAAAGCCTATTGCATTTTTTAAAATGGTAATTTGGAGCAGAAGTTTGAAGCTCAGCTTTATTTAGTTGAGGACAACACCAGGCAGGGGCACACAGACAGACACCTTTAGTAGGCCGGAAAAGCCTATTGCATTTTTTAAAATGGTAATTTGGAGCAGAAGGTTGAAGCTCAGCTTTATTTAGTTGAGGGCAACACCAGGGAGGGGCAGAAGCCGTTAGTAGGCCCTAACCAACGTTGAAGGCCAAATGCAGTTTAATTTCTGATACTATAGGCCGAAAGCCAGAAGGTGGAAGCTCCGATTTAGACAGTGGAGGACAATTTGAATTAGGGACTGCAGACAGACTTAGTAGGCTGTCCCCTGTGGACCATGCATCCACCACATCAACCCATTGCGCCGTAATGGACACGTAATCTTCCGTGGCCATGCCTACAGGTCCATGCGTCTGTTGTCAGGTGCACCTTTGTACTCACAGATTGCCAGAGTGCATGGACAATGCGGTCTTCTACATGCTGGTGGAGGGTTGGGATGGCTTTTCTCGCAAAAGAAGTGTCGACTGGTTAGCTTGTAGCGTGGTACAGCGTAGTCCATCATGGCCTTATTAATAGTAAATAAAATATATAACTAGGCTCTATGAACTTTTAAATAGGTTCCAGGGGTACACGGGCAGCATTGGTGTGGTCAGTGGAGGAGTATTGCAAGTAGGGGCTGCAGACAGGCTATCAAAGGCCTAAAATAACAAACAGTAGGCAGTCATGGCAGTTTTACATCGGTTACATGGATACACAGGCAGGCACTCCAGGCAGCATTGTGGTCAGTGGAGGAGTATTGCAAGTAGGGGCCGCAGACAGGCTATCAAAGGCCTAAAATAACAAACAGTAGGCAGTCATGGCAGTTTTACATCGGTTACATGGATACACAGGCAGGCACTCCAGGCAGCATTGTGGTCAGTGGAGGAGTATTGCAAGTAGGGGCCGCAGACAGGCTATCAAAGGCCTAACATAACAAACAATAGGCTCATGGCAGTTTTACAGCGGTTACATGGATACACAGGCAGGCAGCTTGGTGGTCAGTGGAGGAGTATTTAAAGTAGGGACCGCAGACAGGCTTCAAAGGCCTAAAATAACAAACAATAGGCTCATGGCAGTTTTACAGCGGTTACATGGATACACGGGCAGGCAGCTTGGTGGTCAGTGGAGGAGTATTTAAAGTAGGGACCGCAGACAGGCTATCAAAGGCCTAAAATAACAAACAATAGGCTCATGGCAGTTTTACAGCGGTTACATGGATACACGGGCAGGCAGCTTGGTGGTCAGTGGAGGAGTATTTAAAGTAGGGACCGCAGACAGGCTATCAAAGGCCTAAAATAACAAACAATAGGCTTATGGCAGTTTTACAGCGGTTACATGGATACACGGGCAGGCAGCTGGTGATGAGTGGAGGAGTATTTAAAGTAGGGACCGCAGACAGGCTATCAAAGGCCTAAAATAACAAACAATAGGCTTATGGCAGTTTTACAGCGGTTACATGGATACACGGGCAGGCAGCTGGTGATGAGTGGAGGAGTATTTAAAGTAGGGACCGCAGACAGGCTATCAAAGGCCTAAAATAAGAAAATGGGCTGGCTGTAGGCACTTTATAATTGGTTCCAGGGGTACACGGGCAGCAGTGGTCTGGCCAGTGGAGGACTAGTGGAAGGAGGGACCGCAGACAGGCTTCAAAGGCCTAACATAAAAAAACGGGCTGGCTGTAGGCACTTTATAATTGGTTCCAGGGGTACACGGGCAGCAGTGGTCTGGTCAGTGGAGGACTAGTGGAAGGAGGGACCGCAGACAGGCTTCAAAGGCCTAACATAAAAAAACGGGCTGGCTGTAGGCACTTTATAATTGGTTCCAGGGGTACACGGGCAGCAGTGGTCTGGTCAGTGGAGGACTAGTGGAAGGAGGGACCGCAGACAGGCTTCAAAGGCCTAACATAAAAAAACGGGCTGGCTGTAGGCACTTTATAATTGGTTCCAGGGGTACACGGGCAGCAGTGGTCTGGTCAGTGGAGGACTAGTGGAAGGAGGGACCGCAGACAGGCTTCAAAGGCCTAACATAAAAAAATGGGCTGGCTGTAGGCACTTTATAATTGGTTCCAGGGGTACACGGGCAGCAGTGGTCTGGTCAGTGGAGGACTAGTGGAAGGAGGGACCGCAGACAGGCTTCAAAGGCCTAACATAAAAAAATGGGCTGGCTGTAGGCACTTTATAATTGGTTCCAGGGGTACACGGGCAGCAGTGGTCTGGTCAGTGGAGGACTAGTGGAAGGAGGGACCGCAGACAGGCTTCAAAGGCCTAACATAAAAAAATGGGCTGGCTGTAGGCACTTTATAATTGGTTCCAGGGGTACACGGGCAGCAGTGGTCTGGTCAGTGGAGGACTAGTGGAAGGAGGGACCGCAGACAGGCTTCAAAGGCCTAACATAAAAAAATGGGCTGGCTGTAGGCACTTTATAATTGGTTCCAGGGGTACACGGGCAGCAGTGGTCTGGTCAGTGGAGGACTAGTGGAAGGAGGGACCGCAGACAGGCTTCAAAGGCCTAACATAAAAAAATGGGCTGGCTGTAGGCACTTTATAATTGGTTCCAGGGGTACACGGGCAGCAGTGGTCTGGTCAGTGGAGGACTAGTGGAAGGAGGGACCGCAGACAGGCTTCAAAGGCCTAACATAAAAAAATGGGCTGGCTGTAGGCACTTTATAATTGGTTCCAGGGGTACACGGGCAGCAGTGGTCTGGTCAGTGGAGGACTAGTGGAAGGAGGGACCGCAGACAGGCTTCAAAGGCCTAACATAAAAAAATGGGCTGGCTGTAGGCACTTTATAATTGGTTCCAGGGGTACACGGGCAGCAGTGGTCTGGCCAGTGGAGGACTAGTGGAAGGAGGGACCGCAGACAGGCTTCAAAGGCCTAACATAAAAAAATGGGCTGGCTGTAGGCACTTTATAATTGGTTCCAGGGGTACACGGGCAGCAGTGGTCTGGTCAGTGGAGGACTAGTGGAAGGAGGGACCGCAGACAGGCTTCAAAGGCCTAACATAAAAAAATGGGCTGGCTGTAGGCACTTTATAATTGGTTCCAGGGGTACACGGGCAGCAGTGGTCTGGTCAGTGGAGGACTAGTGGAAGGAGGGACCGCAGACAGGCTTCAAAGGCCTAACTTAAAAAACGGGCTGGCTGTAGGCACTTTATAATTGGTTCCAGGGGTACACGGGCAGCAGTGGTCTGGTCAGTGGAGGACTAGTGGAAGGAGGGACCGCAGACAGGCTATCAAAGGCCTAAAATAACAAACAATAGGCTCATGGCAGTTTTACAGCGGTTACATGGATACACGGGCAGGCAGCTTGGTGGTCAGTGGAGGAGTATTTAAAGTAGGGACCGCAGACAGGCTATCAAAGGCCTAAAATAACAAACAATAGGCTTATGGCAGTTTTACAGCGGTTACATGGATACACGGGCAGGCAGCTGGTGATGAGTGGAGGAGTATTTAAAGTAGGGACCGCAGACAGGCTATCAAAGGCCTAAAATAACAAACAATAGGCTTATGGCAGTTTTACAGCGGTTACATGGATACACGGGCAGGCAGCTGGTGATGAGTGGAGGAGTATTTAAAGTAGGGACCGCAGACAGGCTATCAAAGGCCTAAAATAAGAAAATGGGCTGGCTGTAGGCACTTTATAATTGGTTCCAGGGGTACACGGGCAGCAGTGGTCTGGCCAGTGGAGGACTAGTGGAAGGAGGGACCGCAGACAGGCTTCAAAGGCCTAACATAAAAAAACGGGCTGGCTGTAGGCACTTTATAATTGGTTCCAGGGGTACACGGGCAGCAGTGGTCTGGTCAGTGGAGGACTAGTGGAAGGAGGGACCGCAGACAGGCTTCAAAGGCCTAACATAAAAAAACGGGCTGGCTGTAGGCACTTTATAATTGGTTCCAGGGGTACACGGGCAGCAGTGGTCTGGTCAGTGGAGGACTAGTGGAAGGAGGGACCGCAGACAGGCTTCAAAGGCCTAACATAAAAAAACGGGCTGGCTGTAGGCACTTTATAATTGGTTCCAGGGGTACACGGGCAGCAGTGGTCTGGTCAGTGGAGGACTAGTGGAAGGAGGGACCGCAGACAGGCTTCAAAGGCCTAACATAAAAAAATGGGCTGGCTGTAGGCAATTTATAATTGGTTCCAGGGGTACACGGGCAGCAGTGGTCTGGTCAGTGGAGGACTAGTGGAAGGAGGGACCGCAGACAGGCTTCAAAGGCCTAACATAAAAAAATGGGCTGGCGGTAGGCACTTTATTATTGGTTCCAGGGGTACACGGGCAGCAGTGGTCTGGTCAGTGGAGGCCTAGTGGAAGGAGGGACCGCAGACAGGCTTCAAAGGCCTAAAATAACAAACAATAGGCTTATGGCAGTTTTACAGCGGTTACATGGATACACGGGCAGGCAGCTGGTGATGAGTGGAGGAGTATTTAAAGTAGGGACCGCAGACAGGCTATCAAAGGCCTAAAATAACAAACAATAGGCTCATGGCAGTTTTACAGCGGTTACATGGATACACAGGCAGCTTGGTGGTGAGTGGAGGAGTATTTAAAGTAGGGACCGCAGACAGGCTATCAAAGGCCTAAAATAACAAACAATAGGCTTATGGCAGTTTTACAGCGGTTACATGGATACACGGGCAGGCAGCTGGTGATGAGTGGAGGAGTATTTAAAGTAGGGACCGCAGACAGGCTATCAAAGGCCTAAAATAAGAAAATGGGCTGGCTGTAGGCACTTTATAATTGGTTCCAGGGGTACACGGGCAGCAGTGGTCTGGCCAGTGGAGGACTAGTGGAAGGAGGGACCGCAGACAGGCTTCAAAGGCCTAACATAAAAAAACGGGCTGGCTGTAGGCACTTTATAATTGGTTCCAGGGGTACACGGGCAGCAGTGGTCTGGTCAGTGGAGGACTAGTGGAAGGAGGGACCGCAGACAGGCTTCAAAGGCCTAACATAAAAAAATGGGCTGGCTGTAGGCACTTTATAATTGGTTCCAGGGGTACACGGGCAGCAGTGGTCTGGTCAGTGGAGGACTAGTGGAAGGAGGGACCGCAGACAGGCTTCAAAGGCCTAACATAAAAAAATGGGCTGGCTGTAGGCACTTTATAATTGGTTCCAGGGGTACACGGGCAGCAGTGGTCTGGCCAGTGGAGGACTAGTGGAAGGAGGGACCGCAGACAGGCTTCAAAGGCCTAACATAAAAAAATGGGCTGGCTGTAGGCACTTTATAATTGGTTCCAGGGGTACACGGGCAGCAGTGGTCTGGTCAGTGGAGGACTAGTGGAAGGAGGGACCGCAGACAGGCTTCAAAGGCCTAACATAAAAAAATGGGCTGGCTGTAGGCACTTTATAATTGGTTCCAGGGGTACACGGGCAGCAGTGGTCTGGTCAGTGGAGGACTAGTGGAAGGAGGGACCGCAGACAGGCTTCAAAGGCCTAACATAAAAAAATGGGCTGGCTGTAGGCACTTTATAATTGGTTCCAGGGGTACACGGGCAGCAGTGGTCTGGTCAGTGGAGGACTAGTGGAAGGAGGGACCGCAGACAGGCTTCAAAGGCCTAAAATAACAAACAATAGGCTCATGGCAGTTTTACAGCGGTTACATGGATACACGGGCAGCTTGGTGGTGAGTGGAGGAGTAGTGCAAGGAGTGTCTGTCCCAGTACTCCCAAAATATAAATAGATGTTAATGTCTCGCAAAACAACCAAAACAAAAAAAAAGGTGGCATACTTAGGTACAGGGGTGGGCTCATCTGCTGAGTTTCTGACATAGTAATTTGGCAGTAACTATTTAATGGTGCCAATATAGGACACAGACACAGACTACTTTAAGTTGCATCATAGATGTCTACAAATTTGTATTGTCAGTGCCAGACATTGAATGATGTCAGCGAATAGACTAAAGATTGGTGGAGCTGTGCGACATAATTTTGCATGTGGTAGAGCACATTTTGAGCTGGGGTAGGGGGGAACTCTCTAGAGGCCGGCGGGACCGCCCCAGGGCCCCTCATGTTACAACGGTGTGTCTGACGTTGGGTGCGCACCACCACCGCCAGAGACACTACATTGTACTATGAGGGACCCAGTAGCAATGCCGTCAACCAAAAGCGAGCACACCCACCTCTTCAGACAAACAGCAGTCTCACGGGTGCTTGCGCCAAGTCGCGATACCACGGCCCCGTGTGGGGAGTTTGGCCATTTAGGGAGGTGTAAACATGTCGTATGCTGTACAATCAGCTGCAGCAAATTAGACATTAGAAAAGTAATTCACAGGCAAGAGCCTTTCATAGGAAAGCTAGGTGTCGGCCGGGCAAGGTGGGGCAAAAGATTTCGAAATCCAGTTGTGGTTCATTTTAATGAATGTTAGATCGTCAACATTTTGGGTAGCCAGACGAGTCCTTTTTTCGGTTAATATTGAACCTGCAGCACTGAATACTCTTTCTGATAGGACACTTGCTGCCGGGCAAGCAAGCTCCTGCAATGCATATTCTGCCAATTCTGGCCAGGTGTCTAATTTGGAGGCCCAGTAATCAAATGGGAATGACGGTTGAGGGAGAACATCGATAAGGGATGAAAAATAGTTAGTAACCATACTGGACAAATGTTGTCTCCTGTCACTTTCAATTGATGCAGCAGTACCTGTCCTGTCTGCGGTCATAGCAAAATCACTCCACAACCTGGTCAGAAAACCCCTCTGTCCAACGCCACTTCTGATGTGTGCACCCCTAACACTCCTAGTCTGCTGCCCCCTGGAGCTCGTGTGAGAACGATCACGTGCGCTGTGTGCTGGGAATGCCTGAAGCAAACGGTCAACAAGAGTTGATTGTTTGGTTGCTAATATTAGTTCCAAGTTCTCATGTGGCATAATATTTTGCAATTTGCCTTTATAGCGTGGATCAAGGAGGCAGGCCAACCAGTAATCGTCATCGTTCATCATTTTCGTAATGCGTGTGTCCCTTTTTAGGATACGTAAGGCATAATCCGCCATGTGGGCCAAAGTTCCAGTTGTCAAATCTCCGGTTGTGATTGGTTGAGGGGCAGTTGCAGGCAAATCTACGTCACTTGTGTCCCTCAAAAAACCAGAACCCGGCCGTGACACGCAACCAATTTCCTGTGCCCCCGGGAAAGGTTCGGCATTAAAAATATACTCATCCCCATCATCCTCCTCGTCCTCCACCTCCTCTTCGCCCGCTACCTCGTCCTGTACACTGCCCTGACCAGACAATGGCTGACTGTCATCAAGGCTTTCCTCTTCCTCTGGTGCAGACGCCTGCTCCTTTATGTGCGTCAAACTTTGCATCAGCAGACGCATTAGGGGGATGCTCATGCTTATTACGGCGTTGTCTGCACTAACCAGCCGTGTGCATTCCTCAAAACACTGAAGGACTTGACACATGTCTTGTATCTTAGACCACTGCACACCTGACAACTCCATGTCTGCCATCCTACTGCCTGCCCGTGTATCCTCCCACAAATAAATAACAGCACGCCTCTGTTCGCACAGTCTCTGAAGCATGTGCAGTGTTGAGTTCCACCTTGTTGCAACGTCTATGATTAGGCGATGCTGGGGAAGGTTCAAAGACCGCTGATAGGTCTGCATACGGCTGGCGTGTACAGGCGAACGTCGGATATGTGAGCAAAGTGCACGCACTTTGAGGAGCAGGTCGGAGAACCCAGGATAAGTTTTCAATAAGCACTGCACTACCAGGTTTAAGGTGTGAGCCAGGCAAGGAATGTGTTTCAGTTGGGAAAGGGAGATGGCAGCCATGAAATTCCTTCCGTTATCACTCACTACCTTGCCTGCCTCAAGATCTACTGTGCCCAGCCACGACTGCGTTTCTTGTTGCAAGAACTCGGAAAGAACTTCCGCGGTGTGTCTGTTGTCGCCCAAGCACTTCATAGCCAATACAGCCTGCTGACGCTTGGCAGTAGCTGGCCCATAATGGGACAACTGGTGTGCAACAGTGTCATCTGCCGATGGAGTGGTTGGCAGACTGCGTTCTGTGGAAGAGCTGTAGCTTCTGCAGGAGGACGAGGAGGAGGAGGAGGAGGGGGTGCGAACGCCTACAGCCAACTGTTTCCTAGACCGTGGGCTAGGCACAACTGTCCCTAAATTGATGTCGCCTGTGGACCCTGCATCCACCACATTCACCCAGTGTGCCGTGATGGACACATAACGTCCCTGGCCATGCCTACTGGTCCATGCATCTGTAGTCAGGTGCACCTTTGTACTCACAGATTGCCTGAGTGCATGGACGATGCGCTGTTTAACATGCTGGTGCAGGGCTGGGATGGCTTTTCTGGAAAAAAAGTGTCGACTGGGTAGCTCGTATCGTGGTTCAGCGTACTCCATCAGGGCTTTGAAAGCTTCGCTTTCAACTAACCGGTAGGGCATCATCTCTAACGAGATTAGTCTAGCTATGTGGGCGTTAAAACACTGTGTACGCGGATGCGAGGATAAGTACTTCCTTTTTCTAACCAGAGTCTCATGTAGGGTGAGCTGGACTGGAGAGCTGGAGATCGTGGAACTTTCGGGTGTGCCGGTGTACATGGCAGACTGAGAGACGGTTGGAGACGGTATTGTTTCCGCCGGTGCCCTAGATGCAATATTTCCTCCTACAAAACTGGTGATTCCCTGACCCTGACTGCTTTTGGCTGGCAAAGAAACCTGCACAGATACTGCCGGTGGTGCGGAAAATGGTGGCCTTACAGTGACGGAAGGGATGTTGCGTTGCTGACTAGCTTCATTGGCCGAGGGTGCTACAACCTTGAGGGACGTTTGGTAGTTAGTCCAGGCTTGAAAATGCATGGTGGTTAAGTGTCTATGCATGCAACTAGTATTTAGACTTTTCAGATTCTGACCTCTGCTTAAGCTAGTTGAACATTTTTGACAGATGACTTTGCGCTGATCAGTTGGATGTTGTTTAAAAAAATGCCAGACTGCACTCTTCCTAGACTCGGATCCCTTTTCAGGGATTGCAGACTGAGCTTTAACCGGATGGCAACGCTGTGCTCCAACAGGTTTTGGCTTTGACACGCGTTTTGGGCCAGATACGGGCCCGGCAGATGGAACCTGTTGCGATGTTGATGCCTGCTGCGGCCCCTCCTCCACCTCCGCTTCTGAACTACTGCCGCCTGCACCCTGTTCCCCCAATGGCTGCCAATCGGGGTCAATAACTGGGTCATCTATTACCTCCTCTTCGAGCTCGTGTGCAACTTCGTCTGTGTCACTGTGTCGGTCGGTGGTATAGCGTTCGTGGCGGGGCAACATAGTCTCATCAGGGTCTGATTGTGGATCTGTACCCTGAGAGGGCAATGTGGTGGTCTGAGTCAAAGGAGCAGCATAGTACTCTGGCTGTGGCTGTGCATCAGTGCACTCCATGTCAGAATATACTTGTAATGGGCATGGCCTGTTAAATGTTTCACTTTCTAAGCCAGGGACGGTATGTGTAAAGAGCTCCATGGAGTGACCCGTTGTGTCGCCTGCTGCATCCTTCTCTCTTGTTGTAGTTTTTGCTGAGGAGGACAAGGAAGCGACTTGTCCCTGACCGTGAACATCCACAAGCGACGCGCTGCTTTTACATTTACCAGTTTCGGAAGAGGAGGCAAAAGAGCTAGAGGCTGAGTCTGCAATGTAAGCCAAAACTTGCTGTTGCTGCTCCGCCTTTAAAAGCAGTTTTCCTACTCCCAGAAAAGAGAGCGTTCGAGGCCTTGTGTAGCCTGACGACGAAACTGGCTCCACAGCTCCAGACTTAGGTGGAATATTTTTATCCCCACGACCACCTGATGCTCCACTACCACTACCATCATTACCAGCTGACAATGAACGCCCACGACGACCTCTTGCACCAGACTTCCTCATTGTTTTAAAATCTTAACCAAAGTAACTTTATTTGTTGCTGTCAAACAACTTACACGGTGAGCTATAACTTCAGTATGATTTCAATATCCCTTAACAGGTTGGTGAGACCACAAGGAAAATCAGGCACAATGTTACACACTCTGTTTTCTGTGGCACAAAATCACAGAGATGACACACACGCAGGACTGTCACTCAAGCACTAATGTCAATATTAATCTCCCACCTAATTTATTTTTTTTTTTTCCTCAGGGAGACTTTAGAAACCAAATAATATTAAAAAAAAAAAAAAAAAAAAAGGCTTTCTATGGCCCACAATTAGAGAGAGAGAGGTGGCACACCCAGGAGTCAAGACTGGCGCACAAGCTGAAAGGGCAATATTACTCTCCCACTGTTTTTTTAAGTTTTTTTTTTATTTCAGGGAGACTTTAGAAACCAAATAATATTAAAAAAAACAAAAAAAAAATAGCCTTTCTATGGCCCACTGAATGAGAGAGAGAGGTGGCACACCCAGGAGTCAAGACTGGCACACAAGCTGAAAGGGCAATATTACTCTCCCACTGTTTTTTTATGTATTTTTTGTTTTTTAAGGGAGACTTTAGAAACCCAATAATATTTAAAAAAAATAAATAAATAGGCTTTCTATGGCCCACTGAATGAAAGGGAGAGAGGTGGCACACCCAGGAGTCAAGACTGGCACACAAGCTGAAAGGGCAATATTACTCTCCCACTGTTTTTTTATGTATTTTTTGTTTTTTAAGGGAGACTTTAGAAACCCAATAATATTTTTAAAAAAAAATAAATAGGCTTTCTATGGCCCACTGAATGAAAGGGAGAGAGGTGGCACACCCAGGAGTCAAGACTGGCACACAAGCTGAAAGGGCAATATTACTCTCCCACTGTTTTTTGTATGTTTTTTTTTTTTTTTTCAGGGAGACTTTAGAAACCAAATAATATTAAAAAAACAAAAAAAAAATAGCCTTTCTATGGCCCACTGAATGAGAGAGAGAGGTGGCACACCCAGGAGTCAAGACTGGCACACAAGCTGAAAGGGCAATATTACTCTCCCACTGTTTTTTTATGTATTTTTTGTTTTTTAAGGGAGACTTTAGAAACCCAATAATATTTAAAAAAAAAAAAAAAATAGGCTTTCTATGGCCCACTGAATGAGAGGGAGAGAGGTGGCACACCCAGGAGTCAAGCCTGGCACACAAGCTGAAAGGGCAATATTACTCTCCCACTGTTTTTTTATGTATTTTTTTTTTTTTTTAAGGGAGACTTTAGAAACCCAATAATATTTAAAAAAATAAATAAATAGGCTTTCTATGGCCCACTGAATGAAAGGGAGAGAGGTGGCACACCCAGGAGTCAAGACTGGCACACAAGCTGAAAGGGCAATATTACTCTCCCACTGTTTTTTTATGTTTTTTTTTTTTTTTTCAGGGAGACTTTAGAAACCAAATAATATTAAAAAAACCAAAAAAAAAATAGCCTTTCTATGGCCCACTGAATGAGAGAGAGAGGTGGCACACCCAGGAGTCAAGACTGGCACACAAGCTGAAAGGGCAATATTACTCTCCCACTGTTTTTTTATGTATTTTTTGTTTTTTAAGGGAGACTTTAGAAACCCAATAATATTTAAAAAAAAAAATAAATAGGCTTTCTATGGCCCACTGAATGAGAGGGAGAGAGGTGGCACACCCAGGAGTCAAGACTGGCACACAAGCTGAAAGGGCAATATTACTCTCCCACTGTTTTTTTATGTTTTTTTTTTTTTTTTCAGGGAGACTTTAGAAACCAAATAATAAGAAAAAAAATAAATAAATAAATAGGCTTTCTATAGCCCACTGAATGAGAGATAGCACACACAGCAGTGGCACACAAGCCCTGACTGAGGCCAATATTTTTCTCCCACTGATTGATGTAGTGTTTTTGTGTTGAGGTAGATTTTAGAACACAAATCAAGGAAAAAAAAAAAATAATGCTTTCTATGGCCCACTGAATGAGAGAGAGGTGGCACACCCAGGAGTCAAGACTGGCACACAAGCTGAAAGGGCAATATTACTCTCCCACTGTTTTTTTATGTATTTTTTGTTTTTTAAGGGAGACTTTAGAAACCCAATAATATTTAAAAAAAAAAATAAATAGGCTTTCTATGGCCCACTGAATGAGAGGGAGAGAGGTGGCACACCCAGGAGTCAAGCCTGGCACACAAGCTGAAAGGGCAATATTACTCTCCCACTGTTTTTTTATGTATTTTTTGTTTTTTAAGGGAGACTTTAGAAACCCAATAATATTTAAAAAAAAAAAAATAGGCTTTCTATGGCCCACTGAATGAGAGGGAGAGAGGTGGCACACCCAGGAGTCAAGACTGGCACACAAGCTGAAAGGGCAATATTACTCTCCCACTGTTTTTTTATGTTTTTTTTTTTTTAAGGGAGACTTTAGAAACCCAATAATATTTAAAAAAAAAAAAAATAGGCTTTCTATGGCCCACTGAATGAGAGGGAGAGAGGTGGCACACCCAGGAGTCAAGACTGGCGCACAAGCTGAAAGGGCAATATTACTCTCCCACTGTTTTTTTATGTTTTTTTTTTTTTTTTCAGGGAGACTTTAGAAACCAAATAATATTAAAAAAAACAAAAAAAAAAATAGCCTTTCTATGGCCCACTGAATGAGAGAGAGAGGTGGCACACCCAGGAGTCAAAACTGGCACACAAGCTGAAAGGGCAATATTACTCTCCCACTGTTTTTTTAGGTTTTTTTTTTTTTTTTCAGGGAGACTTTAGAAACCAAATAATATTAAAAAAAAAAAAAAAAAAAAATAGGCTTTCTATAGCCCACTGAATGAGAGATAGCACACACAGCAGTGGCACACAAGCCCTGACTGAGGCCAATATTTTTCTCCCACTGATTGATGTAGTGTTTTTGTGTTGAGGTAGAATTTAGAACACAAATCACGGAAAAAATAAATAGGCTTTCTATGGCCCACTCAGTGAGAGATGGCACACACAGGGATGGCACTGTAGCAGAAATGCCAATCTTAATCTCCCACAAAAAAAACAAAAAAAAAACAGGGACTGTCCTACAATTACTATCTCCCTGCAGTAATCTAAGCCAGGTATGGCAGGCAGCAATAGGAGTGGACTGATGCACAAATTAAATAAAAAGTGTGGACAAACAAAAAAGATAGCTGTGCAGAAAGGAAGGAACAAGAGGATATGTGCTTTGAAAAAAGCAGTTGGTTTCCACAGTGGCGTACACACAGCAATACAGCTATCACGGAGCCTTCTAGGGCAGCCCAATGAGCTACAGCGCTGAGGGGAAAAAAAAAATAAAATAGCTTCCACAGTCCCTGCACACCGAAGGTGGTGTTGGACAGTGGAAATCGCTGCAGCACAAGCGGTTTGGTGGTTAGTGGACCCTGCCTAACGCTCTCCCTGCTTCTGACAAAGCAGCAGCAACCTGTCCCTAAGCTCAGATCAGCAGCAGTAAGATGGCGGTCGGCGGGAACGCCCCTTTATAGCCCCTGTGACGCCGCAGACAGCAAGCCAATCACTGCAATGCCCTTCTCTAAGATGGTGGGGACCAGGACCTATGTCATCACGCTGCCCACACTCTGCGTTCACCTTCATTGGCTGAGAAATGGCGCTTTTCGCGTCATTGAAACGCGACTTTGGCGCGAAAGTCGCGTACCGCATGGCCGACAAGCACAGGGGTCGGATCGGGTTTCATGAGACGCCGACTTAGCCAAAAGTCGGCGACTTTTGAAAATGATCGACCCGTTTCGCTCAACCCTACCAGCCAATTCTGCGTTGAAAAAGGAAAACAGTGCTCCTTCCCTTCCGAGCTCTCCCGTGTGCCCAAACAGGGGTTTACCCCAACATATGGGGTATCAGCGTACTCAGGACAAATTGGACATCATCTTTTGGGGTCCAATTTCTCCTGCTACCCTTGGGAAAATACAAAACTGGGGGCCAAAAAATAAGTTTTGTGGGAAAAAAAAGATTTTTTATTTTCACGGCTCTGCGTTGTAAACTGTAGTGAAACACTTGGGGGTTCAAAGTTCTCACAACACATCTAGATAAGTTCCTTGGGGGGTCTAGTTTCCAATATGGGGTCACTTGTGGGGGGTTTGTACTGTTTGGGTACATCAGGGGCTCTGCAAATGCAACGTGACGCCTGCAGACCAATCCATTTAAGTCTGCATTCCAAATGGCGCTCCTTCCCTTCCGAGCTCTGTCATGCGCCCAAACAGTGGTTCCCCCCCACATATCGGGTATCAGCATACTCAGGACAAATTGGACAACAAATTTTGGGGTCCAATTTATCCTGTTACCCTTGTGAAAATACAAAACTGGGGGCTAAAAAATCATTTTTGTGAAAAAAAAAAAGAATTTATTTTCACGGCTCTGCATTATAAACTGTACTGAAACACTTGGGGGTTCAAAGTTCTCACAACACATCTAGATAAGTTCCTTGGGGGGTCTAGTTTCCAATATGGGGTCACTTGTGGGGGGTTTGTACTGTTTGGGTACATCAGGGGCTCTGCAAATGCAACGTGACGCCTGCAGACCAATCCATTTAAGTCTGCATTCCAAATGGCGCTCCTTCCCTTCCGAGCTCTGTCATGCGCCCAAACAGTGGTTCCCCCCCACATATCGGGTATCAGCATACTCAGGACTAGGGTTGAGCGAAACGGGTCGATCATTTTCAAAAGTCGCCGACTTTTGGCTAAGTCGGCGTCTCATGAAACCCGATCCGACCCCTGTGCTTGTCGGCCATGCGGTACGCGACTTTCGCGCCAAAGTCGCGTTTCAATGACGCGAAAAGCGCCATTTCTCAGCCAATGAAGGTGAACGCAGAGTGTGGGCAGCGTGATGACATAGGTCCTGGTCCCCACCATCTTAGAGAAGGGCATTGCAGTGATTGGCTTGCTGTCTGCGGCGTCACAGGGGCTATAAAGGGGCGTTCCCGCCGACCGCCATCTTACTGCTGCTGATCTGAGCTTAGGGACAGGTTGCTGCCGCTTTGTCAGAAGCAGGGAGAGCGTTAGGCAGGGTCCACTAACCACCAAACCGCTTGTGCTGCAGCGATTTCCACTGTCCAACACCACCTTCGGTGTGCAGGGACTGTGGAAGCTATTTTATTTTTTTTTTCCCCTCAGCGCTGTAGCTCATTGGGCTGCCCTAGAAGGCTCCGTGATAGCTGTATTGCTGTGTGTACGCCACTGTGGAAACCAACTGCTTTTTTCAAAGCACATATCCTCTTGTTCCTTCCTTTCTGCACAGCTATCTTTTTTGTTTGTCCACACTTTTTATTTAATTTGTGCATCAGTCCACTCCTATTGCTGCCTGCCATACCTGGCTTAGATTACTGCAGGGAGATAGTAATTGTAGGACAGTCCCTGTTTTTTTTTTGTTTTTTTTGTGGGAGATTAAGATTGGCATTTCTGCTACAGTGCCATCCCTGTGTGTGCCATCTCTCACTGAGTGGGCCATAGAAAGCCTATTTATTTTTTCCGTGATTTGTGTTCTAAATTCTACCTCAACACAAAAACACTACATCAATCAGTGGGAGAAAAATATTGGCCTCAGTCAGGGCTTGTGTGCCACTGCTGTGTGTGCTATCTCTCATTCAGTGGGCTATAGAAAGCCTATTTTTTTTTTTTTTTTTTTTAATATTATTTGGTTTCTAAAGTCTCCCTGAAAAAAAAAAAAATACCTAAAAAAACAGTGGGAGAGTAATATTGCCCTTTCAGCTTGTGTGCCAGTCTTGACTCCTGGGTGTGCCACCTCTCTCTCTCATTCAGTGGGCCATAGAAAGGCTATTTTTTTTTTTGTTTTTTTTAATATTATTTGGTTTCTAAAGTCTCCCTGAAAAAAAAAAAAAAAACATAAAAAAACAGTGGGAGAGTAATATTGCCCTTTCAGCTTGTGCGCCAGTCTTGACTCCTGGGTGTGCCACCTCTCTCCCTCTCATTCAGTGGGCCATAGAAAGCCTATTTTTTTTTTTTTTAAATATTATTGGGTTTCTAAAGTCTCCCTTAAAAAAAAAAAAACATAAAAAAACAGTGGGAGAGTAATATTGCCCTTTCAGCTTGTGTGCCAGTCTTGACTCCTGGGTGTGCCACCTCTCTCCCTCTCATTCAGTGGGCCATAGAAAGCCTATTTTTTTTTTTTTTTAAATATTATTGGGTTTCTAAAGTCTCCCTTAAAAAACAAAAAATACATAAAAAAACAGTGGGAGAGTAATATTGCCCTTTCAGCTTGTGTGCCAGGCTTGACTCCTGGGTGTGCCACCTCTCTCCCTCTCATTCAGTGGGCCATAGAAAGCCTATTTATTTATTTTTTTAAATATTATTGGGTTTCTAAAGTCTCCCTTAAAAAACAAAAAATACATAAAAAAACAGTGGGAGAGTAATATTGCCCTTTCAGCTTGTGTGCCAGTCTTGACTCCTGGGTGTGCCACCTCTCTCTCATTCAGTGGGCCATAGAAAGCATTATTTTTTTTTTTTCCTTGATTTGTGTTCTAAAATCTACCTCAACACAAAAACACTACATCAATCAGTGGGAGAAAAATATTGGCCTCAGTCAGGGCTTGTGTGCCACTGCTGTGTGTGCTATCTCTCATTCAGTGGGCTATAGAAAGCCTATTTATTTATTTATTTTTTTTCTTATTATTTGGTTTCTAAAGTCTCCCTGAAAAAAAAAAAACAAAACATAAAAAAACAGTGGGAGAGTAATATTGCCCTTTCAGCTTGTGTGCCAGTCTTGACTCCTGGGTGTGCCACCTCTCTCCCTCTCATTCAGTGGGCCATAGAAAGCCTATTTATTTATTTTTTTAAATATTATTGGGTTTCTAAAGTCTCCCTTAAAAAAAAAAAATACATAAAAAAACAGTGGGAGAGTAATATTGCCCTTTCAGCTTGTGTGCCAGGCTTGACTCCTGGGTGTGCCACCTCTCTCCCTCTCATTCAGTGGGCCATAGAAAGCCTATTTTTTTTTTTTTTTTTAAATATTATTGGGTTTCTAAATTCTCCCTTAAAAAACAAAAAATACATAAAAAAACAGTGGGAGAGTAATATTGCCCTTTCAGCTTGTGTGCCAGGCTTGACTCCTGGGTGTGCCACCTCTCTCCCTCTCATTCAGTGGGCCATAGAAAGCCTTTTTTTTTTTTTTTAAATATTATTGGGTTTCTAAAGTCTCCCTTAAAAAACAAAAAATACATAAAAAAACAGTGGGAGAGTAATATTGCCCTTTCAGCTTGTGTGCCAGTCTTGACTCCTGGGTGTGCCACCTCTCTCCCTTTCATTCAGTGGGCCATAGAAAGCCTATTTATTTTTTTTTTTTTAATATTATTGGGTTTCTAAAGTCTCCCTTAAAAAACAAAAAATACATAAAAAAACAGTGGGAGAGTAATATTGCCCTTTCAGCTTGTGTGCCAGTCTTGACTCCTGGGTGTGCCACCTCTCTCTCTCATTCAGTGGGCCATAGAAAGGCTATTTTTTTTTTTGGTTTTTTTAATATTATTTGGTTTCTAAAGTCTCCCTGAAAAAAAAAAAAAAAAAACATACAAAAAACAGTGGGAGAGTAATATTGCCCTTTCAGCTTGTGTGCCAGTCTTGACTCCTGGGTGTGCCACCTCTCTCCCTTTCATTCAGTGGGCCATAGAAAGCCTATTTATTTATTTTTTTAAATATTATTGGGTTTCTAAAGTCTCCCTTAAAAAACAAAAAATACATAAAAAAACAGTGGGAGAGTAATATTGCCCTTTCAGCTTGTGTGCCAGTCTTGACTCCTGGGTGTGCCACCTCTCTCCCTTTCATTCAGTGGGCCATAGAAAGCCTATTTATTTTTTTTTTTAAATATTATTGGGTTTCTAAAGTCTCCCTTAAAAAACAAAAAATACATAAAAAAACAGTGGGAGAGTAATATTGCCCTTTCAGCTTGTGTGCCAGTCTTGACTCCTGGGTGTGCCACCTCTCTCTCTCATTCAGTGGGCCATAGAAAGGCTATTTTTTTTTTTGGTTTTTTTAATATTATTTGGTTTCTAAAGTCTCCCTGAAATAAAAAAAAAACTTAAAAAAACAGTGGGAGAGTAATATTGCCCTTTCAGCTTGTGCGCCAGTCTTGACTCCTGGGTGTGCCACCTCTCTCTCTCTAATTGTGGGCCATAGAAAGCCTTTTTTTTTTTTTTTTTTTTTTAATATTATTTGGTTTCTAAAGTCTCCCTGAGAAAAAAAAATAAATAAATTAGGTGGGAGATTAATATTGACATTAGTGCTTGAGTGACAGTCCTGCGTGTGTGTCATCTCTGTGATTTTGTGCCACAGAAAACAGAGTGTGTAACATTGTGCCTGATTTTCCTTGTGGTCTCACCAACCTGTTAAGGGATATTGAAATCATACTGAAGTTATAGCTCACCGTGTAAGTTGTTTGACAGCAACAAATAAAGTTACTTTGGTTAAGATTTTAAAACAATGAGGAAGTCTGGTGCAAGAGGTCGTCGTGGGCGTTCATTGTCAGCTGGTAATGATGGTAGTGGTAGTGGAGCATCAGGTGGTCGTGGGGATAAAAATATTCCACCTAAGTCTGGAGCTGTGGAGCCAGTTTCGTCGTCAGGCTACACAAGGCCTCGAACGCTCTCTTTTCTGGGAGTAGGAAAACCGCTTTTAAAGGCGGAGCAGCAACAGCAAGTTTTGGCTTACATTGCAGACTCAGCCTCTAGCTCTTTTGCCTCCTCTTCCGAAACTGGTAAATGTAAAAGCAGCGCGTCGCTTGTGGATGTTCACGGTCAGGGACAAGTCGCTTCCTTGTCCTCCTCAGCAAAAACTACAACAAGAGAGAAGGATGCAGCAGGCGACACAACGGGTCACTCCATGGAGCTCTTTACACATACCGTCCCTGGCTTAGAAAGTGAAACATTTAACAGGCCATGCCCATTACAAGTATATTCTGACATGGAGTGCACTGATGCACAGCCACAGCCAGAGTACTATGCTGCTCCTTTGACTCAGACCACCACATTGCCCTCTCAGGGTACAGATCCACAATCAGACCCTGATGAGACTATGTTGCCCCGCCACGAACGCTATACCACCGACCGACACAGTGACACAGACGAAGTTGCACACGAGCTCGAAGAGGAGGTAATAGATGACCCAGTTATTGACCCCGATTGGCAGCCATTGGGGGAACAGGGTGCAGGCGGCAGTAGTTCAGAAGCGGAGGTGGAGGAGGGGCCGCAGCAGGCATCAACATCGCAACAGGTTCCATCTGCCGGGCCCGTATCTGGCCCAAAACGCGTGTCAAAGCCAAAACCTGTTGGAGCACAGCGTTGCCATCCGGTTAAAGCTCAGTCTGCAATCCCTGAAAAGGGATCCGAGTCTAGGAAGAGTGCAGTCTGGCATTTTTTTAAACAACATCCAACTGATCAGCGCAAAGTCATCTGTCAAAAATGTTCAACTAGCTTAAGCAGAGGTCAGAATCTGAAAAGTCTAAATACTAGTTGCATGCATAGACACTTAACCACCATGCATTTTCAAGCCTGGACTAACTACCAAACGTCCCTCAAGGTTGTAGCACCCTCGGCCAATGAAGCTAGTCAGCAACGCAACATCCCTTCCGTCACTGTAAGGCCACCATTTTCCGCACCACCGGCAGTATCTGTGCAGGTTTCTTTGCCAGCCAAAAGCAGTCAGGGTCAGGGAATCACCAGTTTTGTAGGAGGAAATATTGCATCTAGGGCACCGGCGGAAACAATACCGTCTCCAACCGTCTCTCAGTCTGCCATGTACACCGGCACACCCGAAAGTTCCACGATCTCCAGCTCTCCAGTCCAGCTCACCCTACATGAGACTCTGGTTAGAAAAAGGAAGTACTTATCCTCGCATCCGCGTACACAGTGTTTTAACGCCCACATAGCTAGACTAATCTCGTTAGAGATGATGCCCTACCGGTTAGTTGAAAGCGAAGCTTTCAAAGCCCTGATGGAGTACGCTGAACCACGATACGAGCTACCCAGTCGACACTTTTTTTCCAGAAAAGCCATCCCAGCCCTGCACCAGCATGTTAAACAGCGCATCGTCCATGCACTCAGGCAATCTGTGAGTACAAAGGTGCACCTGACTACAGATGCATGGACCAGTAGGCATGGCCAGGGACGTTATGTGTCCATCACGGCACACTGGGTGAATGTGGTGGATGCAGGGTCCACAGGCGACATCAATTTAGGGACAGTTGTGCCTAGCCCACGGTCTAGGAAACAGTTGGCTGTAGGCGTTCGCACCCCCTCCTCCTCCTCCTCCTCGTCCTCCTGCAGAAGCTACAGCTCTTCCACAGAACGCAGTCTGCCAACCACTCCATCGGCAGATGACACTGTTGCACACCAGTTGTCCCATTATGGGCCAGCTACTGCCAAGCGTCAGCAGGCTGTATTGGCTATGAAGTGCTTGGGCGACAACAGACACACCGCGGAAGTTCTTTCCGAGTTCTTGCAACAAGAAACGCAGTCGTGGCTGGGCACAGTAGATCTTGAGGCAGGCAAGGTAGTGAGTGATAACGGAAGGAATTTCATGGCTGCCATCTCCCTTTCCCAACTGAAACACATTCCTTGCCTGGCTCACACCTTAAACCTGGTGGTGCAGTGCTTATTGAAAACTTATCCTGGGTTCTCCGACCTGCTCCTCAAAGTGCGTGCACTTTGCTCACATATCCGACGTTCGCCTGTACACGCCAGCCGTATGCAGACCTATCAGCGGTCTTTGAACCTTCCCCAGCATCGCCTAATCATAGACGTTGCAACAAGGTGGAACTCAACACTGCACATGCTTCAGAGACTGTGCGAACAGAGGCGTGCTGTTATTTATTTGTGGGAGGATACACGGGCAGGCAGTAGGATGGCAGACATGGAGTTGTCAGGTGTGCAGTGGTCTAAGATACAAGACATGTGTCAAGTCCTTCAGTGTTTTGAGGAATGCACACGGCTGGTTAGTGCAGACAACGCCGTAATAAGCATGAGCATCCCCCTAATGCGTCTGCTGATGCAAAGTTTGACGCACATAAAGGAGCAGGCGTCTGCACCAGAGGAAGAGGAAAGCCTTGATGACAGTCAGCCATTGTCTGGTCAGGGCAGTGTACAGGACGAGGTAGCGGGCGAAGAGGAGGTGGAGGACGAGGAGGATGATGGGGATGAGTATATTTTTAATGCCGAACCTTTCCCGGGGGCACAGGAAATTGGTTGCGTGTCACGGCCGGGTTCTGGTTTTTTGAGGGACACAAGTGACGTAGATTTGCCTGCAACTGCCCCTCAACCAATCACAACCGGAGATTTGACAACTGGAACTTTGGCCCACATGGCGGATTATGCCTTACGTATCCTAAAAAGGGACACACGCATTACGAAAATGATGAACGATGACGATTACTGGTTGGCCTGCCTCCTTGATCCACGCTATAAAGGCAAATTGCAAAATATTATGCCACATGAGAACTTGGAACTAATATTAGCAACCAAACAATCAACTCTTGTTGACCGTTTGCTTCAGGCATTCCCAGCACACAGCGCACGTGATCGTTCTCACACGAGCTCCAGGGGGCAGCAGACTAGGAGTGTTAGGGGTGCACACATCAGAAGTGGCGTTGGACAGAGGGGTTTTCTGACCAGGTTGTGGAGTGATTTTGCTATGACCGCAGACAGGACAGGTACTGCTGCATCAATTGAAAGTGACAGGAGACAACATTTGTCCAGTATGGTTACTAACTATTTTTCATCCCTTATCGATGTTCTCCCTCAACCGTCATTCCCATTTGATTACTGGGCCTCCAAATTAGACACCTGGCCAGAATTGGCAGAATATGCATTGCAGGAGCTTGCTTGCCCGGCAGCAAGTGTCCTATCAGAAAGAGTATTCAGTGCTGCAGGTTCAATATTAACCGAAAAAAGGACTCGTCTGGCTACCCAAAATGTTGACGATCTAACATTCATTAAAATGAACCACAACTGGATTTCGAAATCTTTTGCCCCACCTTGCCCGGCCGACACCTAGCTTTCCTATGAAAGGCTCTTGCCTGTGAATTACTTTTCTAATGTCTAATTTGCTGCAGCTGATTGTACAGCATACGACATGTTTACACCTCCCTAAATGGCCAAACTCCCCACACGGGGCCGTGGTATCGCGACTTGGCGCAAGCACCCGTGAGACTGCTGTTTGTCTGAAGAGGTGGGTGTGCTCGCTTTTGGTTGACGGCATTGCTACTGGGTCCCTCATAGTACAATGTAGTGTCTCTGGCGGTGGTGGTGCGCACCCAACGTCAGACACACCGTTGTAACATGAGGGGCCCTGGGGCGGTCCCGCCGGCCTCTAGAGAGTTCCCCCCTACCCCAGCTCAAAATGTGCTCTACCACATGCAAAATTATGTCGCACAGCTCCACCAATCTTTAGTCTATTCGCTGACATCATTCAATGTCTGGCACTGACAATACAAATTTGTAGACATCTATGATGCAACTTAAAGTAGTCTGTGTCTGTGTCCTATATTGGCACCATTAAATAGTTACTGCCAAATTACTATGTCAGAAACTCAGCAGATGAGCCCACCCCTGTACCTAAGTATGCCACCTTTTTTTTTGTTTTGGTTGTTTTGCGAGACATTAACATCTATTTATATTTTGGGAGTACTGGGACAGACACTCCTTGCACTACTCCTCCACTCACCACCAAGCTGCCCGTGTATCCATGTAACCGCTGTAAAACTGCCATGAGCCTATTGTTTGTTATTTTAGGCCTTTGAAGTCTGTCTGCGGTCCCTCCTTCCACTAGTCCTCCACTGACCAGACCACTGCTGCCCGTGTACCCCTGGAACCAATTATAAAGTGCCTACAGCCAGCCCATTTTTTTATGTTAGGCCTTTGAAGCCTGTCTGCGGTCCCTCCTTCCACTAGTCCTCCACTGACCAGACCACTGCTGCCCGTGTACCCCTGGAACCAATTATAAAGTGCCTACAGCCAGCCCATTTTTTTATGTTAGGCCTTTGAAGCCTGTCTGCGGTCCCTCCTTCCACTAGTCCTCCACTGACCAGACCACTGCTGCCCGTGTACCCCTGGAACCAATTATAAAGTGCCTACAGCCAGCCCATTTTTTTATGTTAGGCCTTTGAAGCCTGTCTGCGGTCCCTCCTTCCACTAGTCCTCCACTGGCCAGACCACTGCTGCCCGTGTACCCCTGGAACCAATTATAAAGTGCCTACAGCCAGCCCATTTTTTTATGTTAGGCCTTTGAAGCCTGTCTGCGGTCCCTCCTTCCACTAGTCCTCCACTGACCAGACCACTGCTGCCCGTGTACCCCTGGAACCAATTATAAAGTGCCTACAGCCAGCCCATTTTTTTATGTTAGGCCTTTGAAGCCTGTCTGCGGTCCCTCCTTCCACTAGTCCTCCACTGACCAGACCACTGCTGCCCGTGTACCCCTGGAACCAATTATAAAGTGCCTACAGCCAGCCCGTTTTTTTATGTTAGGCCTTTGAAGCCTGTCTGCGGTCCCTCCTTCCACTAGTCCTCCACTGGCCAGACCACTGCTGCCCGTGTACCCCTGGAACCAATTATAAAGTGCCTACAGCCAGCCCATTTTCTTATTTTAGGCCTTTGATAGCCTGTCTGCGGTCCCTACTTTAAATACTCCTCCACTCATCACCAGCTGCCTGCCCGTGTATCCATGTAACCGCTGTAAAACTGCCATAAGCCTATTGTTTGTTATTTTAGGCCTTTGATAGCCTGTCTGCGGTCCCTACTTTAAATACTCCTCCACTCACCACCAAGCTGCCTGTGTATCCATGTAACCGCTGTAAAACTGCCATGAGCCTATTGTTTGTTATTTTAGGCCTTTGATAGCCTGTCTGCGGTCCCTACTTTAAATACTCCTCCACTCATCACCAGCTGCCTGCCCGTGTATCCATGTAACCGCTGTAAAACTGCCATAAGCCTATTGTTTGTTATTTTAGGCCTTTGAAGCCTGTCTGCGGTCCCTCCTTCCACTAGGCCTCCACTGACCAGACCACTGCTGCCCGTGTACCCCTGGAACCAATAATAAAGTGCCTACCGCCAGCCCATTTTTTTATGTTAGGCCTTTGAAGCCTGTCTGCGGTCCCTCCTTCCACTAGTCCTCCACTGACCAGACCACTGCTGCCCGTGTACCCCTGGAACCAATTATAAAGTGCCTACAGCCAGCCCATTTTTTTATGTTAGGCCTTTGAAGCCTGTCTGCGGTCCCTCCTTCCACTAGTCCTCCACTGGCCAGACCACTGCTGCCCGTGTACCCCTGGAACCAATTATAAAGTGCCTACAGCCAGCCCATTTTTTTATGTTAGGCCTTTGAAGCCTGTCTGCGGTCCCTCCTTCCACTAGTCCTCCACTGACCAGACCACTGCTGCCCGTGTACCCCTGGAACCAATTATAAAGTGCCTACAGCCAGCCCATTTTTTTATGTTAGGCCTTTGAAGCCTGTCTGCGGTCCCTCCTTCCACTAGTCCTCCACTGACCAGACCACTGCTGCCCGTGTACCCCTGGAACCAATTATAAAGTGCCTACAGCCAGCCCGTTTTTTTATGTTAGGCCTTTGAAGCCTGTCTGCGGTCCCTCCTTCCACTAGTCCTCCACTGGCCAGACCACTGCTGCCCGTGTACCCCTGGAACCAATTATAAAGTGCCTACAGCCAGCCCATTTTCTTATTTTAGGCCTTTGATAGCCTGTCTGCGGTCCCTACTTTAAATACTCCTCCACTCATCACCAGCTGCCTGCCCGTGTATCCATGTAACCGCTGTAAAACTGCCATAAGCCTATTGTTTGTTATTTTAGGCCTTTGATAGCCTGTCTGCGGTCCCTACTTTAAATACTCCTCCACTCACCACCAAGCTGCCTGTGTATCCATGTAACCGCTGTAAAACTGCCATGAGCCTATTGTTTGTTATTTTAGGCCTTTGATAGCCTGTCTGCGGTCCCTACTTTAAATACTCCTCCACTCATCACCAGCTGCCTGCCCGTGTATCCATGTAACCGCTGTAAAACTGCCATAAGCCTATTGTTTGTTATTTTAGGCCTTTGATAGCCTGTCTGCGGTCCCTACTTTAAATACTCCTCCACTCATCACCAGCTGCCTGCCCGTGTATCCATGTAACCGCTGTAAAACTGCCATAAGCCTATTGTTTGTTATTTTAGGCCTTTGATAGCCTGTCTGCGGTCCCTACTTTAAATACTCCTCCACTGACCACCAAGCTGCCTGCCCGTGTATCCATGTAACCGCTGTAAAACTGCCATGAGCCTATTGTTTGTTATTTTAGGCCTTTGATAGCCTGTCTGCGGTCCCTCCTTCCACTAGTCCTCCACTGACCAGACCACTGCTGCCCGTGTACCCCTGGAACCAATTATAAAGTGCCTACAGCCAGCCCGTTTTTTAAGTTAGGCCTTTGAAGCCTGTCTGCGGTCCCTCCTTCCACTAGTCCTCCACTGACCAGACCACTGCTGCCCGTGTACCCCTGGAACCAATTATAAAGTGCCTACAGCCAGCCCATTTTTTTATGTTAGGCCTTTGAAGCCTGTCTGCGGTCCCTCCTTCCACTAGTCCTCCACTGACCAGACCACTGCTGCCCGTGTACCCCTGGAACCAATTATAAAGTGCCTACAGCCAGCCCATTTTTTTATGTTAGGCCTTTGAAGCCTGTCTGCGGTCCCTCCTTCCACTAGTCCTCCACTGGCCAGACCACTGCTGCCCGTGTACCCCTGGAACCAATTATAAAGTGCCTACAGCCAGCCCATTTTTTTATGTTAGGCCTTTGAAGCCTGTCTGCGGTCCCTCCTTCCACTAGTCCTCCACTGACCAGACCACTGCTGCCCGTGTACCCCTGGAACCAATTATAAAGTGCCTACAGCCAGCCCATTTTTTTATGTTAGGCCTTTGAAGCCTGTCTGCGGTCCCTCCTTCCACTAGTCCTCCACTGACCAGACCACTGCTGCCCGTGTACCCCTGGAACCAATTATAAAGTGCCTACAGCCAGCCCATTTTTTTATGTTAGGCCTTTGAAGCCTGTCTGCGGTCCCTCCTTCCACTAGTCCTCCACTGACCAGACCACTGCTGCCCGTGTACCCCTGGAACCAATTATAAAGTGCCTACAGCCAGCCCATTTTTTTATGTTAGGCCTTTGAAGCCTGTCTGCGGTCCCTCCTTCCACTAGTCCTCCACTGACCAGACCACTGCTGCCCGTGTACCCCTGGAACCAATTATAAAGTGCCTACAGCCAGCCCATTTTTTTATGTTAGGCCTTTGAAGCCTGTCTGCGGTCCCTCCTTCCACTAGTCCTCCACTGACCAGACCACTGCTGCCCGTGTACCCCTGGAACCAATTATAAAGTGCCTACAGCCAGCCCATTTTTTTATGTTAGGCCTTTGAAGCCTGTCTGCGGTCCCTCCTTCCACTAGTCCTCCACTGACCAGACCACTGCTGCCCGTGTACCCCTGGAACCAATTATAAAGTGCCTACAGCCAGCCCATTTTTTTATGTTAGGCCTTTGAAGCCTGTCTGCGGTCCCTCCTTCCACTAGTCCTCCACTGACCAGACCACTGCTGCCCGTGTACCCCTGGAACCAATTATAAAGTGCCTACAGCCAGCCCGTTTTTTTATGTTAGGCCTTTGAAGCCTGTCTGCGGTCCCTCCTTCCACTAGTCCTCCACTGACCAGACCACTGCTGCCCGTGTACCCCTGGAACCAATTATAAAGTGCCTACAGCCAGCCCGTTTTTTTATGTTAGGCCTTTGAAGCCTGTCTGCGGTCCCTCCTTCCACTAGTCCTCCACTGACCAGACCACTGCTGCCCGTGTACCCCTGGAACCAATTATAAAGTGCCTACAGCCAGCCCGTTTTTTTATGTTAGGCCTTTGAAGCCTGTCTGCGGTCCCTCCTTCCACTAGTCCTCCACTGGCCAGACCACTGCTGCCCGTGTACCCCTGGAACCAATTATAAAGTGCCTACAGCCAGCCCATTTTCTTATTTTAGGCCTTTGATAGCCTGTCTGCGGTCCCTACTTTAAATACTCCTCCACTCATCACCAGCTGCCTGCCCGTGTATCCATGTAACCGCTGTAAAACTGCCATAAGCCTATTGTTTGTTATTTTAGGCCTTTGATAGCCTGTCTGCGGTCCCTACTTTAAATACTCCTCCACTCATCACCAGCTGCCTGCCCGTGTATCCATGTAACCACTGTAAAACTGCCATAAGCCTATTGTTTGTTATTTTAGGCCTTTGATAGCCTGTCTGCGGTCCCTACTTTAAATACTCCTCCACTGACCACCAAGCTGCCTGCCCGTGTATCCATGTAACCGCTGTAAAACTGCCATGAGCCTATTGTTTGTTATTTTAGGCCTTTGATAGCCTGTCTGCGGTCCCTACTTTAAATACTCCTCCACTGACCACCAAGCTGCCTGCCCGTGTATCCATGTAACCGCTGTAAAACTGCCATGAGCCTATTGTTTGTTATTTTAGGCCTTTGAAGCCTGTCTGCGGTCCCTACTTTAAATACTCCTCCACTGACCACCAAGCTGCCTGCCCGTGTATCCATGTAACCGCTGTAAAACTGCCATGAGCCTATTGTTTGTTATGTTAGGCCTTTGATAGCCTGTCTGCGGCCCCTACTTGCAATACTCCTCCACTGACCACAATGCTGCCTGGAGTGCCTGCCTGTGTATCCATGTAACCGATGTAAAACTGCCATGACTGCCTACTGTTTGTTATTTTAGGCCTTTGATAGCCTGTCTGCGGCCCCTACTTGCAATACTCCTCCACTGACCACAATGCTGCCTGGAGTGCCTGCCTGTGTATCCATGTAACCGATGTAAAACTGCCATGACTGCCTACTGTTTGTTATTTTAGGCCTTTGATAGCCTGTCTGCAGCCCCTACTTGCAATACTCCTCCACTGACCACACCAATGCTGCCCGTGTACCCCTGGAACCTATTTAAAAGTTCATAGAGCCTAGTTATATATTTTATTTACTATTAATAAGGCCATGATGGACTACGCTGTACCACGCTACAAGCTAACCAGTCGACACTTCTTTTGCGAGAAAAGCCATCCCAACCCTCCACCAGCATGTAGAAGACCGCATTGTCCATGCACTCTGGCAATCTGTGAGTACAAAGGTGCACCTGACAACAGACGCATGGACCTGTAGGCATGGCCACGGAAGATTACGTGTCCATTACGGCGCAATGGGTTGATGTGGTGGATGCATGGTCCACAGGGGACAGCCTACTAAGTCTGTCTGCAGTCCCTAATTCAAATTGTCCTCCACTGTCTAAATCGGAGCTTCCACCTTCTGGCTTTCGGCCTATAGTATCAGAAATTAAACTGCATTTGGCCTTCAACGTTGGTTAGGGCCTACTAACGGCTTCTGCCCCTCCCTGGTGTTGCCCTCAACTAAATAAAGCTGAGCTTCAACCTTCTGCTCCAAATTACCATTTTAAAAAATGCAATAGGCTTTTCCGGCCTACTAAAGGTGTCTGTCTGTGTGCCCCTGCCTGGTGTTGTCCTCAACTAAATAAAGCTGAGCTTCAAACTTCTGCTCCAAATTACCATTTTAAAAAATGCAATAGGCTTTTCCGGCCTACTAAAGGTGTCTGTCTGTGTGCCCCTGCCTGGTGTTGCCCTCAACTAAATAAAGCTGAGCTTCAACCTTCTGCTCCAAATTACCATTTTAAAAAATGCAATAGGCTTTTCCGGCCTACTAAAGGTGTCTGTCTGTGTGCCCCTGCCTGGTGTTGTCCTCAACTAAATAAAGCTGAGCTTCAACCTTCTGCTCCAAATTACCATTTTAAAAAATGCAATAGGCTTTTCCGGCCTACTAAAGGTGTCTGTCTGTGTGCCCCTGCCTGGTGTTGTCCTCAACTAAATAAAGCTGAGCTTCAACCTTCTGCTCCAAATTACCATTTTAAAAAATGCAATAGGCTTTTCCGGCCTACTAAAGGTGTCTGTCTGTGTGCCCCTGCCTGGTGTTGTCCTCAACTAAATAAAGCTGAGCTTCAACCTTCCGGCTCTCATTAAGTGGTTTTAAAAAAAAAAAATGGTGGTTAGGGCCTACTAATGGCTTCTGCCCCTCCCTGGTGTTGCCCTCAACTAAATAAAGCTGAGCTTCAACCTTCTGCTCCAAATTACCATTTTAAAAAATGCAATAGGCTTTTCCGGCCTACTAAAGGTGTCTGTCTGTGTGCCCCTGCCTGGTGTTGCCCTCAACTAAATAAAGCTGAGCTTCAACCTTCTGCTCCAAATTACCATTTTAAAAAATGCAATAGGCTTTTCCGGCCTACTAAAGGTGTCTGTCTGTGTGCCCCTGCCTGGTGTTGCCCTCAACTAAATAAAGCTGAGCTTCAACCTTCTGCTCCAAATTACCATTTTAAAAAATGCAATAGGCTTTTCCGGCCTACTAAAGGTGTCTGTCTGTGTGCCCCTGCCTGGTGTTGCCCTCAACTAAATAAAGCTGAGCTTCAACCTTCTGCTCCAAATTACCATTTTAAAAAATGCAATAGGCTTTTCCGGCCTACTAAAGGTGTCTGTCTGTGTGCCCCTGCCTGGTGTTGCCCTCAACTAAATAAAGCTGAGCTTCAACCTTCTGCTCCAAATTACCATTTTAAAAAATGCAATAGGCTTTTCCGGCCTACTAAAGGTGTCTGCCCCTCCCTGGTGTTGTCCTCAACTGAACAAAGCTGAGCTTCCACATTCTGGCTTTCGCCCTATACTATCAGATATTAAACTGCATTTGGCCTACTAGTGTGGTTAGGCCCTTGAAACAGTGTCTGCTGCTCTTGGGTTTGCTACTCCACTGAACAAAGCAATGCCGCCTGTTTAGTCCTGTTACCAATTTTGAACTGCATGTAGCCTACTTTATTCTTTGGCCCTATATCTGTTTCCTCCTCATCCTGCCCATTGCCCAGCCACTGCTAAATGAGTCTGCTGGTACATTGACCTAGACCACTACATTCCCCTTGTACTCTACACAGCCAGAATCTGACCCTGCTGAAAGTAAGGTTCCCCTTCCCGCATGTTATACCACCTTACACAGGGACAAAGAGGAAGGTGCAGATGAAAGTGCAGGTTCCTTCATCAGGTGGGGGGGCATACTCGTTGGCGACGTCACTGGCACAAGGCCCCTCAGAGTACGCAAAAGTGTCGCTGCTGGTGGGAGGCGCCCCCGCCATGCAAACACACCGCCGTACTTTGAGGGGCCCTGTGCCAGTGGCAATGCGAACGAGTGGGCCCCCCCCTGCTTGCTCAGGATCACAGCACTTGCAACTTTTAAATACTTACCTTTCCCTGCAACACCGCCGTGACGTAGTCCGCATTTCCTGGGCCCACGAAAAACTTGAGCCAGCCCTACTCCCCCCACAACTTTCCCCCAATTCCCTATGCCCAACTATTATTATACAGTTAATTAAGATTGGCAAGCTTCAGAAACAAGAATGGATGTTTTTGGCATTAAAATGGGCACTGTAGGTGTTTTCCTGGCCTCCACTCACTGCCGACTATGCTTCCCCATTGACTTGCATTGGGTTTCGTGTTTCGGTCGATCCCCGACTTTTAGCGATAATCGGCCGACTGCACTCGACTCGACTCTGGACAAAATCGGGTTTCCCAAAACCCTACTCGATCTTAAAAAAATGAAAGTCGCTCAACCCTACTCAGGACAAATTGGTCAACAAATTTTGGGGTCCAATTTATCCTGTTACCCTTGTGAAAATACAAAACTGGGGGCTAAAAAATCATTTTTGTGAAAAAAAAAAAGAATTTATTTTCACGGCTCTGCGTTATAAACTGTAGTGAAACACTTGGGGGTTCAAAGTTCTCACAACACATCTAGATAAGTTCCTTGGGGGGTCTAGTTTCCAATATGGGGTCACTTGTGGGGGGTTTGTACTGTTTGGGTACATCAGGGGCTCTGCAAATGCAACGTGACGCCTGCAGACCAATCCATTTAAGTCTGCATTCCAAATGGCGCTCCTTCCCTTCCGAGCTCTGTCATGCGCCCAAACAGTGGTTCCCCCCCACATATCGGGTATCAGCATACTCAGGACAAATTGGACAACAAATTTTGGGGTCCAATTTATCCTGTTACCCTTGTGAAAATACAAAACTGGGGGCTAAAAAATCATTTTTGTGAAAAAAAAAAAAGAATTTATTTTCACGGCTCTGCGTTATAAACTGTAGTGAAACACTTGGGGGTTCAAAGCTCTCAAAACACATCTAGATAAGTTCCTTAGGGGGTCTACTTTCCAAAATGGTGTCACTTGTGGGGGTTTTTAATGTTTAGGCACATCAGGGGCTCTGCAAACGCAACATGGCATCCCATCTTAATTCCAGTCAATTTTGCATTGAAAAGTAAAATAGCGCTCCTTCCCTTCCGAGCTCTGCTATGCGCCCAAACAGTGGTTTACCCCCACATATGGGGTATCGTCGTACTCAGGACAAATTGCACAACAACTTTTGTGCTCTAATTTCTTCTCTTACCCTTGGGGAAATAAAAAAATGGGGGCAAAAAGATAATTTTTGTGAAAAAATATGATTTTTTATTTTTACGGCTCTGCATTATAAACTTCTGTGAAGCACTTGTTGGGTCAAAGTGCTCACCACACATCTAGATAAGTTCCTTAGGGGGTCTACTTTCCAAAATGGTGTCACTTGTGGGGGGTTTCAATGTTTAGGCACATCAGGAGCTCTCCAAATGCAACATGGCGTCCCATCTCAATTCCAGTCAATTTTGCATTGAAAAGTAAAATGGCGCTCCTTCCCTTCCAAGCTCTGCCCTGCGCCCAAACAATGGTTTACACCCACATATGGGGTATCAGCGTACTCAGGACAAATTGCACAACAACTTTTGGGGTCCAATTTCTTCTCTTACCCTTGGGAAAATAAAAAATTGGGGGCGAAAAGATCATTTTTGTGAAAAAATATGATTTTTTATTTTTACCGCTCTGCATTATAAACTTCTGTGAAGCACTTGTTGGGTCAAAGTGTTCACCACACATCTAGATAAGTTCCTTAGGGGGTCTACTTTCCAAAATGGTGTCACTTGTGGGGGGTTTCAATGTTTAGGCACATCAGGGGCTCTCCAAATGCAACATGGCGTCCCATCTCAATTCCAGTCAATTTTGCATTGAAAAGTCAAATGGCGCTCCTTTCCTTCCGAGCTCTGCCATGCGCCCAAACAGTGGATTACCCCCACATATGGGGTATCAGCATACTCAGGACAAATTGTATAACAAATTTTGGGGTCTATTTTCTCCTGTTACCCTTGGTAAAATAAAACAAATTGGATCTGAAATAAATTTTGTGTGAAAAAAAGTTAAATGTTCATTTTTATTTAAACATTCCAAAAATTCCTGTGAAACACCTGAAGGGTTAATAAACTGTTTGAAAGTGGTTTTGAGTACCTTGAGGGGTGCAGTTTTTAGAATGGTGTCACACTTGGGTATTTTCTATCATATAGACCCCTCAAAATGACTTCAAATGAGATGTGGTCCCTAAAAAAAAATGGTGTTGTAAAAATGAGAAATTGCTGGTCAACTTTTAACCCTTATAACTCCGTCACAAAAAAAAATTTTGGTTCCAAAATTGTGCTGATGTAAAGTAGACATGTGGGAAATGTTACTTATGAAGTATTTTGCGTGACATATGTCTGTAATTTAAGGGCATAAAAATTAAAAGTTGGAAAATTGCGAAATTTTCAAAATTTTCGCCAAATATTCATTTTTTTCACAAATAAACGCAACTTATATCGAATAAATTTTACCACTATCATGAAGTACAATATGTCACGAGAAAACAATGTCAGAATCGCCAAGATCCGTTGAAGCGTTCCAGAGTTATAACCTCATAAAGGGACAGTGGTCAGAATTGTAAAAATTGGCCCGGTCATTAACGTGCAAACCACCCTTGGGGGTGAAGGGGTTAAATGGGTATTGGAGTGCTTACAAATTTTGGCCAGCCCCGCCATACACTGAATACTCAATAACAGCATAGGAGACCCACTGTTTAATAATGGGAACAACAAAGCATAGCCATCTGATGGCTCTATAAGAATAGTGAGGGCCGACTGCTGGCCCTTTAAGAATAGTAAAGGCCGCATGATGGCCCTATAAAAATAGGCTTTGTGACTTTCACAGTCCCTTCTTCATAAATGAAACACGTGTCTGATGATGTGTCACACACTACATGGACAGGTGAGGTTGTAAAATGATAAAATGACAGTTCCCAGTGAATGCATTTGTCTTGGTTGACAGCAATGCTAAAGTTCAAAAATGCATAAAAAACGCTACATGTAAACTAAGCCCAAGGTGTGGAGAAGCATTTTTGTTTTTGGTTATTTATTTTGCCTTATATACAAGTCATTACCATGGAAAGGATGTTCCTTACCATATTTCCCAGGAAAATCCACTTTGATTGCGTTTTTATATGTTTTATTTTTAGTCTGTAAAAGTGGCGCAAGACTCAGACAACATTGTTCACAGCAGTGACCTGGGAGTCAGAAATGCTTCCAGGGGTCTTCCCTATGATGTTCCCATGTAATTTGAGCACTGTTTCCATCGATTTCCACAATTTCTAGTCCCTCTGCAGACCGCCGGGGGGCCGCCGGAAAAATGCTCAAGTTTTAGACTTACATTGGGTTCATTGCTCGGGTCGAGCACCCGAACATTCCAATTTGCTCGACCTGAGCATTTTAGTCCTCGCCCATCACTAGTCACAACGTTATATACCATCTATTATATTTCTGTCACCTAAGTGGAATCGTTTTTTGTCCATTCTATAATATTAAAGCCATCCTCATGTGGCAACAATTATGCAACTTTTATACTTGACACTAAGCACTTTATTCATCAGTCTCTCCCTTTTACTATGCCAATTGGCATCTACATTTAGTAAGGGATAGAAAGGATTGCTGTACCACACCAAGGGGGCACCACTCCTGTTGCATCCAGGGTGCCAACCCCCGCAGTTAGGTAGTTTTGAATAACATAGAGGCGAGTAGATAAATAATGCTTTTTACACAGTTAATTCCTTTGACAATGATACTTCTTAGACTTGGGGACTGCCCAGGGCCGTATTTGCCACTAGGCACTTGAGGGCACGTGCCTAGGGCGGGGCCATGCGGGGGGGCGGCACCTGAGCAGGTGTGTGTGCTTTTTTTTTTTTTTGTAAAGTCCGGCCGGGGTCACCTTAAGCCACGCCCCCATCACCCGACCCCCCGCCGCCGCCGCCGCCCCCGCCCCCCGCCACTGCCTCCGCCCCCCGCCGCTGCCTCCTTGCCCATACACAGTATGATTGATGCATACTCACCTCACCTGCTCCAGCGAGGCCTGGTCTGACTCTGCTGTAAGTGACTGCACCCTCGCTGTGTGAGCGGTCACATGGTACCGCTGATTAAGATCATGAATATGCATGAATATTCATGACTTTAAATGAGGGGAACCACCTGACCGCTCACACAGCGAGAGTGCTGCGCCGGGACAGAGCACAGAGGTGGAGGATTCCGTTCTTCTGCGCGCCGTGCGCGGTGTGAGGTGACAGCCAGGTGAGTATGATGACAGCTTGGGACGGGGGGAGCCGGGGAGGATGAACGAGGAGGACCGTGGACGCCAGGGAGCCCGGCAGGCGGCAGCCACAAGATAGATGGGGAGCGGCGGGGCAGGCAGCCGATGAGCCACGCATATGGGGGGGGGATGGGAGATGACGAGCCAGAGCCACCATGCATACAGGGAGGGAGGGGCAGATGATCCAGCCATGCATACAGCCAGGGAGGGGGAGATGAGCCACGCATACAGCCAGGGAGGGGGAGATGAGCCACGCATACAGCCAGGGAGGGGGAGATGACGAGCCAGAGCCACCATGCATACAGGGAGGGAGGGGGAGATGAGCCAGCCACGCATACAGCCAGGGAGGGGGAGATGAGCCACGCATACAGCCAGGGAGGGGGAGATGAGCCACGCATACAGGGGGGGATGGGAGATGACAAGCCAGAGCCACCATGCATACAGGGAGGGAGGGGCAGATGAGCCAGCCACTGTCATGAATCCCAATGGCTAGGGATAGCACAGGACAAGCAAAGTACAAATAAATAACGGACGAGCTCTAGGGTGATGGAACCTGGGCTGACCGCTGCCCTACGCCTGACAAACGCAACTAGAGATAGCCAGGGAGCGTGCCTACGTTGGTTCTAGACGCCACGCACCAGCCTAAGAGCTAACTAGCACTGCAGAGAAAATAAAGACCTCACTTGCCTCCAGAGGAATGAACCCCAAAAGATATAGTTGCCCCCCACATGTATTGACGGTGAAATGAGAGGAAGGCACACACATAGAGATGATATATATAGTTTTAGCAAATTGAGGCCCGCTGTAAACTAGAAAGCAGAACGATACAAAAGGGGACTGAGCGGTCAGCAAAAAACCCTAATCAAAAAAACCATCCTGAGATTACAAGAACCCATGTGCCAACTCATGGCACATGGGGAGAACCTCAGTCCACTAGAGCTACCAGCTAGCATAGAGACATAATAAGCAAGCTGGACAAAAAACCAAACAACTGAAAATCAGCACTTAGCTTATCCTGAAAGATCTGGGAGCAGGTAGGCAGGAACCAAACAGAGCACATCTGAATACATTGATAGCCGGCAAGGGAATGACAGAAAGGCCAGGTAAAATAGGAAACACCCAGCCTCTGATGGACAGGTGGAAACCAAAGGCCGCAACCCACCAAAGTCACCCAGTACCAGCAGTAACCACCAGAGGGAGCCCACAAACAGAATCCACAACAGTACCCCCCCCTTGAGGAGGGGTCACCGAACCCTCACGAGAACCCCCAGGGCGATCAGGGTGAGCTCTATGGAAGGCGCGGACCAAATCAGTCGCATGAACATCGGAGGCGACCACCCAGGAATTATCCTCCTGACCATAACCCTTCCACTTAACCAAATACTGGAGTTTGCGTCTGGAAACACGAGAATCCAAGATCTTCTCAACAACATACTCCAATTCTCCCTCCACCAGCACCGAAGCAGGAGGCTCAACCGAAGGAACAACGGGCACCTCATACCTCCGCAACAACGACCGATGGAACACATTATGAATAGCAAACGATGCTGGGAGATAAAAACGAAAAGATACAGGGTTAAGAATCTCCGAGATCCTATAAGGACCGATGAACCGAGGCTTGAACTTAGGAGAAGAGACCTTCATAGGGACAAAACGAGAAGACAACCACACCAAATCCCCAACAAGAAGTCGGGGACCCACGCGGCGACGGCGATTAGCAAACTGCTGAGTCTTCTCCTGAGATAACTTCAAATTGTCCACCACCTGATTCCAAATCTGATGTAGCCTGTCCACCACCACGTCCACTCCAGGACAATCCGAAGGCTCCACCTGACCAGAGGAAAAACGAGGATGAAACCCCGAATTACAAAAAAAAGGAGAGACCAACGTGGCAGAACTAGCCCGATTATTAAGAGCGAATTCGGCCAGTGGCAAAAAAGCAACCCAGTCATCTTGATCAGCAGAAACAAAACACCTCAAATAAGTTTCCAAGGTCTGATTAGTTCGCTCCGTCTGGCCATTCGTCCGAGGATGGAATGCAGACGAGAAAGACAAATCAATGCCCATCTTGGCACAAAACGTCCGCCAAAATCTAGACACAAACTGGGATCCCCTGTCAGAAACGATATTCTCCGGAATCCCATGCAAACGAACCACGTTCTGAAAAAATAAAGGGACCAACTCAGAGGAGGAAGGCAACTTAGGCAAGGGCACCAAATGAACCATCTTAGAAAAGCGGTCACACACAACCCAGATAACGGACATTTTCTGTGAAACCGGGAGATCAGAAATAAAATCCATGGAAATGTGCGTCCAAGGCCTCTTCGGGATGGGCAAGGATAACAACAACCCACTGGCCTGAGAACAGCAAGGCTTAGCTCGAGCACACACTTCACAAGACTGCACAAAGGTACGCACATCCCTAGACAAGGAAGGCCACCAAAAAGACCTGGCCACCAAGTCTCTAGTACCAAATATTCCAGGATGACCAGCCAACACAGAAGAATGGACCTCGGAGATGACTCTACTGGTCCAATCATCCGGAACAAATAGTCTTTCTGGTGGACAACGATCCGGTTTATCCACCTGAAACTCCTGCAATGCACGTCGCAAGTCTGGGGATACGGCGGACAATATTACCCCATCCCTAAGGATACCAGTAGGCCCAGAGTCTCCAGGAGAGTCAGGCACAAAACTCCTGGAAAGAGCATCTGCCTTCACATTCTTTGAACCTGGCAGGTATGAAACCACGAAATTGAAACGAGAAAAAAAACAACGACCAACGAGCCTGTCTAGGATTCAAACGCCTGGCAGACTCAAGGTAAATGAGATTCTTGTGATCAGTCAAGACCACCACACGATGTTTAGCACCCTCAAGCCAATGACGCCACTCCTCAAATGCCCACTTCATGGCCAAAAGCTCCCGATTACCCACATCATAATTGCGCTCGGCGGGCGAGAATTTTCTAGAGAAGAATGCACATGGCTTCATCACCGAGCCATTAGAACTTCTCTGTGACAAAACCGCCCCCGCTCCAATCCCGGAAGCATCAACCTCAACCTGAAAAGGAAGTGAAACATCTGGTTGACACAACACAGGAGCAGAAGAAAACCGGCGCTTAAGTTCCTGAAAGGCCTCCACGGCCGCAGGAGACCAATCAGCAACATCAGCACCCTTTTTAGTCAAATCAGTCAAAGGTTTAACAATACTGGAAAAAGTAGCAATGAACCGACGATAAAAATTAGCAAACCCCAAGAACTTCTGAAGGCTCTTAACAGATGTAGGTTGTGTCCAGTCACAAATCGCCTGAACCTTGACGGGATCCATCTCAATAGTAGAAGGAGAAAAAATGTACCCCAAAAAAGAAATCTTCTGGACTCCGAAGAGACACTTTGAGCCCTTCACAAACAGAGAATTGGCCCGCAGAACCTGAAACACCTTTCTGACCTGTAGAACATGAGACTCCCAGTCATCAGAAAACACCAAAATATCATCCAAATACACAATCATAAACTTATCCAGATATTCACGGAAAATATTGTGCATAAAGGACTGAAAGACTGACGGAGCATTGGAGAGTCCAAAAGGCATTACCAAATACTCAAAATGGCCCTCAGGCGTATTAAATGCGGTTTTCCACTCATCACCCTGTTTTATCCGCACCAGATTATACGCACCGCGAAGATCTATCTTAGTGAACCACCTAGCCCCCTTAATGCGAGCAAACAAATCAGTCAATAATGGCAATGGATACTGATATTTGACTGTAATCTTATTCAGAAGGCGATAATCTATACAAGGCCTCAGGGAACCATCTTTTTTTGCCACGAAAAAAAAACCTGCTCCCAGAGGGGACGAAGATGGACGAATATGTCCCTTTTCCAAGGACTCCTTAATATAATTCCGCATAGCAGTATGCTCTGGCAGTGACAGATTAAATAAACGACCCTTAGGGAACTTACTGCCAGGAATCAATTCTATAGCACAGTCACAATCTCTATGAGGAGGGAGCGAATTGAGCTTAGGCTCCTCAAAAACATCCCTATAGTCAGACAAAAACGCAGGGATCTCAGAAGGAGTAGATGAAGCGATAGAAATCGGAGGTGCATCATCATGAACCCCCTGACATCCCCAGCTTAACACAGACATTGTTTTCCAGTCCAGGACAGGATTATGAGTTTGTAACCATGGCAGACCAAGCACTAGTACATCATGTAAATTATACAGTACAAGGAAGCGAATCACCTCCTGATGAACGGGAGTCATGCGCATGGTCACTTGTGTCCAATACTGCGGTTTATTCATAGCCAATGGTGTAGAGTCAATTCCCTTCAGAGGAATAGGAACTTCCAGAGGTTCCAGACTAAAACCGCAGCGTTTAGCAAATGACCAATCCATAAGACTCAGGGCAGCGCCCGAATCCACATAGGCATCGACGGAAATGGAAGACAGTGAAAAAATCAGAGTCACAGACAAAATGAACTTAGGCTGCAGAGTACCAATGGCAAAAGATTTATCAACCCTTTTTGTGCGTTTAGAGCATGCTGATATAACATGAGCTGAATCACCACAATAAAAACACAATCCATTTTTCCGCCTATAATTTTGCCGTTCACTTCTGGACTGAATTCTATCACATTGCATAGTCTCAGGTGCCTGTTCAGAAGACACCGCCAACTGGTGCACGGGTTTGCGCTCCCGTAAACGCCGATCAATCTGAATGGCCATAGCCATAGACTCATTCAGACCTGTAGGCGTAGGGAACCCCACCATAATATCCTTAATGGCCTCAGAAAGACCATTTCTGAAGTTTGCAGCCAGGGCGCACTCATTCCACTGAGTAAGTACCGACCATTTCCGAAATTTTTGACAATATATTTCCGCTTCATCATGCCCCTGAGAGAGGGCTAATAAAGCCTTTTCAGCCTGAATCTCCAGGTTAGGTTCCTCATAGAGCAATCCCAATGCCAGAAAAAACGCATCCACACTGAGCAATGCAGGATCCCCTGGTGCCAATGCAAATGCCCAATTCTGAGGGTCGCCCCGCAGGAAAGATATTACAATCTTGACCTGTTGAGCAGGGTCTCCAGAGGAGCGAGATTTTAAAGAAAGAAACAATTTACAATTGTTCCTGAAATTCAGGAAGGTAGATCTATCTCCAGAAAAGAACTCTGGAATAGGAATTCTAGGTTCAGACATGGGAGTGTGAACAACAAAATCCTGTATGTTTTGAACTTTTGCCGCGAGATTACTCAGGCTGGAAGCCAAACTCTGGACATCCATGTTAAACAGCTAAGATCAGAGCCATTCAAGGGTTAAGAGGAGGTAAGAAGCAGCTAGACAGCAATTAAGGGCTAGGCAGCAAAACTCTGAAGGGAAAAAAAAAATAAAAAATTCCCTTAAACACTTCTTTTTCTCCTGCTTCAGCCCAAACAATTAACACTTTGTGGGCCGGCTATACTGTCATGAATCCCAATGGCTAGGGATAGCACAGGACAAGCAAAGTACAAATAAATAACGGACGAGCTCTAGGGTGATGGAACCTGGGCTGACCGCTGCCCTACGCCTGACAAACGCAACTAGAGATAGCCAGGGAGCGTGCCTACGTTGGTTCTAGACGCCACGCACCAGCCTAAGAGCTAACTAGCACTGCAGAGAAAATAAAGACCTCACTTGCCTCCAGAGGAATGAACCCCAAAAGATATAGTTGCCCCCCACATGTATTAACGGTGAAATGAGAGGAAGGCACACACATAGAGATGATATATATAGTTTTAGCAAATTGAGGCCCGCTGTAAACTAGAAAGCAGAACGATACAAAAGGGGACTGAGCGGTCAGCAAAAAACCCTAATCAAAAAAACCATCCTGAGATTACAAGAACCCATGTGCCAACTCATGGCACATGGGGAGAACCTCAGTCCACTAGAGCTACCAGCTAGCATAGAGACATAATAAGCAAGCTGGACAAAAAACCAAACAACTGAAAATCAGCACTTAGCTTATCCTGAAAGATCTGGGAGCAGGTAGGCAGGAACCAAACAGAGCACATCTGAATACATTGATAGCCGGCAAGGGAATGACAGAAAGGCCAGGTAAAATAGGAAACACCCAGCCTCTGATGGACAGGTGGAAACCAAAGGCCGCAACCCACCAAAGTCACCCAGTACCAGCAGTAACCACCAGAGGGAGCCCACAAACAGAATCCACAACAAGCCACGCATACAGCCAGGGAGGGGGAGATGAGCCACGCATACAGCCAGGGAGGGGGAGATGAGCCACGCATACAGGGGGGATGGGAGATGACGAGCCAGAGCCACCATGCATACAGGGAGGGAGGGGCAGATGAGCCAGCCACGCATACAGCCAGGGAGGGGGAGATGAGCCACGCATACAGCCAGGGAGGGGGAGATGAGCCACGCATACAGGGGGATGGGAGATGACGAGCCAGAGCCACCATGCATACAGGGCGGGAGGGGCAGATGAGCCAGCCACGCATACAGCCAGGGAGGGGGAGATGAGCCACGCATACAGGGGGGATGGGAGATGAGCCAGAGCCACCCATGCATACAGGGAGGGAGGGGCAGATGAGCCAGCCACGCATACAGCCAGGGAGGGGGAGATGAGCCACGCATACAGCCAGGGAGGGGGAGATGAGCCACGCATACAGGGGGGCATGGGAGATGACGAGCCAGAGCCACCATGCATACAGGGAGGGAGGGGCAGATGAGCCAGCCACGCATACAGCCAGGGAGGGGGAGATGAGCCACGCATACAGGGGGGGATGGGAGATGAGCCAGAGCCACCCATGCATACAGGGAGGGAGGGGGAGATGAGCCAGCCACGCATACAGCCAGGAAGGGGGAGATGAGCCACGCATACAGCCAGGGAGGGGGAGATGAGCCACGCATACAGGATGGGGGGGGGCATTATACAGTATGCATGTAGCATCATATGTGGCCCTTATACAGTATGGAGCATCATGTGTGGCCATTATAAAGCATGAAGCATCATGTGGGGCCATTATACAGTATTGAACATCATGTGTGGCCATTATACAGTATGGAGCATCATGTGTGGCCATTATACAGTATGGAGCATCATGTGTGGCCATTATACAGTATGGAGCATCATGTGTGGCCATTATACAGTATGGAGCATTATGTGTGGCCATTATACAGTATGGAGCATCATGTGTGGCCATTATACAGTATGGAGCATCATGTGTGGCCATTATACAGTATGGAGCATCATGTGTGGCCATTATACAGTATGGAGCATCATGTGTGGCCATTATACAGTATGGAGCATCATGTGTGGCCATTATACAGCATGGAGCATTATGTGTGGCCATTATACAGTATGGATCACTGTGTGGCCATATTTTTTTTTTGGTTATAATTATTGTACAGTATATGAAACCGTGTGATCAGCAGTGCTAAATGGGTGTGGTTGGGACTTGGATATGGGTGTGACTAGTTGTGAAATGGGTGTGGTCAGAGGCGTGGCCTAAAATTTGCCGCGGCGCACTATGTGCGCCGCAACCCTTATACCTCTTTCCCTTCAAGAGTTGGGACATATGGTACTGCATTTGCCAGATCACAGCAAGTGCCGCAAATCCCAATAGGGAATGAATGAAGCCAAACGCAGTGTTGCCGTAAGTGATCCGTTACACGGCAGATGCGAAAAAACTGCCCGATCTGCTGCAAAAGGCAACTTTCACAACAGCGATTTTTGCCAAAGTCACTGCCGATAGTGTCATACTCACCAATGGGGGAGGCAGCGCTAAAAGTGCCTAGGGCAGCAGTTACTCTAAATACGCCCCTGGGACTGCCTAAAACACAGTAGTGGGGGGTCTGGGAAAATGAATTCTAATCGGGCATCTTTTTGTAGTACAAGTTGTAATTTCAGTGCAGCTCCCCTTAGCACTTCCAGATTTGGATTGTAGGTGACTACTAGAGGTACCTGGTTATTTTACTCTTTAGCTTTGTAATGTAGCAGCTGATTCCTTGATATTCTGGTGGCTCTTGTAATCTGGTTTTCAATTGTTCTTGGCTCCCTGTCCACTCCAACAGCTGCAGGTACCTTTCCTTGTAAACAGAAAAAATGTAAAATCTGTCCACTTATAATGACCACGGACAAGATAAAGATCCCCAATTCCCATCAGGACTACAAGATACCAGGTACTTTCAGCTACATCACATCTAATGTGGTGTACTTAATTATTTGTACTAAATGTACAACTGGGGGGTCTGTATGTGGGGGAGACAGGGCAAAAACTGAGGACAAGGATGAATTCTCACTGCCACACAATAAGAGAAAAAAGAATGGATCTACCTGTGGCAATACATTTTTGTCTCCCCAATCATAACATTATGGACATTAAATTACGTGTATTAAAAGGTAACTTCAAATCTCAAAGAGACAGAAGAATATGGGAATATACACTGTGTTCCAAATTATTATGCACAAAGAGTTTAGGAGTGATAAGGTTAGAATTTTTTTGTTTGTCATTTAAACTCATTGATGGTGATGTGTGTCAGGGCTCTTTATATCACTGAAAGCAATTGCAGATACCTGTGCAAATTAGTTTGGCAGGGGTGTCCAAATAAAGGCAAGACTACTTAAGAAGGCTGTTCCACATTATTAAGCAGCCTACATTTTTTGCCAAAATGGGAAAGAAAAAGGATGTGTCGGCTGCTGAGAAGCAACAAATTGTGGAGTATTTAGGTCAAGGCATGACTACAATCAACATTGCCAAGACACTTCATCGTGATCATCGCACAATCAAGAAGTATGTAGCTGATTCCCAGCACACACGTGTGCGTGCTGATAAGGAAAAATTGAGGACTCTTTCCAACAGGCAATTGCGTAAGGTTAAAAGAGCAGCTGCAAAAATGCCTTGTCATAGCAGCAGACAAGTTTTTGAAGCTGCTGGTGCCTCCAACGTCCCCAGAACAACAAGATGCAGGGTCCTCCAGAGGTTTGCAGCTGTGCGTAAGCCATCCTGTCGACCACTTCTATCCACTGCACACAAGCAGAAACGGCTCCAGTGGGCCAAACGATACATGAAGACTGACTTCCAAACAGTTTTGTTCACCGATGAGTGCCGTGCAACGCTCGATGGTCCAGATAGATGGAGTGGAGGATGGCTGGTTGATGGACACCCCATGAAAACACGGCTAAGGCGCCAACAAAGAGGAGGTGGAGTAATGTTTTGGGCTGGAATCATGGGGAGAGAGATTGTCGGCCCCTTTATGATCCCTGAAGGGGTAAAGATGAACTCCATAATCTATGTGGAGTTTCTAAAACAACACTTCCTGCCATGGTTCAAGAGGAAGAACCGTGCTTTCCGCAGCAAAATCATTTTCATGCATGATAATGCACCGTCTCATGCTGCAAAAAACACATCTGCATCTCTGGCTGCTATGGGCATAAAAGAGGACAAACTTATGGTGCGGCCACCATCTTCCCCTGACCTCAACCCCATTGAGAACCTCTGGAGTGTCATCAAAAGGAGTGTCTATGATGGCGGGAGGCAGTTCACATCTAAGCAACAGCTCTGGGAGGGTATTCTGTTCACATGCAAAACAATTGAAGCAGAAACCATCCAAAAACTGACAAATTCAATGGACGAAAGAGTTCAGAAGCTTCTTTCGAACAAGGGGTCCTATGTGCAAATGTAACATCACCTAGAATAAAGTTTTCACTTGAAAACTGTTTGATTTCATTTTGTAATAAGCTGATAATGCTTATAACTTCACAATTGACCATTTTTGCTGTTCATAATAATTTGGAACATGCATTTTGAGTGTTTATTTTTTTAAAAAAGATGCTGTTTTCATAGGCAGTTTGTTCCAAAACATTGCAATTATACTAGAATAGTAGATGACTGGAAAATAACAATGACTGCAATTCAGATAGGTAATCTAGAGAAAATATGAGGAAATATTATTTGCATAATAATTTGGAACACAGTGTAAACTGATGATGACCTTTGACAGTCTTAGTGCAGGAATGAATGTGTCTCATGGATTTATGTCTTTTTGCATCAACTAAGGAACTAAGGAATTTGCCCCTCAGACCAATGTGGGGTCATCACAACAGAACCAGACCCCAATCAGAGGACAATAAAACATTCCTTATCTAAGAACTGGTCCAATATTTATGGACATAACTGTTTATCACTCATGGTAATTCTGCTGCATGTCACCTGTCTTATCCATGTTTTTTTTTCCCTGTGATGTTTGTTCATAAATATTATGTGATTCTCCAGAATTTCTTTTAGTCTATGCCTGATGAAGAGGCCTGAGTAGTCTCGAAAACTTGCAAAATTTGTTACCATCTTATCAGTTAGCCATTAAAAGGTATCAACCACTGAGGACTCTCAATTCTAAATATTTTTCTATTTTCCTAATAGAAATTTCCAGTATAGTCAATAAGAGTTAAACAGGTTTCCTCACAAATCAATTTATTGTAACGGGTCCCAAAAGGCTATTAAGTTTTTTTTTCAGAGCTTTTACACTAATAGACTAACTTAAGGCAGGCAATCAATATCATACCACTAAGGGTACAACCTCCAGCAATCCTATTGAATAGACCATCAAGAAGCCACATCCCTCCTATTTGTCATGGTTATGTATTATATCGTTGCTCACAGCATTCCGGGCCCACTTAATTGAGACTGAGATAGTAGTCAAAATGTTCAGAACTGTACCTCCTTAAATAGTGAGGGGAAGATTAAATTAACTCTAAAAGGCCTAAAGTCAAAGATGACACATTGCCTTTGCATTTCAGGCAAAAAAATAAATAGTTAAATATATATATGTATGTACATATACTGTATATATATATATATATATATACATATATACATATATATATACATATATATATATATATATATATATATATATATATATATATATATATATATGCAGCGCCCCAGAGTCCTGGTCTTTTGGTCTTTGCAGTACTGTCGCTCCGCCACTAAGGGGAGTGATGGTACGTCTGATTGCACTAAAGGAGTTCACCTGACCAGGTATCACAGTCACACATTACACTTCACACTCTGGCCACCAGGGGGAGCAAAGGGTTCTATGTATTAGGCCACTCCTCACATTCTGGTAAAACTGGGGGTTGGATAGGAAGTTAGGGAGAAGCTGACTGGGTTTTGCCCAGGCAACATCCTGTGAGAGAGGGAGTTACTGGGAAGATTCAGGGGGGTCTCTGTCAGGGGTGGGATCCTGATAGTGGCCTAGCGAAAAGGACAGATCGTTACGGAGCCGCACCTGCACCCGTTGCCGCGGCATCTAAGAAAGGACACGAAGCGAGGTTTATTGTGGAGAAGTGAGAAACGAGATCGCAGCACAAAGGAGAATATAACCAGTAGGAGTCATGCCCTAAGACCGTGGCAACATCCTACTGAGGTGCGTAGCCGGTGGCCGGAACGCCGAGGAAGTATTGGGCTCCCAGCAGTACTTCAAACAGCGGCAGGACAGTTAACTCTAGGTTGGCTGTCTCACCTAATTCACCTAAGCAGACAACGGAGGCAATTGTGGGAGAGGGGCGTCTCTAGGGTCCCAGAATAACTCCAGGCCTACCCCGTCATACGGGTGCGTCCTAGCCATATCATTTGGGGGAAGGAGAGAGAAAGAACATCAGAAACAGACACAACAGTTGTGAGGACTATCCCGTGGTGCTCAGCAGGGAGGTACTGCAACACACAGGCGCTAGAAGGTAGGCACTGATTTCCACCTGCAAAGGGAACTCTGGATGTGCCTTCGGACTGGCCGGTCTCAGCCAGCCCTGTTAGCAGTGCTCTGGATTGCGGATCCCGAAGCCTTCAGTAAAGAGGTAAAGAGGCTGCAACCCTGTGTCCTCGTTATTCATCGCACCTTGCACCGCACTCCATCATCACACCTTTCATTGGACGCCCCTTAGCAGGGTCACGGACCGGGTCTAGCCACCGTGACAACCCCAAGACCGAGACAGAGAGGCCCGGTACCGAGTACCCCGCGGCCCTGCGTCTGGGGGCACTCCATATATATAAATATATATATATATATATATACAGTGGGTGTGGAAAGTACTCAGACCCCTTAAATTTTTCACTCTTTGTTTCATTGCAGCCATTTGGTAAATTCAACAAAGTTCATTTTTTCTCATTAATGAACATTCTGCACCCCATATTGACTGAAAAAAAACAGAAATGTAGCAATTTTTGCATATTTATTAAAAAAAAGAAAAACTGAAATATCACATGGTCATAAGAATTCAGACCCTTTGCTCAGACACTCATATTTAAGTCACATACTGTCCATTTCCTTGCAGCTGTGTTTAATTAAACTGATAGGACTTGATTTGGAAAGGCACACACCTGTCTATATAAGACCTCACAGCTCACAGTGCATGTCACACCAAATGAGAATCATCAGGTAAAAGGAACTGTCCAAGGAGCTCAGAGACAGAATTGTGGCAAGGCACAGATCTGGCCAAGGTTACAACAGAATTTCTGCAGTACTCAAGGTTCCTAAGAGCACAGTGGCCTCCATAATCCTTAAATGGAAGAGGTTTGGGACCACCAGAAGTCTTCCTAGACCTGGGCTAGGTTGATATATAGCTGGGAAATTTGCATCACCCATCCATCCCTAACAATGACAGTGAACAAGCCATAAAACTAACAGGATAATTAAGGTCTGAAACCTCGGTCAATGTTATTTGAGAACACAAATCTCTAATGGTGCACAAACTTTTGCATGTGCCCATTGTAAAAGATGAAACTATATATATATCTTTCAGATGTTGTCCTTGATGGGATTTGAACCCATGACCTCAGCACTGAAAAGTAACAGTGCTAATCACTGAGCCACCATGCTACTCTTTGCATTCCACTCCCATTTCTGGTAAATATAGGTATGAGTTCTCATATATTTTAGAATACTTCTTACTGTAAATATTTGGGAAATCTTTCAACCCTCTTGACAAAGGATCCCCTACCTGCGATTCACAGGCCCTTGATGTATGGCTTGCAGCTATCCGCTAGCTCCTCGCATTAGCATTGGGTATGTCAGGCAGCATTCCAGTTTCAGTCACGAGGGTGACGCCGGTGCTTGTTCAGTCACCGATTTGAGTATAGAGAGCAGTGGCTGTAGACGTCCCCCGACCCTGACTGACACCCAGTCCCAATGCAAAGCCAGTGTCAGTGTCAGCTCTATAACATGGTGCCTTGCAGATTGGTCAGCATTTTCATGATGACAGGTTCCCTTTAAATGTTGGTCCCAGCACTAACCCCTGAATCATGTGCACCAATCAGAGTTGTGATTGCAGACTCGGCTGATGACCAATCAGGTGTCACCACTGGGGAGACAAGAGGATGACAGTTGGGAGCAGAGAGGATCCAGCAATGGACTCCCTGCATAGTGCGCCCTGACCACAGGGCTTGTCGTTCATGGGACACATGTGCAGAGGACTAATGTACCCAATAATAGGAGGACATGGGCTAAAATTGTGTAAATCATTGGTCACAATATGCAGTATTGTAATCAAAGTCTTATGGTTGCCATGGCTACGGAAGATCAGTAAAAACTGTCGAGTGAAGCAATATATTGTCTCACTCAGAATGGGTCTCTATGGGGGCATCCAAAGAAACAACTAATTGACGCCCCGTGATCGCAGAGGCGGACAGTTGCTATCACAACCTGAGGTCATCTGGTTATTTCAGGGTACGGTGGCCTGTTAGACCCTGTCATCAGCAGAGCATGACACCAACAATCAGAGTGAAAACTATTCCTGTCCCTCAGTGGGACTAAGTAAAAAAGTTAACTAAAATGTAAAACGTAAAAAAAATCAAAAAGAAACGCAAAAAAAAATGAACAGCTGTTTCGTCAATAAAAACGCAGCTGTTGTGTAAAAAAAAAAGTAATTTATTCCGTACAGCGAACACTGTAACCAAGCTCCGGACACTGACTGACTCCCGTCCCCAATGTAGAGCCAGTGTCACTCAGGGCCAGGAGCGCGGTTACAGCCGTACTGAACAGCGGTCACTGAACCCGCGCCGGCGCCATCCCTGTGACTGAAACCGAAATGTTCCCAGGGGAAATTGTTAAATATGCTTATTTTGCACATTTATTTAATCAAGACTATTCACCAGGTGCGTTACTCTTAAAGAAAAATGTCATGATATTCTCATGAAAAAGGTAGTGGTTTATTGAATTGTCCACAGAATAACCACATTGCAGTAAGACATAAAAATAGATGAAATAGTTACGAACAGATTGTCCATGTGTAGATATCAGCATTTGATACTCAGCTTTCTCGAAGTTTGAATGGTAAAAGCAGTCTGTTTGTGTGAAGTCTGAAGTTTGAAGGTCTTCATGGCTACTGCTGCCAGCTGTCCTTCCTTGTGACTTGTCAGTAGTGTTGAGCATTCCGATACCGCAAGTATCGGGTATCGGCCGATACTTGCGGGTATCGGAGTTCCGATACCGAGATCCGATACTTTTGTGGTATCGGGTATCGGTATCGAAACAACATTAATGTAAAAATGTGTAAAAGAGAGAATTAAAATAAAAAATATTGCTATACTCACCTCTCCGACGCAGCCTGCACCTTACCGAGGGAAGCGGCAGCGTTCTTTGTTTAAAATTTGCGCTTTTCTTTCCTTTACGTGAAGTCCCGGCTTGTGATTGGTTGCGTCGCAGTCACATGGGCGACGCAACCAATCACAGCAAGCCGTGACGTAATTTCAGGTCCTTAAGGATTTTAAAATTACGTCCCGGCTTTGTGATTGGTTGCGTCGCAGTCACATGGGCGACGCAACCAATCACAGCAAGCCGTGACGTAATTTCAGGCCCTTAAGGATTTTAAAATTACGTCCCGGCTTTGTGATTGGTTGCGTCGCAGTCACATGGGCGACGCAACCAATCACAAGCCGTGACGTCACGGGAGGCTGGACACGCGCGCATTTTAAAATGCGCGCTTGTCCAGCCTCCCGTGACGTCCCGGCTTGTGATTGGTTGCGTCGCGGTCAACCAATCACAAGCCGGGAGGCTGGACACGCGCGCATTTTAAAAATTTTAAAATGCGCGCGTGTCCAGCCTCCCGGCTTGTGATTGGTTGACCGCGACGCAACCAATCACAAGCCGGGATGTCACGGGAGGCTGGACAAGCGCGCATTTTAAAATGCGCGCGTGTCCAGCCTCCCGGCTTGTGATTGGTTGACCGCGATGCAACCAATCACAAGCCGGGACGTCACGGGAGGCTGGACAAGCGCGCATTTTAAAATGCGCGCGTGTCCAGCCTCCCGTGACGTCACGGCTTGTGATTGGTTGCGTCGCCCATGTGACTGCGACGCAACCAATCACAAAGCCGGGACGTAATTTTAAAATCCTTAAGGGCCTGAAATTACGTCATGGCTTGCTGTGATTGGTTGCGTCGCCCATGTGACTGCGACGCAACCAATCACAAAGCCGGGACGTAATTTTAAAATCCTTAAGGACCTGAAATTACGTCACGGCTTGCTGTGATTGGTTGCGTCGCCCATGTGACTGCGACGCAACCAATCACAAAGCCGGGACTTCACGTAAGGAAAGAAAAGCGCGAATTTTAAGCAAACAACGCTGCCGGTTCCCTCGGAGAGGTGAGTATAGCAATATTTTTTATTTTAATTCTTTCTTTTACACATTAATATGGTTCCCAGGGCCTGAAGGAGAGTTTCCTCTCCTTCAGACCCTGGGAACCATCAGGAATACCGTCCGATACTTGAGTCCCATTGACTTGTATTGGTATCGGGTATCGGTATCGGATTGGATCCGATACTTTGCCGGTATCGGCCGATACATTCCGATACCGATACTTTCAAGTATCGGACGGTATCGCTCAACACTACTTGTCAGATATCCATGGAGAATGATGTGAAGGCGGGAGGTGACAGTCCCACGTGACAAAAGGCCCCCCACCCTCCTAAGAGACGCTTATATATCTTCTCTATGGATCACGTGTTCCCTGTATATGGAGTTGACTTATACATACACAAAAATAGCTCTTTATACTGTCAGCAAGAAGCGATGTGCACTGTACTGCATCGAGACCAAGAATAAGTCAATTAATTAATATTTAACAGAAATAAAGTTCATTTTCTCCCCACAGCGTTCGGCTGAGTGCGGACTCCGGGCAGGTCAATAACGCTATTAACCTGCAGGATAACCCCATATGTGCAGGTTACTAGCATTGTTTCTGGTGACAGGTTCCCTTTATTGTGCTATGGTCTCCCGTCTCCTTTCAATAGTGTAAGATAAAGCTCCTGTGCCTTTGGAGCGCCCCCATGGGGCCGTGGGGTACTCGGTACCAGGTCCTGCGGTTCACAGGGGGACGTCACGGTGGCTGACCCGGTCCGTGACCCTGGGACGTCCGTGTAAAAGGAAAAGGTCTTTAAAGGGATAAAGTTTGTGTTCGTGACGCCACCTGTGGTATTTGGTCAGGGTGACCGACGCTGCTTTAAGGGGTCCGCTGGTGTGATGTTATGGCAGCTAGATGGTATACCTTCCCACAGGTGAAGTATATCCCCAGGGCTTCCCAGTGTGTAGATGTTGGATGGTGAGTGGCGCAGTGAAGAATGAGGACACAAGGTTGCAGTCTCTTTACCTTTACTGAGGACTTCAGCATGGTGGCTTGAGGCGGTTTATAGGGACTCTATCATGCCCCAGCCTCTAAGGGGTGCCACCGTGCCTCCTGGGTGTAGGGCGGACAGGTAACATGAAATTAGCTGTCCTGCCCGTCTCTGGAGCAAGGCATAAAGGGTTGTTGCTCCCTTGGTGTTCCGGCTACCGGGATCCTGCGCCTCAGAAGGAGGCAGCCTGTGTAGGGCTGGTCCCCTTCTGGTATCCACTCCTTTGCTACATTTTCCTTCACCCTCTCTGCAATACAGTTCTCCTTCTGTGTCTCTTTCCAGGAGCTGCAGCTCTTAGGGCATGCACAGCTCCGTGTCCTTCTCCTTCGTTCTCTGACAGGATCCCACCCCGGTCAGGGACCAACTACCTGAGCAGAGCTCAGCCAGCAACTCACTAACTTTCCCTATAGGCAACCAGTTTTACCTATGTGGGGAGTGACCTAATAAATAGGAGCAAGAGCTCCCCCTGGAGGCCTGGAGTGTGAAATGTGTTGCATGTTTGTGATACCTGGATGCAGTTGTCCTTCTTTGCCTCCAAACATAACATTACTCTCCCCTAGAGGAAAATAACATTACTGCAACGACCAGGACCCTGGGGCGCTGCACCTCAATACAGAATCTATAGCAGGACCCCACATAACATGTGGCATTAATATAACTGGAGGGATCTTACATGGCGAAGGCTCTGTGATCACCACCAGGCACTAGAGGCCGGGTATAATCTCTATGTCTGTGCTCCTCGTTACTACATTCCTCCCTCACTTATCATTATCTGCCTCTAATGTCACCTAACACCATTCTATATAGTAAAGTCACAACGAGACATAGAGATGGTAAATAGTATTTATTTTAGGAATATAATATATGGCGATATCATAGTCGGGGGCTGCAGCTGTTATCAGCATCACTGCACATGATGGAATCTGTGACTATGAAGAGATGAGGAATCTGTGGATCATTATGGAAATGATTTGTAACTTCTGCAGATTTCTGTAAAGAGAAGACACCAAGTTATCACATCACATCAGTAGATTCCTAATAAAAAGTAACTAAATATGAGCTGGAGACTAAAAGAAAGAAATTCTAATATCTACTTACATAGAGTGCAGGTCGTTCTGATCTAATTCCTCAATGTTCTCCAGACTTGGATCGTCCTTCTACAAAAAAGGAGAAAATAATAAATAATTCTATGTTACATGTAACATACATATTATGGGGTGGGGCGAGAAGAAGAAGTAATGGTACATAACTTACCATCTGGTGTTTTGGTGATTTCCCTGTTCGTAGCCCTTCATGCCTGGTGAGATGTTGACCAAAGCTGATGGTAAACTAAAGAGAGACCAGAACAGCGGGAAGATCAAGGAGCTACTTTTTCCAGCCTTCAAAATAATGCAGATTTCTGTGAAGAGAATGCGACAAATTATTACATCACATGATTAAGTACCAAGTAAAAAGTAAATACAAATGAGCTGGAAAATAAAAGAAATCTAATTCTAATATCTACTTACATGAACAGCAGGTTGTTCTGATGTAATAACTCAATGTTTTCCAGACTTCAATATTCATTCTACAAAAAGGAGAACACAATTATTTATTAGATTTAACCCCTTGTGCCTGCAACTTTTCCAGCACAGTTCAGCTGATTTCATTAGCTGACATGTGGCCCTAATAGCCGCGGGTGGAATCGCGATCAACCCGCGGCTGTTAACATGTTAAATGTCGCTGTTAATCTCTGACAGCGGCATTTAACTCGTTAACGCCAGAAGCCCATCATTAATCCCGCACATCGGCGCCCGTGTTACATGAACACGGGTTGCCGATGGGTTGGCATGACACCCTGGTGTCTGCAGGAGACCCCTGTGGTTGTCATTACCAGATAGCTATGAGCGCCGCCCAGCAATCAAAGCTCATAGCAAGTAATTATTTTACCTACATGTTCGCAGCTTCTAGTCACCCACGCAGACTATTGAAGTGAGTAAAAAGTAGATAAATATTTTAAAAAATATAAAAAAAATAAAAAAAGTTAAAAGTTCAAATCTCCCCCCATTTGCCTCATTCAAAATAAAATAATAATTAAAAAATACACATATTTGGTATCGCCGAGTACAGAATCAACGAATCTATCAATACATAAAAAGAATTAATCCGATCCTTAAATGGCGTAATGAGAAAAAAAATCAAACCGCCAAAATTACGTTTTTTTCTTTGCCGAAACATTGCATTAAAATGCAATTACGCGTGATCAAAAGATAATTTCTACACCAAAATGGTATCAATAAAAATGTCAGCTTGGGGCACAAAAATAAGTCCTCACCGAACCCGAGATCACGAAAAACAAAAAATGGAGATAGGTCTTGAAAAATGGCGATTTTTTATTTTATTTTAGAAATATGGATTTTTTTTTTCACCATTTAAATAAAAAAGAACCTATACATGTTTGGTATGTGCAAACTCATAATGACCTGGAGAATCATAATGGCAGGTCAGCTTTAGTATTTAGTGGACATGGTAAAAAGAAGACCAAAAAGCAATTGTGGAATTGCACTTTTTTTGCAATTTCCCTGCACTTTGAATTTTTATCCTATTTTCCAGCACACTATATAACAAAACCAATGGTGTGGTTCAAAAGTACCACGCGTAAGGGGTTAATAGTTAATATACATATCACAGGGAGGAAGGAATGAGAGATGACTTACTATCTGGTGTTTTTGGGATGTTCACAGCCCTTCATGCTTGGTGAGATGTTGACCAAAGCTGATGATAAACTAAGGAGAGACCAGAATAGGGGAACGTTAAAGTGATTCTTTTTTACAGCCTTCAGATTCATGTAGTTTTAATGTATGCACAGCTCCCTTACCTGGACAGGAATTCAAGATGGTCTCTAGCATTGCCCACACCATGAACATAGCTTCCTTCCTGAAGCTTTGAAACTCCATTTTGGTGCTTCATTGGAAGCAGTAGCTACGGCACAGGGGGCACAGAGGGTTGGAGCGGAGCCACATAGAAATGCAACCCTGATGGAAGCTGTGGTCACATGGGAGGACTGTGACCTGCTCTCCAGTTGCAAATTCCGTCATACAGATGACACATGACTGGGTCCCCTCTTGTGGGGCTATAACCCTTGTTGGGAGGTTTGCAATTTGCAGCACTCTCCTGCCATTCCGAGTCCACCGTCTCCCTGGCATAGGTTGATTTTGTGCAGGTGGCTCCACCTGTGGTAATGGTGGTGTCATCGTAACCAGTCCCTGCAGCTCAAGCAGAATATTAAATAGACGTTCTACACGGCTACGGTCTACAGGATATCTGCTTGTAGCTGGAACCTCCCTGGGACTGCGGCTGGGTGGGACGGGATATGGCCTTTGGAATTCAAATTCAGCGCTGACTGCAGATCCACTTGCTTGAGTGGCACCATCCCTGCCGCTCTCTCCTGTTGTTCTGGAGGGCTCTGCAGGGGCTGGCCTTAGAGGAGAGCAGCTTCGATCCCTGCTATCTTCCTGTCCTCTATGCCTTGGAGGATCTCCGACCCGTCTCCTTCTCCTCTCAGTGACAGCGTTGCTGTCTCTCTGATGTCCATCACTGGTAGAAGGTCTTTCCTGATCTCTTTGATGAGACCGTAACCTATGGACAATTATGGCCTGACCTATAAATGAATGAGAATTTAACAGAATTATTCCCAATATTAGCAAACACTTTTGGCCTATAGCGATGGATCCTTCTGCTGCTGTGGTTTTAGGGAGAGGGGAATCCTAAAAAGAATTGCCTTTATTTTAGACTTAGTAAACCTGCACTGTCTATCCTGAAATGTGACCCATCATACCCCAGGTATATTTCCTCTCAAGAAAGCCCTATAGGGTGGGAATATTGCCTGTCTCCCCCAAATATCACTTACCTTGGTTTTCTGGTCGGCGCAGCCATGTCTCATTGTCGGCAATCAGCTGACGCAGCTCCCGGGCACTCATGACTAAGTTACCTGAAGCTGGCTGATCGAATATTGGAGAACTATGCTCTCCGGTGGCACCGGTGTTATTGTGCTCTGATCAAAGATCAAAAAGAATCAATGGAAGTAATCACCAGATGTGTAACACAAACTAGTTCGCTCTTCCACAGCCAAAGTGAAGTGTCCGCAAAAGCATCAACTCTAGAAATGGCGCTGATGTCACAGCGCTCAGACATTACATACCCTCAGGACATTCCATGAGGCCATTATGACATCACAATTGAGGGTGGCCCACTAGCCGTGTGTGTGTATAGCTGTATATTTATATGTAGTGGATATACAATACTGATTATACATTATAGCATACAACCATTATAGATTATAACCTCAGGACATTCAATGATGCTAATATGACATCTCAATTGAGAGTGACCCCTTAGTCCTGAGCATAGCATTTTATGTGTGTTTACATAATGAAATATATATAATATATTTATATCTCTATAGTGGATATTTCATACAGGTTATACATTATGGATTATAAACTTTAGCAGCAGACTTTTTACGCTGGTAGATTTTAAATGTGGTATAATTTATTCTCTGCTTTAAATTATAGAAACATTTCTTATCAATTTTTTTATTGCAACTAGTAAAAAAATTTGTTGAACTCACCGCATGTGTTTAGCTTGTTCTCCACTCATGAATTATGTGGGAGCTACTTTACTGCCACAAGGACAGGAAAATTCAAGGGAAAGGAATTGACACTCTCAGGAGAGATATAAAAACAGGATTTTTTTTATTGATATCGAAGTTAAAAAAAAATCACACGTGCAGTTCCATGAAGGATCAGTGACCTGTCATAAGCCCATACAGATGCTTATGTAAGCAGAGCACCACATAAAGCCCCACTCACAGTTCCACCAACAACCCCACCCACGGGCTTTCTCGGAGCATGCGAATCTCATTAACTGAAAACTGCAAATAAAAATTAAACAAGAACCACAAGATGGATTTTCTCACCCCAGGTGTCATTTTAAACAGTATAATGGCACCGACCTTACACTGTCTGTAAGATACTGAGCACAGTCCTGCTGACAGGTTCCCTTTAGGTTGTCATTATATTTTCTGTATTTATTTAAATGATGTTCCAATGTGTTTATGGCCTGAATATGTGGGGATGCCAGAATAAAAATGTACTATATAGAAAGTGCACTGGCAGACACAGACAGAAAAGGGCCCCTGTGCAAGGACAATATATGGGCCATTTGAAGCCCAAGAGCTCCTAAAAATGCAAAATTGCACCTGCTTTGCAAGTAGAAATAGTCCCTCTAACCTCTTGGGCCCCTGTGCGGCCCCATATATTGCACTAATGATATGTCCGCCCCTGAGCAGGTGATAAAATTGTATTCTGCACTCCACCATATACCAGCCATAGTGTTCAAAACAGCGGTGGTGTCTTTTAAAAAAGCAGGGTTCAGTGAACTAAAAGTGACAGGTGATCATCAACCCAAGCACTTAGGTGTTCATTAAGAGATCCTATTCCAGGTATTGGATGTAGGGGTGGAGGAAAAATTCCTTAAAAATTTTAGGAGCACCATGAAAAATGGCAATTACATGCCAAGTAGTGCATTTTCCTTCCGACCCCCGCTGTGTGCTGAAACAGTAGCATATGACCACAAAAGGGATATTGTCACATTGGGAATAAATTGGCCTGTCCATTTTCTCCTATAAACCCTCATGTGAAATAAAATTTTGAGGCTAAAGTAACATATTTGTGGAAAAACATTAAATTTTTCTGTTTCATGGAAATGTCTATATTAATGGAAAAAAGTAATTTTTCATTTTCATATCTAAATGTTATGATATTCATTACCTGTGGGTTAGAAGTGCTCAACACACCTCTAGATTAATTCCTTAAAGGGAATGCTTTCCAAAATGGGGTCACTTGTGTGGGGTGTCTGATGTTATGGTGTGTAAGAGACTCTGCAAATGCGACATGTCTTCCATAATCTATTCTAGAAAAAAATGTGCGCTCCAGAAATCAAATAGCACTGTATCCTTCCCAAGCTCTTCCTTGTGCCAAACCCCAATTTTGACCACAAATGGGGAACAATCAAGATTGGGAGAAATTGTGGTAACAAATTTTCTCCTATTACCCCTTGTGAAAATTCTAAACTTTGGATAAAAACATTTTATTGGAGGATGACCCACTGGGAAGGGGAACTATTTCTTTATTATATGGATCCCTCAATGCGGCACATAGAGTCGACAAATTACACTACATGAAACAGTGGGAGGAAGATCTGGGTATCCAATTAACCTTGGAAAATTGGAGACGATGCTGTGACACAGTCTCCAGGGGTAGTCATCAAGCCTCCCTGGCAGAGACATCCATTAAGGTGTTACACAGAGCATACCAAGTTCCAAGTAAACTTCACGCCATATACCCCAACATTTCAGATAAATGCTTTAGAGGATGTGGCGCAGTAGGAGATATGAAGCATATTTGGTGGGAATGCCCGATAGCCTCGGCTATGTGGCAGGAAGTTGGATTATTAATCGGAAAAATGTATGACCGGACAATACAACCTGACCCAGCCACATTCCTCTTGGGAGCCAAATACCCGGGGTTTACTAATAAATTTCACAGGCTGATAGGCCAACTGCTTATGGCCGCCAAGCTACATATAGCTACAAACTGGAGGTCGCCGTTTCTCTCTGTCCAGGCAGTTAAAGATAAAATGAACTCAATCCTCTTATATGAACGTATACACGCGACTAGGGAAGATCTGTGGGAGACCTTCTACCAGATTTGGAAACCGTGGATGGATCTTAACACGAACTTAAATCTTGAACAAAACCTGACTTTATCTATTTGAGACTCTGTTGTCCTGTGAGAGATTCTGATAACACCGGGGTTGAGCCGGCGTGAGGCGGGGTGAGGGGAGGTGGGAGGCAGAACTCATAAAACGGAACATAGTTCAACCTTGTCTAGTAAATATACTATAACTCATTACGAAATAAAGTGTAGTATCTCATTTCCCTCCCCACTTTCCCTTTTTTATGTCTCCCCATGTTCTTGTCTTGTCATACTTGTATCTTCGAATTTGAGTTAATATATGTTTGGTTTTGCCACTTTGTTCTTATTGAACTCCCTTGTAAGGGAAACTGTTGTTCAACTGCTATGTTATTGAAAATAAAAATTATTGAAACTAAAAACATTTTATTGGAAAAATACGTAATTTTTCATTATCACACTCAATTTTATAAAATTCTGGAACCACTTCTGGGTTCAAATTACTCAAAATATCCCTAGATAAATTCCTTAAGGAGTCCAATTTACAAAATGGGGTTAATTGTGTGATTTTTTTTGCTATTTAATACCTCAGGGCCTCTGCAAATGTGAAATGGTGTCTGCAATGTATTCCTACCAAATTTACACTCCAAATGCGAAATATAATTTCTTCCATTTCGAGCCCTACCTTGTACCCAAACAGAAGTTTTTGAGCATAAGAGAGCACTGCCTAAGGACGAGCTGTGCGGGATGGAACATGACTCCGAGCACAATGTGAGAGAACAGTTCCACCGATTCCTGAATCCATTTTTTGACTACTGTGCTTGGTGCAGAGAGCATAAAGTACTGATGTCAGATGCTGATCCAAAGACAATGGAGACCCAGAAGCAGTGAAGCCACCAAGTCAGTAGACTCCCTTCGCACCTGTCTGTTTAGCTACCCAAAATAAGGATCTATTGTTAGCAGATCTGCAGCCTGTTGTGATGGTAAAATATGCTGCTCATGAGTAATAATCAGCACCACAAGAATTGGGGATTGTTACCAGAGCTCAAATAACAGCCTGACTCAACTCCATGAGCCATGAAAACAGTCAGTCAGTGCTGACGGTGTGGCGACATTGAAAACAACCTGGTCCCATTAGGGGAAAATACTTTTCATAAAGGGAAATTCTATGAGAAACAGCTGTAAGATGGCCGCCGGATGAGTACTGGAGGGGAGATATGTGTCATCACGGCTATTAGCTGCGGTGATGTGAGCCCGGAAGTATGCTCCAGCACTTATTGCGCTGAGATAGTTATTTGGCCATTCCAGGGCCGGGTTTTATGAGCGGTCATAAGAGATTAGTGGGAATGACTGCTCACATATCCCAACCCCAGGGGTGTGGTTTGGCTAATAAAATGGAGGCCAATTGCCTCATTCAGTGTCTGTGGTTGGAGGTGTGGAGACCTCCATGTGTGTGTTGCTGAAGGCACTGACCTGAGTGGGTGGACCTGTTTATTTTCTGTTTGTTACTTTGTGCCAGAAAAGGCTGTTCATTCGATTTTTATCCAGAGCAGTTTATGCCATTTTAATAAACTTGCCTGGACATTCCAGTAATACCGCTTCCTGTGCCTGCCTCAACTGCAGACGAGTGAGTACAGATCCCTACACAGCTTTAATTGAGGCTCCACTCACAAAAGCTTAGATAGTGTATCCAAAAGAATGTTGGTCAATCATTAGTCATAATTCATCTCAATTTTGATAAATCTAAAGGGACTCAGATGGTTTTCCAGCTCTTAGCTATAGCCATGTCAGCCATTTGGCTTGATTAAGGTATCAATTCAGTATTGAAATGCTTAGCCTAAATATCGTATCAATAAGGAAACCTTGACTGCATCCCTTATTCTTTGGTCATTTTCAGCAGCACCTGTGTCCTGCATGTTTTTTTGCACTATACGTTTGCAGTAGTTAGGGCCAATTATGCCCAGTCTGAGTTTTCCAGGATAATAGCCATGTTTGCTTCCCATTTCCACATAAAGAATAATTTGCTAAGGGGTTTGGAGGAAGTCATTGTATTGAATTCCTTAACCATTTCTAGATCAGATTCAAATCAAGTTCTTGTGATATTTGTGTCATAAGTTTTTCAGCTTTTAATAAAATGATTAACTTGTTGAAATCACAATTTTTTAGCATCTTGTATCTTGTATAGAGATTGGATGAATAGTAGAGTTGTATCCCATAATCAGTCAATAAACTCTCCAACTCTTAGGAAGCTTTTATTAATCCACCAGACGAAAAGTGCTATAGCTAATACGTGATCAAAGTCATAGTTGTTAAATATATATCTGGCTAATGGGCTGATTACTGTATTTAGCACAAAGTCAGTTCTGTAGGAAGAGTGAGTGAGAAAAGATGGTGGGACTTCTCTTAGGGACAGTCCACGAAAAAAATCTAATGGAAATCATGGCATTGACTCTATTTCAACTCACTGTGTAGGTGAAATAAAAAAGCATAAAAAAGAGTTATCTGGATTTGTTTGATCGTATTGTGGACAACTCGTATAGGTAAGGAGCAAAAGGTGTAAAGTAATGAGATAAAATATTCATTTTCATAGAGACTATTTTTCCATAATATAAGGTACCCTGCCTAACTCTGCAAATGCCAACAGGGTGGAAAGGTAGCCAAATATAGGGAAACATAGATGAGGTTAACCCTAGAATGCATACCTGGGGCCTCGCAGGCCTGCCAGGTTACTTGTTTTGAAAATCTAGGTAATCCTCAGGTATATAGTTGTTAGTAATTTCCAGTTATTCATATATTTTTATATTACAGACATTTCGGTATAACAACCTTTTTTTGGGACTACCGCATATTCACGCACCTGGGGCCTTTTAGGCCTGTACTAGGTTTACATGTGATACTTTTGTTTACATGTGAAGGCAAATTACGCAGGCAATGATCCGATGTGGAATACGCTTTCTGGAACATCCAGAGCAAAGAGAAAAAAAAAGAAAGCGCTGCTATATTTGTCCAGCAAAGAAGGAAAGAAAATCGGAGCGTTTCTGTTCTACTTGCGGACAAAATGTATGCAAGGAACATTCAGCCGAAAAAATAATATGCGAGAATTGTCGGGGGAATATGTAAAGTTACAAGTAAATATTCCTGCACCAAGTTTGCTACAACCAAAAAATGTTTTCATAAAAAAATTGCATATAGAATGCCTATATTTGGCGTGCCCGTTTACTTACTTTTTTGTTGTTTTATGCACATAATTATGTTTTGAAATATACACATCTTAGGCTGTGTTCCCAGTAGCGCTGGGGTTCGCCAGAAGGGGATCCATAATGGATCTGACCTCCTGGTAACTCCAGCTAAGGCTGCCGGAATGGCGGGATTCCGCCAGCCTTAGCTGGGGTCACCAGGAGGTCAGATCCATTACGGATCCCCTCCTGGCGGACCCCAGCGCTAGTTGGAATGCATCCTTACCTTGCAATTGTAAAAATAAATTTTGAAAAGTATTTTTATTTGAGTTATTCCATGTTATTTGCACACAGGCCTAAAAGGCCCCAGGTGCGTGAATGTGTAGATTTCTATGGGTATGCGTTCTAGGGTTAATGATTAGCTACACAAATGTTTTATTAAATTATTGATCAAAGTTTGTACAAAATGTTTTATTTGTTATAAATTCCATTACTGCTGCTGTAATACAGACAGTTTTTGCAACCTATGATGCTGAATATACAGGGCGGCAGCTGTACCTGTTCCCCTGACACTGACAGCCGACCCAATGTAGAGCCAGGATCACTCAGGGCCAGGAGCGCGGTTACAGCCGTACTGAACAGCAGTAACTGAACCAGCGCCGGACACCATCCCTGTGACTGAAACTGGAATGCTGCCGGGGGAGTAAAGTTCATTTTCTCCCCACAGCGTTCGGCTGAGTGCGGACTCCGGGCAGGTCAATAACACTATTAACCTGCAGGATAACCCCATATGTGCAGGTTACTAGCATTGTTTCTGGTGACAGGTTCCCTTTATTGTGCTATGATCTCCCGTCTCCTCCTTTCAATAGTGTAACGTAAAGCCTCAATACAGAATCTATAGCAGGACCCCACATAACATGTGGCATTAATATAACTGGAGGGATCTTACATGGCGGAGGCTCTGTGATCACCACCAGGCGCTAGAGGCCGGGTATAATCTCTATGTCTGTGCTCCTCGTTACTACATTCCTCCCTCACTTATCATTATCTGCTCCTAATGTCACCTAACACCATTCTGTACAGTAAAGTCACAACCAGACATAGAGATGGTAAATAGAATTTATTTTAGGAATATTTTGTAATTAATGTAATATATGACGATATCTTAGTCGGGGGCTGCAGCTGTTATCAGCATCACTGCACATGATGGAATCTGTGACTATGAAGAGATGAGGAATCTGTGGATCATTATGGAAATGGTCTGTAACTTCTACAGATTTCTGTGAAGAGAAGACACCAAGTTATTACATCTCATCAGTAAGACTAAAGGTACCGTCACATTAAGCGACGCTGCAGCGATAGCGACAGCGATGCCGATCGCTGCAGCGTCGCTGTTTGGTCGCTGGAGAGCTGTCACACAGACCGCTCTCCAGCGACCAACGATGCCGAGGTCCCCGGGTAACCAGGGTAAGCATCGGGTTGCTAAGCGCAGGGCCGCGCTTAGTAACCCGATGTTTACCCTGGTTACCAGCGTAAAAGTTAAAAAAACAAACAGCACATACTCACCAGCGCGTCCCCCAGCCTCTGCTTCCTGACACTGACTGAGCTCCGGCCCTAACAGCACAGCGGTGACGTCACCGCTGTGCTTTCACTTTCAGTTTAGGGCCGGCGCTCAGTCAGTGTCAGGAAGCAGAGGCTGGGGGACGCGCTGGTGAGTATGTACTGTTTGTTTTTTTAACTTTTACGCTGGTAACCAGGGTAAACATCGGGTTACTAAGCGCGGCCCTGCGCTTAGTAACCCGATGTTTACCCTGGTTACCAGTGTAAAATATCGCTGGTATGGTTGCTTTTGCTGTCAAACACGGCGATACACGGCGACCTAGCGATCAAATAATGTGCAGACCTTCTAGCAGCGACCAGCAATTTCACAGCGGGATTCTGATCGCTGCTGCGTGTCAAATACAGCGATATCGCTCCCTAGGACGCTGCAACGTCACAGATCGCTGGCGACGTTGCTTAGTGTGACGGTACCTTAAAAGTGGAAACTAAAAGAAAGACATTTCTCATATCTACTTACATGGAGTGCAGGTCGTTCTGATCTAATTCCTCAATGTTCTCCAGACTTGGATCTTCCTTCTACAAAAAGGAGAAAATAACAAATAATTCTATGTTACATGTAATATACATATTATGGGGTGGAGGGAGAAGAAGTAATGGTAGATAACTTACCATCTGGTGTTTTGGTGATTTCCCTGTTTGTAGCCCTTTGTGCCTGGTGAGATGTTGACCAAAGCTGATGGTAAACTAAAGAGAAACCAGAACTGAAGGAAGATAAATTAGATTTTTTTTTCAGCCTTCAAAAAAAAATGCAAATTTTGGTGAAGAGAACATAAGTTATTACACGAAGATAACAGATTCCCAATAAAATGTAAATCAAAATGAGCTGGAAAATAAAAGAAAGCAAATTCTTTGTATCTACAGCAGAATATAACTCCAAATAAATCAAACTTCTGTGAAATCAAACTGTCCACTTAGGAAGCAACACTGATTGACAATCAATTTCACATGCTGTTGTGCAAATGGAATAGACAACAGATGGAAATTATTGGCATTTATCAAGACACACTCAATAAAGGAGTGGTTCTGCAGGTGGGGATCACAGACCACATCTCAGTACCAATGCTTTCTGGCTGAGGTTTTGGTCACTTTTGAATGTTGGTTGTGCTTTCACACTCGTGGTAGCATGAGATGGGCGCTACAACCCACACAAGTGGCTCAGGTAGTGTAGCTCGTCCAGAGTGGCACATCAATGCGAGCTGTGGTGAGAAGGTTTGCTGTCTGTCAGCGTAGTGTCCAGAGGCTAGAGGTGCTACCAGGAGACAGGGCAGGACACCAGGAGACATGGAAGGGGCCGTAGGAGGACAACAACCCAGCAGCAGGACCACTACCTCAGCCTTTGTGCAAGGAGGAACAGGAGGTGTACTGCCAGAGCCCTGCAAAATGACCTCCAGCAGGCCACAAATGTGCATGTGTCTGCACAATTGGTTAGAAACCGGCTGCATGAGGATGGTCTGAATGCCCGACGTCCACAGATGGGGGTTGTGCTCACAGCCCAACACCGTGCAGGACGCTTGGCATTTGCCACAGAAATTCACCACTGGTGCCCTGTGCTCTTCACAGATGAAAGCAGGTTCACACTGAACACATGTAACAGATGTGACAGCGACTAGAGACGCCTTTAAGAGAGCGATCTGCCTGCAACATCCTTCAGCATGACCGGTTTGGCACTAGGTCAGTAATGGTGTGGGGTGGCATTTCTTTGGAGGGCCGCACAGCCCTCCATGTGCTCGCCAGAAGTAGCCTAACTGCCATTAGGTACAGTGATGAGATCCTCAGACCCCTTATGAGACCATATGCTGGTGCTGTTGGCCTTGGGTTCCTCCTAATGCAGGACAATGCCAGACCTCATGTGGCTGGAGTGTGTCAGCAGTTCCTGCAAGATGAAGGCATTGAAGCAATGGACTGGCCTGCCTGTTCCCCAGACCTGAATCCGATTGAACACATCTGGGACATCATGTCTCGCACCATCCACCAACGTCAAGTTGCACCACAGACTGTCCAGGAGTTGGCGGATGCTTTAGTCCAGGTCTGGGAGGAGATCCATCAGGAGACCATCCGCCGCCTCATCAGGAGCATGCCCAGGCGTTGTAGGGAGGTCATACAGGCACATGGAGGCCACACACACTACTGAGCATCATTTCTTGAGGCATTTCCACTGAAGTTGGATCAGCCTGTAACTTCATTTTCCACTTTGATTTTGAGCATCATTCCAACTCCAGATCTCCGTGGGATATTATTTGTGATTTACGTTGATCATTTTTAGGTTTTATTGTTCTTAACACTTTCCACTATGTAATGAATAAAGATTTACAACTGGAATATTTCATTCAGTGATATCTGTGATGTGGGATTTTAGTGTTCCCTTTATTTTTTTGAGCAGTGTACTTACATGGAGTGCAGGTCGTTCTGATCTATTTCCTCAATGTTTTCTAGACTTGGATCTTTCTTCTACAAAAAGGAGAAAACATTTATATATTACATTTAATATACATATCATTAGGTGGAAGGAATGAATGTGAGCTGTTTTGGGGATGTTCATGATTCTTGAGATGTTGATCAAAGTTGATGGCAAACTAAAGAGAGACCAGAACAGGAAAATGTTAAAAGTGATTGTTATTTACAGCGCTCAAATTCATGTAATTTTAATGTATGCACGGCTCCCTTACCTGGGCAGGAATTCAAGATGGTCTCTACTATTGTCCCCACCATGAACATATCTTCCTTCTTGAAGCTTTGAGACTTCATTTTTGTGCTTCATTGGAAGCAATGGATACGGCACAGTGGGCAGCGGGTGTTGGAACGGAGCCACGTAGAAATGCAACCCTGATGGAAGCTGTGGTTGCATTGGAGGACTGTGACCTGCTCTCCAATTGCAAAGTACGTCATTCAGGTGACACATGACTGGGTCCCCTTTTGTGGTGCTATATCCCTTGTTGGGAAGTTTGCAATCTGCAACGCCCTCCTGCCAATCTGAGTCCGCTGTCTCCCTGGCATAGGTTGATTTTGTGCGGGTGGCTACACCTGTGGCAATGGTGGTGCATTCTAACCATTCCCTGCAGCTGAAGCAGGATGCTAAATAGACGTTCTACATGGCTACGGTCTGCAGGATATCTGTTTGTAGCTGGGACCTTCCTGAGTCTGCGGCTTGGTGGGACAGGATTTGGCTGCCGGAATTCATGGTGGAAAATAAAATTCTAGGTGAAATGCCAAGAGACAAAGAAAACCCTATATTAAGGGTCACCAATATAACCCAAGAAGAGGTGCAAAACCAGCTAAATAAGATTAAAATAGCTAAATCTCCGGGTCCGGATGGAATACACCCACGAGTACTAAGAGAACTAAGTAATGTAATAGACTAACCATTATATCTTATATTTAGGGACTCTATAGTGATGGGGGTCTGTTCCACAGGACTGGCGCATGACAAATGTGATACCAATATTCAAAATGGGGTCTAAAAGTGAACCTGGAAATTATAGACCAATAAGTAACCTCTATTGTTGGTAAAATATTTGAAGGGTTTCTGAGGGATATTATTCTGGATTATCTCAACGAGAATAACTGTTTAACTCCATATCAGCATGGGTTTATGAGGAATCGCTCCTGTCAAACAAATGTAATCAGCATTTATGAAGAGGTAAGCTATAGACTGGACCAAGGTGAGTCATTGGACATGGTATATCTTGATTTTTCCAAAGCGTTTGATACCGTGCCACACAAGAGGTTGGTACACAAAATGAGAATGCTGGGTCTGGGGGAAAATGTGTGTAAATGGTTAAGTAACTGGCTTAGTGATAGAAAGCAGAGGGTGGTTATAAATGGTATATTCTCTAACTGGATCGCTGTGACCAGTGGGGTACCACAGGGGTCGGTGTTGGGACCTATTCTCTTCAGCACATTTATTAACGATCTGGTAGAAGGTTTGCACAGTAAAATATCGATATTTGCATATGATCCAAAACTATGGTAAGCAGTCAATACAAGAGAAGATAGTATTCTGATACAGATAGATCTGGATAAGTTGGAAACTTGGTCCGAGAGGTAGCAGATGTGGTTTAACAATGATAAATCTAAGGTTATACACATGGGAAGAAGGAATGAATATCACCATTGCACACTGAACGGGAAACCACTGGGTAAATCTGAAATGGAGAAGGACTTGGGGATACTAGTTAATGATAAACTTACCTGGAGCAGCCAGTGCCAGGCAGCGGCTGCCAAGGCAAACAGGATCATGGGATGCATTACAAAAGGTCTGGATACACTTAATGAGAGCATTATACTGCCTCTGTCCAAATCCCTGGTTAGACCGCACATGGAGTACTGTGTGCAGTTTTGGGCACCGGTGCTCAGGAAGGACATAACGGAACTATAGCGAGTACAAAGAATGGCAACAAAATTAATAAAGGTGATGGGGGAACTACAATACCCAGAGAGATTAGCAAAATTAGGATTATTTAGTCTAAAAAAAAGGACTGAGGGGCGATCTAAAAACCATGTATAAGTATATAAGGGGACAATACAAATATCTCTCAGAGGATCTGTTTATACCAAAGAAGGTGACGGTCACAAGGGGGGATTCTCTGCATCTGGAGAAGAGAAGGTTTTTCCACCAACATAGAGGATTCTTTACTGTTAGGGCAGTGAGAATCTGGAATTCCTTGCCTGAGGAGGTGGTGATGGCGAACTCAGTCGAGGGGTTCAAGAGAGGCCTGGATGTCTTCCTAGAGCGTTAACAATATTGTATCTTACAGTTATTAGGTTCTTTAGAAGGACGTAGATCTGGGGATTTATTCTGACGGAATATAGGCTGAACTGGATGGACAAATGTCTTTTTTCGGCCTTTCTAACTATGCTAATTCAAATTCAGTGGTGGCAGCAGATCTACTTGCATTATGGTCACCATCCCTGCTGATCTCTCCTGTTGTTCTGTTTTGTTGCATGTGGTTCAAAACTACTTTTGAGGCACAGTGCAAGCTCAAAAAGGAAGAAGTGCCATAGTGTAGTTTAGATTTTGCTTGAATGGTTTAAGGGCGCCATGTCACATTGGCAGAGCCCCTGTGACGTGACCTCATTTTACAAACTACGCTCCCCAATGATTTCATCTAGGAGTACAGTGATTATATTGACACCACATGTGTCTCACAGATTTTTATACTATTGGGTGGTGAAGAAAGAATAATTACAATTAAAATGCTGTTTTAGCACCACATTTTTAATTTTCTAAGGGCTAATAGGAAAAAATTGACCATAGTTTGTTGTAAAAATTTCTCCTGAGTGTATTAACACCTACATGTAAACAGGAACTACTTTTCAGGCACAGTGCAAAGCTCAGAAGGGAAGGAGTGCCATATTATGGTGCAGATTGGGTATGTCCACGCGTTCAGGATTTTTCACATTTTTTATCGCGTTTTTTCGTCCGTTTTCCGTGGAAAAAACACTAAAAGAAATGCATACATAAGCATCCCATCATTTTTAATGCATTCCGCAATTTTTGTGCACATGCTGCGCTTTTTTTCCGCAAAAAAATGCAACGCGGTAAAAAACACAGCATGTTCATTAATTTTGTGGATTTTGTCACGTTTTTGCCGATATATTATTGCATTGGGAAGCTCCGGAAAAAAACACGAAAAATCCGCAAAAAAACACACGCAAAAACCGCGATAAAAACGTGAAAAAAAACACATGCGGATTTCCTGCAGAAAAAGTCCAGATTTGCTCAGGAAAATTCTGCACATTTTCCTGAACATGTGCACATAGCCTTACTGTTATGGAGAGACCCCGAGATGCCAGAACCGCAGAAATCCTTATAAGTGACACCATTTTACAAACTACACCTCTTGATGAATTATTGTTGCACTGATCATTTTGACACTCAATTTTATACCATTGTTCTGTTAAGAAAAGTAATTACATTTTTAATACAAAAAAAATAGTTTTTGCCCCAGATTTTAATTTTCTACAAGGATAAATATGTAAAACTGACACGAAATGTCCCACAATTTCTGCTAAATGTAGAAATACTCCATATGTGACTGTACAATACTGTTTAGCCACACGGAGAGACTCGGTAGGGACGGAGCACTATTTGCCTCTGTGACCTTCAGCTATTGGGTTTCAAAGCTGGAAACCTGCCTCTATTCCTGATAACTAGCCTTGCTAATGCTAACAGCGGAGGGTTGCAGCCCACATCTGTCAGCCTGGCTGGTTTTCAAAAATACAGGGGAATCCACATCATTTTTTATTCAATTACTTATTTATAGCGCAAGCATCGGCTGATGAATACTCCCATCAGCTGCCGCCTGCTCTTGCAGTTATTAGCGACAGCAGGTATAGGCTGATGGGAGTAGTAGTTCCATCAGCCACTGCCTGCTCTCACTGTTAACAGTTGAATACAACTCTCAACATTGTCCCCTGCAGGTGCTGATTATACCAAATACAGCGCAAGTGGAGAATAAAACATAACTACTAGTTACTAGAATTGGATAAAAGTCAAAACAAAGTCACCCAAAAGTGATGTAAAAACACATGGGGTAAGGTCTCAACTAAGAAACACAGAACAACCCCTTAGAGTATTCAAAAAATAATAGGAAAACGGAACAATCTCACCAGTTCCATGATGTGTGAGCAGGAATACTGGAAAGCTTCTGGTCGGGAAATATTCCGGAGTTTGCTGGGAAAAGATGACAATACCCTGTCATTCCCTATGGGGCTAACAATAGTCTGACCCCAGATCTCCTGCCCTTACAAGGGGACTGACTACAGGGAGAGTGCAGGGCATGTTATTACAGGGGTAGCTGTGGACTGCCCTTGTAAGGGCAGGAGTTCTGGGGTCAGACTATTGTTAGCCCGTTTTCCTATTATTATTCTTACTGGTGACACCGTATTATAGGTGCCATGTTTTCTTCAATCTGTGATAATTTTCACATGCAACTAACTGTATGAAACATTGCTCTGTGATTCATATGTACTGTATTTGTCTCTGGTAGCCAGTGTCCAACTCATACGTTGGTCTGCTTTTCTTCCGCAAGTGCCTCTGCAGGCGGAGTGTTTTTGAATCCTCTAAGGGGTTGTTCTGTGTTTCTTAGTTGAGACCTTACCCCATGTGTTTTTACATTACTTTTGGGTGACTTTGTTTTGACTTTTATCCAATTCTAGTAAAAGTTATGTTTTATTCTCCACTTGCGCTGTATTTGGTATTATCTATATTTAGTGGACTTATCTGTTCAGTATTACTGGTATAGAGATCTTGCTTTTTTTGCAGGTGCTGATTACAGCACAATCAGCGCAGGGGAACAGCGCAAACAGTATTGCGGATACCCAGGTGCCCGTATGTGTGATACTGATGCGGCACATCATTGCCACAGGTATTAAACACACAGACACTGATATCTCCTGTACAGTTTTTTCTGGTACTGGACATATCAGGACATGTAAAATGAGCCCTAAATTGGAGATACCATTGTTCTCAGCAGCAATCTGAGAGTCATATTTAAGAAGGAGAACCCAAGTCATAACTATATAACATTAAAATATTTTATTATATCAAAAATGCCAATAATCAACATTTACATAATTCAAGAAATTAATTACAGTTGGTACAAAGAGTTTTGATCCGTTGGTGAAATAAAGTGGCCGAAGGCCAAGTCAGGATTACGTAATAAGAAAAAGTATGTGAACCACCTATAAATGATAACGACCTACCTTTCCACAGATTCTCGATTGGATTGAGGTCTGGACTTTGACTTGGCCATTCTAACACCTGGATACATTTATTTGTGAACCATTCCATTGTAGATTTTGCTTTATGTTTGGGATCATTGTCTTGTTGGAAGAAAATCTGCGCCCCAGTCTCAGGTCTTTTGCAGGCTCCAACAGGTTTTCTTCTAGAATGGTCCTGTATTTGGCTCCATCCATCTTCCCATCATTTTTAACCATCTTCCCTGTTCCTGATGAAGAAAAGCAGGCCCAAACCATGATGCTGCCACCACCATGTGTGACAGTGGGGATGGTGTGTTCAGGGTGATGAGCTGTGTTGCCTTTGTTTGGTGTAAACATATCGCTTGGCATTGTTGCCAAAAAGTTCGATTTTGGTTTCATCTGACAAGAGAACCTTCTTCCACATGTTTGGTGTGTCTCCCGGGTGGCTTGTTGCAAATTTTAAACAACACTTTTTATGGATATCTTTGAGAAATGGCAGTGTACGACTGATTGCTGTCCTATGGACAGACTGTCCTACCTCAGCTGTAGATCTCTGCAGTTCATCCAGAGTGATCATGGGCCTCTTAGCTGCATCTCTGATTAGTCTTCTCCTTGTTTGAGATGAAAGTTTAGAGGGACGGCCGGGTCTTGGTAGATTTGCAGTGGTATGATACTCCTTCCATTTCAATATGATCGCTTGCACAGTGCTCCTTGGGATGTTTAAAGTTTTGGAAATCATTTTGTATCCAAATCCGGCTTTAAACTTCTCCACAACAGTATCACGGACCTGCCTGTTGTGTTCCTTGGTCTTCATGATGCACTCTGTGCTTCAAACAGAACCCTGAGACTATCACAAAGCAGGTGCATTTATACGGAGACTTGATAACACACAGGTGGATTATATTTATCATCATTAGGCATTTAGGACAACATTGGATCATACAGAGATCCACAATGAACTTCTGGAGTGAGTTTGCTGCTCTGAAAGTAAAGGGGCCGCATAATATTGCACGCCCCACTTTTCAGTTTTTGAATTTCCACAAAAATTTAAAATAACCAATAAATTTCGTTCAACTTCACAATTGTGTTCCACTTGTTGATTCTTCACCAAAAATTTACATTTGGTATCTTTATGTTTGAAGCATGATATATGGGAAAAGGTTGAAAAGTTCCAGGGGGCCGAACACTTTTGCAAGGCACTGTATTTCACCTAAGGATCAAAACTCTTTGTACTCATTATAATTAATTTCTTGAATTATGTAAATGTTGATTATTGGTGATTTTTATATAATAAAGTCTTTATGATGTTATATAGTTATGACTCGGTTTTTTCCTTCTTAAATAAGCTATTTAGAGTCTATAAATACGTGAGTACTGTGTTATTTTGAAACTGGTAAATTTTTTACAATAATCTAGGAGTCATAGATGCTTCCTGGGGTCTTCCCATGCTGTTCTCCTTCCATTTTTCCATCCATTTGCACATTTTCAATGCCCCCCAGACCTATATGTAGGGTCTGCCAAAAAAAAAGCTCTGATTTCCCATTGACTCCCATTATACTCATTATTGGAAATGAGCATTCCACTATTAGGAATTGCTCAGTTCAAGAAACGAGCATCTTAGTGTTCGCTCATCTCTAGTGCTGAGCCATAGACTATGGAAACCCTAAAAATTCAAAAAATAATTCAATTATAGACATAGCAAAAGGGCAATGGTATTTACCAGCCAAGGTCACAAAGGAAAATAGTAACATAGTAACATAGTTATTAAGGTTGAAGGAAGACTTTAAGTCAACCCATAGCCTAACCTAACATGCCCTAACATGTTGATCCAGAGGAAGGCAAAAAAAAACTTGTAGCAAACAGTAAAATCCCCATTGGGGAAAAAAATTCCTTCTGACTACACATACTTATGTTCTCCTCATGAGCATCTATGCCTCTTTTAATGCATCCCATTATTTTATTTGCCTTTGTAGCAGCTGCCTGACACTGGCCACTAAATGTGAGTTTGTCATCCACCCATACACCCAGGTCTTTTTCAGTGATGGTTTTGCCCAGTGTTTTATAATTAAGCACATAGTTATACATCTTATTACTTCTACCCAAAAGCATGACCTTACATTTATCCCCATTAAAGCTCATTTGCCATTTTTCAGCCCAAGCTTCTAGTTTACATAAATCCTCCTGTAATATAAAATTGTCCTCCTCTGTATTGATTACCCTGCAGAGTTTAGTGTCATCTGCAAATATTGAAATTCTACTCTGTATGGCCCCTACAAGGTCATTAATAAATATATTTAAAAGAAGAGGGCCCAATACTGACCCCTGTGGTACCCCCACTGCTAACTGTGACCCAGTGCGAGTGTGCTCCATTAATTACCACCCTTTGTTTCCTATCCCTGAGCCAGCTCTCAACCCACTTACACATATTTTCCCCTATCCCCATTATTCTCATTTTATGTATCAACCTTTTGTGTGTCACCGCATCAAAAGCTTTTGAAAAGTCCATATACACCACCTCCACTGCGTTCCCTTGGTAGAGTCCGGAACTTACCTCTTTAAAGAAACTGATCAGATTAGTCTGACAGGAATGGTCTCTAGTGAACCCATGTTGATATTGGGTCATGAGGTTATTCCTCTTCAGATACTCCAGCATAGCATCTCTTAGAACACCCTCCAGGATTTTACCCACAGTAGAGGTTAAGCCCACTGGCCCATAATTTCCAAGTTCGGTTTTTGTCCCCTTTTTGAATATTGGCACATTTGCTATACGCTAGTCCTGCACAAACAGGATGCAGCAGACCCCCTTACTTAAGGCCAGGTTCACATTTGCGAGTTTAATGCAAGAAACTCGCGCGAGTCTCTCGCATCAGTACCCGGCACTGCCACCGGCACTCGGGACCAGAGTGTGCGGCAGCATAGAAATACATGCAGCTGCATGCTGCCGGGTATTAATGCGAGAGACTCGAGCGAGTTTCCTCACATTGAACTCGCAAGTGTGACCCCGGCCTAAAGGAGATAACACAGGTGCATAATACTGATGAAACAACCCCTCTCTGCCTACCAATGGAATTGCCTAGTATTAGAGTTACACACAGATGACTCTTGCAATAAGGCATAAGTCATGCACATATATAGCATGACTGCGCATGTGCCTGTCAGGCCGGGCTCGGAGAATCGCAGGGCGTGACTTGTGGTCCGGGGCTGCGATCATGTGACTTGACCCCGTCCGCGTCAGCACATGGGCGGGGTCTTGGCTTTCGGCCGAGTTCTGGAACTTTGTTGCGGCGTGCGATGCCCTGACCCTTTGACTGCCTCAGCGGTGTGCGCCACACAAGCGGGGCGCCTTAGGATTATTATTTAGAAATTGGTGGAAAGAAAAGGATCAGGTACCTATATTAGGACTATTTTTTCAAACAAAAGAGGGGAGGAATTTGTGTTATCAGATTGCTGCGATTGGATTTGTTGATGCATAGCACCGCCCAATAATTAGGTACATCCACGTCCATTTGGGACAGATTGGTCCTCTAAAACTTAGACCGTCCCCTTGGTCTCTGATGTAACCCACTTCCTTTTGTAATATATCAAGTTCCGGACACAGCTTGAGACATTTGACCATTCAGAAGCAATGTTAGTGAATGGTAATTGTAATCTGGTCCCTGGTTGATGTTTATGGGGTATAAAGCCATGCTCTTATTGGTGTGATACCTATAGGAAGTGGATTATTGGGGATATGTATTTTGTGCAGCCTCTTATTGGCTTTATTGTGGGTCATGGTGTCTTTTTGTGGTTTCCCAACCTTGTTTGTGTTTCATGTGTTTTTTTGGTAATTAGTAAAATTTATAAATTTTTAAAAAATATGTATTTTTTTGGTTCATGTGTCTTTTTTCGGATTGGATTAATATTTATTGAATCAAGTGAGGTGTCAAATATTATTTTCGGCATGGTTTTGTGTGTAATTTTGACATAATGCCTGAAGTGTTGACTACAGCATTTCTGCTATTTACTAATGTCTGTGTTTTTTTCACAGTTGTGTTGTTGCAGTCAGATGGACTACAAGGCCAGAGATTTGTCCTGGCGGACTAAACTTAATAAGGTCTTCTACAGTGGGTCTCCTCATATTGATTCAGATGACCAGAGGAATGTGATGGAACTGCAAGATAATACAAAACATCTTTTACAGAGACGTATGAAAGTATGGTGGAACAAAGAATTCCTAGAAAATTATCTTGGTAAACAAATGGTTCCACGTGGTCTCAGAGTCCAGGTCTTTCCCTCCCCGGTAGAGGACAAGAATTTTATACTGAAGTAGAGGAGGTATGCAATAATAGCTCATTTAAATTTATGGAGCTATTAATTGCACGTAACCAATTGGTGATTGAAAGTATAGAGAAGGATTTAGATGCCTCATATTTACGTTTAAAAGATTCTATCTCCAATGAAAAATTGATTACTTTTAATGAACAAATGGAAACCTGCTTGGATACCTGGGAGAAACAAATCCAGGATACCCAGTCTAAAAAAACGTGCAAGGGAGATCTCTGATTATTCTCAGAAAAAGGTGTATAGGTGGAGGAAAGTGGTGGCTAATTCAAAACCCAGTAGATCTGTGTCGATGTCATCTTTATCATCTACAAGCAGACAGTCAGATGCCTCATTGCCTTCTGGGATCTCTATTAATACTTGATTGGGGAGGAAAAAGAACCCACACCAAGGGGAAAACCGGCAGAAAGGCAATAAATCAAAACAATCTAAAAATGATCTTGATGACTATAAGGTAATTAATCTATCTGGACATGTCTTTTCAGCTCTTGACTTGTCTCTGCTATTTAGAGGACTCACATTCTCACCCAGTTCACGTTTTGACCTTTTCACAGTAATCAAAGACCTGCACATCTTTGGTCGCTCCTTGATTTTCTAAGAAGTGGTTCCATAACAATGAACTACATGAGATGTTTCTAACAAATGAGGAACAGTTGGCCCTACAAATTGTGGAGGAATTATCTAGAGAGCACGAAGGAATGAAAATGGGTAAGATACCTAATTATTTGTATCAGAAATCACGTAAGTTTCCTCCCTTGTCCGCATGTCCCAAAGTTGAATTATTTGTCCAACTGGTTTCTGAAGAATTGGAGCAGAATCAATCAGATATTTATAAGGATAATTTAACATCTGAAGAACGTAACAGTCTTAACAGACTTAAACAACTGCGGGACGTTATTTATAAACCTGCGGACAAGGGTGGTAACATCGTTATATGGCCATGCAAGCTATATGAAGTAGAGGCACATCGTCAACTACGGGACAAACAATGCTACCAGAGGTTATCTCACAATCTTTTAACTACCTATTCAGGGAAAGTAATAAAAATTCTGAATCATGCATTTGAAAAAAAAAAAACCATCTCAAAACAACTGCGAGATGCGTTGATTGTCACTGAGACCAGAGTTCCAACTCTGTACCTCTTACCTAAAATACACAAGGATTGCAAGACTCCCCCTGGTAGACCCATTGTCTCAGGTGTGGGAAATTTTCTTGAGAAGGTCTGCAAATATATTGATGCTCAACTTAAACCTTTGGTGGAAATGTTGCCCTCATATATTCATGATACCAGCGATTTCTTACAGAATATAGATTCTATTAGTGTGGAGGAAGGAGAGATCCTGGTTACTTGTGATGTCGAGGCCATCTACACTAGTATTCGATGGTCTGAGAGCGGTAGTTCACTACCTATCTCTGACCACCTTTAGTAAGGAAAAAGCTCAATTTATTGTAGATTTATTGGAATTTGCACTCAAACGTGATTTATTCTTTTTTTTGGGGGGGAGGGGCATGGGGGCGGCCTTTGTGCCCTCCTATGCCAACTTGTTCCTGGGGCTGTGGGAGAAGGACCTCTTCCTTTCAGATCAACTCCCATCAATGGACCGCATCTCATTCTGGGCGAGGTACATTGATGATGTGTTCTTGATCTGGCAGGGTACTTCAGAACAGTTTGTTCTTACTTAAATCTGCAAAAAAAAGAAACTATTTGAATTTATGTTTAACCCCTTCCCGACCCATGACGCCTATGTGGCGTCATGGAATGATCGCGTCCCTGCAGATCGGGTGAAGGGGTTAACTCCTATTTTACCCGATCTGCAGGGAGAGGGGGAGTGGTACTTCAGCCCAGGGGGGGTGGCTTCACCCCCTCGTGGCTACGATCGCTCTGATTGGCTGTTGAAAGTGAAACTGCCAATCAGAGCGATTTGTAATATTTCACCTAAAAAACTGGTGAAATATTACAATCCAGCCATGGCCGATGCTGCAATACCATCGGCCATGGCTGGAAAACCTGAAGTGACCCCCCCCACCCCACCGATCGCCCCCCCAGTGCTCCGTTATGGGGTCCGGTCCCCTCCGTCCTGTGCTCCGCTCCCCCGTCCTCCTGCCCGCTCCCCCCCTGCTCCTATGTCACCCCCCGGTGCTCCGACGCCCCCCCGTGCCCCGATCTCCCCCCCCTTATACTTACCGAGGCTCCCGGTGTCGGTCCGTCTCCTCGCTGGGCGCCGCCATCTTCCAAAATGGCGGGCGCATGCTCAGTGCGCCCGCCGAATCTGCCGGCCGGCAGATTCATTACAAGTACATTTTGATCGCTGTGGTAGGTTCTATCACAGCGATCAAAATAAAAAAATAATAAATAAACCCCCCCCCTTTATCACCCCCATAGGTAGGGACAATAATAAAATAAAGAAAATATTTTTTTTTCTTTTTCCACTAGGGTTAGGGTTAGAACTAGGGTTAGAACTAGGGTTAGAACTAGGGGTAGGGTTAGGGGTAGGGGTAGGGTTACGGGTAGGGTTAGGGTTAGGGTTATGGCATGTGCACACAGAGCGGATCGGCCGCGGATCCGCAGCGGATCGGCCGTGGATCCGCAGCGGATCGGCAGCGGATCGGCCGCGGATCGGCAGCGGATCGGCCGCGGATCCGCAGCGGATCGGCAGCGGATCGGCCGCGGATCCGCAGCGGATTGGCAGCGGATTGGCAGCGGATTGGCCGCGGATCCGCCGCGGATAGGCAGCGGATTGGCCGCGGATCCGCAGCGGATTGGCAGCGGATCCGCAGCGGATCGGCAGCGGATCCGCAGCGGATCCGCAGCGGATCGGCCGCGGATCCGCAGCGGATTGGCCGCGGATCCGCAGCGGATTGGCAGCGGATTGGCCGCGGATCCGCAGCGGATTGGCTGCGGATCCGCAGTGGATTGGCCGCAGATCCGCAGCGGATTCGAAGCAGTTTTCCATCAGGTTTACAGTACCATGTACACCTAAGGAAAACCAAATCCGCTGTGCCCATGGTGCGGAAAATTCCGTGCAGAAGCGCTGCATTGTATTTTCCGCAGCATGTCAATTCTTTGTGCGGATTCCGCAGCGTTTTACACCTGTTCCTCAATAGGAATCCGCAGGTGAAATCCGCACAAAAAAACACTGGAAATCTGCTGTAAATCCGCAGGTAAAACGCAGTGCCTTTTACCTGCAGATTTTTCAAAAATCGTGCGGAAAAATCTCACACGAATCCGCAACATGGGCACATAGCCTTAGGGTTAGGGTTGGAATTAGAGTTAGGGTTGGAATTAGGGCTAGGGTTTGAAATAGGGTTAAGATAAGGCTTGTGGTTAGGGTTACGGATAGGGTTAGGGGTGTGTTGGGGTTACAGTTGTGGTTAGGGTTGGGATTAGGGTTACGGTTGGGATTAGGGTTAGGATTAGGGTTGGAATTAGGGTTACGGGTGTGTTGCGGTTAGGGTTGTGGTTAGGGGTGTGTTGGGGTTAGGGTTGTGATTAGGGTTATGGCTACAGTTGGGATTAGGATTAGGGGTGTGTTGGGGTTAGTGTTGAAGTTAGAATTGAGGGGTTTCCACTGTTTAGGCACATCAGGGGTCTCCAAACGCAACATGGCGCCACCATTGATTCCAGCCAATCTTGCGTTCAAAAAGTCAAATGGTGCTCCCGCCCTTCCAAGCCCCGACGTGCGCCCAAACAGTGGTTTACCCCCACATTTGGGGTACCAGCGTACTCAGGACAAACTGGGCAACAACTGTTGGGGTCCAATTTCTCCTGTTACCCTTGCAAAAATAAAAAATTACTTGCTAAAACATAATTTTTGAGGAAAGAACAATTATTTTTTATTTTCACGGCTCTGCGTTATAAACTTCTGTGAAGCACTTGGGGGTTGAAAGTGCTCACCACACATCTAGATAAGTTCCTTCGGGGGTCTAGTTTCCAAAATGGGGTCACTTGTGGGGTGTTTCTACTGTTTAGGCACATCAGGGGCTCTGCAAATGCAATGTGATGCCCGCAGACCATTCCATCAAAGTCTGCATTTCAAATGTCACTACTTCCCTTCCGAGCCCTGACGTGTGCCCAAACAGTGGTTTACCCCCACATATGGGGTATCAGCGTACTCACAGCAAACTGGGCAACAAATATTGGGGTTTAAATTCTCCTGTTACCCTTGTGAAAATAAAAAATTGCTTGCTAAAATATCTTTGAGGAAAGAAAAATGATTTTTTATTTTCATGGCTCTGCGTTGTAAACTTCTGTGAAGCACTTGGGGGTTGAACGTGCTCACCACACATCTAGATAAGTTCCTTGGGGGGTCTAGTTTCCAAAATGGGGTCACTTGTGGGGGGTTTCTACTGTTTAGGCATATCAGGGGCTCTGCAAACGTAACATGATGCCCGCAGACCATTCCATCAAAGTCTGCATTCCAAAACGTCACTACTTCCCTTCCGAGCCCCGGCATGTGCCCAAACAGTGGTTTACCCCCACATATGGGGTATCAGCATACTCAGGAGAAACTGGACAACAACTTTTGGTGTCCAATTTCTCCTGTTACCCTTGGGAAAATAAAAAATTGTGGGCTAAAAAATCATTTTTGAGAAAAGAAAAATTATTTTTTATTTTCACGGCTCTGCGTTATAAACTTCTGTGAAGCACTTGGGGGTTCAAAGTGCTCACCACACATCTAGATTAGTTCCTTGGGAGGTCTAGTTTCCAAAATGGGGTCACTTGTAGGGGAGCTCCAATGTTTAGGCACACAGGGGCTCTCCAAACGCGACATGGTGTCCGCTAACGATTGGAGCTAATTTTCCATTCAAAAAGTCAAATGGCACGCCTCCCCTTTCCGAGCCTTGCCGTGCACCCAAACAGTGGTTTACCCCCACATATGAGGTATCGGCATACTCAGGAGAAATTGCCCAACAAATTTTAGGATCCATTTTATCCTGTTGCCCATGTGAAAATGAAAAAATTGAGGCTAAAATAATTTTTTTGTGAAAAAAAAGTACTTTTTCATTTTTACGGATCAATTTGTGAAGCACCTGGGGGTTTAAAGTGCTCACTATGCTTCTAGATAAGTTCCTTGGGGGGTCTAGTTTCCAAAATGTGGTCACTTGTGGGGGAGCTCCAATGTTTAGGCACACGGGGGCTCTCCAAACGCGACATGGTGTCCGCTAAAGATTGGAGCCAATTTTTCATTCAAAAAGTCAAATGGCGCTCCTTCCCTTCCGAGCCCTGCCGTGCGCCCAAACAGTGGTTTACCCCCACATATGAGGTATCAGCGTACTCAGGACAAATTGGACAACAACCTCCGTGGTCCAGTTTCTCCTTTTACCCTTGGGAAAATAAAAAATTGTTGCTAAAAGATCATTTTTGTGACTAAAAAGTTAAATGTTCATTTTTTCCTTCCATGTTGCTTCTGCTGCTGTGAAACACCTGAAGGGTTAATAAACTTCTTGAATGTGGTTTTGAGCACCTTGAGGGGTGCAGTTTTTAGAATGGTGTCACTTTTGGGTATTTTCAGCCATATAGAACCCTCAAACTGACTTCAAATGTGAGGTGGTCCCTAAAAAAAAATGGTTTTGTAAATTTTGTTGTAAAAATGAGAAATCACTGGTCAAATTTTAACCCTTATAACTTCCTAGCAAAAAAAAAATTTGTTTCCAAAATTGTGCTGATGTAAAGTAGACATGTGGGAAATGTTATTTATTAACTATTTTGTGTCACATAACTCTCTGGTTTAACAGAATAAAAATTAAAAATGTGAAAATTGCGAAATTTTCAACATTTTTGCCAAATTTCCGTTTTTTTCACAAATAAACTCAGAAATTATCGACCTAAATTTACCACTAACATGAAGCCCAATATGTCACGAAAAAACAATCTCAGAATCGCTACGATCCGTTGAAGCGTTCCTGAGTTATTACCTCATAAAAGGACACTGGTCAGAATTGCAAAAAACGGCAAGGTCATGAAGGGGTTAAACGTACAAATTTGATACGGATGCAATAGAATTCCTGGATGTCACAATAAAACGTGATAGCAAAGGTTTTCTGCAGACCGATTTATTTCGGAAAGAAACATCCACAAATTGTGCTGCATGCTCACCCACCACAGGTTATAAGGTCCATACCAACCGGATAGTTTTTAAGGATTCGTTGGATATGTTCATCGGACGATGATTTCGAAAAAAAGAGCAGTTGATTTGAAAAGATTTTACGCTAGGGGATATAGTAAGAGACAAGTCAAGGTAGCATATGATAGAGCTTACAAACAGAATTGACATGACCTTATCTATATATCAGGAGGAAATTCGAAGGGTCAAATAAATGAGGCCAAGAAAGTGAGAATGATAACCACTTACCATTCACAATGGAATTTGATGCGTCAAACCACTGCAAAATATTGGCCCATACTCCTTGCTGATCGTACCATCAGTATTTATCTACTGACCATTCCTCAAAAGTGTAAGATGGACACGATAGCCATCATAACCCTTGAGAATACTCAGGAAGCAAAACCTAAAGACAAAGCCGTGAACTGAAACGCCTTCTGGCCTATGAACCAGCTGTGTCCATCTTTTTTGGCATGCATAAAAGCGCGATCCGCCACGGTTTCATGCACTTCTGAAAAGGAGACTGCTGAACAGAGGACAGAGTAATTCTGCTTCGTCATTAGAGTGACTTGTTCTCTAGGGGGTTTTCATCTGAATCACATCACTTGGAGATTTAGATGGAAACCCCAAAGTAAATGCTCAGCTAATTTACGGGAGCGTCTCCAGAAGCTCGATTTGGGCACTACAACGTACTGTTCGCTACAACGTACTGGACACTACAACGGCAGTTTGCAATTTACTCGCTAACATCCACTGTTGCTTGTTTCTGGTAAACACCCATAAAGTCAGAATTTTCACTACACCTGTAGATAAAGTCCTAAAAGGGTATAATTTCCAAAATGGGGTCACTTGAGGGGGTTTTCTGCTCTTCTAGCACTTAGGGGCTCTGTACATGTAGTCTGTAAACTATTCAGGAATATCTGTGCTCCAGGAGGCAAATAGCTCTCCGTCCCAACTCGCCTGATGGCTAAGCAGTACTGTACAGCTACTTATAGGGTATTTCTACATTCAGCAGAAACTGAGGGACAAATTTTACCCATTACTTCTTGTCAAATATGTAAAATCTGGGGCTAAAACAACATTTTTGTGGTAAAATGTATTTTTTCTTAACTGTCCAATAGTATAAATTTCTGTGACACACCTGTAATGTCAATATGATCACCACAACCCTAGATTAATCCACTGAGAGGTGTAATTTGTAAAATTGGGTCACATATGGGGGGTTCTGCTGTTTTGGCACCTTAGGGGCTCTCTCAAGTGTATCATGGCACTTGCAAACCATAAGGGTATGTTTCCACGTTCAGGAAACGCTGCGAGTTTGACGCTGCGTAGAGCCGCAGCGTCCAGATATTACAGCATAGTGGAGGGGATTTCATGAAATCCCGTCTCCATTATGCATTAAAAGACGCATGCAGCAGACCCGTGGAAACGGACATGCGGCGCGTCTTTTCAGAACGCAGCATGTCCTTACAATGCTGAAACAACGCAAGGACAATGCAGGTGACCTGCCAGTGACCTCAGGTGCAGATTTGGTCAGGATTTTACCTGCATAAAATCCTGACCAAATACTTACGCAATCCTGAACGTGGACACATACCCGAACAGTTAAATATGGCGCTCCTTGCCTTCTGAGCTTTGCACTGTGCCTCAATAGTTCCCGAATACATGTAGGGTAATGGTGCAATCAGGAGAAATTTTTACAACTGAGGTCCAGTTTTTCCTATTAGCCCTCTGAAAAATTAAATACGTAGGGTGAAAACAACATTTTAGTGGTAAAAATGTAATTATTCTTTCTTCACTGCCAAATGGTATAAAATTGTGAGGCACATGTATTGTCAATATGATCACTGCTCCTCTAGATGAATTCATTGGGGAGTGTAGTTTGTAAAAATGAGGTCAATTATGAGGGTTTCTGCTATTCTGGCACCTTGGGGGCTCTACCAATGTGACATGGCACCCTCAAACCATTCCAGAAAAATCTTAACACCAATCTGGTGCTTCTTCCCTTCTGAGCTTTGCACTGTGCCTCAAAAGTAGTTTTCGACCATATATGGTGTATCGGGGTACTCGGGAGAAATTGCACAACAAATGTTAGGGTCCATTGTTTCATGCTATCCTTGTGATAATTAAAAAAAATGGCACTAGAAACATTTTTCCACAATTGTTTTTCACAGATCAACATTATAAAGTTTTGAGAAGCGCCTGTGGGTTTATGGTGCTTACCACATGTCTACAGAATTTCCTTGAGGGGTTTAGTGTAAAAAAAAAATAGTATCACTTATGGAGGGTTTGCACTTTATAGGCACATCAGGGGCTCTCCAAACATGACATGGCATCCGCTAATTAATCTAGCAAATTTTCAGTTCAAAAAGTCAAATGGCACTCCTTCCCTACCAAGCCCTGCCGTGCGTCCAACCAGTTGTTTTCCTCCATATATTTCATATCAGTGTACTCAGTAGAAATTGCACAACAAATTGTACAGTGCAGTTTCTCCTGATACCCTTGTGAAAATACAAAATTTGTGGCTAAAAGAATATGTTGTGGGAAAAATGTGTTTTTTGTTTTTATCGCTCTACGTTATAAACTTCTGTGAAGTAGCTGTGGCTCGAGATGCTCACCACACATCTAGATACATTCCTTGAGGGGTCTAGTTTCCAAAATGGGGTCAGTTGTGGGCATTTTTTCACTATTTAGGCATACCAGGGGCACTCCAAATGCGACAGGGTTTTAGAAAATAATTCCAGCAAGATGAAGATTCAAATAGAAAATGGTTTGCTCAAATAAAGGACTTTGGTTTGTTTTTGTTTTTTTGTTTAACTTAAACTTACGGGGTTTAATAGAGTATCTTATAGACACCTCTCCATTAGGCTTTCACACTTCCGTCTTGAGACGGCCATCATAATACATCGGCGTGACGTATCAACGGACGTTGTAAAAAGATTGGCAAACGGATGTAACGCATACAGTAAACTGATGGATCCGTCGAATTCGGTAGTACCTGAATTTTAATGCATAAAATTCATTCGAGAGAGAGATATTTGTGTTTTTTCCCGGACTAGAAAATCCTTCCAGGAATGCTCAGAATGAAAAAATGGGATACATCGCTGGATTCCTGTTTTTTTTGGTCAGTGACGGATCCTGCGTCCATAGGCTTCCATTATAGCCAACGACGGACAGCGCAGGACCCGTCGCTGAACAATTTTCCAACGTGCAAAAAAATTTGCAGGATCCTGTTTTTTCAAAAATTGACGGATTTCGATGGGAGGAAAAAGACGTAAGTGTGAAAGAGGCCTTACTATCCGCTATCTCTCTTCTCAACCCTCTTCAATCTGGCTTCCGCTCTTTACACTCTACTGAAACTGCCCTCACTAAAGTCTCCAATGACCTACTAACAGCTAAATCTAATGGGCACTACTCCATGCTAATTCTCTTGGATCTCTCTGCAGCATTCGATACTGTGGATCATCAGCTCCTCCTCACTATGCTCCGCTCCATCGGCCTCAAGGACACCGTTCTCTCCTTGTTCTCCTCCTCTCTGATCGATCCTTCACTGTATGTTTTGCTGGTTCCTCCTCCTCTCACCTTCCCCTTACTGTTGAGGTTCCTCAAGGATCAGTCCTAGGTAGTGTTGAGCGATACCGTCCGATACTTGAAAGTATCGGTATCGGAAAGTATCGGCCGATACCGGCAAAGTATCGGATCTAATCCGATACCGATACCAATACAAGTCAATGGGACTCAAGTATCGGACGGTATTCCTGATGGTTCCCAGGGTCTGAAGGAGAGGAAACTCTCCTTCAGGCCCTGGGATCCATATTAATGTGTAAAATTAAGAATTAAAATAAAAAATATTGCTATACTCACCTCTCCGACGCAGCCTGGACCCCACCGAGGGAACCGGCAGCGTTCTTTGCTTAAAATGCGCGCTTTTACTTCCTTCCGTGACGTCACGGCTTGTGATTGGTCGCGTGCCGCCCATGTGGCCGCGACGCGACCAATCACAGCAAGCCGTGACGTAATTTTCAGGTCCTCAATGCCTAATTCTAGGCATTCAGGAATTTAAAATTACGTTCCGGCTTGTGATTGGTCGCGTCGCGGTCACATGGGCGACGCGACCAATCACAAGCCGTGACGTCACGGGAGGCAGGAGACGCGCGCATTTTTAAAATTACGTCACGGCTTGTGATTGGTTGCGTGCCGCCCATGTGACCGCGACGCGACCAATCACAGCAAGCCGTGACGTAATTTCAGGTCCTCAATGCAGAAATAGGCATCAGGACCTGAAATTACGTCACGGCTTGCTGTGATTGGTCGCGTCGCGGTCACATGGGCGGCACGCAACCAATCACAAGCCGTGACGTAATTTTAAAAATGCGCGAATCTCCTGCCTCCCGTGACGTCACGGCTTGTGATTGGTCGCGTCGCCCATGTGACCGCGACGCGACCAATCACAAGCCGGAACGTAATTTTAAATTCCTGAATGCCTAGAATTAGGCATTGAGGACCTGAAAATTACATCACGGCTTGCTGTGATTGGTCGCGTCGCGGCCACATGGGCGGCACGCGACCAATCACAAGCCGTGACGTCACGGAAGGAAGTAAAAGCGCGCATTTTAAGCAAAGAACGCTGCCGGTTCCCTCGGTGAGGTCCAGGCTGCGTCGGAGAGGTGAGTATAGCAATATTTTTTATTTTAATTCTTAATTTTACACATTAATGTTGTTTCGATACCGATACCCGATACCACAAAAGTATCGGATCTCGGTATCGGAATTCCGATACCCGCAAGTATCGGCCGATACCCGATACTTGCGGTATCGGAATGCTCAACACTAGTCCTAGGCCCCCTCCTCTTCTCTTTGTATACTGCCCCTAATGGACAAACAATCAGTAGATTTGGTTTCCAGTACCATCTCTATGCTGAGGACACCCAATTATACACCTCTTCTCCGGTTATCACGCCCTTTTTAGAAAACACCAGTGATTGTCTTACCGCTGTCTCTAACATCATGTCCTCCCTCTATCTGAAACTGAACATGTCAAAAACTGAACTCCTCGTGTTCTCTCCCTCTACTAACCTACCTTTGCCTGACATTGCCATCTCCGTGTGCGGTTCCACCATTACTCCAAAGCATCATGCCCGCTGCCTTGGGGTCATCCTTGATTCCGAGCTTTCATTCACCCCCCACATCCGATCACTGGCTCGCTCTTCTTATCTGCATCTCAGAAACATTTCTAGAATTCGCCCTTTTCTTACTTTCGACTCTGCAAAAACTCTTACTGTCTCACTTATTCATTCTCATCTGGACTATTGTAACTCTCTACTAATCGGCCTCCCTCTTACCAAACTCTCCCCGCTCCAATCTGTCCTGAATGCTGCTGCCAGGATCATATTCCTCACTAACCGTTACACCGATGCCTCTACCTTGTGCCAGTCATTACACTGGCTACCCATCCACTCCAGAATCCAGTACAAAACTACTACCCTCATCCACAAAGCACTCCATGGCTCAGCACCACCCTACATCTCCTCTCTGGTCTCAGTCTACCACCCTACCCGTGCCCTCCGCTCCGCTAATGACCTCAGGTTAGCATACTCAAGAATCAGAACCTCCCACTCCCGTCTCCAAGACTTTACACGTGCTGCACCGATTCTTTGGAATGCACTACCTAGGTTAATACGATTAATCCCCAAAGCTTAAAGCGTGCCCTAAAAACTCATTTGTTCAGACTGGCATACCGCCTCAATGCATTACCCTAACAATCCCTGTGTGGCCTTATTAAAAAAAAAAAAAAAAAAAACATAATCAGGTTCCTCGCATCATGTTCTCATACACTTTATGCAGTTAATAGCCCTCTGTGTCTGTACTGCTACATACTTAAGGCAGTTAACTGGTTCATGCAGCTTTACATGAACACCCGAGCCTTACACTATGGCTGGTCCAAATAACTAAAGCAATTGTTACCATCCACCTCTCGTGTCTCCCCTTTTCCTCATAGTTTGTAAGCTTGCGAGCAGGGCCCTCATTCCTACTGGTATCTGTTTTGAACTGTGATTTCTTTTATGCTGTAATGTCTATTGTCTGTACAAGTCCCCTCTATAAGTTGTAAAGCGCTGCGGAATATGTTGGCGCTATATAAATAAAATTATTATTATTTTATTATTTACTAACCTCTGGGCTTGATGTCAGCAGACAAAACAGCTGGCAACCCCCTAAACCATTACCCCACTTGCCAAAGCACCAGGGCAAGTGGGAAGAGCCAAGGCTAAGCACCAGAATTTGTGCATCTAATGAACGCGCTATTTCTGGGGAGGCTGAGGGCTGATATTATTTGTCTGGGAGGGGGCCAATATCCACAGACCCATCCCAGCTTATTAATATCAGCACGCAGCTGTCTGCTTAGCCTTGGAGGTTATTAAAAATAGGGGTGGGACAACATTTTTTTTTTGTGTGTGTGGGGGGGGGGGGGGTCCCCCTTGTTAATAAACAGTAAGACAGTTGTGAGCAGATATTAATAGCCTGGAAAGCTCCATGTTTATTACTCTCTACAAACAGGTGTAGGTGGGAAAATTTGTAAAATCGGCAGTGTATGGAATACTGGAATACTCATTTTCCCCACTCGAAGATTAGTAAACTAGCTTGAAATGACCGAGGATTACTGTATGGAAAAGCTGATGTTAAAAACGCACTACATATGGATGCTAGGTGAGAAGAAAAAAAAACAAAAACACACGACACCAACTCTTCTGCCCGAGAATCTCAGCTACTTTATATAACCAGATGTGAGCGTACACTAACCCTAACAATTCAGACCCAAAAAGATTGAAAACTGGCAAGCTATCATCCCATGTAAACAGCAGACCACCCAGTAGTGATCTGGAAATATTCAGCCACAATGATACAAAATTGTTTTTATTTGTAAATGAAAACAAAAATTACCAAATTTATATATTTTAACTGACAAAGGGGTAATTACAAGATTCTTTTTTATTCATCACAGTATTTTAACACTGATGAAAATAATGGTGTCACTTGTATGAGAACAGAAAATGCCTGGAAATGACCGATCTGTATTTCTGACTAAAATTAAAAATGATAAATTTGCAAACACGTGTATGATGGATGAATGATGGAGCATTCTTATAAGATATCTAAACAGCGCAAATCAAAATATGCACTGACAGAAGCGTGGAATCCGTGGTTATACAAGACTTCTGGCATGAAGCAGACTCACTCTCCAGAGCTGAAATCTCTCATCCTGTCTATCAGTCATTATGTGACTTAAACAAAAAGAGCAAGAAAGCGGGGGAAGTATTGACTTTCAGGATCTAAAATAATTTAGTTATGTAGTCATACTGCAAATCTGATCAACATCTTACATCTAGATCTGCAGAAAATAGCAGATGTGCTGCTGCGCCTGAAAATAGAGTTGCAGAAATGCCATTCACATGCATGGGCTGCTGTCCCCTTCACTGTCATAGATAGCACCACTCTTACCCATAGACCAGGTCTTATATCATCCGCACTTAAGTGAATGCAGCTATGATAATACCACAAAGGCCGCTGACATGAGGAAACGCATTGTCTGGAAACATTTGCACCCATAAATCCTTGCACACTGGCAGATAAAAAGGCTTCCAAGTGCCCATAATCCACTAAATGAACTGAAACCAACGGCAAGAATGGCCTAATAAATGACTAGTTGCGCAAAAGGCGAGTACACATCATTGATCAGCCATTGTCCGCTGCCCTAGTTGTGTAGAAACCAAGGTTAGATCATTTCTTAGAGACAAACTAGTCACTTATACACTGGATCTCTGAAGGAATAACAATGAATTAGCAATAGTGATGAGCGAGTATACTCGTTGCTTGGGTTTCCCCGAGCACTCTCGGGTGGTCTCCGAGTACTTGTAAGTGCTCGGAGATTTAGTTTTTGTTGACGCAGCTGAATGATTTACGGCTTCTAGACAGCTTAAATACATATGGGGATTCCCTAGCAACCATGTACTCAGGCTGGCTAGCAGCCGTAAATCATGCAGCTGAGTCAACAAAAACTAAATCTCCGAGCACTCACAAATACTCGGAGACCACCCGAGCATGCTCGGGAAAACCCGGCAACGAGTATACTCGCTCATCACTAATTAGCAACAGTGGATTCCTAGTACAGGACATACAAATGTAAATCTCTGTAATATCCAAGAGAGACCAGAAGCGCTCAGCAAAAGCTCTGGAGAAAACACAATTTATTAGGAGAGATCTTTAAATGTGGCCTTAAAGCGGAGTGCCAGTTAACAAGGTTTTCTGTGTGTCGCCATGTGGTACTGCCACATACCTCCAAGTGAGAACAGAACTGTAAATTGGCACTCAATGGCGCATGTCTTTTTTTTTTTCTATCTGTACTGAAACAGAAAAAGAAAACCCTTAATGGGGCCATGTCATCCCACAAAACTATGGGATTGTGAACCGAGCTGCCTGAGCTTTATATTACTCCTCTGGAATCAGTCACGATATTGGTTATAGATAGTGATGAGTGAATATACTCGTTGCTCGGGTTTTCCCAAGCACGCTCGGGTGGTCTCCGAGTATTTGTTAGTGTTCGAAGATTAAGTTTAAATAGCCGCAGCTGAATGATTTACAGCTATCAGCCAGCTTGATTACATGTGGGGATTCCCTACCTGGTTAGGCAACCCCCACATGTATTCAGGCTGGCTAGTAGCTGTAAATCATTCAGCTGGGGCGATGAAACAAATACTCGGAGATCACCCGAGTATACTCGCTCATCACTAGTTATAGAGCGTGTTATGTGGCCTTGAATGAAGATTACAATTAGGCCAATTTTAGAAAAGCATAAACCGCCAAATTACAGGCTCGACCATAAGACCAATAACTTAAAACCAACATCTTTATAGGGCTCTGTGAGGCCGTCACAGTTCTTAAGACCCACCTTCGAGCTGGTAAAGGTAGGGAGCCAACTTTAAGAAATGTGAATAGGAAGGCGTTTTTAATCCAGTCCAGACATTGACAGTTCAGCGACAGGTAATCAGCTTTATATAAAACCACATTGCCAAATGTTATAGACATACTGAAGTAAATTAATTTCAATAAAATAGGTTTTTATGAGTACATCCCACTAGGTTACATTGCACAGCAAAGAAAAAAGGATAAGGAATGTCTCATTTCAAGTGTGATGACTATATAGTGACTTTAGGGATGCGTAGAGTTATGCAACTTCAGTAGGGGGTGTATAATAAAAACATGGCTGCCTCCCTCCAGGCTTTATCACTGCCATTTAAAAGTAATCTGTCAAGAAGTTTTTGCTCCTTCATTTGAGAGCAGCTTGATATATGGGCAGAGACCCCGATTCCAGGGATATGTAACTTGGTTTACTGGGTGCAGCAGTTGTGATACAAATCAGTTGTTTGTTTTTTTTAGATTTAACAGAGCTCAAAAAGCTGCCCCAATCCACACCACAGATTTCTGAATATATTGTATAGTGACAGTAAACTGCTAATCAGTGCTGGGAGCGGAGCAGGACCAGGGCTCAAATGAGCAGCAGTTGATAATCTCCTACTGATAAAATATTCATTGTCTTGAAACAACAGCACACAGCCTAATAAGTGACACATCACTGCAATCCGTGTTTCGGCCCCTGCCTCATGCTGCCCTCAGACTACTTAGTACAAACTGCTGACAGATTCCTTTAAGCTTTTCTTTGTCCATTTGGTTGTGTCTGGTATTGCAGCTCTGCCACATTCGACTAAGTCCTCAAAAGCAATGCAAAGTCTGATTGCACCAAACTAATTCAGCTTTATTCTGATGCAAAAACTGAGTCCCTTTCAATTTAATGCGAGACTTGAACAGTTTATCTAATTTGTAAGGTACGAACTCTCTCAATACAGATACCGTTTTACAATGGAGTGCGCGAGAAGTTAATGCATGTCCCTGTAAAGATGTAGCCTAATGGTAGCACAGTTTATTTTATTTTGGTTTTCATTTGTTTTTTTAACCATAAAGTTTTCATTTTTTCCAATAATGTCAGATTACAGATATTTTACTGTATAAATGTATTTTCTATCATTGTCAACACCCAAAGTGTTTTAAAATAAAAATAGGCAAGGTGTAAATATTTTACATAAAAACACCCATTTTCTCCTGCCACCATCAGCCAAGAAAACAAGGGGCATGGGTGGGACAGGTAGTGCAATCTGAGGCTGCCTCCAGTATTACTGGCATGTGATAGCGCTCAGAGACAAATGGACAATCCAATATTGGTCAGTTTGAGAATCCACATATCAAAACCCGGTCTTCTATGAAACATAACATGCTCTGATTTTGCTGCAAAGCAAAAAGAGGAAAAAAATATAAGATGCAATAAATAAGAGTCACTGATGAAATTAACATGAAGTTCCAAATGAACTTAGCAAATATGCAACATTAAAGTAAAAAAAAAAAAAAAAAAAAAAAAAATACAAAATTGGCTGAGACTTTCCAAAAAGAAAAAAAAATAGTTGGGAGCTGCTGACATCAGACGAGGCAGATTATTCCAGTACAGCTGAAGAAAGACAGTTCGTGAAATGCAGGAACTGCTTGTATGGTTCCTTCATAACCATAGAACAGGAGGCCTCTCCAAACCATAGCACGTCACTGATATTTGTCATTCCCAAAAGTATGTAATAAGGATGAGACAAGACTAAATGGCAGAAAAAAAAAAAGTCTTATGAGGAGTGACAAAGTAAAAGATGGTGAACAGGGAGGAAGGAAACATTTATATGAAGTTGGTCAATTTCTTTCTTGCACAAACACAGTCTCTTGAGGACACAAGCCGGCATCTTGTAATGTGATATCATAGTCCAAGTGTGATAACTTCCGTCGTGGAAAGTTTGTTAGGAGCTCAAACCTCTCATTTGGATATCCTCTCTGCTGTACATGCTTAACCAGAGCCTGTGAGACAAGATGGGAGAGAAGCGCAAGTGAAAAGACACGAAGGATAACCAAAACATCCGTCTATGCAACCTAAATAGTCACATCCCGAAGAGGTACAGACCGAACCAAGGTAATAAAAAAAAAAAATACACCTCCTGAGATAGTGAACAAATGAAACGTGCGTTGGGGCGGCGGGGGAACTATTACAATACCTTGTCCTATTATGTAAGTTTAATCTTTATTTAATTTTATGGTATATGCACGTTAATAAGCAGCATGTTATACTAAAAGCACTTTGTCTTGTACTTGCAGTGCAGTCCAAACAGGACATAACAGGTTTCTAATCAGGGTAAAATAAGCAGTATAGTCTCCTGCAACTAAAACTTGGTATTGCAGCTTCAGATATTACTATTGTATACTTTATTGGTTTCTTTTATAAAATATTTACTAAATAAAGATTAGAATTAATATTACATCGTACACATACTCTTTTGTCATTTATGTGTTTTTAAATGTCAAGTCCTAGAGTTATGTACGTGAATTTGCATATTTGGGTGGTTATTGTTGTTTGCCTCAACATTTTATTCAGTCAGGTTAGCCACAGAAACAACCAGGTTTATAGGATCCCTGTGAAGTTTGGGTCCAATTTTATCAAAAGCAAAATAATAACTTCAAAAAATAAATAAACAATATTGAATGACTTGCTGTGAACATCTGCATATAATATCATTATACGTGAGCTTGTGATCTCCAAACGAGGCACCATTAGACATTACGAGAACTCCATCCATGGGCTCTACACCTGGTGATTTTGCATAGCCCGGCAGGTATCAGTGGACATGACCTCCAGTGGCATAGTATAGGCAGGTAACACTCGGGGGAAGACAAGAATTTTGCACCCATGGAACGTTGGCACTCCTCGAGTGCCTTCCACCAGTCTAATAATGAATCCCTTTTCTCTCAAGCACAGGGATTGTACTTTGAGAAAAGTACTGCTATAAGTACAGTTTGCCCTTGGTTATTTTCTACCTTTTGTTGAATGATGACATAGAATAAAAAAAAAAAAAAAAGTTCTACGTTGCTACATTGCTGTATGTCCTAGCTTGGTCTGAAGTGAGCAGATAGACAGAGCTTTGGGAAAGCGCAGTGTAGCCTTTACATAGGCAGCGACAGGTAAAGCAGTCGAGTTTTTTTTTTTTTTTTTTATAAGCTGCAGCGCTCCCCAAAGGTAGTGATTGATGACAAAACTAATTTAATGATACTAAGAGATTAGTGATTGTGGTCACTGCTTATGCCAAGCACAGCAGTTGATGACACGCTTATCTTGACTGCCGAGATCAGTATAAGAAGTGCAGCACCGACCGATATGTCAAAACAGCGCCTAAATGCTGCAGTAGGTGCATGGTGTAAAATTTGGCACCCCCAAAGTATTTGAAACCCAGGGCAACTGCCTGCGCCCAAAGCAGCAACTGGTTCCATCACCAGCCTTGCTCATATCATACATACCATCAATTTGGCCTTTTCTGGTAGTGAGATCTGTTCCCTTTTACCATCTGGGTATCGCAGCATGAGTTTCGCTTTGGGACCTGGAAGATTAAAAAAACAAAAAAAAAACAAAAACAAACAGGAAATAAATGACCAGATGAAATTTTAGAGAGCAATAATTAGTAATCAGCTCTCTATAATCCATTACTGGACAGAGGCAGCCTCATCTGTGTATGAGTATGGATAATAAGTCCATGTTGGGCAATGTTACCCTTGTGTATCTGGGATCTACACCATTATGCCTGCTCACAATCAGTGTAAAGCTCTTGGTGAACATCACCCATATATTATGATGGTATAAAAAAAAAAATCCCAAAACGATAATTGTACATGGAGCAGAATGTGTTTTTTGCCTCACACTTGAGGCCACATACTGGTGGATGCTAAAGGGACAGGAATCTGTCTGAACCATGTAGGCTATGGACATGTCTGACATGCACAGGGCCACAATCATATATGTTGAAGCACATTGTCTGCCAGCGACATATTTCCATTTTAACAAAATTTTACGGGGAGTGCGAGGCAGAGGGGAGCCCGAGGCAGAGGGGAGCGCGAGGCAGAGGGGAGCGCGAGGCAGAGGGAAACTGCGATGGAATTCAATTAATCACGCAGTGTTACCCATGGAAACTAGAAATGTCTGAAGGCATGCATAATATGGTGCAGTACAAACCGTTACTTGTATCCGGACAGTCTTCAGAAGATTCATCGTTCCCAAAATTGTCTTTTACATCTTGAGATTCTGTGGGAGGATTTTCAGGCAGTAAGCGGTGGTTCGAAGAATCGTCTTCTCCTATAACTGGCTCTAGTGGACATAAGTCATCTTTCCTGTGATTGATGGTTTTAGTTGTGGCCTTCCTAGATTTACTGCTGGATGTCCCCTGTTCTGGCAGTGACTCGGGCAGCCGCTTCTCCTTCTCATCCTCATGATCTGATCCACAGACTGAGATGAACTCTTCGCTGCCAGAATACAGCTCCGTGTCCGACTCCTCCTCATAGCGACCGGCTTGTTTACTGGCTGAAGAGTCAAAATGGGTTTCTTGCAGGGAGGCACGTATTGCCGCTTCTAACTGACTGTCCTCACTTGCATCGATGAGGCTCTCCTGGAGGACAGTAAGACCACTAATGCAAATTAGAAGAGTGCGATTAAAGAAACAAGGCCCATAGTACTCCAATACAATATACATAGAAGGTGTCAAAGACTTCAGCGTTTTAGAAATAAAAAACCCATCTAATTGTAGTCTAGCCTCTTGTCAATCATCGACTGTGCAATACGTATCTATACAAAAATGTGTAGCATGACTATTCGCTGTGACTCAGAGGGGCCTTAAATGGACCTACCCCTCTAAAACATCCATAGATCCTAATATAGATCTAGTAGCAGAAAAAAAATCTAGTACAAAAAGAACTAACAGACGCGGCTTTATACTTACAGAACGCAACCGTTTCTTGGGAGGGCTGCTGGAAAGTCCATCAAGCTGACCGTGCTCTGCCAAAAATCCCATAACTTGTTCCAAAAATGAATTAACATCTAACTTGTGCCATTCAACCATCTTTTGGCCTTTGGGAAAGAGGGAAGACAAAAAACAAAAATAATCAATACAACAACAAAGAGTCAGAGCTTAAAAGGAATCGAGAAAAAGAGCAAGCTCAACATAAATGTCAGTCACCTGTACGTGGGTCCAATATGGAGACATATGGGAAGTCGGATAACTTGTAAAACTGTATATATCTCTGCCCCTCTTCACTGTCATGGTAAACCTGTGAATACAGAACATTTACAGGGATGACTTATTGGTAACAGGGTTGATACATTGTATTACTTGAAACGCCAATTAAGTATACTTTCACACATCAGGTTTTTGCCGTCAGGCACAATTCGTCGAGTTTGGAAAAAAACAGATGCGTTTTTTTCTCATACAGTTGTATTAGTGCCGGATTGATCACATTTAATCCATTTTTGCTGGATTTCTCTCTCTCTGGAGCAGGAAGAGAGAGAGAGAGAGCAGGAAGAGAGCGAGCAGGAAGAGAGAGAGCGCGAGCAGGAAGAGAGAGAGCGAGCAGGGAGAGAGAGCGAGCGAGCAGGGAGAGAGAGCGAGCGAGCAGGGAGAGAGAGCGAGCGAGCAGGGAGAGAGCGCGAGCGAGCAGGGAGAGAGCGCGAGCGAGCAGGGAGAGAGCGCGAGCGAGCAGGGAGAGAGCGCGAGCGAGCAGGGAGAGAGCGCGAGCGAGCAGGGAGAGAGCGCGAGCGAGCAGGGAGAGAGCGCGAGCGAGCAGGGAGAGAGCGCGAGCGAGCAGGGAGAGAGCGCGAGCGAGCAGGGAGAGAGCGCGAGCGAGCAGGGAGAGAGCGCGAGCGAGCAGGGAGAGAGCGCGAGCGAGCAGGGAGAGAGCGCGAGCGAGCAGGGAGAGAGCGCGAGCGAGCAGGGAGAGAGCGCGAGCGAGCAGGGAGAGAGCGCGAGCGAGCAGGGAGAGAGCGCGAGCGAGCAGGGAGAGAGAGCGAGCGAGCAGGGAGAGAGAGCGAGCGAGCAGGGAGAGAGAGCGAGCGAGCAGGGAGAGAGAGCGAGCGAGCAGGGAGAGAGCGAGCGAGCAGGGAGAGAGAGCGAGAGCAGGGAGAGAGAGAGAGAGCAGGGAGAGAGAGAGAGAGCAGGGAGAGAGAGAGAGAGCAGGGAGAGAGAGAGCAGGGAGAGAGAGAGCAGGGAGAGAGAGCAGGGAGAGAGAGAGAGAGCAGAGAGAGCAGGGAGAGAGAGCAGGGAGAGAGCGAGTGAGAGAAGAGAAAGAAACAGAAAGAAAGAAAGAACGAAAGAAAGAAAGAGAAAAAAAAAGAGAAACAGAGAAACAGAGACCACAATGGAAAATGCATGATTTGTGTAAAAAAAAAAAAAACGGATTTGGTTGCCGGATTCCATCATTTCACTCACGTTTCATACGTTTTTCACCGGATCCATCCGTACATTGTCTCCGGCCGCTGGAAAATGAATTTTTCGACAGATCCGTCAAAAAACGGATGAAACGTGAGGCTATCCGTTGCAATCCGGCGCTAATACAAGTCTATGATAAAAAAACGGATCCGGTGCCGACTTTTGCCAGATCCGTTTTTTTTTTTCGTTTTTTTTAATCCACCGAATTGTGCCTGATGGCAAAAAACTGATGTGTGAAAGGGGCCTAACAGCTTTCTGTATAGTCTGTAAGAAAGGCATAAAACACTATATAAAAAAAAGAAAAAAATACATACAACATGGCTACTATTGGTTCATTTCATGCAGTCAGCAAATGCTCTGTATTTATTGAAGATCTCAATATGAGATTGATGGGGGTCCGACACTTGACATTCTTGGTCGGTTGTTTTCTAGGTCAGATAAACTGCATATATAATAAACCTTTCAGGTCATTAGTTTAGGAAACCCAGTGTGTATCTCAAGAATCCAGAAGGCTTCCCAGGCAATACATTTTCTATACCAGTCACCAATTTGTATGGGGACTTTAACCTGTTCAACGCCAATTATTCTACAGCTAGCCAAGTTGCCATGGTAGTTTTAGGCTAGGTTCACAAGTTGTGCTTTTGCAGCATTTTTATTCAGCTTTTTTTAATGCAAATTTTCAGCTGCGTTTCGCAGTATCAGCAAAGTCAATGAGATTACATAAGTGTCATGCACACAGCTTGTTTTTTTTTTCCCCTGACTGTTTTGTCAGAAGCACTTGGTTTTTGCAAAACGCAGCATGTCACTTCTTTCAGTGTTTTTCACCCATTAAAAGCGATGGTTAGCGCAAAAACTAAGCAAGGTACCAGGTTTTGTTGCGTTTTTGCTGCCAAAACCTGATGAAGTTGAATCAGATTTTTTTTTATGCACTAAACTTTATCAGCATGCACAAGAGGCAAATGTACAGACAAAAAAGCAATTAAAAAACGCACAAAAAAACGCAGCATAAACTAAGCAAAACCTGCTTTTTGTAAGGAGCTTAAAAGAGGCATAAAAAAAGCAGCAAAAACGCAATTTGTGAACATAGCCTTAGTCCACCTCACAGAGCTGTTCTTCAATCCACTTTCTAAATGGTCATGTCATTCACCCTTTGTACTGAAGGCCACAGGTTTCACAGTGCACTACATTTTTAGCACTGCATTTAATAAACTAATTTTGCACGGTTTGTCTTTATGGATGAAAACATAGTAGTTTTCATTGTGTATTTACACAAACCTCATTGGTGACCACATTCATAGCATCCAGTGGTTGATAGGAGCAAATCATCGTGGCTAATAACGAGTGTGGCAGTGTGGTACCCATTCGGAATTTGTCAGATACACAAATACAAATTATAATAATCTTGTTTTTTTTCCAGCCTCAAGAGGAAATTACTACCCCCCTTTTAGAAATCTTACTAAATGGAAATGCAGAGCACAGGAAAGTGAATTGCCGCACACACAGAAAATCAATATCCGCAATTCAGTATTACACATCCCTAGTGATCAAGAAAAACGTGATCACAAACACAGTGAGCCGAGAGCTGTGATTAGGAGACCTCCTGTGAAAACTGGGGGCTATAAATTTTGCAAAATTTATAACAGCATCCCTCCAGAAGACAAGAGTGATGGGAGGGAGGTGAGCAGCTAACTGCTATATAGAAATCAATGGACTGCCCTGAGCTGGCTGGGATGTTAGGAGTTAACACCTCTCCTGGAATGGAACTGCTTGTAGTTACCAGTTCTACACCATAAAAGATAAAAGCTCTCAATGACAGCAGATCGTAAAAAAACAAGTCAATAGCAAACTTTCTTATTTTCATGCTGTCTAAAAGAAATTTTGGAACTTCAGAATAGCCCTTTAAAAGTAAAGTGAGGTCTATTTGGAAAAAACACTAATAATTAACAGGCTAATGCGCACCAGTGCAAGCTCTTTTGGGTGCTCAAATAGTGATCAGCGAACATGCTCAGATAAGGTCTTCTCAGAGCACGCGGGTGCTACCCAAGTGTCTTCGGCATGGTCAAATAATATGTTCGAGACCCTGCGGCTGCATATCTCACGGCTGTTAGACATCAAACACATGCAGGGATTGCTTATTACAGATGTAAACCTGATGGTACTAAACATTTTAGCCAAACTAATGTCGCAGTTTTATAGTGTAATTTCTGCTCCAAAAATCTACATACCGTATATCTGCAGATTTCCGCATTGCATCAGCCTAAGATACATAGTCCTCCCACAGTGCATGTGCAACTGTGCATAGATATACAGATATATTTTTTTTGCCACTGTTTTTCTGGATATACCATAAATACATTTTAAAGTAAATGCTAAGGCTACGTTCACATTAGCGTTAAGCTAATGTGCGTCGGGTTTGCGTCGGCGACGCAGCGGCGACGCATGCGTCATGCTCCCCCTATACTTAACATGGGGGACGCATGCGTTTTTTTTTGTTGCGTTGTGCCACACATGCGTATTTTTTGCCGCAAGCGTCGGACCAAGAAAACGCAACAAGTTGCATTTTTCTTGCGTCCGATTTTCGGCAAAAACCGACGCATGCGTCGCAAAACGCAGCGTTTTTGCGTGCGTTTTGCCGCGTTTTTGCGTGCGTTGTGCGTTGCGTCGCCGACGCAGCGGCGCACAACGCTAGTGTGAACGTAGCCTAAGAAAGAAATGCCACAGGAACCACTTTTTTTTTATAAAATACTAAATCACTTGATCTTTTATACCTGTAAAATTCCATTACAGCCTAGTAGAGGGAACCTACCTGCCAAAATATAAAATGTTCTTTTATTAATGACTTCACAGAATCATTGCTCCATATGTCACGGTTTAAGCACTGACAAGCAAAATCCTGCACATTCTGGATATTGATCATCAGCCACTTATTTTTCAGTTGCCCACACTCCTTCGCCTGAAAAAAAAAAAGTTTATGATTATAAACAGACTGCAGATTAATGTACTCTACAGAAATACAGCGACAGGAACTTAGCTGCCAGGCCAATTCAGCATGCTTGCTGCACAACTCCCTCAATATATAATGGGAAAGTCATTTGGCAGGAATAGGTGCATTCTGTGGGCTGACAACATTTTGGGAGCTACAGCTATTTTTTTTTTTTTTTTTTTTTTTTTTTGGGGGGGGGGGGAAGAGTTGGGATCTGAGTCCTGAACTCTAAAAAGAACTGTCTGCGAGTGGAACATAGACAACATAAGTACAGTCAATGTAAAATCTCAGAAAATCACTTTAAAAAATTGTATACAATTGTGTACATTGGGCCTCATATTGCCCAACTATGCATGTAGGCCTAATACACTGCTCAAAAAAATAAAGGGAACACTTAAATAACACAATGTAAAAGTCAATCACACTTCTGTGAAATCAACCTGTCCAGTTATGAAGCAACTCTGATTGCTAATCAATTTCTCCTGCTGTTGTGCAAATAAAACAGACAACGGGTAGAAAGGATAGTCAATTAGCAAGACAACCTCAATAAAGGAGTGGTTCTGTAGGTGGTGAACACAGGCCATTTCTCTGTTCTCATACTTTTTGGCTGTTGTTTTGGTCACTTTTGCATTTTGTCATTGCTCTCACCCTTAGAGGTACAGTATGAAGCAGTGTCTACAACCCACAGAAGTGCTCAGGAAGTGCAGCTCATCCAGGATAACACATCAATGCGAGCTGTGGCAAGAAGGGTAGCTGTATCTGTCAGCACAATGTCCAGAGCATGCAGCAGATACCAAGAGCCAGGATAGTACACCAGGAGACATGGAGGGGGTCGCAGGAGGGAAACAACCCAGCAGCAGGACGGCTACCTACTCCTTTGTGCAAGAAGAGCAGAGACAGTCCTGCAAAATGACCTCAAGCAGGTCACTAACATCCATGTCTGCTATGAGGGCCCAACATCCACAAGTGGATATTGTGCTTCAGCCTAACACCGTGCAGAGCAATTGGCATTTGCCAGAGAACACCAAGATTGGCAGATTCGACATTGGCACCCTGTGCTCTTCACAGATGAGAGGAGGTTCACAATGAGCACATGTGAAAGACATGACAGAGTCTGGAGATACCGCGTAGAATATTCTGCAACATCCTTCAGCATGATCGGTTTGGCAATGGGTCAGTAATGGTGTGGGGTGTAATTTTTTTCAAGGGCTGCACAGCCCTCCATGGGCTAGCCAGAGGTACCCTGACTGCCATTAGGTACTGGGATGAAATGCTCAGACCCATTGTGAGACCATATGCTGGTGCGGTTGGCCCTGGGTTCCCCTTAATACAGGACAATGCTTGGCCTCATGTGGATGAAGTGTGTCAGCAGCTCCTGCATGATGAAGGCATTGAAGCTATGGACTGGCCCGCCCGTTCCCCAGATCTGAATCCAAATCGAGCACATCTGGGACATCATGTCTCGTTCCATCCACCAACGTCACATCACAGACTGTCCAGGAGTTGACCGATTTATTCCAGGTCTGGGAGGAGATCCCTCAGGAGAACATCTGCTGCCTCATCAGGAGCATGCCTAGGCGTTGTAGTTGTTGTTGCATATAAACAGGCACGTGGAGGCCACACACACTACTGATCACACCACTGAAGTTGGATCAGCCTGTAATTTGATTTTTCACTTTGATTTTGAGTATCTTTCCAAATCCAAACATCCATGGGATATTAATTTTGATTTACATTAATTATTTTTATGTTTTATTATTCCACTATGTAATGAATAGAGATTTATAACTGGAATATTTCATTTTGTAATCACTAGGATGTGGCATTTTAGTATTCCTTTTATTTTTTGAGCAGTGTATATTTCTACTTCCAGTTCTTTACATGGACATAAGCAGCAATACACTGACTCAGACCCCATTTGTTTGTAGTCGTCTCTTCTGGGAATGCCATAATCTAGGCACAGATCACTGTGGAAGGAGGAAAGGTAGGCAGTAAGGCTATCTTCACATGTCCTGTAATGATCTGTTAGAACGGATCCAGCATAATTCCATTGGCAAAACAGTTGTGCAGAAACAGCTTTCAGTCGGTTTTTCAAAAACTAATCTCAGCTGGTTCCATATTTATTTTTTTTTTTACATTCACCGTATATACTCGAGTATAAGCTGAGACCCCCAATTTTGCCACAAAAAACTGGGAAAACTTATTGACCCGAGAATAAGCCTAGGGTGGGGAAATGCAGCAGCTACTGGTAAATTTCAAAAACAAAAAATAGATCAGTAGGTTGTGTTTTTGAATATCCATATTGAATCATGAGCCCCATATACTGCTCCATAAAGTTTATGATGGGCCCCATAAGATGCTCCATATTAAAATATGCCCATATAATGCTGCACAAAGGCTGATGGCCCCATAAGATGCTCCATAGAATACACTGTGTTCCAAATTATTCTGCACAAAGAGTTTAGGAGTGATAAGGTTAGAATTTTTTTGTTTGTCATTTAAACTCATTGATGGCGATGTGTGTCAGGGCTCTTTATATCACTGAAAGCAATTGCAGATACCTGTGCAAATTAGTTTGGCAGGTGTGTCCAAATAAAGGCAAGACTACTTAAGAAGGCTGTTCCACATTATTAAGCAGCCTACATTTTTTGCCAAAATGGGAAAGAAAAAGGATGTGTCGGCTGCTGAGAAGCAACAAATTGTGGAGTATTTAGGTCAAGGCATGACTACAATCAACATTGCCAAGACACTTCATCGTGATCATCGCACAATCAAGAAGTATGTAGCCGATTCCCAGCACACACGTGTGCGTGCTGATAAGGAAAAATTGAGGACTCTTTCCAACAGGCAATTGCGTAAGGTTAAAAGAGCAGCTGCAAAAATGCCTTGTCATAGTAGCAGACAAGTTTTTGAAGCTGCTGGTGCCTCCATCATCCCCAGAACAACAAGATGCAGGGTCCTTCAGAGGTTTGCAGCTGTGCGTAAGCCATCTTGTCGACCACCTCTATCCACTGCACACAAGCAGAAACGGCTCCAGTGGGCCAAACCGATGAGTGCCGTGCAACGCTCGATGGTCCAGATGGATGGAGTGGTGGATGGCTGGTTGATGGACACCCCATGAAAACACGGCTAAGGCCCCAACAAGGAGGAGGTGGATTAATGTTTTGGGCTGGAATCATGGGGAGAGAGATTGTCGGCCCCTTTATGATCCCTAAAGGGGTAAAGATGAACTCCATAATCTATGTGGAGTTTCTAAAACAACACTTCCTGCCATGGTTCAAAAGGAAGAGCCGTGCTTTCTGCAGCAAGATCATTTTCATGCATGATAATGCACCGTCTCATGCTGCAAAAAACACATCTGCATCTCTGGCTGCTATGGGCATAAAAGAGGACAAACTTATGGTGTGGCCACCATCTTCCCCTGACCTCACCCCCATTGAGAACCTCTGGAGCATCATCAAAAGGAGTGTCTATGATGGCGGGAGGCAGTTCACACCTAAGCAACAGCTCTGGGAGGGTATTCTGTCCACATGCAAAACAATTGAAGCAGAAACCATCCAAAAACTGACAAATTCAATGGGCGAGAGCGTTCAGAAGCTTCTTTCGAACAAGGGGTCCCATGTGCAAATGTAACATCACCTAGAATAAAGTCTTCACTTGAAAACTGTTTGATTTCATTTTGTAATAAGCTGATAATGCTTATAACTAGTGTTGAGCGATACCATCCGATACTTGAAAGTATCGGTATCAGCCGATACCGGCAAAGTATCGGATCCAATCCGATACCGATACCCGATACCAATACAAGTCAATGGGACTCATGTATCGGACGGTATCCCTGATGGTTCCCAAGGTCTGAAGGAGAGGAAACTCTCCTTCAGGCCCTGGGAACCATATTAATGTGTAAAATAAAGAATTAAAATAAAAAATATTGCTATACTCACCTCTCCGACGCAGCCTGCACCTTACCGAGGGAACCGGCAGCGTTGTTTGCTTAAAATTCGCGCTTTAACTTCCTTACGCGAAGTCCCGGCTTGTGATTGGTCGCGCGCCACCCATGTGGCCGGGACGCAACCAATCACAGCAAGCCGTGACGTAATTTCAGGTCCTTCAGGATTTTAAAATTACGTTCCGGCGTTGTGATTGGTTGCGTCGCGGTCACATGGGCGACGCAACCAATCACAAGCCGTGACGTCACGGGAGGCAGGAGACGCGCGCATTTTAAAATTAATTAATTCTTTATTTTACACATTAATGTTGTTTCGATACCGATACCCGATACCACAAAAGTATCGGAATACCGGTATCGGAATTCCGATACAGCAAATATCGGCCGATACCCGATACTTGCGGTATCGGAATGCTCAACACTACTTATAACTTCACAATTGACTATTTTTTTGTTCAAAATAATAAAAAAAAAGGTTGAAAACTCTGCTGTGCATAATAATTTGGAACATGCATTTTGAGTGTTTATTTTTTTTAAAAAAAGATACTGTTTTCATAGGCAGTTTGTTCCAAAACATTGCAATTATACTAGAATAGTAGATGACTGGAAAATAACAATGACTGCAATTCAGATAGGTAATTTAGAGAAAATATGAGGAAATATTATTTGCATAATAATTTGGAACACCGTGTAATAAGCCCAATATGCTGCTGCAATAAAAAAAAAAAAAAAAAAAAAAAGACATACTCACCTCTTGTCGCTGGGGGCTAGGTGCTGGGGGGTCCTGAGCAGGCGGAGACACCGGCGTGCTATGGGGGTGAGGCGCCGGTGTCGCCGCTGGCTCAGGTCCCTGGCACTTGTGATATTCACCTGTTCCCGTTCCACCGCCGGGCTGTGTCTTCTGGATCCTCTGGCAGTGACTGTTCAGGTAGAGGGCGCGCACTAACCACGTGATTGCGCCCTCTGACCTGAACGTCACAGCCAGGGGATGCGGAAGACACAGCCCGGCGGTGGAATGGGAACAGGTGAATATCGCATGGCTCACTCTCCCCAGTCATACTCACCCTCCCGACACGGTCCCTGGCAGCTTCTCTGATGGTCTCTGGCACCGGCAGCTTGTTCTTGTGTTCAGCTGTTACGTGGTACCGCTCATTAAAGTAATGAATATGCACTCCACGCCTACGGGAGTGGAGTCGCATCCATATTCACTACTTTAATGAGCGGTACCACGTGACCGCTGAACACAGGAAGAGCTGCGGGCGATGGAGACCATCGGAGAAGCAGGGAAGTGCAGAGACCGTGCTGGGAGCAGATGAGTATGATGTGACAGCCGCCACTCCTGTTGCTCTCCCTCCCCCACCGACCCCCTGGGACAGGGACTCTAGTATAAGCCGAGAGGGGCACTTTTAGTCTAAAAAAAAAAAAAATGGGCTGAAAATCTCGGCTTATACTCAAGTATATACCGTGTTTTGACATGGGATCCGTTAATTCGATATCTGTTGCGCTCTTATTTCTTACGGGCCCGTTTTTTGCTTGCTGAATCTGTTACAAATGGAAGACAATGGATGGCAATTTAACAGATCCATTGTTTATACAGCTCAATCAAGCAGAGATTAGTTTTTTTAAAAAAGGACTAGAAAGTGGTTTGTCTGCACAACTTTTTTTGTCAATGGATTTCTGCTAGATCCGTTCTAACCGATAACTACTGGACATGTTAACATAGCGCAACATTGCCTATTGTTAATGTTGGATCCGTCATTATCAGCTGTATAAACAGACTAACTTTCATTGTGATCATGTCTGTTGTGATAACAAGATTGATGAAAAGATCAGAAGTTATAGGCTCCAATACACATCAGTGTCGGCTGATGAACGTCCGGATATCGACGCGCTCAGCTGACGGTCTAATGTATATCGAATCGCAGGTCGACTGATGCTCGGGAGAGATATTGATCGCACGTTCAGATTTTGGACTACTGATCGCATTATTTCCATGAGATGAGTCACCGGCCAATGTGTCAGTCGGCGGCTTTCTCAGAGAACACAGAAGCGCTTGGCTGGACCAGAGCTCGTGTATGGGAGTGTTGGCCGAGATGGCTTTTGACCAAACAATCACTCGAAGCAAATTGAGCGGTCCGGTTTGATCGGTGTCTACACATTGCGATCAGCGTCACCCAGGTCCCTTCAAACACCTCCTCTAATAAGTGCATGTAAGTAGATGAGCAGTCTCCGTCAACCACATAGTGCTCGAAGACGTGTCTGTGCAGTGTAATCGGAGAGCTGCTAAGGCGCACCTCACTGTGCCCCATTGAACAGCCAGTGATTCCACGGAGCAGGCGTGAAACCGGGCACTATGTGGATGATGAAGAGACATCATCCGCCTACATGAACTTATAAGAAGCAACGTTTGAAGGGACTGGGGTGGTGCTGATCGCAATGTGGAGACATCGGACTAGACAATTGACATACAGAGCGGGATAAGAATAAAAAAAAAAAACCTGAGGATTTAAAGGGATTACAGGAACCCCATTCTTATGATGTTAAAGATCATGGGCATAGTTTATGAGCCAAAAAACTGGTCACAGGTTCCCTTTAAGATGCCCTTTTTAACAAGAAAAATTCTTGCTAAAAAGTGTGTGCGCATCTTAAAGTACAGAAGCAGCTTCGCTCTACCCCGCCTCACACTGATCTATCTGATCGGTGCAGAGCAAGAGAGGGAATTTATTGGGATTTAACGGAGGCTGCACAAACTAAAATTTACATTTTTTCTCTATGTTTTTCATGCGTAAAATTATTAAAATTTACATTAATGCATCATGTATTCAGCACTTAGACAATGTATATTGGATCAATGTTGCATGCTGATCAATTTGCTATGTAACTGTAAGCCACTAAAGTCCCAGTCTGCAGGTAACAGGGTATTAGCCCGGGTTCACATTAGCGTTTGAGTTCGCAGCATGGTGCTGCGGAATGCTTTCCATATGTTCCGCCTACTTCCGCATGCATCCTGTGTACCTAAACTTAGCCTTATGTAGCTTAAGTAAACCTAGCCAAGATCCTTTACATCAGAATTGGCCAGAAGCATGGGATCCTGTTATTGTCAGCTATAACAAATAACAAGGCAGTAGTTGCTGCAGGGAACTTCATCATTAGACAGCCCTGCATATCATGATTATACACTGTAGACAGATCATATAATACACACTGCAGAGAGCCAACAATAGATTTATTACCTCCCTATCCTACCCTAGTGCATTAAAATTAGTGATAATGACCCCTCCACTTCACACCACCAAGGAAGTTTTAATTAAAAGATAAAATGTTTTCCCATTTTCTGCAGTCTAAGGCTTCTTTCACACTTCAGTCGTTTGGCGTCAGTCACTTCCAACAAAGTGACGGATCGACGGATCCGTCACAATTGTTGGAAAAACGGATGTAACGGATCCGTTTTTTTGACGGATCCGTTACTCGGGGGTTGTATATACTTTTTGGAGCATGCGCAATTGAAAAAAATTGAAAAAACGGATTGGGGCGACGGTTCCGTCGAAATAACGGTCGCGACGGGTCCGTCGCCCATAGGTGGCCATTCTATGAAGTGACGGACGCAACGGATCCGTCGCGATCCGTCATTTCAACGGAGACAAAAAACGTTGCAATGACCGTCAATGTCTAGATGACGTCCGCTAAATTTTGACGGATCCGTCGCATGACGGATGGAACGGACGACCATCCGTCACAATCCGTCGCTAATGCAAGTCTATGGGGAAAAAAACGGATCCGTCGGAAAAAAAACGGATCCGTTTTTTGAGGAAAATGACGGTTTTAGACTGACGCCAAACAACTGAAGTGTGAAAGAGGCCTAAACCTGTGGTGCGTCTTGTAGTCCAAACAAAACGGTACTTTCTGGGGAATTGCTTGCAAGCTACTTTGGGCCAATATTTATTTTATAACTTTAAAAACAAAACAAAAAAAAAAAAAAAACAGTGGGTGAGCCTCACTAAGTCAAGTAGGAAAGTGCATACAATCAGGGATGAGATACCCAACTCACATTTTGTGCTTACAGGATGCAGAACATTGTGCCCTCCCGCACTGAAGTCAATGGGTCTTCTCAGGATTTCTTCATTTACTACATTACTTCTCCTTTTAAGGGGTTCTGAAATCAGAAAAGTAACATGTGTAATAGCAGAACTGCCTATGCTATTATCATGTTTTTATTCTATTTCAGCACTCCTTAAAAGGTTCCCTACAACCTGGTCTCTCTCCCCCACTAAGGAGGAACTTTCTGTTCAGTCACGGGTGTCGCCGCTCACGCAAGTTGATTGATTTCCCAGGTTGCGCAGACATCACTGGAATCCTGTGCTTGCACAGCGTAGAGCGGGCAGCCACGCGTCACGGCCCCCCATATCAAACCGCACAAGCGCGGACGGCTCTGGGCTACACACTGCATAAGCACGGCTCCAAGCGCCACACTGCGCAAGCGCAGGATTCCAGTGATGTCAGCGCCACCAGGGAAATCAATCAACCTGAGTGAGCGGTGACCGAACTGAAAATGAAGCACACTGTGACTAAGTGAGCAGGTACTATAGAAAGTGCTTTTTGGACATCAATACAGCACTGATTTTAATTAAAAAACTGTGTTAGTGGTGCACATTACATCACTAACAACGCACTGGGGACAGTTTTGATGCTAGAGATGACAAGATAGGTATATTTTTGAGTAAAATGTTTTTGAGTAAAATGTCAATTTTTCTTTTATTTTATAAACTACTGACAACATATCTCTGAAGTTCCAACCAATAAATTTTGTATTTATTTTCTGAAAATGAGAAATGGTCAAAATAACAATAAAAAAAACAAAAAAAAAACATTGCTTGCAGACCTCAAATAATGCAAAAAAGAGGGATTTTTGGTTCTTACCATAAAATCTCTTTCTTGGAGCCTGCATTGGGGGACACAGGTAACCATGGGTGTATGCTGCTGTCACTAGGAGGCTGACACTATGCAAATAAAGAAGAAGTAACTCCTCTCCGGCAGTATACACCCTCCGACAGGCACCAGGCAACTCAGTTGGTGCAAAAGCAGTAGTAGGAACAGGTAATATATAACTCAACCTATGTACCAACCCACAACAACGGCACGTTAGCCAACACGGTACAACTTCAAGGGAGGGTGCTGTGTCCCCCAATCAAGGCTCCAAGAAAGATTTTACGGTAAGAACCAAAAATCCCTCTTTCTTTCTCGCTTCATTGGGGGACACAGGTAACCATGGGACGTCCAAAAGCAGTCCCTAGGGCGGGATATTCTGCAGAAAAAAAGTGTTAGGTCGGCCGGTCAGAAACCGCCGCCTGCAGTATCCTCCTACCCAGGCTCGCGTCCGCAGAAGCCTGAGTATGCACCTTGTAGAATTTAACAAAGGTGTGAATGGATGACCACGTTGCGGACTTGCAAACCGGCGAGGCCGAAGCTTGGTGACGAACTGCCCAGGAAGCTCCCACTGCCCGGGTAGAGTGAGACTTCACCCCCGAAGGGGGCAGTTTGTCTTGGACACGGTATGCCTCCAGAACCGCCGAACGGATCCAATGAGCAATTGTAGACTTGGAGGCAGGGAGCCCCTTTCGACGCCCTTCCGAGACGATGAACAGAGAATCGGCCTGACGAAAAGAGGCAGTTCTGGAAAGATAAATCCGGATAGCCCTGACCACATCCAACTTGTGAAGGGATTTCTCCAAGGGATGAACCGGGGAAGGGCACAAGGAAGGGAGGACAATGTCCTCATTTATGTGAAAAGCCGAAACTACCTTTGGTAGGAAGGAAGGAACCGGACGAAGAACCACTTTGTCCTGATGCAGGACTAGAAAGGGAGAACGACAGGACAATGCCGCCAGCTCCTACACTCTTCTAAAGGAGGTGATGGCGACCAAAAAGGCTACCTACTAGGATAGAAGCGAGAAGGAAATGTCCTGAATCGGTTCAAAGGGCGCACGCTGGAGGTTGAGATCCCAAGGCTCGATAGGAGGACGTAGGTCCTCACCTGAGGTAGGGAGGCCAGGACTCTTTGAAAAAGAATGGACAGAGCGGAAATCTGACCCTTCAAGGTGCTAAGGGAAAGTCCCGAATCCAAACCCGCTTGAAGGAAACTGAGAAGGGATGGAAGGGAAAAGGTCATAGGAAAAAAATTGTTGTCCTGACACCACCGGAAAAAAGCCTTCCAACACCTGTGGTAAATATGCGAGGAAGCCGGTTTTCTCACCCTTATCATAGTCTGGATGACGCTATGAGAAAAACCCGCGTTCTTCGGGACCGCGGCCTCAACGGCCATACCGTTAAATTCAGAGACCGAGAATTCGGGTGGAAGAGGGGCCCCTGCGAAAGAAGCTCGGGACGATCCGGAAACCTCCACGGAACGTCCGATAGCATGTTCACCAGTTCCGCATACCAGGCCCTGCGAGGCCAATCTGGAGCTACTAAGAGTACGGGGACCCCTTCTGTCTTGATATTTTTTACGACCCTTGGGATCAAGGGGAGGGGTGGGAACAGATAGGGCATCTGGAACTGAGTCCACAGGAGAGCGTCGCATCCGACGGCTTTCGGATCCCGAGATCTGGAGACGTACTGAGGAACCTTGTGATTTGCCCGGGAGGCCATCAAGTCGACGTCTGGGACACCCCACCGCTGGCAAATCTGCCTGAAGATTGCGGGGAGAAGAGACCATTCGCCCGCCAGGATGCCCTGGAGACTTAGAAAGTCGGCTTCCCAATTGTTCACCCCTGGGATGTGGACGGCTGACAGAGAGGGAACGTGACCCTCCGCCCAGCGCAGAATTTTTGCGAGTCCCTCCCTGATGGTTTATGTAAGCCACGGCCGTGGCGTTGTCCGACTGACTGCAGACCGGTTTCCCAGAAAGGAGAGACTCCCAGCGGATGAGGGCTAGGAAGACGGCTCTGATTTCCAAGAGGTTGATAGGGAGGCGCGCCTCCGGAGCAGTCCAGCGGCCCTGGGCCGTGAGGTGGAGAAAAACTGCTCCCCAACCTTGGAGACTGGCGTCGGTGGTGATCACCTGCCAGTGAAGGGGGAGAAATGACCTCCCGCGCAGCATGGAGGTGGATAGCGTCCACCAAGAGAGAGACTGTTTCACTCAGAGAGAGGCGAAACGGGTTATCCAGGGAAAGTGGATCCCTGTCCCAGGCCGACAGAAGGGCCAGCTGGAGGGGACAAGAGTGGAACTGGGCATAGGGGACCGCCTCGATGGAGGCGACCATCTTTCCCAGAACCCTCATGGTGAGGCGGAGAGACGGAGGATCCGGGCTCCTTAGAGCTCTGACCTCCCGACGAAGAGAAAGGAACTTCTCCTTGGGGAGGAAGACCTGAGCCTGAGAGGTATCGAATTCCATGCCTAGGAACTCCAGCCGCTGAGATGGAATCAGGGAAGACTTGTGGTAGTTGATTATCCAGCCTAGGCGAAGAAGCGTGTCCAGAGTAAGCTGGAGGCTCTGGCTGCAATCCCGACGGGACGGGCCCTTGATCAACAGGTCGTCGAGGTATGGAATTACCAGAATCCCTTTTGAACGTAGGATGGCCATGACAGCTGTCATGACCTTCGTAAAGACCCTGGGCGCAGACGCCAGACCGAAAGGGAGGGCCGTGAACTGATAGTGATGGCCTTGGATCGCGAACCGGAGGAATCTCTGATGACGTACGCAAATAGGGACGTGAAGGTATGCATCTCGGATATCCACGGAACACAGAAACTCTCCCGGCTCCATGGACGCGATTACCGAGTGTAGAGATTCCATCCTGAAACGCCGAATCCGGAGATGGCGGTTCAGCTGCTTGAGATCCAAAATTGGACGGAGAGAGACGTCCTTTTTTGGAACCACGAACAGGTTTGAGCAAAAACCCCAAACCCGCTCGCGATGAGGCACCGGAACTATGACTCCTGAGGCGAGGAGAGAATCGACGGCCTGGAGAAGTCCTGAGAGGTGGGAGGGCTGTTTGGGAGGACGAGAGAGCAGGAAAAGTCTTCCTGGGGCGAAGAAAATTCTATCTTGTAGCCTGACGTGCCGATCTCCCTGACCCAGGCGTCGTCGACTACCGAAAGCCAAACCTCTGAGAACAGAAGCAGGCGGCCTCCCACCCTGGAAGGATTTCCAGGTGGGGGCGACCCGTCATTTATTAGAGAACCTGTGACCCCGAGATCCAGATGGTCTTGCGGGGTGGCTCTTAGCCCTCCAGCGCGGTGGAGGCCTGAAAGAAGGTTTTCTTCGGTCTCCTTGTGAGGAAGAACGGTCCTGGTTGGGGTTTCCAGATGAGGCGAAGGACCGAAAGGGACGAAAGGACTGGGGGCCCCTCCTGTTGAAGGGACGTTTTGGCTTGGACTGGGGTAAGGAGGTACTCTTACCACCCGTAGCGTTTGAGATCATATGATCCAGCTGCTTGCCGAAGAGTCTAGAACCCTGGAAGGGCAGACTAGTGAGAGATTTCTTAGAAGCGGGGTCAGCGTTCCACGCCTTTAGCCAGAGAATCCGGCGAATGGCCACAATGTTGCTGTTACCCCTGGTGGAGCAGGCCGCTGCATCAAGGGAGGCATTCATGAGGTATTTACCTGCAAGAGAAATCTGATCCGCCAAATCAGACAGTTCCTCAGCAGGAGCAGAGGCCAAAATGCCTCTGCGCAGGGTCTTGGCCCAGGCTGACACATCCTTGGCTACCCAGGACGAGGCGAAACTAGGGCAGAGGGAGGCTCCGGAAGCCTCAAATGCCGATTTTGCTAATGCCTCAATTTGCCTGTCCGTGGGGTCCTTAAGGGAAGCCGCGTCCGGGATAGACAGAACTGTCTGTGAGGATAGCCTGGAGACGGGCGGGTCGACCTTAGGAGACTCGGACCATTTGGAGACAAGGTCGGAGTGAAAAGGGTATAACACGTCTAGCCGTTTCCTGCCAGGGAAACGCTTGCCAGGGTTTTTCCATTGTGTAGAGGTAGTGTTGTCAAACTCCCCGTGATTAGGAAAAAACCTAGAGGAACGTATAATCCGTTTAAACGCAACGGAGGCGTCCTGAGAGCTTGCCTCATCCTGTTTAAGTTCAAGCGTCTGAATGATAGCTGAAATAAGGCTATCAACCATCTCCTGTGTTCCGGAAGTCTGATCTGCATCCGAGTCAGATTCCGACTGAGAGGAAAAGTCAGACCCGACGTCCGCCTGCGAGGAGGGGGAACGGGCAGATAGGGGAATCCCATCCAGGGAACTGGAAGTGGATCTAGATAAGGTCCTTTTTCTGTCTCTTTTGTCCAGTCTGCCTCTGTGAGGGTCTAGGACAGGTGCGAGCGAATCGCCGTGTGAGGCGTTCGTGGCACTGGTGGCATTAGAGAGAAGCGGGATACGTTCAAGTGCCTGGACCAGGGACTGAGAAACCTTAGTCAGGTCGGACACTGGGACTGACATGGTGGGAGGAACGCAGGACGGGCAGAAAGGAGATGGCTGACCTGAGACCCACTTTTTCTTACAGTGAGCGCAGGCGTAATGGATGGCCGTAGTGGCAAGAGCCGGAGTGGGGTCGGACATAGGTGGATATTACCTTGTCCTGGAGTGAAGAAGTACTGCCGAGTTGAGCCCGAGAGAGCAGTAGTGCTGAGCCCTGCAGAAAAAAACAGCGACAGCGGTAGCCGCAGATGCCCATGTTCCCCCGAGATTCCTCTGTCCCATGAGGTGAGCAGACGCTGACAGGGAGCAGGAAGTCACAGAAAGAGCGCCGAGACAGCGCGACGCTGTGGGCGCATACCGGCGCTGAAGGGGGGAAGCATAAGAAAGCCTCCAACAGAGCTGAAAGATTCCCGGCCGCAATAACGCCGGCCGCCACCAGAGGGCGCTCAAGCGCCAAAAGGAAAGTGAAGAAAAGCCGGGATAGGAAAAACTGGCCGCAATAATGGCGGCCGCCACCAGAGGGCGCTCAAGCGCCAAAAAAGAAGAAAAGGCCGAGACAGACAGAAAAAAATGGCGGGCACGCTCCAGCAAGTTTAAATAAAAAGGAGGGAAAGAATGCCAGCGTTAATGTGAAGCCTTTCCCCGCGGTTTAGCACGTCCCAGCGCCTGAAAGAAAGCGACCCTCTCTCCTATCACAGGGGAAGCCTGGTAAGTTATATGGAGTTTGCTGCCGGGCAGGGTGAGGGAAGGAAGGGGGGCTTTGTTGATTGAAGATCCCTTACCTGGAGATGAGGAACCATCAGGATCCCTGGTAGAGAGAGAGGGTCCTGGAAGAAGTCCTCCTTCCCGCGCCACGAACTCTCCGGCGCAGAAGACGGCGTCGACCCCTAACCAGGGGGAGAGGGTCACTGGAAGTGACCGCCGTCTTCCTCTCAGCCCACTCCGAGGAGAGGGATGAGGAGGGGAAACGGGCAGGACTGGCCACCGAGGAAGAAGGTCACCCTGAACACCCGAATGGGTGACAGGGGACGAAGTCCTGCCCAGCGGGTCCGAGAGGGTGCGATGTGGGTGATACCACACTGCTCTCTCGGTCGCTCAAAGTGGGGAAAACAGGGTGAGAAAACTGCACCCTGTTACCCTGAAGGAAAAATCTGAAAAAGAAAGGGAAAAGGTTAATAAACAAAACAAATCCCTGTAAAAGAAATGCGGATCTGGGGTTCGATCCAGGTCCGCCTCCTACAGACACTAAGCAAAAACGGAGTTGCCTGGTGCCTGTCGGAGGGTGTATACTGCCGGGGAGGAGCTACTTCTTCTTTATTTGCATAGTGTCAGCCTCCTAGTGACAGCAGCATACACCCATGGATACCTGTGTCCCCCAATGAAGCGAGAAAGAAAAACAAGTTCCTAATCATTTAGAAACAACAATACTAATGTTTTAACTCAGAAAGAGTTCAGAAATCAATATTTTATGGAGTAACTAGCAGCTTTCTTGCGTCTTGGCATGCTTTTTTATGCTTTCCACCATGCCAACGCTCGGCTCCCCCGTGATGTGATCACATCTAGAGTCAGAGGTGAGTGAAGCAGCGCTCTCCCTCTCACCATCTTCTAAATGCCGCGATCTGTGATGTTTACCACCACTATAGGCTCTGAATGTGATGTGAACAGAGCCTATTACAATATAGTTAAATCAAGATCAAGGATAATACATGACATAACACATAAGAAGTACTAAACATTTACCGTCTCAAAACTGCCTTTATGCATGAGGTCAATGGGCGGTCGAAAAAGGTCAGCTAACGTAGTCAATTTCTTATCAACTGCTCCTCCGTTCCGCAACTCCTGTTCTTGCCGAACTGTGGAGACACAGGAAGAGCAGGAAAACAAGATTTAGGTATGAATTCATTTTAGGGGTTGCCCCATAATTATATATCCATTTTCCTGGTAGATAACGTAAAACTTAAATCTGTCAGCAGGATTGTGCACAGTAACCTGCACACTGTCAGATCAGCGCCATTATACTGATTACAATGATACCTGGGTGATGAAATCCATCTTATGGTGGTTGCTTAATTTTTATTTTCAGTTTTTAGTTAATGATATGCTCATGCTTCGGGGCGGCCCGTGGGGGTCTTCATGTGGTGCTCTGATTAGGTATTCATACTGATGGCTTCGGACAGGTCACTGAACTCTCACTGACCTGCCCTCTATTTTACATACTGAATATATTGTTTGAAAAAAAAAAAAATTATGCAGCCGCTGTAGCAGGAAACTATGTATAATATACACGTATTCACTTTAGTTAGGCATTTTGCTTTGTAGGGAAAAAAAAAAAAAACACTCTTAATCAAAATGGCGCCGGTGGCCGCGCAGCATCATCTATCGCATTCTAATAGACGCTGCTGCGCAGGCGCCACAGCCAGTGCCATATTGCTAACGGGAAAAAAAAGAATTAGGCTCTATCATCAAGATGGCGCCGACAGTGTCATCTATCAGAATGCGATAGATGCTAGTGCACAGGCACCATTGCCATTTTGATGGAGCCCCAAATATTTTTTCTACCAAAATGGAGCCAGAACCACTGCGGCAGCATCTACCGAAAGGCAATAGATGAAACTGCGCAGGCGCGGCCACCGGCGCCATTTTGATTAACATAACTTTTTTTATCCAACAATACAAAATGCCTTAATAAAATGAATACATGCGTATTATACATAGTATCCTGCTACAGCACCAGCATAATGAAGAGAGGGATTTTTGGTACTCACCGTAAAATTTTTTTCTTGGAGCCTCCATTGGGGGACACAGGTAACCATGGGTGTATGCTGCTGTCGCTAGGAGGCTGACACTATGCAAAAAAAGGAAAATAGCTCCTCCTCAGCAGTGTACACCCATCGACAGGCACAAAGTACCTCAGTTTAGTGCGAAACCAGTAGGAGAAGCAACAAAACTCAACAAATGTGCCAACCCAACAACAAAAGCACGTAAGCCCAAAAAGCGGTACCAACAGTTAGGGAGGGTGCTGTGTCCCCCTATTAAGGCTCCAAGAAATATTTGGAGGATTCGAACGTGGCGGTTCAACTGCTTGAGGTCCAAGATCGGTCGGAGCGATCCGTCTTTTTTCGGGACTACAAAAAGATTGGAGTAGAACTCTGAAAATCATTTGTTCCAAGGAACGGGTATGATTACTCCCGAGTGTAGAAGGGAAGAGATGGCCTGGGGCTTGAGACAGAAGTTTTGGCGGGCGGGACAGAAACAAATGTCTGCTTGGGAGGGAAGAAAAGTCGATCTTGTAACCGGACATAACGATCTCTCTGACCCAGGCGTCATCGAACACTGACAACCTGATGTCCCTGAAGAGAAGCCTTCCTCCCACCCTGGATATATTCCCAGGTGGGTGCGACCTGTTATTTAGGGGAGAACCTGTGAGAACGGGACCCAGAGATCTTGAAGGAGCGGCCCTAAGGCCTCCAGTGAGGTGCAGGTTTGAAGGATGGCTTTTTTCAGGAAGTCCCTGAAGAGGAGAAAGGTCAAAAGGAATGAAAGGGCAGGGGCCCTTTTCTATTGAAAGGATGTTTAGGCCTGGACTGAGGAAGTCTGGACCCAAAAGAACCTAGAACCCTGAAAGGCCAGGCTGGTGAGAGATTTTTTGGAAGTTGGGTTTGCATTCCACGCCTTCAACCAAAGGATGCGCCGAAGCTACTTGCTCTGGCGGAACAGGCGGCCACATCCAAAGAGGCAGCCAGAAGATATTTACCGGCGTGAGCAATTTGGTCTGCTAAATCTGCCAGCTCATCTGGGGGAGCTGCCGTTGCGATACCCTGACGAAGTATTTTGGCCCAGGCAGAGATGGATTTCACCATCCAGGTGAAAGCAAAGCTGGGGCAGAAGAAGGCACCAGTCGCTTCGAAGGCAGATTTGGCCAAAGACTCAATTTGCCTGTCTGTAGCGTCCTTAAGAGACGCACCATCCGGTAGAGACAGAACTGTTATGGAGCACAGGAGAGAGACCGGCGGGTCCACCTTAGGGGACTCAGCCCATTTGGCGACAAGGTCTGGACTAAAGGGATAAAGTATGTCTAGCTGCTTCCTTCCAGGGAAGCGCTTTTCAGGATGTTCCCAATGTTTAGCCATAGTCGCTTTAAACTCTTTGTGATTGTGAAAGGTCCGGGAAGGACGTTTTATCCGTTTGAAGGAAACTGATTGCTCTTCAGCAGGAACCTCATCCTCTTTTAGTTTAAGGGTACTGTCTCACAGTGGCACTTTTGTCGCTACGACCCGTGACGTTCCAGCGATATCCATACGATATCGCTGTGTCTGACACGCAGCAGCGATCAGGGACCCTGCTGAGAATCGTACGTCGTAGCAGATCGTTTGGAACTTTCTTTCGTCGCTGGATCTCCCGCTGTCATCGTTGGATCGGTGTGTGTGACACCGATCCAACGATGCGTTCGCTTGTAACCAGGGTAAACATCGGGTTACTAAGCGCAGGGTCGAGTTAGGGTACTGTCACACTCTGCAACTTTCCAACGATCACGACCAGCGATACGACCTGGCCGTGATCGTTGGAAAGTCGTTGTGTGGTCGCTGGAGAGCTGTCACACAGACCGCTCTCCAGCGACCAACGATGCCGAAGGCCCCGGGTAACCAGGGTAAACATCGGGTTACTAAGCGCAGGGCCGCGCTTAGTAACCCGATGTTTACCAGCGTAAAAGTTAAAAAAAACAAACAGTACATACTCACATTCCAGTGTCCTTCAGGTCCCTTGCAGTCTGCTTCCCGCTCTGACTGACTCCCGGACGTAAAGTGAAAGCAGATCACAGCGGTGACGTCACTTTAGAGTTAGTGTTAGAGCGGGAAGCAGACTGCAAGGGACCTGACGGACACCGGAATGTGAGTATGTACTGTTTGTTTTTTTTTACTTTTACGATGGTAACCAGGGTAAACATCGGGTTACTAAGCGCGGCCCTGCGCTTAGTAACCCGATGTTTACCCTGGTTACAAGCGAACGCATCGTTGGATCGGTGTCACACCGATCCAACGATGACAGCGGGAGATCCAGCGACAAAAAAGTTCCAAACGATCTGCTACGACGTACGATTCTCAGCAGGGTCCCTGATCGCTGCTGCGTGTCAGACACAGCGATATCGTATGGATATCGCTGGAACGTCACGGATCGTACCGTCGTAGCGACAAAAGTGCCACTGTGAGACAGTACCCTTAGAACACTCAAGGTCTTTACACCAATTATAAACCATAGCCTAATTAAGTAACAAAATGTTATCTTTGTGAGAAACGGGACAGAGTTTCAAGCAAAAAAATGAAGCCTTTAGTTTTGATCTTAGTTTAACCCTTCACACTGCATCTTTGAAGCCTGGTCCGCATAGGAGTCAGATTCGGACTGGGAACCCACATCTGACCCAAAATCTGCCACGGAGAGACACGGATCCAAGATGGCCCAGGCAGTGCAGACACAGAAGCATGCTGCACAGCGTGGGGCGTGGCTAAGTTCCAGTCGTGAAAATGAAAGGAGGGATCCAGTTGGCTGACGTGCGGGAGGGGGTGTGGCTAGCCTTGCAGATCTGCTGACCGGTGGAAAATGAAAGCGCCCCTCTGATTGGCTGACTCGCCGGGGGCGTGGCCAGCTAAGAGGACCTGCCAGCCCGAAAAACAAAAGAGTTCCACTGAATGGCTGGCCATCGGGAAGGAGCGGAGAGAAAAAAAAAGGGCGCCGAAAAGACGAGCGTGAGGCGGGGGAGCGGCTTATGCGGAGATAGCTGACCCGACGAGGCCCCCCTATAGGTCTAAAAAGAGCACGAAATTCAAGCGCTCGGCTGAGAATGCAGAGAGGAGGCGTGGCCAGGAAAGCTAGAAAATGGCCACGGCTGTAATGGTTTCAATTAAGGGACGATTCTGCCCGCGCAGCGCTGCCGGAGAAGAAAGGAGCAGCTGCTGCTAGAGGTGCCCTGTCCCCATTAGGCGACAGGAATTTGACGGGACCTGCCTGCACAGCTGTGGGGGAAGGAACATACATTACCAGCAGGTGGGTCCTGATTCCTCGTCACAGATGAGGATCACATCAGGAGCCCTCGGGTGGGAGAGGGTCACTGGCATCGGGGATCCTCCTTCTCGCACCGTCTCCAGATGGTGCTGAAGACGACATCAACCCCTTACAAGAAGTGGGGAGGTCACCGCTGGTGACCACAGTCTTCCTCTCAGCTCTCTCAGGAGAGGGGTGAGACGGGGAAAAGGCAAGGACTGGCCACCAGTAATCACCCCTGAGACACCCATAAGGGTGACAGGGGATAAAGTCCTGCCTGCGGGTCCGAGAGTCGGCGATGTGGGTGACAACACACTGCTCTCATAGTCGCATACCTACGGGAAAACAGGGTGAGACATTACACCCTGCTACCCTAGAAAGATGAACCTGAAAAATAAAGTAAAAAGATTAATAAACCCAAACAGTGAACCTGCACAGGAAAATGCAGATCTGGGATCAGATCCAGGTCCGCCTCCTACAGACACTAAGCTTAAACGGAGGTACTTTGTGCCTGCTGGAGGGTGTATAATGCTAAGGAGGAGCTATTTTCCTTTTTTTTTTTTGCATAGTGTCAGCCTTCTAGAAAAAGCAGCACACACCCATGGTTAGCTGTGTCCCCCAATAAAGCAATAAATAAATTTTTTATAATTTTTTTCAATCAATAGTATTTTCAGTAAGTAACCTAGGGGGGGCAGGTCAGTGAGGGATCATTGACCTGTCAGAAGCCATACAGATGAATACCTAATCAGAGCACCACATGTAGCCCCGCTCAGGCCGCCCCGGACCATATCATTAACTCAAAACTGACAATAAAGATTAAACAACAACCACAAGACGGATTTCATCAACCAAGGTATCATTGTAATCAGTATAAGGGACACTGTAGGTTACTGTGCACAATCCTGCTGACAGGATTCCTTTAAAAGAGGTTTTCCCGCAAAGTACATCTTAAATAATAGATCTTAGAATAAGTTGCACAATTTGTTGTGTATAAAAAAAAAAAAAAAAAAAAAAAAAAGTTCCTGTGGTGAGATAATTTTATAAAATGTCAGAATACAGTAGAAAATCCAGGTCACCACCTGCGATTCCACACTTCTGGACCACGGATAGCACCTGGGCTGAGTGCAACATCCAATGAAGAAAGCAGAAAAATCCAGCTCACAGATGAAGTCCAAAAAAGTGCATTTTATTTTCCAAGGTACATGAAGCAAAGATTAAAATTGTGTGTTCACTAGTGTTGAGCATTCCGATACCGCAAGTATCGGGTATCGGCCGATACTTGCGGGTATCGGAATTCCGATACCGAGATCCGATACTTTTGTGGTATCGGGTATCGGTATCGAAACAACATTAATGTGTAAAATTAAGAATTAAAATAAAAAATATTGCTATACTCACCTCTCCGACGCAGCCTGGACCTCCGCGAGGGAACCGGCAGCGTTGTTTGCTTAAAATTCGCGCGTTTACTTCCTTACTTGAAGTCCCGGCTTGTGATTGGTCGCGTGCCGCCCATGTGGCCGCGACGCGACCAATCACAGCAAGCCGTGACGTAATTTAAGGTCCTTCAGGATTTTAAAATTACGTTCTGGCTTGTGATTGGTCGCGTCGCGGCCACATGGGCGACGCGCGACCAATCACAAGCCGGGACTTCAAGTAAGGAAGTAAACGCGCGAATTTTAAGCAAACAACGCTGCCGGTTCCCTCGCGGAGGTCCAGGCTGCGTCGGAGAGGTGAGTATAGCAATATTTTTTATTTTAATTCTTTATTTTACACATTAATATGGTTCCCAGGGCCTGAAGGAGAGTTTCCTCTCCTTCAGACCCTGGGAACCATCAGGAATACCATCCGATACATGAGTCCCATTGACTTGTATTGGTATCGGGTATCGGTATCGGATTAGATCCGATACTTTGCCGGTATCGGCCGATACTTTCCGATACCGATACTTTCAAGTATCGGACGGTATCGCTCAACACTAGTGTTCACAAAAAAGAGAGTACAGGCATCTTTTGACGTGTTTCGAGCGACATGTGCGCTTTGCTTCATGTGCGCTTTGCTTCATGTACCTTGGAAAATAAAATGCACTTTTTTGGACTTCATCTGTGAGCTGGATTTTTCTGTAATCTTATAAAATGTGCCCCAGCTATGTACCGTGTAATGGCTTTGCCTGACCATGTAGGAACATGGTCTGATCATACCACAGAGTATAGAGACTGGACAGTACGGGATCGCAGCTGATTCTTTCTGTGAGGTAAAACATTGTTTAACCCCTTCAAGCCCAGGGAATTTTTTTGTTTTTTCCTCCTTCTTCCAAAGGCCATCACTTTTTTATTTTTGAGTCCACATGGCCACATGAGGATGGTTTTGCTTTTTTTCTCCTTTTTTTTTTTTTGGGGGGGGGGGGGGGGGTTATTTACCATGTTCACAATATGATAAAGCTGACCTGACAATATGATTCTCCAGGTCATTACGAGTATGCAGATACCAAACATGTATAGGTTGTTTTTTATTTAAGTGGTGAAGACAACATTTGTAAGAAAGTTTTTGCTTTTATCTCCATTTTCCATAATGTGGGCTGGGTGAGGGCTTTTTTCTTGCGCCATGAGCTGATATTTTTATGTATATCATTTTGGAGTACATATGATGTTATGATCGCCTGTTAATGCACTATACTGCAAAAAAAAAAAAAAACCTTGAAATTCTGGTGCTTCGATTAATTTACCTTATATTTTGATAGATCGGATATTTCTGGAAGCAGCGATACCAAATATGTCCATTTTTTAACTTGTTTTATTTTCAATGGGGCAAAGGGGGGCGATTTGAACTTCTATTTCTTTTCTTTTTCATACTTTAAATACTTTTTTCACTATATTTATTAGTCCCATTAGGAGACTTAGAGCTGCGATCGCCTGATCGCTTGTGCTATACTAAAGAACTACTATGTACAGCAAAAATCAAGATCTACTATGAATGCCGGCCACAAGCCACTGTTCAAAGGAGAATCGCATTGACAGGCACGGGGGGTGTTCTGAAGACCTCCAGCTGTCATGATAACCCATTGACACCCTCCGATCACATGACAGAGCACCGATAGGCGGGTTTTGTGACGTGCTTTCGGCTGGTGTGTTTTAAATCCCGCTGTAAGAGTGGGATTTAGATCTGTGATCCATCCGCGGCTACTGGAGGCACGTGACCGCTGGTTAAAATCACCTGTAATGTGCAGGGGAAAATGCAGGCTCCGCGCCACAGCCCGCTTCAAAATTGTGGACACGACATGACGTGAAAGAGTTTAACAGGCAGGAAAATGATTTAACTCACAGAAAGAATCAGCTGTGATCCCCTGCTGTCCTGTCTGTATTCTCTCTTTTGTTTCTTTCCCTGCCCAGGAGCTGTGGAATGATCAGACCATGTCCCTGCACGGTCAGACACAGACAGAACACAGCAGGGGCACATTTATAAGATTACTAGATGGTGGCCCGATTCTAACGCATCGGGTATTCTAGAATATGTATGTATGTATGTATGTATATAGCAGCCACATAGTATATAACACAGGCCACGTAGTATATAGGAGGCATGAAGTATATAGCAGACAAATACAACGTGGCCTGTGCTATATACTATGTGGCTGCTATATACATACATACATATTCTAGAATACCCGATGCGTTAATACAGACCACGCAATATGTAACACAGCCCACGTACTATATAACACAGCCCACGGAGTATATAACACAGGGCACGTAGTATATAACACAGGGCATGCAGTATATAGCACTGCCCATGTAGTATATAGCACAGCCCCCGCAGTATATCACACTGCCCATGTAGTATATAGCACAACCACCGCAGTATATCACACAGCCCCTGCAGTATATAACACTGGCCACGTAGTATATAGCACAGCCCCCGCAGTATATTACACAGCCCACACAGTATTTAGCAGTGTGGGCACCATATCCCTGTTAAAAAAAAATTAAAATAAAAAATAGTGATATACTCACCCACTAGGATCCACCGAAGCTCCGCCGAGCTGCACGCGGCTGCCGCCATCTTCCGTTCCCAGGATGCATTGCGAAATTACCCAGAAGACTTAGCGGTCTCGCGAGACCGCTAAGTCTTGTGGGTAATTTCGCAATGCATCTCTGGGAACGGAAGATGGCGGCAGCCGCGTGCGGCTCGGCGGACTACGGAGGGTGAGAATAGCAGATTTTTTTATTTTTTTTTTAAATTATTTTTAACATTACATTTTTTTACTATTATAGTAAAATGTTGGGCACCACAAGGTTAATAGCAGCGGTAACGGAGTGCGTTACCCGCGGCATAACGCGGTCTGTTACCGCTGCCATTAACCCTGTGTGAGCGCTGACTGGAGGGGAGTATGGAGCGGGCACTGACTGCGGGGAGTAAGGAGCGGCCATTTTGCCGCCGGACTGTGCCCGTCGCTGATTGGTCGTGGCCGTTTTGCCACGACCAATCAGCGACTTGGATTTCCATGACAGACAGAGGCCGCGACCAATGAATTTCCGGGACAGACAGACAGACAGACAGAAGTGACCCTTAGACAAATATACAGTAGATCTCAGCACAGGAACATTTTACTTTTTAAACACATCCAATAGTGGAACTTATCTTTAATCCTATATCTATTAATAATTATGTGCCTTGCTCATGGAAAAAAAAAAAAAGTTTAAATTTCATATAATAAAACGTTTGTGTGTGACATGTTTGTCATGGCACTCTGATGTACTTCTGATTCACTCTCAGAAAATTCAGCTAATGTGTCCGGTTCTGATAAAAAGCAATAACCATTAGTGATGCGTGAACGTGCTTGGTTAACCCCTTCCCGACATGTGACGGAATAGTACGTCACATGTCGGGACCCCCGCTTTGATGTGCGCTCCGGCGGTGAGCGCACATCAAAGTCACGACATGTCAGCTGTTTTTTACAGCTGACATGTGCGCGCAATAGCGGCGGGTGAAATCGCGATCACCCGCCGCTATTAACTAGTTAAATGCCGCTGTCAAACGCAGACAGCGGCATTTAACTACCGCATCCGGCCGTGCGGCCGGATATGAGCGCATCGCCGACCCCCGTCACATGATCGGGGGTCGGCGATGCTCCTCCATTGTAACCATAGAGGTCCTGGAGACCTCTATGGTTACTGATTGCCGGTGGCTGTGAGCGCCCCCCTGTGGTCGGCGCTCACAGCACACCTGCATTTTAGCTACATAACAGCGATCTGATGATCGCTGTTATGTAGCAGAGCCGATCGGGCTGTGCCTGCTTCTAGCCTCCCATGGAGGCTATAGAAGCATGGCAAAAGTAAAAAAAAAAAGGTTTTAAAAATGTGAAAAAAATAAAAAAAATATAAAAGTTTAAATCACCCCCCTTTCGCCCCAATCAAAATAAATCAATAAAAAAAAAACCCAACCTACACATATTTGGTATCGCCGCGTTCAGAATCGCCCGATCTATCAATAAAAAAAAAGCATTAACCTGATCGCTTAAGGGCTAATGAGAAAAAAATTCAAAACGCCAGATTTACGTGTTTTTGGTCGCCACGACATTACATTAAAATGCAATAACGGGCGATCAAAAGAACGTATCTACACCAAAATGCTATCATTAAAAACGCCAGCTCGGCACGCAAAAAATAAGCCCTCACCTGACCCCAGATCACGAAAAATGGAGACGCTACGAGTATCGGAAAATGGCGCAATTTTGTTTTGTTTTGTTTTTTGCAAAGTTTGGAATTTTTTTTCACCACTTAGGTGAAAAATAACCTAGTCATGTTAGGTGTCTATGAACTCGTAGTGACCTGGAGAATCATAATGGCAGGTCAGTTTTAGCATTTAGTGAACCTAGCAAAATAGGCAAGCAAAAAACAAGTGTGGGATTGCACTTTTTTTGCAATTTCACTGCACTTGGAATTTTTTTCCCGTTTTCTAGTACACGACATGCTAAAACCAATGATGTCGTTCAAAAGTACAACTCGTCCCGCAAAAAATAAGCCCGCACATGGCCAAATTGACGGAAAAATAAAAAAGTTATGGCTCTGGGAAGGAGGGGAGCGAAAAACGAAAACGGAAAAAGCTCCGGGGGTGAAGGGGTTAAGGAGTTATCCAAGCATGCTCATGTACTAACCGAGCATCTTCGGTGTCCTTGAGTCCCCGCACCTGCATGGCCGCCACATATGCAGGGATTAACTAACAAACGTATTTTTCAAGCACGCTGAAGACACTCGATTAGCACATGGGCATGCTCGGACAACATATTATCCAAGGACGTTCGACAACACTAATATCCATACGTAGCAGCGGGACATGCTACCTGGACACCATAAAGTGCAACATAAAAATGCTGAGATTTTCATGTGGTGACCATGTAACAGCAGCAGCAAATCTTTCTGTAGCTGGCACAGTTTCCCACTAGCATATAAAATGGACTTGCACCCTTCAGCAGTTATACTATAGAAGATTTACTTAGCAGATCTGTCAGCAGACAGAGCGCCAACATGTAATTCAGCCTTCTAATCCCATCATCAGATCTTTCCCACTCAGGGAGTTGTTTAGGTAATGGGTGAACACTCTGGATTTCATGCTTCTGTCGTGATCAAATACATTTACAAACATTTATTGGACCATCACATGGACACTTACTGGTTTCAGTCTGGAAATCTCGGAATCCATCAAATATTGACCGAGCTGGTCGTCGTCTTTTGGGAGCTTTAATAGATATAAACAATTATATTAATTATATTGAACAGCTCGATAGGAAAAGAAAAAGTTTTAACCCCCTTTCGGAGCAGGTGATTTTTTTTGTTTTGGTGCTTTTGTTTATTCCTCCCCTTCTTCCATGAACCATAATCTTTTTGTCTACCAAATAGCCTTATGAAGCGTGTTTGCTCTGGGATGAGTTGCCGTTTTTAATGACATCATTCAATGTACTGGAAAATGGAAAAAAAAAAAAGTCCAAGTGCATTCAAATTACAAAATAAAAAAGGCAATTCTCTTTTGGGTTTAGCATTTATGGAATCTGAGCCTGTCTGACAGAAACCCAACAACACATTCAATGTCAAGAGGAGGTTAAGGGGAATCTGTCATGTCAAGAAGTGCTATTAACCTGCAGATATGGGATTAATCCTCAGGTTGAAAGCGCTTCAACGCAGTGCGACCGCCACTCTGTAGGCCGTTACGGCGGGGAACAAAATAGAATTATTCTTACCGTTAATTCGGTTTCTAGTAACCCACCACGACAGCACACCTGGAGGTTACCCCTTTCCTAATAGGGACAGGAAATGACCAAGAGGTTAAATATCCCCTCCCTCATCCTCCTCCTCAGTGTTATTATAAAGGACCACAGGAGAAGGAATGCTTCAAATTATATTCTTTCCAGAACGTATATCAAGCAAAGGGAGGGATTACTCCTGCTGCCGTGGTGGGTTACTAGAAAACGAATTAACGGTAAGAATAATTCTATTTTCTCTAGTAACCCCCCACGACAGCACACCTGGAGCAGTAACATTTAGGGAGGGACTATAGCTCTAAGGACTTTTTCTCCGAAGGCCAAGTCTTCTTGTGACATCAGGTCTAGCCTGTAATGTTTGGAAAACGTATGGACCGAGGACCACGTAGCAGCTCTGCATATTTGCTCAATGGAAGCACTGGCTTTCTCGGCCCAGGAGACAGCTGTTGTCCTAGTAGAATGAGCTGTGAATTTCTCTGGCAGTGGAAGGCCTTGAATCTGATAAGCCTCCAAGATTGCTCTTTTGATCCAATTCGCAATTGTAGATTTGGAAGTCTTCTTCCCCTTATTCTGGCCGAGAAGATGAATAAACAGATTCTGATCCTTTCTAATTTTTTCTGAAACTTGAAGATAATAAAGTACCATTCTCCGAACATCCAAAGTATGGAATTGTTCTTCTTCCTCATTCTTTGGTTCCTGATAGAAGGAGGGAAGAATTATCTCCTGCGACTTGTGGAAATTAGAGACAACTTTTGGGAGAAAGGATGGATCCAATCGCGGGATAAGCCTGTCTTGTAGAATTTTCATGTAGGGCTCATTGATTGACATGGCTTGTAGTTCACCTACTCTTCTGGCTGTAGTTATTGCTACCAGGAAGGTGGTCTTCCAGGCGAGTTTATCCATACTTATTGATGACAAGGGCTCAAAAAGGTGGAAGTGTAAGACCCTTCAGGACTATATTGAGGTCCCAGGATGGGACTATATTTATGGGTCTTGGAGATATGCGGGATGCCGCCGTCATAAATCTTCTTATCCATCTATGGTCGGCTAAAGATTGGTCAAAATACGAGCTCAGGGCTGCCACCTGTACCTTGAGGGTGCTGGGTCTGAGACCTTTTTTCCAGCCCATCCTGTAAAAAATCCAGGATTCTGGCTAGGTTCGGCCTGTCTGGGTTAGGCCGTTCAGGAGCACTCCATGTGATAAAGGTCTTCCAAATTTTTTGGTAGATTGAATTGGTTACTGTCTTTCGGCTTTTTTGTAGCGTTTTAATGATGTTCTTTGATAGCCCTCTGGTCCTCAGAATTGAGAATTCAGAAGCCAGGCATTCAGGTGTAATCTCTCGGGATCTGGATGAAATATTGGCCCTTGGTAGAGAAGGTTCTTGACCGGAGGTAGTGTTATCGGTCCATCTATTTTTAGGCTGATGATGGTCCCGAACCAGCTTCTTTTGGGCCAAAATGGAGCCACCAAGATCACTTTGACTTTCTCTGCCCTTATCTTTTGTAGGACTCTTGGTAGAATTGGTAATGGAGGAAAAGCATACGCCAGTGTGAATGTCCATGGTTGGGTCAATGCGTCCACACCTAGCCCCGGATTGGTTGGATCTAGCGAGAAAAACTGGTCGACCTTTGTGTTCTGACCGTTTGCGGACAGGTCCACTTCTGGCTGTCCCCCCACCTTCTGGCCAGTATCTGAAAGACTTCCGGGTCTAGGCTCCATTCTCTTGGATGGATCTTTGCCCTGCTCAGGAAGTCAGCCTGTATATTTATTTCTCCTTTTATATGTAGGGCAGATAGAGAGAGAACATGTTCCTCGGCCCACGAAAATATTCTGGCTGATATTGTTTTTAGATCCTCGTGTCTTGTACTTCCCTGATGGCGAACGTGGGCAACTGTTGTCATGTTGTCCAAGTATATTTTTATATGGGAATTCTGTACAAGAGTTACTGCTGCCTTGAGAACCTCCTCTACCGCTTTTAGTTCTCTGAAGTTCGAGGATCGTTGGCTTATTTCGGTTGGCCAGTATCCCTGGAATATGTGCTGGTCTACCGTAGCTCCCCAACCTTTTCCGCTGGCATCTACTCTTATAGTCACCGCTGGGTCCTGCAACCAGGGAACTCCTCTGATTAAGTTCTCCTTTTGTAGCCACCATGTCAATGAGGACTTTACGTGTGGTGGTATTCGGATCTTTTTGTCTAGAGAATCTGGGGATCCGTCCCAGTTCGACAGAATGTGAGTTTGGAGTATTCTGGTGTGGACTTGTGCCCATGCCACAATCTGGATGCATGATGTCATGGTCCCAAGAACCGACATGTACCCATCTTAAAGATACTATCTTTTTGTCCCGCAACATTCTTATCTTTGATGTAAGCAAGGTCCGTTTTTGTTCGAGCAAGAAAGATGTTTGGTTGTGAGAGTCTAACAGGACTCCTAAAAAGATCTTTGTTGTTGACGGAACGATATCCGATTTTTTGGGGTTTACTACCCAGCCTAGAGACGACAAGATCTGGACTGTCGTTTGAAGATGCTCCTGTAGAATTGGAACTGTGGGAGCCACTACCAAGAGGTCATCGAGGTACAGGATTATGCATATATGCCGACCTCTGATGTAGGCCATTACTTTGGACATGATCTTTGTGAAGATCCTTGGGGCTGAGGATAGACCAAACGGGAGGACATTGAACTGAAAGTGGTCTATGTCTTTCCCTATGGTGACTGCAAATCTTAGGAATTTCCGATAAGTTGGATGGATTAAGACGTGATAATATGCACCCTGTAAATCTATAGTCGCCATGACGAAATCTTGTCCTATTAGGGGTACTGTCGATCTGACGGATTCCATCCTGAATCTTCTGTAGGTTACATATTGATTCAGAGGTTTCAAGTTGATTATTATCCGATGGGTTCCACGTGGTTTTTTTTTTTTTTTTTATCATCAGGAATAAGTTGGAATAATGACCTCTGTTCTTCTCGTTCTCCGGGACTGTGCAGATCACATTGTTGACTAAGAGATCCTGTACTCCCGCTATCAACGTGGATTGCAGCTTTGGTGTAGATAAAGTTGTCTTTAACCTTTTTTGGGGATATGATACAAACTATCTTCATCCCCTCTCTGACCAATCTTAAGGTCCACTGATCTAAGCAGATCTTTTGCCAGTATGGGAGGAAGTTCGAGATCCGACCCCCCACAGTGATGGCGTCATTGCTTTCTCTGATTTTGGGTTTGGGGAAGAAAAAGATTCCTGTCTTTCCCCCCTTTTGGATAACTCCAACGTCCGTCTTGCCCTTCCCCTTGTATTGAGGAGTATGCTCTTGCCGAGTGCGGAAGGGTCTTTTCCTAGGGTTTCTAGGTTCTGGTAAAGTTTTCTTTTTGTCTGAGGCCTTTTCCAGAAGATCATCCAAGGCAGGTCCAAACAAATACTTTCCTTTAAAGGGAATAGAACACAGCCTCATCTTAGAAGTCATATCACCAGACCAAGATCTTAGCCAGAGTGCTCGTCTTACTGAGTTTGACAATGCAGATGATCTCGCTGTCACCCTTACAGATTCTGCAGAGGCATCCGCTAAAAAACCTGTTGCTTTCTGGAACATAGGTAGGGAGGCTAGAATATCCTCTCTGGGAGTACCTGAGGACAAGTATTCTTCTAGTTGTCCCAGCCAGCGATGCATTGACCTAGCCACACAGGTAGATACGGAATTGATGTTCAGTAAGGACGTTGACGTTTCCCACGACTTCCTTAGTAGTCCGTCCATCTTATGTTCCAGAGGATCTCTCAATTGGGAGGCATCCTCGAACGGTAGCGTGGTTTTTTTTGGCTACCCTAGCAATCTGGACGTCCACTTTTGGAACCTCCGACCAGCATGAAGCTGTTTCGTCATCTACCAGAAATCTGTCTTTAATCTCCGCTGGAGTAGTCAGCCTTTTTTCTGGGGATTCCCACTCTTCTAGAACTAAATCACGGATATTTCTATGAATGGGAAACACCTGTCTTTTCTTAGAACGAAGACCCCCGAACATCTCTTCCTGTACTGACTGAGCCGTTTTCTCTTCCTCAATTTCCATAGTCTTCCTTACTGCTGTGAGGAGTTCTTCTATGTCAGTCGAAGAGAAGTAATATCTCTCTTGCTGGAAAGTTTCTGAGTCAAGGGATAATTCACCTTACTCTGGTGGTTCGTCCGACGTCTCCCCTTGACAGTCCTCCTGCCCATCATCCTGTAGATCAAGTTTTCTTTTCTTAGCTTCGGGAGGGGCACTAGGAGAGGGTGTAGGTTGGGAAAGGGTGGCCAGAGAGGATTTAATCTCGTGCTGGATTAAGCCCTTGATCTCTTCCATCAGAGATGGCTGCTCTTCCCTGATAATTTTCTCTGTGCACTCTTTGCACAATGCTTTCTTGTATGAAGAGGACAGCTTCTTCATACAAACTGCGCATTTGCGGGTAGTTTTAGATTTGCCTCCTGATGCGGGTTCCTTGTCCCCCTATAAAGAAGGGGAGAAGGAATCATAAGATTACAACCCGCAACAGGGAGTGGACACCCTGGGCCAGAATACTCACTGGGGCCGGGATGGTGCTGGGATCTGCAGATGCAGAGCGCGAGGTAGCAGACATCTCCATGGTCTTCACCACACAGTGGTCTTACCTGAGATGTCTTCCTGTCTGGGGCCTAATATAGGCGAACAGACCGCAGTACCTGTCCTCAGTAGAGGACCACCTCCTCCGATGTATGTGGGGGAGACTGCCGACAAAAAACACGCCGTTCACCTTGCGTTCCAGCGTGGAACGCAAAAGGACCTTCCAATTCACTGACGCCGGCCGGCGTCTGACGTCACATCCTGCTGCCAGCCTCAGACCGGAAGTCCTCACGCCGCGCGCACGGAGGAGGAGAAGGGCTGGAGAGCTCAGAGAGGCCTCCAGCCGAAGAATGCCCCCAGACCTTGCCTGAAGGTGCGGAATGGTGGCAAAGAGTCCCGAGTCGGAGGAGACGGGAGCAGCACATGGGGAAGAGACGCAAGTCCGATCCCCCGCTGCCCGGCAATAATGCTATTCCCCCCTAGTGACCGCTGCCGGCACAGTACACCTGGGATGACCTCTTCATCCCTAGTAGGGACAGGAAAAATCATTGAGGGGGGAGGATGAGGGAGGGGTTATTTAACCTCTTGGTCATTTCCTGTCCCTATTAGGAAAGGGGTAACATCCTCCAGGTGTGCTGTCATGGGGGGTTACTAGAGAAATTAACTTTATTCCTCCCAGCAGCCTCCCGCTTTCTGTCATAAGGGCACGGATTGATTTAATGGCAAATAATCGGTTCTCCAAGATTGCCTCCTGGGGGGACAGGATTAGGGGGTATGGAAATGCTGTTAATGCCGAGAGGGGCATTTAAAGGGTTAACAGCAGCAGGCAGAATTCACTGTCACTTACTGTTATTAAAGGCAGAAGATGGTTGTACAACACAGCAAAGGAGGCAGAGGAAGGAGCCTTCGGTCAAACATGATGTGAACAGAGCCTACGCTAAGCTGTTCTCATTAGTTCACATTGTATGAGCCGAGTAAACATGTGTGACAGCCCCGAGGGACACTTCCCGGGTAACAGGAAACACGCAAACCTCTTACCGCCAAACACTTCTGGCTCCACAAGGATTTCTTGCTTCTGCGGTATAGGGGCTCGGACATCATCTCTGAAACAAAAGAGTATGTCACATACCAGTACAGTAAAATAAGAGAAGTACACAGGACAGAGTAGTGTATTACTATGGAGCGAGCACCACAAAAACACAACAGTAAAGGTAGAAGAGGAAAAAAAACATCTTAGGCTACTTTCACACTAGCGTCGTGCACTGCACGTCGCTATGCGTCGTTTTCTAGAAAAAACGCATCCTGCAAAAGTGCTTGCAGGATGCGTTTTTTCTCCATAGACTAGCATTAGCGACGCAGTGCGACGCATTGCCACACGTCGCAACCGTCGTGCGACGGTTGCGTCGTGTTGCGTCGGACCGTCGCCACCAAAAAACGTTGCATGTAACTTTTTTTGGTGCGTCGTGTCCAGCATTTCCGACCGCGCGTGTGCGGCCGTAACTCCGCCCCCTCCTCCCCGCACCTCACAATGGGGCAGCGGATGCGTTGAAAAACAGCATCCGCTGCCCCAGTTGTGCGGCGCATTCACTGCTAGCGTCGGTACGTCGCAACGACGCAATTCGTCGTGCGTCGTACGACGCTAGTGTGAAAGTAGCCTTACGATTATCGTTCCCTATGAGAGAATCGCCTGCAGCTGTAAGGACGGCAAGTCGTAAATCTCTGCCATATCAGGGCCATAAACGTACAATAGGGGGGTGCACAGAGTAAGAAGCCGAGCCGGTGTCATTAGCAGCCAGAATAAGCTGTGACTCCCATCCAGTCGATTTAGGTCAATTAGATACCAGGGTAGACAGAGGTGGGGTGTCATCCACATCGGTCAGGGCAGTTTCCCGTCATCCTCTCCACCAACTGAATCTGGAAGGAACCTACAGCTCATTGCTGGCACCTAATGATAATATTCTCCCCAGAGATCTGCCGTGGAGCATTGCTTCTCCGACTCTGGGAGGGAGGGGTGGATACTAGTTATGAAGATTACACTAATGCTATGTGCACACGTCAGGATTTCTTGCAGAAATTTCCTGAACAAAACCGGACATTTTCTGCAAGAAATCCACATGCGTTTTTTTTTTTTTTTTTTTGCGTATTTTTCCAGAGGTTCCCAATGCAATAATATAGTGGGAAAACCGCAAAATTAATGAACATACTGCGTTTTTTTTACCGTGATGCCTTTTTTTTTGGCGGAAAAAAAACGCAACATATGCACAAAAATTGCGGAATGCATTCTAAATGATGGGATGCATATGTATGCGTTTTTTATGCGTTTTTATAGCAAAAAAACGAGAAAAACACGCGAAAAATCTGGAACGTGTGCACACAGCCTAAAAAGCCTCAAAATTAATAGGTTTATTATTTGAATATACAATATGCAGTTTACAGCTACACTAAAGGCCGTGCAGTTACCAGCATATTTTTTTCCATTACAGCAGTCAGGCAGGGTATTTGGGGCATACAAGGCCCAGGTAGCGAGCATCTTTTCTCTGTAACACAAGGGTGCGCACATATCCTTAGTGTTCGTAGCACCAAGTAAAAGACTATCTTCCACCCAAAAGAATATTAGCCACTTACTCTACAGCAGGATGAGCTGTGGACGCTCCTGCAGAACTGGTGCTGGGCTCCTCTGCAATACCACCACCATCCAGGAACATAGTCACTGCCATTTCTAGATTTTGACTGCATGCTTCTAACATGTGTTTGCCAATGCTTTCACTGGCACCTAATAAAACAAAAGCAGAAATATAGGTTTCATTCAGCGATGTGTTGTATTCATAAGTGTCATTATTTTGCAGGTACAGTGAGATGTAAAAAGAAAAAAAAAACAAAAAAACTTTGTTGTGGTTTTAAAGGGGCTGTCCAGTGGGAACTTCATGCAACTGCTGCAGTCAGTCAGCGGCCGCAGCAGTGAATAGCGGGCCAACACTGTGGCCAATGATCGTATGTCTGTATAACCTGAACTGGTTTAAGACCATAGAGTGGATACAAGAACAGCTTTTTTTTTTTTTTTTTTTTTTTTAATAAAGTAAGTAACCACCAGGTTAAGTGAGTCTGATCTACTAGAAGTCAGTTCAAGGAGGCCTGGGTGCACTTTTTGGAAAAATAAAATACAGGTTGCAGATGCTAGATTCTGTGATGGGGCGTTGATCCACGGAACTAACCAGATTGCTGTATGTGGAGTTGGTAGAAAACGTTCCCTTAAAATGGAGCCATTAGTGTCCGTTTCATGGGGTTTGTGCCTTGCTCTGAATCATCGTCTTAGTCTTTAGGTTGAACTCGATGGTCTGGTCTACCTTCATTTTCAGCACATTTTGGCCAGAATGTCACTTTTTACCATCAGTGATTTTCTAGCATGATTTTTTTTGCCTTAGCTTCTTTAATGTTTTAACAAATTAGAATATTACAAACGGACAACACAGACTGCGTCCGAGTATCGTCAGATTTTTTCACTAACATACAGACTTGCATTGGCGAGTTTGATCTGTGACTCAAATCAAAATCGGACATATTTGCGTGTCCACGGACATGTGAACAGTCCCCTATACTATAATGGGTACGAGTTCTACCCGTAAAAGATACAGACAGAGCAAATACATGAACCACTGAGGCCTAAGTCACAGAACATTGTCAGACCAAGGAGAAAGGACAACAGAGGCGGCTTTCATTCTGGTTGGACGTCTGGGCCAGCATTTTTTGCTTCTATGATTCACTATGCCCGTTTATCACGGGGACTTTTTCAGGTGCCTTACAAGATTTCCCACTTAGAGATGTGCATGCTTTCTCACCTACATGAAACTTCACCTCCCACTTTGATGGCGCCAAATCTTAACTTTTGACCCCTGGTAAACACTGCGGTGGCAGACAAGGGAGCAGCGGAAGCTCTCGCTAAGCTTCCGTAATTCATGGCCCTTATCAGAGACCTTATTTGTGTAGCACTCAGCACCAATTAAGTAGCACTCGGATGAAGATCAATGGTACAGTTATATGAAAAAGTTTGGGCACCCCTATTAATCTTAATGTTTTATAAAAATTGTTTTTTTTTTGCAACAGCTATTTCAGTTTCATATATCTAATAACTGTTGGACACAGTAATGTTTCTGCCTTGAAATGAGGTTTATTGTACTAACAGAAAATGTGCAATCTGCAGTCAATCAAAATTTGACACGTGCATAAGTATGGGCACCCTTATCATTTTCTTGTTTTAAATACTCCTACCTACTTTTTACTGACTTACTAAAGCACTTTTTTTGGTTTTGTAACCTCATTGAGCTTTGAACTTCATAGCCAGGTGTATGCAATCATGAGAAAAGCTACTTAAAGTGGCCACTTGCAAGTTGTTCTCCTGTTTGAATCTCCTCTGAAGAGTGGCATCATGGGCTCCTCAAAACAACTGTCAAATGATCTGAAAACAAAGATTGTTCAAAGAGCTGTCTCAGAGATTTAACCTGTGAATTTCCACTGTGAGGAACATAGTAAGATAATGGAAGAACACAGGTACAGTTCTTGTTTAGGCCAGAAGTGGCAGGCCAAGAAAAACATCAGAAAGGCAGAGAAGAAGAATGGTGAGATCAGTCAAGGGCAATCCTCAGACCATCTCCAGAGAGCTGCAGCAACAATTTGCTGCAGATGGTGTCACTGGGCATCGGTCAACTATACAACGCACTTTGCACAAGGGGAAGCTGTATGGGAGAGTGATGCGAAAGAAGCCGTTTCTGCAAGCACGCCACAAACAGTCGGCTGAGGTATGCAAAAGCACATTTGGAGAAGCCAATTTCTTTTTGGAAGAAGGTTCTGTGGACTGATGAAACTAAGATTGAGTTGTTTGGTCATACAAAAAGGCGTTATGCATGGGGGCAAAAAAACACAGCATTCCAAGAAAAACACTTGCTACCCACAGTAAAATTTGGTGGAGGTTCCATCATGCTTTGGGGCTGTGTGGCCAATGCCG